>NW_025963857.1:11202500-12402500 GCF_023055435.1 Haliotis rufescens
AGATTAACATATAGATAAGGTAGCTATAACGATAAGGTATGGATCTGGTCACAAGATAGACAGAAGGTGAAGCCATGACAAGCTTATAGATAAGGATAAGACAATATTCATAGTGAGTGAGTGAGTTTTGATTTTACATCGCTTCGGCAAGACAATATTCATAAGAAGGTCTGGTTGCATTAAAGATGAAAATGTCAGGTGATATATAGATAAGGACAAGGTTTGGTCACCGTTTACATAAGGAGAAGATCAGGTAACTATATAAAGGAGACTGTCCGGCACCATAAGGATATAGGTCTGATATTGTCAGATAACTATCAGATAAGATACATGGAAGGTCCAGCAACCGTATAGGGTAGTTGGAGATCTGATGACCTTATACATAAGGAGCAGTTCCAGTAACCATTATAGAAAAGGAGGTAATTTGTTTGATAAGGAGATCTGTTACTATAAAGATAAGGAGAAGGCCTCGTCAACATATAGATATAGTTAAGGTGTGAAAACTATATAGATAATAACGCTGGCTACTGATAACCTAGTCTGTCATACAGACCCTGAAACAAACATAACCAATACAGCCCATGCAAGTCTATAATGTTTGGGCAGTCTAGATTACTGCAGTATCTGAGCTCCTTTTTATTACATTTTATAACTATAATTTAACAACTGTTTTTTCTGTAAAATATGTTAATTTCAGAGATTAGATGTAAGTCTACTGATAACCATATGGATACTGAAAAGGTTTGTACCTAAGGAGGAGATCTGGTAACCTTGTACATAAGGAGAGGTCTGGTAACCGTGTTCATAAGGGGAGGGGGGGGGGGGGGGGGGGTCTGGTAACCTTGGAGATATGGGGAAGGTCAAGTAGCCTTGTGGAGGGTGGGGGTCGAGATTCAGTTTGGGGAGGGGGGAGTATACAAAATAACACAGCCATAATTTACATGTCACACACATGTATGTGGGGGTGGGTGCCCTCAGACCAAGCAAAAGATATGCCCACCAATTAGAGAAGGAGGGAGTACATATATACTCTGCAAAAGTAGTAAAATCGTAAAAATATGACAGGGTGTTGCCGACACCCATACAAAATTAATACCAAAAACAAATCATTTCCGTATGGATTGGGTTTGATTTGTGTGTGAAGAATGGGGTACGGCAGAAATGTAATGAAAAGTTTTCATTTGCATGCCATCACAATCTTACAGCAAGTGACACTGCGAAAGAAATGTAACGACTGACGGAAGTCCGACTGCAAAGAGGAGAATCATCTTTGGCCGTAGCCAGGTTTTTCCACGTAGCACAAAGCACCATTACAAGACTGTGGGACGGGACAACATCAGAGGACAACACGTGACCCTTCCAGATCCAGTCGACCACGTATAATTCCTAGAGCACAGGACAGATTCTTGCGGCTATTTAATTTCCGTGAAAGAACCACCACGACCACCTCTACAACTATGGCAACACCATGATTTCCTAGGATATCAACCCAGACAGTGAGGAATCGTTTACGAGCCTAAGGTATTCGCGCTAGACGACCTATTCGAGGATACGACGTCATTTGTGTCATGGTAAGATAGTATGGCCACACCTGCTAGGGAGACAAGTTTGATTTGTCAAGTCACGTTTTCTCAAGAATCACAACATCCAGGTCTTGCCATGGCCATCCGGGAATCGAGATTTCAACCCAATCGAACATTTATGGGATGCTCTGGATCAACGACTGCGAGCACGTCAGCAAAAAACACACAACCTCCGACAGTTGGCACATGCACTGCAGGCAGAGTGAGTGAACATTCGGTCACAATTCGGGGATCTGATTGCTCCCATGGGACGACAACAATGACAGTCAGTTTTGGACTCAAATGGAGACCACAAAATATTGAAAACAGGTGGCCTTCACCTTGAAAATTTACTCTTCCATGTGTGCCATATAGGGGTGTGGGGGAGGGGGTGAGTGAGTATGGTTTTACGCCGCTTTTAGCAATATTCCAGCAATATGACGGCGGGGGACACCAGAAACACGCTTCACATTCTACGCATGTGGAGAATCGAACCCGGGTCTTCGGCGTAACGAGTGATCGCTTTAACCACTAGGCTACCCGACCACTCCCTGTGTGCCATATTGAACCTGAGTCAATGACAATTATGTGTGTCAAATTTGAACAATCGATTACAATCTGTTGATTATTTATATCATCTATCAAATACACAGTCATGGTTTATCTTTTCTCTGTGTGTGCATGGATTGTCTTCTGTAAGTGTCTGCATGGTTTGTCTTCTATCTGTGTGTGTGCATGGTTTGTCTTCTCTGTGTGTGTGTGCATGGTTTGTCTTTTCTCTGTGTGTGCGTGGTTTGTCTTCTCTCTGTGTGTGCATGGTGTGTCTTCTCTGTGTGTGCATGGTTTGTTTTCTCTCTCTGTGTGAGCATGGTTTGTCTTCTCTGTGTGTGCATGGTTTGCCTAATCTATGTCTGCATGGTTTGTATTCTCTGTGTGTGCATGGTTTGTCTTCTCTATGTGTGCATTTTTTGTCTTTTCTCTGTGTGTGCATGGTTTATCTTTTCTCTGTGTGTGCATGGTTTGTCTTCTCTCTGTGTGTGCATGGTTTGTCTTCTCTCTGTGTGTGCATGGTTTGTCTTCTCTGTGTGTGCAAGGTTTGTCTTCTCTGTGTGTGCATGGTTTGTCTCATGTATGTGTCTGCATGGTTTGTCTTTTCTCTGTGTGTGCATGGTTTGTCTTTTCTGTGTGTGCATGCTTTGTCATCTCTCTGTGTGTGCATGCTTTGTTTTCTCTGTGTGTGCATGGTTTGTCTTCTCTGTGTGTGCATGATTTGCCTTATCTATGTCTGCATGGTTTGTCTTCTCTGTGTGTGCATGGTTTGTCTTCTCTGTGTGTGCATGGCTTGTTTTTTCTCTGTGTGTGCATGTTTTATCTTTTCTCTGTGTGTGCATGGTTTGTCTTCTCTGTGTGTGCATGGCTTGTCTTTTCTCTGTATGTGCATGTTTTATCTTTTCTCTGTGTGTGTGCATGGTTTGTTTTCTCTAATTGTGCATGGTCTGTCGTTTCTATGTCTGCATGGTTTGTCTTCTCTGTGTGTGCATGGTTTGTCTTCTCTCTGTGTGCATGATTTGTCATCTCTAAGTGTGCATGGTTTGCCTTATCTATGTCTGCATGGTTTGTCTTCTCTGTGTGTGCATGGATTGTCTTTTCTCTGTGTGTGCATGGTTTGTCTTCTCTGTGTGTGCATGGTTTGTCTTCTCTGTGTGTGCATGGTTTGTCTCATGTATGTGTCTGCATGGTTTGTCTTTTCTCTGTGTGTGCATGGTTTGTCTTCTCTGTGTGTGCATGCTTTGTCATCTCTCTGTGTGTGCATGGTTTGTCTTCTCTGTGTGTGCATGGTTTGTCTTCTCTGTGTGTGCATGGTTTGTCTTCTCTGTGTGTGCATGGCTTGTCTTTTCTCTGTGTGTGCATGTTTTATCTTTTCTCTGTGGGTGCATGGTTTGTCTTCTCTGTGTGTGCATGCTTTGTCATCTCTCTGTGTGTGCATGGTTTGTCTTCTCTGTGTGTGCATGGTTTGTCTTCTCTGTGTGTGCATGGTTTGTCTTCTCTGTGTGTGCATGGCTTGTCTTTTCTCTGTGTGTGCATGTTTTATCTTTTCTCTGTGGGTGCATGGCTTGTCTTTTCTCTGTATGTGCATGTTTTATCTTTTCTCTGTGTGTGTGCATGGTTTGTTTTCTCTAATTGTGCATGGTCTGTCGTTTCTATGTCTGCATGGTTTGTCTTCTCTGTGTGTGCATGGTTTGTCTTCTCTGTGTGTGCATGGCTTGTCTTTTCTCTGTGTGTGCATGTTTTATCTTTTCTCTGTGGGTGCATGGTTTGTCTTCTCTGTGTGTGCATGCTTTGTCATCTCTCTGTGTGTGCATGGTTTGTCTTCTCTGTGTGTGCATGGTTTGTCTTCTCTGTGTGTGCATGGTTTGTCTTCTCTGTGTGTGCATGGCTTGTCTTTTCTCTGTGTGTGCATGTTTTATCTTTTCTCTGTGGGTGCATGGCTTGTCTTTTCTCTGTATGTGCATGTTTTATCTTTTCTCTGTGTGTGTGCATGGTTTGTTTTCTCTAATTGTGCATGGTCTGTCGTTTCTATGTCTGCATGGTTTGTCTTCTCTGTGTGTGCATGGTTTGTCTTCTCTCTGTGTGCATGATTTGTCATCTCTAAGTGTGCATGGTTTGCCTTATCTATGTCTGCATGGTTTGTCTTCTCTGTGTGTGCATGGATTGTCTTTTCTCTGTGTGTGCATGGTTTATCTTTTCTTTGTGTGTGCATGGTTTGTCTTCTCTATGTGTGTGCATGGTTTATCTTTTCTCTGTGTGTGCATGGTTTGTCTTTTCTCTCTATGTGTGTGCATGGTTTGTTCTTCCTCGGTGTGCATGGTTTGTCTTCTCTGTGTGTGCATGGTTTATCTTTTCTCTGTGTGTGCATGGTTTGTCTTCTCTCTCTCTTTCTCTCTCTCTCTCTCTCTCTCTCTCTCTCTCTCTCTCTCTCTCTCTCTCTGTGCATGGTTTGTCTTAGCTCTGTGTGCATGGTTTGTCTTTTCTCTCTATGTGTGTGCATGGTTTGTCCTTCCTCGGTGTGCATGGTTTGTCTTCTCTGTGTGTGCATGGTTTATCTTATCTGTATGTGCATGGTTTGTCTTCTCCCTGTATGTGCATGGTTTGTTTTATCTATGTCTGCATGGTTTGTCTTCTCTAGGTGTACATGGCTGGCCTTCTCTCTGTGTGTGTGCATGGTTTGTCTTCACTGTGTGTGCATGGTTTATCTTTTCTCTCTATGTGTGTGCATGGTTTGTCTTCTCTCTGTGTGCATGGTTTGTCTTCTCTCAGTGTGTGCATGGTTTATCTTCTCTGTGTCTGCATGGTTTGTCTTCTGTAGGTGTACATGGCTGGCCTTCTCTCTGTGGGTGCATGGTTTGTCTTCTCTGTGTGTGCATGGTTTGTCTCCTCTGTGTGCATGGTTTGCCTTCTCTGTGTGCATGGTTTGTCTTCTCTAAATGTACATGGTTTGTCTTTTCTCTGTGTGTGCATGGTTTGTCTTCTCTCTGTGTGTGCATGGTTTGTCTTCTCTGTGTGTGCATGGTTTGTCTTCTCTCTGTGTGTGCATGGTTTTTCTTCTCTGTGTGTGCATGGTTTGTCATCTCTCTGTGTGTGCATGGTTTGCCTTCTCTCTGTGTGAGCGTGGTTTGTCTTCTCTCTGTGTGTGCATGGTTTGTCTTCTCTGTGTGTACATGGTTTGTCTCCTCTCTGTGTGTGCGTGGTTTGTCTTCTCTGTGTGTGCATCGTTTGTCATCTCTCTGTGTGTGCATGGTTTGTCTTCTCTCTATGTGTGCGTGGTTTGTCTTCCCTGTGTGCATGGTTAGTCTTCTCTCTGTATGTGCATGGTTTGTCTTCTCTCTGTGTGTGCGTGGTTTGTCTTCCCTGTGTGCATGGTTAGTCTTCTCTCTGTATGTGCATGGTTTGTCTTCTCTATATGTGTGCATGGTTTGTCTTCTCTGTGTGTACATGGTTTGTCTCCTCTCTGTGTGTGCGTGGTTTGTCTTCTCAAAGTGTGCATGGTTTGTCTTCTCTGTGTGTGCATGGTTTGTCTTCTCTGTGTGTGCATGGTTTGTCTTCTCTCTGTGTGTGCATGGTTTTTCTTCTCTGTGTGTGCATGGTTTGTCATCTCTCTGTGTGTGCATGGTTTGCCTTCTCTCTGTGTGAGCGTGGTTTGTCTTCTCTCTGTGTGTGCATGGTTTTTCTTCTCTGTGTGTGCATCGTTTGTCATCTCTCTGTGTGTGCATGGTTTGTCTTCTCTCTGAGTGTGCGTGGTTTGTCTTCCCTGTGTGCATGGTTAGTCTTCTCTCTGTATGTGCATGGTTTGTCTTCTCTATATGTGTGCATGGTTTGTCTTCTCTGTGTGTACATGGTTTGTCTCCTCTCTGTGTGTGCGTGGTTTGTCTTCTCTGTGTGTGTGCATGGTTTATCTTTTCTCTGTGTGTGCATAGTTTATCCTCTCTAGGTGTGTGCATGGTTTGTCTCCTATGTTTGTGTGCATTATTTGTCTTCTCCCTGTGTGTGCATGGTTTGTCTTCTGTATGTGTGCATGGCTTGTCTTCCCTGTGTGCATGGTTTGTCTTATCTCTGTATGTGCATGGTTTGTCTTATACATGTCTGCATGGTTTGTCTTCTCTGTGTGTGCATGGTTGGCCTTCTCTCTGTGTGTGCATGGTTTGTCTTCTCTATGTCTGCATGGTTTGTCTTCTCTGTGTGTGCATGGTTGGCCTTCTCTTTGTATGTGCATGGTTTGTCTTATACATGTCTGCATGGATTATCTTATACATGTCTGCATGGTTTGTCTTCTCTGTGTCTGAATGGTTTGTCTTCTCTGTGTGTGCATGGTTGGCCTTCTCTCTGTGTGTGCATGGTTTGTCTTCTCTCTGTGTGTGCATGGTTTGTCTTATCTCTGTATGTGCATGGTTTGTCTTCTCTATGTCTGCATGGTTTGTCTTCTCTATGTCTTCATGGTTTGTCTTCTCTATGTCTGCATGGTTTGTCTTCTCTGTGTGTGCATGATTGGCCTTCTCTCTGTGTTTGCATGGTTTGTCTTATACATGTCTGCATGGTTTGTCTTATACATGTCTGCATGGTTTGTCTTCTCTATGTCAGCATGGTTTGTCTTCTCTGTGTGTGCATGGTTTGTCTTATCTCTGTATGTGCATGATTTGTCTTCTCTGTGTCTGCATGGTTTGTCTTATACATGTCTGCATGGTTTGTCTTCTCTATGTCTGCATGGTTTGTCTTCTCTGTGTGTGCATGATTGGCCTTCTCTCTGTGTGTGCATGGTTGGCCTTCTCTCTGTATGTGCATGGTTTGTCTTCTCTGTGTGTGCATGGTTGGCCTTCTCTCTGCATGTGCATGGTTTGTCTTCTCTATGTCTGCATGGTTTGTCTTCTCTGTGTGTGCATGGTTTGTCTTCTCAAACCCATTCTTTGTCTAATCCACGCGTACATGGTTCGTCTTATCTACGCGTGAATGGTTTTCTCAGTCTCTTATTTTCTCGTTTATAGTTTGTTACATGTAATGCAGCCATCGACGTCTTCACTTCATACACGAATAATGTTAGTTACTTTTTATTGTTTTAGCTATCTGCACTTTCTGTTTTTACCTACTGCGTGGTCTTTATTCGTTTTACTTACATTTCTTTTCTCTCTCGGATATTTCTAAATTTTCGAAAAATTTATTGTAGAAAAAACATGATGAACAATAAATCTATTTGAGTGAGTGGGGTAGTGAGTGAGTGTGTGTTGCCTTAACCCCGTAAGCACCGACGAGGTACAAAAACAACTGTACAAAACATAGCGTGTCTAAAACAAACATCTGGTGTGTTGTTGACTTGGAAAATGATTAGGAAAGATCACATCGCTCCATGGAGTGTGGATGGGTTTTTTTCGTCTTGGGACAATAAAATACAATAAATTGATTTTGTAGTATTGTTGCATCAATTATGTTATACGGTGGGTTCTACTTTACCATTAATTGTCCAATTACTATTAAAGTTATCTTTATTGCATGTAAAACAATCCTGAAATGCGACCGAACATACCAAGGACTTGTTCCACTGAGATGATACGAATTTGCAATTATGAGCAATTATTCGAAATTATAACCGCAGGAGTTACTGAACGTGGCGACATACAGATAGCATTTTCTCGTTAATATAGACATGTTCTCCGAGTGTTCTTAATTTGCTAACATTTGTTCTCGCTAGCTAATTACCAATTACACCTTGAGCGCCAGAGGATGCGAAAATGGTCCCAGTTCGACCAACTGATAGATACGCTTGAAAACACTACAGGAAACGCTCATCACTCTGTTCAGCGCAGACATCTTATAGTAATCGTTATTACGCTATCATATTTCATAGAATTGTGGGTCTGCACGGAGCTTCCATTGAACCTGTGAGAGCTTTGCACGCCTCTGACAGACACGGCAACTGTCGGAGCGGTTTTGCAACGACGTTTTTGCGTTTAGTTGATGCACCGTTCTCGACGTTTAATGACAGAGGCAGTCAAGTGATAAATAAGCAATGCCGTTTTCCGACATCGGGCTGCCTTGTGATAATTACATGTTCATATAGCCCGCAAAATGATCAGGTTGATTGAAGGAGGTAATTTGCCGGTTATCAGTCTATTTGAAACCTTTTATTGGGTCCACGGCTGTCAACTCAGCACAGCGGGTGACAAAGATGTCTAGGGATGGTGTGTCAGACAGGGTTGTGTTTTACCTCCGTCTTTGTTAATGGTAATTGTTGATTGTTTGTTTAGAAAATGTGTACAATGCTGGCTCAATCAATGTGGTTAACTGATTGTGTTTCAGGGCAATTTTGGTCATTAATCAAGTTGGTTTGTTTGTCCCGATCTCGTATCTTTAGTTACACCAAGCATGGGGAATCAGAACACTCTCATGACAAGTTTCTGATCGGCGACAGCAATTTGGCCATGTCGTTACTAGCTGTTGTTATAGTAGCCATGTATTGTAAAGGTGTCAGCTGCCAAAACGATGCATGTTGATGCGAAGCAACATATGAAAGAGATTGCAGCTTGATTTGACATGCACGTGTGAACTCTTTTAAAAGTTTCCTTTAAATTTCGTTCAGTTATAATTTGTAATTTTATGTTTATGTTTGTTTTATATAGTTAAATGCGATACAAATTGAAAACTAGGAGGAAAGCGCCCCGACAAAGTGAGTGTTAGCCATTTGTCTAACTGGGTAGTTGGTGATGACAGATGGATATATTTCCTTTAAGATAACGCTCTGAACAACAGTTTCACATAATATTTGCTTTGCTTTGAGTGTTTAAAATCATTTCATCGGCCCCACTGCATTCCTGCCATAAAGAAATCGGCGTTTGTTGTCGTTTATTGTTTATTGCTTTTCAATGGAGAGAGGAGGTCAGGAAAGTCACCTTCCCTGTTGACTCAATGTTTTCCAATAATGATCAAATCTGAACAAGGTTTCAGAAGGGTACAGAAATATAATTGATCAGTAAACATATTCTGTGACAACTACCAAGTGTGTATACAACCCTAATGTGTGATCATGTCCAATTGTAACGAATTTAAGAAACACAACACGCTTTCATTTAATCTGTTGCCAAATATTTACAGAGACAATCTAACAAAACAAGTCTTGCAATCAGATATTTAATCAAGTTCCATTAAGTGCCTCATCTCCCTGCCCACCAGAAAGGGCGAGGCACCTCTGGAATAATATTCCAACAGAATTAATTACTCAGCGCTGAGACAATCAGAATTTAAATACATGCTATTCACACATTCTGTCGCGGTGTTTCAACGGGGGCAGTATCGGCTTATGTACAATCATGAATCTTTCAGGATCTTCTGTCACTATTGGAAGGCCCTCTGGAAGCTCAATTAACAGCGTATCGAACGTGGACTGAAGCTTTGTAGATTGAAATGTTATAAATCTTGACATTTGGAACGGGGGATGGTTTACAAAATGTTTAAGTGTACAACAGAGTGTAGTTAAATTAGCTTTACTGAAAGCCTCATTCCCCATCCTTGATACCAGTCCCGAGTGGGAAACGGTATGCTGTTTAATTTAATCAACCCCCTTGTTACACTGGCTCCTAGGTAATGAGGTCTAAAAGTTTGATGAGTGCTGTCAGGCAGTAATCTTGTGCTACTGTATGGCACCTCTTCTTTAATTATGGCCAATTCCCAAGGGCACCACGTATTTACACACCAACTCAATTTGTTGACACTGGTGAAAAACCCTTGTAAGAAAGACGGATTATCCGGTGGCGGGTCGGATTGGTTTAGTTGTGTTCAACGCACCATATAATGAATAGCTTGGGGAAGAATTGGCCCCTTAGCACCAAATATTTGATAAATCTTACATTTATTGAGATATAAATTAATTTCTCGCGATTGTGACCCGAAACTGCTCTTGTGGTGCTATCAAGACAGAGTGCTGGTCACGAAAGGACGGACCAAGTTCTTCTCAAGGCGGTTCCTGGCAATTATTTGTAATTCTGCAAACAAGGGCTTACTGACAAAGGGGATGTGGACACTTTTTGTAATGAGCATGCAAACGTATTGTCTGGAGAGTGCCTGCCCTTCAGTATCTCGCTTCTCCGTTGGATATTGGTGGGTTTAATTGAAGCTTCTTATTGCAGGCGCGATAATGAGGCAATTGAAACGACAGTTCGGAGCCCTTGGAGAAACTTGTAATATTTTTGTTGTTCTCTTGTTTCAAAGGTTAGGACATTTTGTCAGCATAATTTACTGCAATCAGCGAGTTGGGAATACATCTAACTATTGTAATATTGACACAACGCTTTTTTTACATGCTACACTTTTCACATTTGAAGGATATATGACAAGGGATAGGCTTTTTAAAACTTCGCTGAACTTAATTGAACATTAACTTGAAATGTCGCGGGTTTTAAGAATTTTTTTAGATTCACTCGTGTCAGTGGTATATTCCGGCTTAAAAACAGCAATAGTAAAAGACAGATAAGATACACTATTTTACGCTTTCTACATCGGAAATAGCTTATGAATGTAAATGATAACCAAAAGTAATTATTTTATATAACTCAGATTAATTGTTACAGTATATAAGCCTACAGTAAACAATGCGTCAACGTATGTTGCAATAAAGGCTGTATATATATATATATATATATATATATATATATATATATATATATATATATATGTTCAATGAACACAAAACCAAGAGAAATGGAAACGAAACAGCGAGTTTTAACTTATATCTATGCAACCAGGACCTGCTTTGGTGTGAATGGGAAGGAAGATAATGGGTTTGTTTGTTGGTTGAGATGGTTGGTTGGTGGTGTTAATGGGGTTCACGGGTGACCCTGACGTCAAAGGCCCGCAAATCTCTGTGCAGAGGACAGAAACCGCCGTCTCTGTGGTCCAGTGGAAATAGCATCTGACTGGAGAGCGGAATACCAGTGATTAGATCGCCTGCCCGCGTCATACAAAAGACCTTGAAAGGTAGTATTTGTTGTTACCCTGCCTGGGGCTCGACTTTAACGCGATAAAACGAGGACTGGTGTTCTTGGAGTCTGAATGGGGTATCCGTGTTAAACTGCGGCATGGTATCTCAGTGGGCTAGCGCTACAGAACCGGAATTGGTCTGGATTAGCACAAGCTGTACACATGCACACGTGGATGCACGTCATTATATAAAAGAATAATCTTGAACACAACATTAAACCCCCATCTCATTTAAATAAATGTATTTAAGTATACTGTGTCTGTGTTGGATATCCATGTTAACTTCGGCATGGTATCTCAGTGGACCAACACTATATAATTCTTGGTATTTTTGTTGGTGTCACTGGTGGTGGTGGTGGTGGTGGTGTCACTTGTGGCGGTGGTGGTGGTGGTGTCACTGGTGGTGGTGGTGGTGGTGGTGTCACTGTGGTGGTGGTGGTGGTGGTGTCACTGGTGGCGGTGGTGGTGGTGGTGGTGGTGTCACTGGCGGCGGTGGTGGTGGTGTCACTGGTTGTGGTGGTGGTGGTGGTGGTGGTGTCACTGTGGTGGTGATGGTGGTGTGACTGTGGCGGTGGTGGTGGTGGTGTCACTGGTGGCGGTGGTGATGGTGGTGTCACTGGTGGTGGTGGTGGTGGTGGTGTTGGTGGCAATATTATGTTGTTCGCTGTGCTGTTATGTGTCATGGCTCTTATTACAATGTCAACACTCGACTGTAGCTATACCTAGGCTGTAGCAACAACTGGCCGGCTTCATCATTTCTGTATTGGGAGGTGAAGTTTAACATCGCGTTCGCGAGCCGACCAGTCTTTGTTTTGTCCCCGTATTGTCGAACGGCAGGAAGGGTAACAACAAATGATTCAAAGCATTGTTTAATCATAGCTTGATTGCTGTAAATACGTGTGCTTGATTACTGTAATTACGAGTACTTGGTTACTATAAATACGAGCACTTGGTTACTGTAAATACGACTACTTGATTTCTGTAAATACGAGTACTTGGTTACTGTAAATAATTGTACTTGGTTACTGTAAATACGAGTTATTGGTTACTGTAAATATGAGTACTTGGTTACTGTAAATACGAGTCATTGGTTACTGTAAATACGAGTACTTGACTACTGTAAATACGTGTATTTGGTTACTATAAATACGACTACTTGGTTACTGTAAATACGAGTACTTGACTACTGCAAATACGTGTATTTGGTTACTGTAAATACGTGTATTTGGTTACTGTAAATACGAGTACTTGGTTACTGTAAATACGAGTACTTGGTTACTGTAAATACGAGTTATTGGTTACTGTAAATACGAGTACTTGGTTACTGTAAATACGAGTACTTGGTTACTGTAAATACGAGTACTTGGTTACTGTAAATACGAATACTTCATTATCGTAAATACGAATACTTCATTATCGTAAATATAATAAATAGGAGTACTTGGTGACTGCTACATATTACAGAATGTTTCCTTTTTTCAAACGTGAATCTGTCAAGGTTCTCACTCTTTCACATTGCAATAGTTAAACTGGAAATATATAAAAAACAAACACATATCTTAAAATCAGCAACGATGGGGCAAAACTAATAATCGTAGCTTTACGTTTAAATGCAATTATAACACGCTGCTCAAGATTACGACTGGAGTAATTTGTATTAAATCCTCCTCAGGTAAACCGACTCCGTGACACCCGATACCTGACATCAGATCAGGTAAATGTGGAGTTAATTCTACAGAAATAGACAGATTCGAGGGTAGATTAAGGAATACCAAGTTTCATTTAAGAGCTTTCACTCTCGTCTCAAATCTCCGCCACATCGTTCACCGCGAGTCAGCATGCAATGTAATAGCAGTAGAGACATTTCACGTTGAGAACATATGTTCTGGAAGCTGTCGACGTGGTTACCATGCTATAACTACTTTTTATCCATGTAAATTGATTTATTAACATTTGAGAGCTACTAGTGGAAGGCTATCGTCTTCTGGGAGACAGTATATCCTCTGCAATTAGACTGAATGGTCTATTTAATCACATCAAAGCCTGGTCGTAATAAGCCCTAATTGCCCCAAGAGGAAAGCTTTAAATAAATGCCGCGAATACTTGCTCGTCACCCTTCTTTTGATTGGTCTATGCGACCAGATAAGATCGCACAGGATGTAAGGGGCATGGGATACTCGGCCCCACCTGCACATAACAAATTCTGCCACAGTTTCGTATTCGACGCGTGCGCATGACGGATGGGAACAGGTGCCGTGGTAAATGGTTCGAATCGGACACAAGCGACGAGTTAGTGTCTTGCGCACTGCACCAGATAAATATTTATTATTGTTTTCCGCCACCACGCAAAGATGTTTATTCGATACCACGATGTTTAGCAACGAGGCTTTTTTACGTCTCTCGAGCGGAAGTGCTTGGCTTTTCTTAGTCAACATTACAATTACGCGTACAGTGACCGTTGCCAGATGTAGGTCCCCATCAGACCTTGTACATTTGTATACGAATGGGAGATTTAATTGACGGGTAATTGCAACAAGATTAAGTTTTGGAACCTGTCAAGTATTTTAATTGCTACATAAAATACATTTAAAATCACCCGTACAAATAACATTGGTTTATGGTGCTGACATGTTTGTTCTCAAAACCTGTGTATATCTGATAGGTGGAAGGGGTCAACGCGAGGGAGGATCTGGAGCGAATTATTTTGTCATTTATTTAAGATGGAAATAAGGATTCCTGATATTGGAATGGGAAGGAGGTGTGTTGATCTTCAAAACGGAGTGACTGAGTATGGTGTTACGCCGCTTTTAGCAATATTCCAGCAATATCACGGCCGGGGATACCAGAAATGGGCTTCACACATTGAACCCATGTCGGGAATCGAACCCGGGTCTTCGGCGTGACGAGCGAACGCTTTAACCACGAGGTACCCCACCGCCCCTCTTCAAAAATTATTTAACCTGTAGCTTTTCTTTAGATAGCGCTTCAATAACTTACGCGTGAAACAGAGAAAGATTCTAGCTACGTTTATTTAAACATTGTTGAGACATGATAGTTTCATAAGAATTGTTGTGAGTGAGTGATCATGGATTTTACGCCGATCTTAACAATATTCCAGCAATATCACGGAGGAGGACACCCGAAATGGGCTTCATACATTGTATCTATGTAGGGAATCGAACCCGGATGTTCAGTGTGACGAGCGAATGCTTTAACCACCGCCCAGATATCACATCCTTGGTCTAGTGGATGGAGAGTCTCCCGGGATAGCGGAAGATTGGTGTTTCGATTCCAGTCCGCGTCATATCAAAAGACGCTCGGCGATACAAGTATAAAACAAGGATTGGTCGGTCCGGAATCAGTCTGATTGGGGTATCCATGTTATAGGAAGCCGCCAAAACTTTTAGGACATGATTGTATGAAAAGCTCTATAGTCCTCGCCACATAAAATAGAATCACGAAATATGGCGAGTGAGTGAGTGAGTGAGGTTTTACGCCGCTTTTAGCAATATTCCAGCAATATCACGGCGGGGGACACCAGAAATGGGCTTCACACATTGTACCCATGTCGGGAATCGAACCCGGGTCTTCGGCGTGACGAGCTAACGCTTTAACCACTAGGCTACCCGACTGCCCCCGAAATATGGCGATTATCAATTAACGATGATAGCTGCGTGTGTGCCTATACTTCATGTGACAAGCCATTCAGGAAATACTTACAGTATTAAATGACAGTAAGAACTTTGCTGGCGATAAACATCATCATTGAGTTTTGATCACGTGGTTACAATCCTTGGCAAGTATACAGTCAGGTGACTGCGAGCGGTCATTTTTAGAAGTGCCCGCATCTAGAACGAGGCCAATAAGGCCTTAAATACTAATAATACTTCACGACTGCGCATTTTTTCATTCAGCTCGGGCTGATAAAGTACGTACGTTGCACACGCTTCTAAATATAGCCTAAATACAGTCACGTGACTGCCCGGATCACCACGTGATGAAAACTCGTTGGCGTTCATCTCAAGCAAAAAGGTGTATTTCTTAAAAAGCACACTTTGCACCTTTTGTCATTACTTAAGTAATATTCCTTATAACCTGAAAGTCTTGCTTTCACTTTTAGCACGCATGCAGCTATTGTAATTAATATTCGCGATGTTTCATGATTCTATTTCAAGTGAGTGAGCGAGTTGGGTTTAACGCTGCTTTGAACAGTATTCCAGTTTTATCACACCGTGACAGCTTGACACGGGAGGAAAGCCCGATGTGATGCAGGTCTCAGGAGTTTACGATTATTGTGAAACCCCGGTATGGTGCTGACAAACCTGGAAAATTAATCGGGGATGTCAAAGTGAAAAAAACAACACAAAACACGATAAGATGTCAAATTTCACCTGACACCATACAGATGATTTAATAATTATACACTATGGTCGACATTTCATTCTTAAATTTGTTTTGTTAGGTTTAGAAGACAATTACATAAAGTCTCTAAATGTGTCCATTATTGTCCACAGTTCCATATGCTCTACAGCGTTTTGCATATCCTGCCCCAATGCCATGCGCGTAAAAACGTCCTTTTATACAATCCTAAAACGAAATAAAAACATATTTTTTGTTTTTGAATTCCACTAATGTGTTTCTTCTCTTCGAAAGACAGAGTAATATATTGCGAAATACTGCGAAGTGAAATTGTTACCCTCTCAAAAATATTATCTGATATATTCCTCAAGACCAATCCCACTCTCAAAAATAATCAAGCATTCGCGAAAAAACGTCTATTGCCAATGTACACGGCAAAGCCATAAACGCCAAATACGTATTTCAGATTCGGTGTGAGATGCAGGCAAAACGCCAAGGGACATCTAACATACGACCCTAACACAACAAAGAGCAATTGACCACGATAAGAATGTTACCACACTGAAACAATGTCTACAGCGTATTGCAAACTGACAGCTATTGACACTTCAAGAATGAAATCCATTCCTACTTTCAACACCACGCCGCGCTGGAATATGCTCAGGTCCCGTCAGGAATGTCCTAGGCGAAAGCTAATGGTAAAATTGCATGTTTGGACGCCGTAAGCCGACGTCACCAGTGCCCCGACGGCAGCCGTGTCAGCATAACGTACACAACACATGTAACGTTTGCTACGATGTGAAAGTAGTCCCCGCGGAGGCAAGGTTAGAAACGGTCAAACAGCAGATTCATCACAAGCTTTACAATGTGCCAGATTTCACACGTCACCTTTTCTTTAGCGGTCTGCAGGGATTGTCACGAATTTTGGAACCTCGCTTTGCCGATGAGAAGTTTCCGTTTTGCTATTCCAGAGCAATATATTTCAATATATTTACCCGGAAAACAAATTAATTGCCCTTAAGACAAGTTGCAAGATGAGTTAATAGGTAGTAACGTTTCCTGAGTAGATAATATACCACGATGAATGAAGGCGTTGTGGACAGCTGATCCCTTGATGATTTTAAAAGACAATATCTCAAAATGACAGTTGTCCAAGGCTATTAACATTAGCAAAGGAACCCGGATCAAGAACTCCTCTATGCAAGCTGCAAATGAAACAAATACCTATAACATAAGGTCAAGTCCACTAGAAACTACTGAATCCAAATTTCATCATTGGTTTGCTGGCAACAACCTATATCAGCTACTATTATTATGTTTTCACATATCTTTACCTGCCCGGGTGTGAGCGATATACAAGTATAATATACCCGGCTACACCCGACGTAAGATCGACCCACTCTTGGTCCAGTGGATAAAGCATTTGACCATAGAGCGGAAGGTCGGTGGTTCTATGCCTGCGGCGCCAAAAGATGGTATTTGTTTCCCTGCCTGGCGCTCGCTATTAATGATATAAGGACCGATCGGCTCTGAGCCAGTACGCTGTGTCTGAGTGGGGTATCTATGTTAAATTGCGACATGATATCTCAGTTGGCCAGCACCATAAAACCCACACACAAACACACACATAAACATGTTTGCCTGTTTCGATTCTTAAAGGTGCAATACCTACCTAAATTTCGCCAAGACAGACATGGGCATGCAGCCCTTGAAATAAATCAATCTTTAAAAATCCTACGCAGTTTGTTTTAACCAGTATGAACATTATTTTTCCATAAAAGTTCCTGCCACTTATCAGATATAACAGTGACAGAAAAGAATGTTCATTTTAGATCCGTAATCCATCAGTGCTTGCGTGCGTTGTTTTGTTTTAAGCTCTCGGTCCTTTCGTTCACTGATCACATTAGTCCACATGTTGTCTTCAGTCGCCTTACATCGCAATTTCACAGTAATTATTAACTCTGATTATGTCTGGTTATTTACGAGCGCGGTTAGCAACACCGGTGATATACGCCATCGAGAGATAAGCGAACACCCATTAAAAATAAAATAGAGTTCAACAGAAAATATTTATCTCAATAAATCAATGTATCTTAAAAGAAATAATTCGCATTCATGTCTAACCCAACATTTACTTAAGGGGCCTACCGAGGTCATGGGTCACGTAACAGTGTCCATATAAAACCTTAATTACCCACATTCAATGTCATCAAGTTCATTTCCGGGTCACGGTTACCCGAGCGTGTAAATTAGATGAGTCGCCTACGGTCAGAGCGCAGAGACTCGGTATTTTGCCTGCAAACTTTAGAGGACATTTGCAGCCCTTATATTCTACTACAACTGTATATTGACGGCGTAAAATTGCGAATCAGTCCTCTGAGGTCTTGAACGGGCGATAATTTCGCGATTGGTTGCTTCATGTGAAAGCTGGGTACTGTTATCGCACTATTGGTAGTGCTAACGCGCGCCTACCTCCCAAGGGAGATAACTTAAGGAGGATGGAGGAGTCGGTTGCATGATCGAAAGTTGTACATTTCGAATTCCACAAGCTTTGTTCGGGCCAGCGAGTTTTGGTGTGTAACGCTTGTTGAAAATCGTAATTACACTCATGGGGTTTAATGTTGTTTTAGTTGTTAACATCAGTTTATCACAATCACCATGCCCCTTGTGTTATTGATATTTCAATGTTTAAAGTCTAGAAGGGATCTATTTTTCTGACCCCTTCCCGTATTGCCTTGGAGATTGTGTTTGTATTTGCGTAAATTAACACATGATTTATTCTATCACGACATTATTCCTTGCATGGCATTTAGAATAGGTTCAAACGTTGGATCAGACTACTTTATATCAAGATTTCATCCATGCTGCAAATATGGAGTACATCAGTTCAAAGAATTTATCAACGTGATCAATGAATCGGCGAAATGTCGTATCGTAAGGTTACTAGTCGTGGCAGTAGCGTTTGTTCATAAACACAAGATCATGACATAGTCGGAATCGTACAATCGACTCTGCTTTTAGCAGAGATTTCTCATGCATATGGAAAGAGTTTGTCGCTTTTATTTGCAAGTGTACCTATATAAAAACATATCGAATAAAAAATATGTATTTATTTATTGTGCCAACTTGCAGTGGTCTTTACAGCTGTAGATCAGTAATACAATCAGATGATTGTCGCCATCTTGCATACCATTCGATAACATTACGCCCATTCAGAAAGCTCCACAACACCAGCAGACGTTGGTGCGGACCTGTGGGCTCGCTATATAAACAGGTTCGAGGATCATAGCATTACTCAGAAAGACGGGTGAAAAGTGTTCTGTTATATACGATGAAAGCTTAATATGGGAGGAAAACCCGACATGACTAAGTTCGTACACAGTCACCCCGATTATAGATAGAGAATCTCGCCTAACGTCTTTTGATATCAAATATAACAACACGAGTCGATAAAGGTTTAAGACTCCGAGGCTTGGCCAGCAGTTTTAAACTTTTATCGATTAGTGTTGATATTTTTTAAACAAAGACATGCGGGTGAGATTCTATATATCATCCAACAACATTCCCCAACCTTTTCAGTAAATACAGTAATAACCAATGTCTTTACTGTAAAAAGTACAACTGACTAGCTTCAGCGGCAGAGAGAGAGTTGTGAAATCATTTGATTGTGATTGGTCTCAAAAGCATTGTGATGCGGTTTCAATGGAGTGATTTCTCCTGGGATATATAGATCGATCTGATCCAAGCGATATCTCCCATTGAATCCAGTCGCGATGAACAACGGAACAGGTCTTATGAACAATGTTAAGGCGTTTGAGCATAACAGATCACTGTAAGATTATAGGTGGTGAGGTGAAGTGGTGTTTAACGTCGCGTCCAGGATCGTTGCACTTATATAGCGACGTGCATGTACGTGTGTGTGTTTGTGTGGCTGCTTGTACTAGTCCGGACTGATGCCGATTTATAGTGCTAGCTCACTGGAATACCATGTCGCAGTTTAACATGAATACCCCACTCAGACACAGTATACTGACTCCGAGCCGACCAGTCCCTGCATTAGCCCCTTAATGCCGAGCGCCAGACAGGGTAACAACAAGTACCATCTTTTAACGTCTTTTGGTATGACGCGGTCGGGGATCGAACCCCGGACCTTCCGCTCTCCGGGCGGACGCTCTACCACAAGACCACGGAGGCGGTCCTGTAACGTTATAAAAAAGTATATATGATATAAAGCAACATTGTAGTACAAATCATATTCATCAAAACCTTGTTAACTCTGTACTAGGGCAATCGAAATTAGGTCAAATTTTCCCTAGTTCGAGATAAGCGGAGCACCTTCATAATGCCGGTACCATGAAATTACATTGTCTTAAACCACATATCGAGATAGTGGAGTTTCTCTGTGATATAGAGGATTTTCCTTGTGTCTCGTGAAATATCATGTTTCTCTCATCGAAAGACGGTGGAAAGGAAATGGTTTCACGAGTAGGGTATAGGAATATCCTATCTATTATATATACACTTTGTGTAGTTGTCTACCGGAAAATTAAATAATTTCATTACAAATGCAATACCTTGAAACGTAAATTCTCCCTAACTAACAGGCAGTGACATTTCACCACCCCTTGTAATTGCGACTTAAAAAGTAGTTCCGTGTTTGCAAAGTCTTTAAAAATATAAACAAAAGTAACAGAAAATATTTGATGTCAATAAAATTCCTTACCATACATTTGGATATGATTATATACAATATCAACTTTGCAGGAAGTGAAAGAATCCAAGTTGGTTAAGTATATGGCGCTTTGCGAAACGAACAGACTCAACTGACGAGTTAAATGAGAAATAACAAACGGCAAGAAGCGATATTAACTCCATGAACTACCATCTGTCATTATTTTTCTTTGTCAATGTGGAACTTACGTAAAAAGGACGTCAACAGTTTGTGAACGGGCGAGACGCTTACGATAAAGGGGAGATAATTTGAGGGAAGGTTACTCTTTTAATACAATAGTTCCGTCAAAGTGTTATGTTCACTGCAATGAGGTATCAAGTGTTGTGTTCACCGCTATGAAAATACCACGTTTTCAACATCAACTCAGCCTTTCACACTGAAGTATATAATAAAACAAGATGTCATACACAAAAAGCGAGTCCATGTTTCGTATGATGGCAGCCGTATCTGACAAGATGTAGTGGTAAAACCTGTCATAGACCTCGATACGTGACCCAGGTACTCTCGCTAATACATACCACAATACGTAATGGCCACCTGTCAAGCGTGATTGATCTCGCCGTATGAGCACTCGTAAATTTCAAAAAGGCTGCACTAGAACAAATAATTGATTGCGCGTTCGTCCTCCGTCGGAGTGACACGAAACAACGTGAACACATCCGGTGACATCGTTGGTTCGCTTTGGGCGTCAGATATATCGACCATCTAGTTCAAATATCATTATTAATGTCATCAAGCCTACAAATAACGTACATGACTTGGATGCCAGCGTTTGAGTGATACATCAGACATACCGCTATTGTTAGGGGAGGGGAGGATATATTATGATTACGGTAAATATTCATCATAAATGTGCCTTACCTGACGTTTCGACTTCACGTTCGTGATTTTGCTGCAGATTGTAAACACTCGAGGTTTTCCGCCGATTAACCTTCATGTTGTGTTTACTTACAAGGAGTTAGATGTTTACCTAATGTTAAATTTTCTTCTTGTTACCTGATACTGAAGTACATTTTATGCGTAATAATGTGTGTTCAGATGACTTTGACATTACTCTCCAATAATAATAATAATAATAATAATAATAATAGTAATAATAATAATAATTTATTTTCGGCCAAAAGTTGTTTTTCTTTTGCAATCTAATAATATGTGTGCTAATCGGCACTTTTGCGGTGAAACATAATCTGTCTTGCAGGCCTCGAACCTTATTATTTTCCCTGACGCCAAGCCCTCGCTGTAAAACTAAAACCCTAAATGAAGCAAGTCTAGATTTTCCACAGGTTAAGGTCCTGAATTTCCCATCTCCCAGGGGCTCCTTTTCAATTTAAATGGAATGGCTTGTCTCTATCAACATTATATATTTTCAGAGACCAAGCGGAGGTCTACGATCAAATATGAAGAGAACATGTAAAAGTAGATGTATATTTGTCGTTCTTATGTTTCGAGTCGAGTGACATACGTTGACATATATCAGTAGCGTACGTACACTCGCGATTGTTATATTCTCTGTATTATCAACCCTCCACAGTTAGTTGTACAGTGGACAGTGCAGTTGCTCTGCACATAGTTATTGATTATAAGTGGGTGAGTGAGTGAGTCGGATTTAACGTCGCTTTGAACAGTATTTCCGTTATATCGCGGCGTGTCAGCTTCACGTTGGAGGAAAGCCCGAAATGATGCAGGTCTTCAATGGTGAAACCAACGACCAAGGGTATGTAGCTGACAAACGAAGAACATAATCGTCGAAAGGGCATGATTGCCGTAAAAGGCGACTATGCTTGTCGTAAAAGGCGACTAACGGGATCGGGTGGTTAGGCTCGCTGACTTGGTTGATGCATGTCATCGTATCCCAATTGCGTGGATCGATGCTCATGACGTCAATCACCATACTCGATTATTTACAGACCACCGTCATATAGCTGTAATATTGCTGAGTGCGGCGTTAAACAACAAACAAAAAACGTCGAAAAGGGATTCGAACCGATGGTCACGCCTAAGGGACACAACTCTGCACAGCAACGCCTTATGTGACTGGGCCAATCGTAACCCTTATTGAATAGGAATAATAAATGTAACACGCGCGCGTGCGTGCGTGCGTGCGTGCGTCTGTGTGAGATGCTGGTTCTGAAAGACGGGACATTCTTCTAAGTATGGTGGCATGAATGAATCATTGAGGCCAAATGGTCGTTATGAATTAACACATTTTTTAAATATTTTGAGCAGTACGCCGTGATTTTTTCTTTCTCAGGTAACTGTTTATGATACAGTAAACTACGGTTATCACGAACTCAACGGGACCATCATTTTAGTTCGTTATAACCGTAGTTCGTTAAAAACATATATACAGCATAACTACAGCAAATTGTCGGGACAAAAAAGTAAGTTCGTTATATCCGTCAGTTCGTTATAAGCGTGTTCGTTATAAATGTAGTTTACTGTAGTTATGTTTGTGATATTTGACAGAGCCATAGCTGTCCATTGTAGCATCCCCACCATGTATCATACTTTATTATGAGGCTGGCGTGATTTAATGGTTTAATTTCGCATCAGCCTTGTAGCATATGTTCCCGTGCATTTTGTCAGGCGAACAATTAACTTGCTGTTGCATGTGTTTGTGTCTGATAGGCTTCACCAGTCGCCCAGGATATGCTCACCTTATCGCGAACACCAGGTATCATCTCTAATTGTTTTGTTTGTTTGTTGTTTAACGCCGCACTCAGCATTATTCCAGCGACCGAACCCTTCACCTGCTGGACAATGTAGACACTGTAGACTGCCATATACCGAATCACCGGTAGATTCCAAGTAAACGTGTGTACAGCTGATTGCTGTGCCCGGCTTAGTTTACGAGAAAATACACATGGTAATCTTAATCCCTGGATTTAAAACAATGCCTAGCAGAACAAAAAATACAATTTAAACTGTAAATCAACATGTCTGGTGATTTTTTATCTCAAATTTCGAATTTGTACTGACCAAGTTTCGATTATTTTTTCCAAAATATTGAATCCGCTAGAGGGGGGTGCGCATTATACATGGGTGCGCACTGTACTCAAGAAAATACGGTAGTCCCCGAAATAAGGTAATGTATAAGCTTAGTCATAAGGTATTCTACAAGGAAACCCAGGAGTATTAAAATGTACCCCAAGTCTCTGAATTTCTCAGCTGTTGTTTTGGAGATACCCTAGAGTTGAAAAGGGGGTAAGATTGGAATTTGGATGAATGCTTTGTTAAACATACATCTGCGGACGTTTTGTAAATCGTGATTTGTTCAATCGAAAACTGATTTAAACGGTTTATTCAAATTTTGTGAGTGGCGGGTGCTTGCCTTTTTCGCGAACACCTGGTGTCATCACTTACTTTTCGTGATTCATTCATATAATTTGCATCGGTAATGTGCCTTTTACGTCTGTCTTGGTAGATAATACAGACTGATTATTCTCTTGCGCTGACGTTTTATACCTAATCTGAATATTAAGTTTCAAACAAACATGACCAGTTCCTCAAGCTAAATTTGTCCATAAGGTGAAACCTGATTTGTGTTACTGGAATTCTATATTTGAGACGGGCAATAGGGTAGCCTTAGTTAAAGTGGCCGTTCGGCACGCCAAAGGCCCGGGTTCGATTCCCCATATGGGTACAATGTGTGAAGCCCATTCCTGGTGTCCCCGGCCTTGATATTGCTGGAATATTGCAAAAACGGGCATTAAACCATACTCACTATATACGAGAACAAAATACATTTTTATAATAACCCCTTTGCGAAACCTAGTTCCAAAGATTTGATAGGTCATTCGTTGTGTGCTCACAGTGAAGGCGTGATTTCTGTAATTGTTCAATTTCAATTTGTGAATCTGATGAACACCCTAATTTAACGGTCCGGATTAACCAGGTTTCGCTGTAAACAGTAGAACACACCAGGAGCACATCAATACCATTTAAACCACACTTCAGGCTGTTTATTTCAAATCACGCCCGTTCTTGTACATGTAAATCTACACATCTGTACCAGGTGACACGTACACATATCTCAGCCTTTCCGTGATTCATATCTTGTCAATATCATATCAGGTGACGGGTGGTGAAATGCATGTCAGAGATATCAACAACACACTAGAAGGGTCGTAACACCCTTATCCCCTTATAAATTCCCTGAATAAAATATCTTGTGATTCATACACGTCTAACACTACCGAGCACATTATCTCCAAGGATCGGATCGTTTTTTGGTCCGTCTCCAATGCTAATAACCTCTCTGAGAGTTTTCTCATGTACACAACCATATACTGAGGAATTAAACCCCTAAGCAGATGCGCATTGCGTTCTCTTTTTTGTCGAAGCCCTGGGAGAGGTTATAACGTATGAAAAAGCCATTGCGCAAAGAAGGTTCTTCAAGCATAAGTCTCACAATGAAGACAGCGTTTCTTGCAGGGGTCGGGTTGATGTAATCGTACCCCCCGCGCCAATCAACAGATTACCACCACCTAGACGATGAAAAGAACGCACAGGGATTACACTTGTCTTTGTTAATATGCATCTCTACACGACTTCGCCCTGATACTATCGTCCACTTGGAATCCATTCATTACGATGGTGTATTATGTATGGCGGTTGTATTCTTTGTCAGTGCATGCTTACATAAAGGATTTGCTACTACAAGATGTAATGTATACTACCAGTGGTCCATTTGGATTTGCATGATTATTGTTGGGGTCGGCGAGTGCTGGAAGACAAGGGCATTACGCATGTGCTAAAGTCGTACAGGGGATTTTAAAAAGTATGGACTTATTTTTTGGTTGGTTTTGGTTTTCATTCAAAATTAACGACTTCTATATTCTAGGTTTAATCATTTAGTCATAATGGTCTATTCCTAACATTATAAAACGGTGACCCGGGAATTACGAGATGTTTAAGTTTTGTTCTCATGGTTAAATTGGATGCTCTCCGCGGGGACCGGAGTTAGAAAATGTTTTCTGCGTCCCAATGACTTGTTTGTTAATTTGTTTGTTTAACGTCGCACTCAGCATATTCCAGCTATAATAACGGCGGTCTATAAATAATCTAGTTTTTTTTTACCAGACAATCAAGTGATTGATATCATGAGCATCGATCTACGAAACTAAGATACGATGACATGCATCAACCAAGTCAGCGAGTCACTTCCTACGACAAGCATGGGTTCCTGAAGACCTATTCTATCCAAGATATTCAAAGTACCTACAGATGTGGATGGCCCTATGACAGTGGCATTTATGTCTCTTCAGCATGCGCTACAACACCAAAGACTTTGACTGAAACTTGAAATGATATTGTTGTTGGATATCTACAGCGACCACATTTGTTGCAAATACACGTCAATGGAACAATATGAACTGTATCGACACTCAAATTATTCAGAATGAATTACGTATGTGACTGAATTTATGCATCTGTTTTTGGAGACCGCCTCCGTGGTCTAGTGGTAGAACGTCCGCCCGGAGAGCGGAAGGTCGGGGGTTCGATCCCCGGTCGCGACATACCAAAAGACATTAAAAGATGGTACTTGTTGTTACCCTGTCTGGAGCTCGGCATTAAGGGACTAAAACAAGGACTGGTCGGCTCGGAGTCAGTATAATGTGTCTGAGTGGGGTATTTATGCTAAACTGCGGCATGGTATCTCAGTGAGCTAGCTCTATAAGTCGGCATCAGTACGGACTAGTACAAGCAGCCACACAAACACACACACCTACATGCACGTCGCTATATAAGTGCAATAATCTTGGACGCGACATTAAACCCCATTTTACCTCACCTGTTTTGGACACCCTTCAGAATGCTTTTGTTATTGCTGTGAGTACGACAGCTGAACACACCCGCTCAGTCTGCGACACCCGGTGTCCTCCTGCTATCGGGCTGATTCATCAGTGATGATATGACTTTTTCGCGAACACCTGGTGTCATCACTGATTTTCATTGATCCATTCACATTATTTTCACCGCTATATTGCCTCTTACGCCATAATGGAATATATTTCAGAAGATAATCCAGATTTATTATTCTCTGGTGTTGACGTTTTATAAACTGAGGACCGCATCCGTGGTCTAGTGGTAGAGCGTCCGCCCGGAGAGCAGAATGTCGGGTGTTCGATCCCGGGGTGCCGTTATACCAAAGACGTTAAACGATGGTACTTGTTGTTACCCTGGCTGGCGCTCGACATCAAGGGACTTAAACAAGGACTGGTCGGCATGCACGTGCTATAAGTGCGCAATAAATCTTGAACGCGACATTAAACCCCATTTCACCTGACCTCACCTCATGTAATTGAAAATTGAAAGAACTGTAGTTAAGTTTCATTGTGTCTATCAGACCATCACTCATTCCTGCAAAAGTTTGTAACAAGTTATCCGTGACACCTACCATGTTTTAAATGTAAATTTGTGCAGATAAAGCAAATTTATTGATTTTCAAAGAAAAATTGTCTGCGATACCCATCAGCGGTTGTGTATGATGCGGGGAAAAAATTCAAACTTTTAAAAGTTTTAAATCAAATAAAAAAAATAAAAATAAAACCGTGAATGTTGAAGTATTCTCTGAGTGCTGACTATGCGCCAGTACAGTTTGTATTTTGGATACAATATCGCTAACTGAAGATATTTTAAAATGAAATCAAACAGATGATAAAATCAACTGAGAGGTATAGTTTCTTTTCCTCCTCAGTATAAAGGCATGTATGTAAAAGATGGTAAACTGTTAACATTTCTAAATTTTGCAGCACGATCATGCGCTTACAGAGGTTGCCAACCACCTTCTGGTCCGCAGGATTCGGGTTCAGTTTAGGGGGTACCCGGGACTCAACAGTGTGGTACCCGGGACACAAATATATTTGGTACGCAGATTCCACATTCAAAACAAATGGCGAAGGAAAGTATTCCTTGACACGATTTTTTTTTTTTTTTTTTTAAGTACTTTAACTTCAAATCGCACCCTTTTTCTCAATGCTTTTTAGATTGGTGTTAAGTAGTTGTCTGGATTCAGTAGCTAGCAATGGGACTTATCAGTGAGCAGTTGGACTCAGAGTGATACATTAGATGGTATTCGTGATTCACCGGGGATTGGCATTCTCCTTCCTGTTCAAAACCAACAAACATAAACAAACGTCTGGATGAAAGGCGGTCACTTTGAAAACTTAATTTCAGTCAAATGAGGTAATTTAGCCTTGACAAATTCAAAAATTCAATTTCACCCACGAGTTAACTGGCGCCGTACACCAAACAGCATCCATCTTGACCACTTCGCGATAATCAGATTTTCCCATTCAAAAAACGTAATTACCATGTTGTGATAAGCAAGCCATTGACACATGCGGATGAACAGCTGCCTGAAGGAAGAGCTGGACGTGTTTACAAGGGGCAATGATTTGCTTTCTAGATACAATCAGAAGGGATTTACGGATTACCAGATAGCATCTCTCTTTCTGTTAGACTGGCCCCATGAGTAAGACGTTATCCGCCATCGGAAGTGTGGCCCGGCCCTGCAACATGGCGGCTGATTGACAGCTTCACGTGACCAGAAATGCCAAGTCATGACCAGCTGTCAGAAATTAACATGCTTCTGTAATGAGCTATGTGTGGTTGTGTTTTTGTCAGCAGTAAGTGTGTTCTGCATGACGATGAAATTGATTTTTTTTAATAAGAACGCCTGAAATGGGTTGGAATGAAGCTTTTGACACTTGTGACACCTAGAAAGATTTCTTATAAATGTGTAAATGCGGTGGTTCAACCTGTCGTTTCCCACTTGTGAAAATCCAACACGTTGACATCGTCACTGGTACAGTAGCAAGCACAACTGAGGAAACCAGTGACGTATTCCCTTGTAGTGTAGCAGCAACTCAACCAGTGACAAATGTCTGGCATATGGAGATGGCATGTTGTGACAGAACGCTGACAAAAATGCAAAAGACTTTGATAATTGTTTTACATAAACAATCAATCCAAAATGGTAACCTTGTTATTAAAACCGTGAACGTTGGACAAGGACTCTATATTCAGTGTAACTAAACAAAGCAAGATACATCCATCTTTGGTGGTGGCTATACTTGAATCAACAAGAATTGGTTATTTGATGGTGATGTATTTGACGCGGTATCGTAGTTGAGTTTCGGACTTAAGTTTGCAGTGTTTTCCAGCCTAGTAAAGTTTTGATAACGTTACACGTTTTTGTTCAAATCCAATTTTCGAGTATATACTTTCTTTTGCCCGACAGTGTAAAAATGTTCCAACACTGAGATAAAGATTCACTATGCCACGTACTGTATTGAACATTCTGATGTGGAAACTTGATGGAAGCTAGGACTAGGAGCATCAACTCCTTTTGCAACATAAAATATACATTTCTTTGATAGGCATTTAGAAGTTGGAGAACTAATTAAGGATAAGAATTTATGGATGAAATATAGACATATTTTTAAAATATACACTCAATCTGATTATTAAACAAATACTTATGCGGCGCAAGTCAATATAAAAGCATTCACTCACTTTCTAAAATCATCTTTAATTTGTGAAAATGACGTTCTGACCTCCGTTTTATTTACATCAACTTTTTTAATTGTACTACCTTGATATTCGTCCTTGTAAAGGTGTGCAATATTTACACCCCTCTCTGTCAAATTGCGTCATCTTGATACCCATCCTTGTATAATCGCAGTGTAGTTACATCCATGATTTTAAAGTTGTGTCATGTTGACATTTACCCTTGTACAATTGTGCTATACATGTGTATAAATTCCTCTTTGTCAAATTGTGCTTTTATTACATCCATCCTTGTCAAACTGTGCTGTATTGACTTTCTTCTCTTTAAAAATGTGCTATATTGACACTACCCTCAGTGTAATTGTGTTATATTGACATTCATCCTTGTAAAGTTATGCTGTGTTGACATCAATCCTTGTAAAATGGTGCTATTTTGACATCCACTTCACTGACACGCAGCTGAAAGTGGTGTTTCTTGTTTCATGGCTTTTTCGGACGTATTCGAGAAGAAACTATGCGAAGGTCTTAACTGATGTATGTACATAGATATCTGCATTTAATGTAATTATAACCAATCTAGTTAAAATAAAAATAGGAAAGTTTAGCTAGCCGGATGAAATCAGCGTCAGAAAAGCAAACATATAGAGACGCAGCCATTGTGTATAAATGAATTCATGTGTCCGTCTGCCCGAAACATCGTCCTCTTTAAATGAACTACTGTGTTTGAGTTTTCAGTTATCGAAAAGTCAGGTAGATGCGGGTCCTTTTTGGATCATTAAAATTGATAAACTTAAACGTTCCCTTTAAAGAACACTTATTAATGGAGTGATCGAACGGGTCCCGATGATTTGCAACTAGCATTGTCCGTTTAAAACTTTACTGTACAATTTGGACTTAAAACAACATCAAGTAAAAATGCAAGATGAAGGTGATTTCTCAGACACCGAGCTTAGATTATCATAGGTATCAAATTAAATTTAATAATGGTCCGTGAAAAGTCACATAGACCGACTTTTTAACACACACTGGCATACCATTGGGACGTTCGTTGCTATTAGTGTTGAAAGAATTGGGTTATTTTCAAAAAGAATAACGATGTAGAGATGAAAGATGTAAGACATATGGAGTTGGGCAGTTCTAGTAACCCTGGAAGATCACCTATGAAACTTTACTTTTATCATTAACCTTTTCACACAAACATTTTAGCTGTCATTGTAAACACTTCCCAAACTTTTTTGTCTTTGAAAACCACAATTCATTCTTTATCTGATGGCCCAAACATGACCGGTCCACAGCCTAGACGCCAGTTCCCCCGGGGGTGGGGAAACATTGTCAGACGCTACCCGCAACGACGACCATTAGACACATCAGAAACAAATGTTGGCTTCCAGGAGGGGACATACCTGATTCTGAAGGTCACGGTACTCATTTTAAATAACCGGTTGAGTGAGATATTTTCTGATTTTGATATCGTAATGTCTGATTGTGTGTCTTTTTTTTTATTGTTGTTTATTGACTAATTTGAGAGATGGGATAGTGTTTCTTCTTCTTCTTCTTCTTCTTCTTCTTCTTCCCCTCTGTATATGTTTGTCTGTTTCTTCCTTTACTGTGTGCGTTAGCCTTGCTCCAAGGCTGTACAGAAAGAAACGTCCATGGATGTGTAGTGATTCTATCGTCCTAATGGGCAAGTCTAGATATGTGGACAGTACATCTAAGGACTCCAGTCTCCTTTAGGGACAACTTGTTCTTATTATTTACATAATCTAGAAATTATTATTCAAACTAATAATTAATTATTAGAGTCTTGTGCAAGTTTTTGTGTGCGTGTATGGGTTCAGTTTTCCTTATTTTGTTCTTGTTTAATGTTCTTTCTTCTTCTGTGTTTATGTTTGTCTGTTTCTTTCTTTTACTGTGTGCGTGTCTGTGTTAGGTTTTCGTATTTTTGTTAATGCTTTATGTGGTGTGTGTATGCATGTACAATGCACACTGCCTAGCAAACAAAACTCTTCTTTGCATTGTTTTACCCAATAACGTTTTGATAACGTTTGTAAGTTTTGGGTCAAATCCATTTTTCAGGTGTTTACTTTCTTTTGCCCAGCAGTTTATATACTGTTTTACCGCAGGACATGCATATATAATGAAATATCTAGTACTAGACACACCATCTTTTAAACGTGACAATAGGGAAGACTGGATAGCCAAGTGATTAAAAGAGAAAACGAAAGTATACACATGAAAATTGGTCTTAACAAAAAACATTACAAACTTTATTAAAACGTCACTAGGCTGAAAACAGTCGCCGAAATACTGCAAACGTAAAAGGTCACAAGTACACATGATAGCAGTATTAAATATATCACAATCGAATAAACATTTCTTGTTTGTTCCATTTGTAGCCAACATCAAACATGGGTGTATATCTTTTGCTTGGTCACTGATATAATTAGTCATTTATGTTCTCTTATCCCATTTTAGTTCAACTATCAATCACCATTTAAGAAATACAACCACCATCAATTATTACACGCCGAAACATGACGGAGCTGTCTGGCGTTCGTTCCCGCTGATAACTCGTGCAAGTGGTTCACTTAGTTGAGAAAAAAACATATATCTGCCATAACGAGATCTATATAAAATTGACAAAGCTCTTGCCGACAAGATTTGCATTATTTGCAAGCACTTCATGCCCCTCGTCTGCTCTCGAGTTATGAAGAGGAAACTTGACATCGGGGTTGCATAACACGGGGGGCGAACGTGGTGTCAAATACGCGGTTAGGCAGTCGCCAGTTTAAGTGAATCTTGATTTATGCAAATCAATCTTTCTTTGTAAAATGTCTTATATTTTAAGTGCTTTCACCTGAAGTAATCTTAACAGAAAGGGTAGCTTAAATGTCATGCAAATTTGTAAACTTTCCACGTGATATGCAAACGACTGGTAAAATGATGATCCAACGATTATGAGGTTAGTCGAAAGGTCAGCGACCTTACGTCACGCGTTGATCCCGTCGGAGACGAGAGTTGTGTCATGTGACCAAGATGGCGGTGCCAGGTACGAAGATCCCCAAGACTGCTATGAATCATTCTGTCGTTGAGACATTGACATGATACGCGATGAAAATGACAAGTGTTTTGTAAAAGGTAGTTAAATTGATTTTTTCATGACCCTTTCCCCGATATAGAGTCGACATCTACATATACATATTCCGAGGCGACATCTCGCCTGTTATGACACGAGAGGATAAGGTTGATAACATCGTAAATGTCCAGAAGACACTTGACTGCACTAGAACATTTGTTTAACTTAGGCACCATGTCTACTGAGTGGAAAAGGGACTCAGTACTACAGTCCCTGTTTAAGCAGAGATTTTTTTATGATTATGAAAATGTTTTGTCATTTTTATTTACACTTAAAACCGAATTTAACCAAGTTAAAAAATAATGATTAACACGAAGCCAATTTTAAGCCCTCGTCAGTGATTAAACATTGCAAGATCCCACTGCGTTTTTTCGTGCTTCATCACCCGAGGTGTTTGTACAGTGAAATGTATCTAATATATAATGTCTCATCAATACACTCTTATATATCACTGAGTCTACGAGAAATACAATTGCAATCATCAATCTGCCTTTGAAAAGATAACAGTTGTTAATGAACGGTGGATGGTTCATAGGAAAATCGTTTTTTACTTTCATCGTTTCCACATTGTCAGCATACTGTGGTTATAAATTGTAAATACAATCATGTACTCGGAATATTAAATATGATTGTGATAGAAATGTAAAAAGGAATAGGTTTTATATATAAATTTTATCGGTCGCACACTGAAAGCATACTAGTAATACGATTGATTACCTTTACTTTTGAATTATGGTATTGTTGTTGTTGATGTTGGTTTGTTTAACGCCGCATTCAGCAATATTCCAGCTATATGACGGCGGTCTGTAAATAATCAAGACTGGGACAGACAATCCAGTGATTGATATCATGAGCATCGATCCATGAAATTGGGAGTCAGCAAGTCAGCGAGCCTGACCACCCGATCCCGTTAGTCGCATCTTACGACAAGCATAGTCGCCTTTTACGGCAAGCATGGGTTGCTGAAGACCTCTATGGTATTGTACGTCCATGCAGTCACTGTCGGTCAGGTACCATAAGGTGATGTAAGTGATGTAGAAAAACATTACGCACGTGCTTCTAAGGCCACAGACCCGTGAAGATCCTGGTTAGAATAGGTCTTCAGTAACCCATGCTTGCCGTAAAAGGCGACTATGCTTGTTGTAAGAGGCGACTAATGGGATCGGGTGGTCAGCTCGCTGACTTTGTTGATGTCACTGTATCCCAAATTGCGTGGATTGATGCTCATGATATCATGTTTGTTTGTTTGTTTGTTTGTTTGTTTGTTTGTTTGTTTGTTGTTGAACGGAGCACTCAGCAATATTCCAGCTATATGACGGCGGTCTGTAAATAATGGAGTCTGGGACAGACAATCCAGTGATTGACACCATGAGCATCGATCCATGCAATTGGGATACGATGACATGCATCAACCAAGTAAGCGAGACTGACCACCCAATCCCTTTAGTCGCCTCTTACGACAAGCATGGGTTGCTGAAGACCTTTTCTACCCCGGATCTTCACGGGTAACTATAACAATGATCTTGAATAGGTGTCATGGGTAATCTTGTAGAGGTGATCTTGAAGATGTGACCAGCGTTCCTATAGGTCTTAGAATAATAGTGTGAGGGGGTGAGTATGTTTTCTTTACGCCGCTTTTAGCAATATTCCAGCAATATCACGGCGGGGGACACCTGAAATGGGCTTCACACATTGTACCCATGTCGGGAATCGAACCCGGGTCTTCGGCGTGACGTAAAATTCTAGAAACATGTGGACATATAATTTTATACTTATGTAGTCATAATATTCTAGGTGTGACATAACAGGTATAAGAAATTTGTACATGATTGTATTCACGATACACAATGATCTGAAATAATCTTTTGGGATGATTTGTTAGCAACTAAAAAGTACCTAACCAGTAATTTGAAAGTAATACTTGACTCACATCTATTAATACGTATATTTGCATGACCCAGATGTTTGCACTTTGAACGAGTTGATTTTCCTGTCACTGCTTGGAGTAAAACACCCAGTACAAGGCGAATTTCAACACCATGCAATACTTACGTGATGTATAACATTTGAGGTCAGCGAAAGAGCTGGGTTTAACGAAGTTTTCAACAGTATTAGGCATATCATGGGGTATGGTATTTTTTATGTCGAAATCATCCATAATAATCATGAAACACACATATGTCAAACTAATTTGCAGCTTGTATTAATGTAACTTTCATTAAGGCTTCATCTGACGTTTCATGAACGTCCTGACCTTGACCTTGCAAGACGCCCGTTAAAGTAGATTTCTGTTTTGATATCCAGGACATTATTTGTTCTTTAGGAACACAGATAGATCATCCGCAACCTCGTGTATTACACCTAGATATGACTGAACACCAAATACTTTATTACAAGTTCAAACACATACATGTATGGAAAACCCGACTCCAGTGAAGGCATCACACCATTGAAAGTTAAAACGTTCAAGAGCTGTCGAACGCATGTCACGTATCGCCACCCGATCTCAGATCACACGAAAAGAAAACAGTTTGGACTTTGAAAACTGATATGAAGATTGGGCGAGTCTGGACGATTATCACACTAAGTCGCAAAACTGTGTAACATTTGGCTGCTATATCCCCCTGTCCACGTCATCCAGGGGGATCTTGTGTCCTCGCGCCATCCTTTATTCCCCATCTTCAACCATCTGGCCGGCGCTTTCTGTACTAGTTCACATGCAAATCAAAGCGATATGTCTTCAAATTTTTGTACATTATTTCCGGCCAATTTAGTACCCAATTCCGTGGATAATTTAAATTGGATATAAAGCCTATTGAAAGATTAACGTGTGCAAATATAGGCTCGGGATCGCTGTTTACATATGGATCAATGGAAAGCGAAGCCGAAGACGGTCTCCGTGGCATGTCGTCGCGGGGAAACTTCGCTCTTCTTCTATCCATTCTTTTGCAGAAGTTGGATAATAGTAGCGAGTACTTGAAGCTCTGTGTTGGGAATAAATTGACTCTTGGTTGGCAATTAATCATTTGTGGAGTCAAGTCGTTGAAACGATAAAACCTTTTTTAGCATTGTGTCCCTCAGACTCCTGTTATGTGCGTGGCCAATGTGCTGGAGTCTCCGCACTCCAAACCCTTAAAACATGCTTCGTCTATGGTGCGATTTTCGCGTAATAAAATCGCGGGTCATTAAAGCTCAGCAATTGACGACATTTGTTGTTTGTTGTTCAATTGTATTTCGTTGTTTGCACATTTCTTTAAAGGTTTGGATAGTTTTGGTACACAAATGTTCCATGGGATTGTGTGTATTGTTGTGTATTGTTGAACAGAACTTTGGACAAGCGCATGTTCCTTCGACAAACTTCAGATGTGGTAACGAATATGCTGGGAATGAATCTCAACAAAAGAGTTTTCTGGGTGATCGAAATTCTGTGTTGACAATGATGAATACTGTTTATGTGATACATAGCGAGCTTGTTTACATGACACGTGATGAGACTGTTTACACGACACGTGATGAGATTGTTTACATGACACATGATGCGATTGTGTACACAACACGTGATGAGATTGTTTACACGACACGTGATGCGATTGTTAACATGACACGTGATGAGACTGTTTACACGAAACGTGATGAGATTGTTTACATGACACGTGATGAGATTGTTTACATGACACATGATGCGATTGTTTACATGACACGTGATGAGATTGTTTACACGACACGTGATGCGATTGTTAACATGACACGTGATGGGACTGTTTACACGACACGTGATGAGATTGTTTACACGACACGTGACGAGATTGTTTACACGACACGTGTTTAGATTGTTTACACGACACGTGATGAGACTGTTTACACGACAAGTGATGAGATTGTTTACACGACACGTGATGAGATTGTTTACATGACACGTGATGAGATTGTTTTCACGCCACTTGATGAGATTGTTTACAAGACACGTGATGAGATTGTTTACATGACACATGATGAGATTGTTTACACGACACTTTTTGAGATTGTTTACACGACACGTGATGAGATTGTTTGCACAACACGTGAAGAGATTGTTTGCACGACACGTGATGAGATTGTTTACATGACACATAATGAGATTGTTTACTCGACACGTGGTGAGATTGTTTACATGACACGTGATGAGATTGTTTTCACGACACGTGAAGAGATTGATTACACGCCACTTGATAAGATTGTTTACTCGACACATGATGATATTGTTTACACGACACTTGATGAGATTGTTTGCACGACACGTGATGAGATTGTTTACGCGATACGTGATGAGATTGTTAACACGATACGCGATGAGATTCTTTACACGACATTTGATGAGATTGTAATCATGACACGTGATGAGATTGTTTACATGACACGTGATGAGATTGTTTACACGACACGTGAAGAGATTGATTACACGCCACTTGATGAGATTGTTTACTCGACACTCTATGAGATTGTTTGCACGACACGTGATGAGATTGTTTAGACCACACGTGATGAGATCGTTTGCACGACACGTGATGAGATTTTTTACACGAGACGTGATGAGATTGTTAACACGATACGTGATGAGATTGTTTACACGACGCTTGATGAGATCGTTTGCACGACACGTGATGAGATTGTTTACATAACACGTGATGAGATTGTTTACTCGACACGTGATGAGATTGTTTACACGATACGTGATGAGATTGTTAACACGATACGTGATGAGATTGTTTACACGATACGTGATGAGATTGTTAACACGATACGTGATGAGATTGTTAACACGATACGTGATGAGATTGTTTACACGACACGTGATGAGATTGTTTACACGACATTTGATTAGATTGTTTACATGACACGTGATGAGATTGTTTACACGACACTTGATGAGATCGTTTGCATGACAAGTGACGATATTATTTACATGACAAGTGACGATATTATTTACATGACAAGTGATTAGAGGCAATATTGTGTTTATTACACATATCTGAATAGTTTTACAATGCATATGAGTCGTACTCTTGATCTATACAATATTATACAGTAAGACCTGCATCACTTCTGGCTTTCCTCGCACATCAAGCTGACGCATTGTGATATAACAGGAACACTGTACACAGAGAAGTTACACTCACTCACTCACTCACTAACTCACTCACTCACTCACTCACTCACTCACTCACTCACTCACTCACTCACTCATTCATTCATTCACTCACTCACTCACTCACTCTTGAGACATGATAGTATGAACCATTTGCTACATTAAGGGACAAATTTAATTATTCCTCTCTTAATATTTAAACCACCATTTTGCAAGTCCCTTTTACTTTTGTTCCATTTGTCGCCGTGATGGAAAGTAAATATCTACCAAGGCACCAACAAGTTTTATCTACAGTGCAACCCCCGTTAATCCGCACTACATTGTTACAAACACAAACGCATTACTCGAAACCCGTGAATGGTGTTGTCCGGATGATCGAGGTGTTACTTAACGACTATCAAAACGTTACAGTCTTAATTTCAAAATACGTGTGTATATATTGAGCAACACTAACTGAATAGTTGGGATTCTGAAGTGACGTACGTCATGCACGATTAGTAGTGTGTGACCTTAATTTTTTTAATTTTCTCTCAGACACCGCTACAACCGACGAACCATTTGATTTTGTTTATTTCCAATTGCAATGGAGATTTGAGCTGTCAGTTGAAGGTTTGGCCAGCATGCCACCCGTAGATCGTTTGCTTAAGCACTTCCCGGGCTTAGACTGTTTGGTATCAATTAGAAGAGGTGGAAACACAGGATACAGACGTTATTTGTGTTGACAAAGTTAATTTCAAATCTCAACACTTTCAAGAGTCAAACATTTGGAAAAAAGCGAAAATCGTTTCACCTAAAGCATATCCGGGCCTCACTCCCACTGCTGTACTGAGAAAACGCATCTGTTTTCATATTTTACCGTCATTTCCGATACACAGAAATCTCCCTCCCATCAGCCTGTATAACGATAGTAAATTTGCGATACTTTTAGCGCGATGGGCGATCTTATCACAACTCTTTCCCCGTCAGCTAAATTGAAAGGAAGTGCTTTTATTTGTTACTCAATATACTGTTGGAGTGTCGACATTAGGAGCAATGTTAAACTAAAGGGGTTAATCTATAACACATGACGAAAAGTGTTTCCACGCGAGTTTCAGATAGAGCCTCCCCTAAACCATAAAAATAAATTATCTCCCACTGCTCCTAAAAAGCTAGACCTGTTAGCCATACAGTCGTACACCCCCCACGAAGCCTTTTTTATCACCGTAAGTAAATTTGTCTATAGACAGAAAACATCTAAATTTCAAGAGGATATTTCAGAACCTGCTATAGCCTCTAAGATGTCTAAGATATGGCAAGAAAAAAATCATCTTTTCAAACCCAATTACGTTTCGCGACATACACTATATCCTAACTTACCGGAAGTAGGGCGAACAAAGGACAGCTCCGCACAAAAATACTTGCTAATGAACGCCCCCTTCCGGCGAATTAAGAAAGCTATACGTTAATCGACTGACATAAAGAAATCAGAATCGTTTGTAGATAGCTCGGGGTGTTAGATATCAAAGACGAAGTTCAGATGATAACACAATTAGCAAGTAAACAAGAGACGGCCTGACACATGTAGGGTAGTTAACACAGCCGGATGGCTTTGCGGACCTCACTGGAATCGTTTCCACATTGGGCAAATAAGTTCAATATTTATATGGGTGTATACAATACAATACAATAACACCACCACATGTCAACATTAAATTTATTTATTTATTTATTTATTTATTTATTTATTTATTTATTTATTTATTTATTTATTTATTTATTTATTTATTTATTCATCATCATCATCATCATCATCAGTAGTAGTAGAAGTAGTAGTAGTAGTAGTAGTAGTAGTATTGTTGTAGTAGTAGTAGTAGTAGTGGTAGTAGTAGTAGTAGTAGTAGTAGTAGTAGTAGTAGTAGTAGTATCGTGCAAGTTAAGCACCATACAGAGACCAAGTGGGCGCGTGTGTTGTGACAGCAAATTATGTATTTCATATGCAGGTAAGACCCATTAAAATTCATTTGAGATACAATCTTTTTACACACCTGTGGGTGAGTAACCAATTTAGGATAACTGGTATCAAACATATGTGTGAGATCGAATTCCGGGCCCGTGATTGGCAATTCCACGCTGATGGCCTGAGGTCAGATGATGACAGGACTACTTTCCTGATTGTAAGTCAGTGATAAGTTTCTCGTGTTTCAACTCACCATCGGCTTGATAATCAAACAAAGGGTTGACTTTTATTGTGGAAGGTCACACTAGGTATAAGTAGTTAGCAGTAAGCCGAGTGACGTGATTCATTACCGTTGTGTTATGTATTAATGCGCCACTACGATCACGAGAATAGACAAAATATGCATCAATTCGATACTAAACTGGAGTGATTTTAGGGTATGTTAGAAACAGATTGCTGCACTCGTGTCTCTCACATACCAGGGGCGGTCGGGTAGCCTTGTGGTTAAAGCGTTCGCTCGTCACGCCGAAGACCCGGGTTCGAATCCCGACATGGGTACAATGTGTGAAGCCCATTTCTGGTGTCCCCCGTCGTGATATTGCTGGAATATTGCTAAAAGCGGCGTAAAACCATACTCAGTCACTCACTCACTCACTCACTCACTCACTCACTCACTCACTCACTCTCACATAACATTTATCTTACAACTCGTTGTTTCAGAACGTATCTAAGACTTAAAAATATAATGGAGATATACCGAAGTTTGCGCTAACAGGATTTAACTGTAAAAGTTATTACTTCTATTACACGAACGAGAATATGTAATTTTGAATTCATTCGACGCATAATTATTCCACATCCGTGTTGGTTCCTTGACATTCCACCTGCCGTTAGCATCCCCCTCGGTCCCCCTGCGTCCCTCTCCGCCCCCTTCCGTCCTTGTTTACAGTGACAACAAGAGGCCAAGCAGGCAACGGTAAACTGAACCGATTCTCTCAATATGCCCGGGGACAAAACATGGCAAATGAAAACTGGAAAACATACAGACACGAGATTCTTCTTTCTAGTGTAAATGTGGACAGGACGAGGGCGCATAATCCAATCAAATCAAAGTGGGGGGCAGGAGAATACTGTTTTCGTTCAGCGTGCTATCACTTGTCATAAGTGTCAGATACGGCTGTAGAATTCTCACGTGTTTGATTTACTGCGCATGTGCGTGAATGTGCTGCACGTGCAAGCTGATAAAGAATTCCAGATAAAAAAAACTCTCTTCACGTATGTAATTGGTATTTAGAACGGGTTTTACTTACATTTTAGATTTGCTTTCTATAAACATATATTTAAGAAAGCGTGTTATTTGTGTATTTTCAAACCTTAAGTCTTTCTTATTAAGACGCATCTTAGCTGTTGGTTACAGCGTTTACGTTGCTAGCTATTGTTGGAAACTGAAACACCGTCACCTTGCGGGCTATTTGTACTGAGGGAGGGGCTTTAAGCAATTTGCTGTACACTTTGAATACATCTGGTGTTGACCTGTCACCGGACAACAAACAAACAAAACCAGTAACATTGTGGGGATGATTTCACTCAAGGTTTGATGTCTCATTGTCGCATATCGGATATCGTATGTTGGGAGACTCATATCGGATATCGCATGTTGGGAGACTCATATCGGATATCGCATATTGGGAGACTCATATCGGATATCGTATATTGGGAGACTAATATCGGATATCGCATGTTGGGAGACTCATATCGGATATCGCATGTTGGGAGACTCATATCGGATATCGCATATTGGGAGACTCATATCGGATATCGTATATTGGGAGACTAATATCGGATATCGCATGTTGGGAGACTCATATCGGATATCGCATGTTGGGAGACTAATATCGGATATCGTATATTGGGAGACTAATATCGGATATCGTATATTGGGAGTCTGCTATGTCTGAACTCTTATGGAGATGTTGACACAATACCACTGGCCCCCAATACCCAAAGACATCTTGACACAATACCACTGGCCCCCAATACCCAAAGACATCTTGACACAATACCACTGGCCCCCAATACCCAAAGACATCTTGACACAATACCACTGGCCCCCAATACCCAAAGACATCTTGACACAATACCACTGGCCCCCAATACCCAAAGACATCTTGACACAATACCACTGGCCCCCAATACCCAAAGACATCTTGACACAATACCACTGGCCCCCAATACCCAAAGACATCTTGACACAATACCACTGGCCCCCAATACCCAAAGACATCTTGACACAATACCACTGGCCCCCAATACCCAAAGACATCTTGACACAATACCACTGGCCCCCAATACCCAAAGACATCTTGACACAATACCACTGGCCCCCAATACCCAAAGACATCTTGACACAATACCACTGGCCCCCAATACCCAAAGACATCTTGACACAATACCACTGATCACCAATACCCAAAGACATCTTGACACAATACCACTGGCCACCAATACCAAAATACATATTGACACAATACCACTGATCACCAATACCCACAGACATATTGACACAACACCACTAATTACCAATACACAGACATATTGTTACAATACCACTGGGCACCAATACACACAGACATATTGACATAATGCCACTTGGCACCAACATACACAGACATATTGACACAATACCACTGATCACCAATACACACAGACATATTGACACAATACCACTTGGCACCAATATACACAGACATATTGACACAATACCACTTGGCACCAATACACACAGACATATTGACATAATACCACTTGGCACCAATACACACAGACATATTGACATAATACCACTTGGCACCAATATACACAGACATATTGACATAATACCACTTGGCACCAATTCACACAGACATATTGACACAATACCACTGATCACCAATACACACAGACATGTTGACACAATACCGCTGGCCACCAATACCCACAGACATATTGACAAAATACCACTGATCACCAATACACACAGGCATATTGACACAATACCACTGGCCACCAATACCCACAGACATATTTACACAATACCTCTAGCCATCAATACCCACAAAGGTATTGACACAATACCACTGGCCACCAATACACACACACATATTGACACAACAATACCACTGGCCACCAATACACACAGACATATTGACACAATACCTCTGGCCATCAATACCCACAAAGATATTGACACAATACCGCTGACCACCAATACCCACAGACATATTGACGCAACAATACCACTGACCACCAATACCGAAACGTATATTGACACAAGACAATACCTCCATCTGTTCTGAGTTAAGGCCCGAGTCGATGAGGGGGCACTGTGATTGGCGTGTTTAATCATCATCCATAAAGTCTGAGTTTAGTTCCCCTCGCGGACACATTAAGTGGGACCTATACCCTGTATATTATGTGTTTATCCTGTCTGTTTAAAGTGTTGTAAAAGCAAACCCTCTCAGAATCTGTCAAACGTTGAAATAGAAAATAGATATTTGTTACTGAACAAAAAATACGTGACACAGAATACCAGATAAATTCCCTATGGGGAAATCCTGAGGCTGTTCAAATCACCTATGCAAATTCTTGTAGCATTATATGGTCAATTGTAACAAGAATATTTTCATTACCATTGATTTTGTTGAAGCCTTTCGTGTCCTTCAGCAATAATGGTACCTGATATTACATTTTTACACTCGATTTAACTGTCAGTGTTCTGTTTTATACATATATCGAATCTGAGGAAAAGAATGGGATTCTATATACGAGTAGTCCCACCTAGCTGTTGTCATGGTGATTTACATGTAAATAAAGCCCTTTCAATAATCACAATAAATAAAAGTCCATTGTAAGATTCCGACTACAACATATCATAAGCATAATAATATTTATGAATCACTATCAAATAGTAATGATACCAGGTTAAAAGGTGAGCGTATCCTGCCCCACCGGTGGCATCCGTTGCAAACACATGCACAGGCAAGTCAACTGTTCACCGGAAAGCACGGCAAAATATGGCATCCAATATGGTAAGTCAAAGTAGGGAATTGCATCAGACATCATTGTGGTCACTGATATTGAAATGTCCTCCACGCGTCTACCATTACGCTCAAAGCTTGACTCAGGCCTTGAATGTTGCAACTCTGATTTCGTATGAAATATTCGTAGATGCACATACATCATAGAATACATAGAAGTATTCAAACCAGAGACCCTATACCGACATATCTGTATATATACTGCCGGGCAAAAGAAAGTATACACCCATGTTTAAAGGTGGATAACAATGAAACAAGCAAGAAATGGTTATTCGAGGGTGATGTATTTGAATCATAGCTGTGTTTTGGGCCCTAGGTTTACAACCTTTCGGCGACTGCTTTCAGCCTAGTAACCTTTTGTTAACGTTTGTAATCTTTTGTAATCTAATTTTCATGTGAATACTTTTTATTGCCCGGCAGTTTAGATGCAATATAGCCTCGTTAACTCAAACTCCATCAATTTGATACAACGTGTAAGAAGATGTGACTTTATTGTCCAAGGATATGACTCTGTTGTCCAAGGATATCACTTTATTGTCCAAGGATATCACTTTATTGCACAAGGATATCACTTTATTGTCTAAGGATATGACTTTATTGCCCAAGGCTATGACTTTATTGCCCAAGGCTATCACTTTATTGCCCAAGGATATCACTTTATTGTCCAAGGATATGACTTTATTGTCCAAGGATATGATTTTATTGTCCAAGGATATGACTTTATTGTCCAAGGATATGATTTTATTGTCCAAGGCTATGACTTTATTGCCCAAGGCTATCACTTTATTGCCCAAGGCTATCACTTTATTGCCCAAGGATATCACTTTATTGTCCAAGGCTATGACTTTATTGCCCAAGGCTATGACTTTATTGCCCAAGGATATGACTTTATTGCCCAAGGATATGACTTTATTGCCCAAGGATATCACTTTATTGTCCAAGGATATGACTTTATTGTCCAAGGATATGATTTTATTGTCCAAGGATATGACTTTATTGTCCAAGGATATGATTCCATTTCCCAATGAGAATCTTTATCGGCACAGTGGCAACATTTTTGGTACTCCTCATGTCCGGAACAATGCGTATAACCCGATTTCCTTTGTTAGACTGAGGGTTTTATGTTCATTCCACTGTGCATGAATGTACACTGATTCGATAGAATAGCTGTGACTTAAACCATAAGTGCCTATTTGGATCAGACATACAGCTCAGTCTGTTTTACATCTCCAGTGCGGATTTAACAACCAGACACTTCATCACAACTTGTGTAAAGGACACATACACTTCTAGACAAAATTTGAAATGGAAGCTTATAAAACTAGAATCCTCCAGAAAGCATATGGTCTAGGTCTTCAGCCCAATTAAACACACGTACATGTTAAGTACAGATCTTAGTCATGCGCTTCTGAAGAAACCACAATATGACAACAAAGAACACGATATTTACTGTTGCGTCAAGGAATTTAAATACATATTAAACTATTTCCATACACAGAGAAAACGGCCTGTCTAAAGGCATTATTCAAATACAAGTGATAAATTAATAGGAAAATTACTGTTTTGTCGGTTTTATCTATATGCACCAGTGGCCATATTCATAATAAAAGTCCTTACAGCGTTACGGTCTACGGAACCCACACCTTGCCTTGCAAACCTGTCACCGGTGCTTGTTATAATTCTCCTAATTATCTGCTCAAGCACCTGATTGCCAAATGATATATTACAGCTTCTTTGTCTAATGCGGTTTGGCAATTAAATACTAACACCCTTGATATCTTAACAGCCATATGTTTAGAATTAATGTCGGTGCTTCCAAACCCGTGAAATATATTTCTATTCAACTATCCATTACTCAAAGGGTTCTTCTATAGCCATTTCTGCTCGGTTGTCACGGGACGTTTAAAAACAGCCATTCAACTTATTTTGTTCCTGATTGAGCCTCACGACAAGTTCTGTCCCTAAATTAATTACTTCCCTTTCAAATTTCAATAATTCATGTCACTTTGATGCCCTTGTTGAGGGCTGCGACAACCACTCTCTTTCTTGAACCTCACAGAAGGTAAATCATTTGCTGCTGATCTGAAATGACCTGACATACGGGTTATCTATGACCCCGTCCCACGTGACCTGACATTGACCTCGTGTCCTGCCCACGTGTGAGGCATATTCGGATTAGCGGGAACAACAAAGATGAATAAAGGCATATACCAGATCAGGAGATATCTACATCTTCGGGTTTCACGGCTATGACTGGGGTATAATATGTGTATGTCTTTCTAGATGAATTATCTACGCAGATTTTATGGTGTGTTGTATTTTTATTTATGATAATATATTGTTCCCTCACGACCATACCAAATGACCACATCAGAGGCGTGACCCGTGAAGAACCGAGTGAGAATAGGTCTTCAGCAACCCATGCTTGTCATAAGAGACTATGCTTGTCGTAAGGGGTGACTAACGGGAGGGTGTGGTCAGGCTCGCTGGCTTGGTTGATGCATGTCATCGTATCCCCATTGCGTGGATCGATGCTCATGTAAATCACTGGATTGTCTAGTCCAGACTCGATTATTTACAGACCGCTGTCATACAGCTTGAAAATTGCTGAGTGCGGAAACAAAAAAACATCAGTCAATCCAATGTACGGATATGCCCATACCTGACCATGTTGACGTTCATCAGCTGATGAAGACAGTGCCTCACGTGAGCACATTTACCATGACGCGCTTCCATAATTGACCACTGGATCTGTATATGTTTAAGGTGCTGTCATACAAACAAACAAACAAAAATATAACGCCAGCGTCAGAAAATAACCAGTCTCGATTATCCGACGAAATGGATTCCATTGTGTGTAAAAGGCAAAATAACGGTGAAAATTATATCAAATAAGAATCACTAAAAATCACCCACCACACACAATTTGCATAAAAAAGTATTAGCATGAAAGAATTAACACAATTCCACAATTCCACAATTCCAACAAACCTGATCTTGTCCTTTTTGATAAATCCAATGAAAACATTTATATTATTGAATTTTCTGTGCCTTTTGACACTAATGTGATTGACAAGATTCAGGAAAACATATATGCAGACCTCGCTTTTCATCACGCTTGCATCCCAAGTACCAAGCTGTCCGATCCCCAATTGTTCTCGGTGCCTTAGGTTTGGTGCCTCCCAACCTGTTGACTGACATTGGTAGAATACCCGGGTTTGCTACCGGGAATACAGCCCTTCTGACATTCTGGGTATTATTTTTTTGCTAACACAATTTGCATAAAAAGTAAGTATGTAAAATTACCCTAATTCACCTTTACTTCGACAATGTGTTAAAGTCGACAACAAAAACATAGTTTTTTTCATTACCCATAGTTTACATCAAGCCCCGATGAATCTTGTCTCTCATTCAGACGCCAGAGCATATATTTAATCAAACATTCACCCCCCTTCCTCTCTCATCCCTTTCTCAGCTCCAGCAGCCTATATTTACCCCCTTTAAGACAATCGAGGATTCCATTATATACATGTTGTTTACTTTATTTACATGTACGAGACTTCATTGTAGTGGGAACCTTGACGCTCAACTTTGTAAGGTTTCACGGAAAAGATTAACTCCAAAACACAGTCCCTGAACCATATTATTTCCCTAACATCCAGCCCTTTCTGTAATGCAAAAGCTCTAAATGAAGCAAGTCTAGATTTTTCCAAGGTCAAGGTTCTGAATCTCCCGTCTCGCTGGGGTTCTTTTCAATTTAAAAGGGTTTTTTTTAATCAAATATATATTCTCAGAGATTAAACATCAGTCAAAAAGACTGACATGAAAGCATGGTTACAATGTGTTAGATGAGTTATTGCGTGTCATCGTACAGCGAAAGTACCGCGTTGCTACAGATATCCGCCTCGAGGCTCCATTATTTACAACTGGAGTATATAATCGCTGGAGTATATATCGCTGATTGCGGTTTATAACAACATTCATTGATACAAGCAAACTTTATATGCGTGTTGTTCCCAAAACTGTATACACGCTTGGTACGACTAGCTACTACCTGACCCGTGAAGTTTCCGGGGCAGAATAGGTCTTCAGCAACCCATGCTTGCCGTAAAAGGTGACTATGCTTGTCGTAAAAGGCGACTAAAGGGATCGGGTGGTCAGGCTCGCTGACTTGGTTGATGCATGTCATCGATCCCAATTGCGTGGATCGATGCTCATGACATTAATCACTGGATTGTCTGGTCGAGACACGATTATTTACAGACCGCCGTCATATAGCTGGAATATTGCTGAGTGCGGCGTTAAACAACAAACCAACCAACCAACCAAGCTACTTCCTTGTAAAGATGCAACCCGCGATGAATGAGTGAGTGAGTGGGTTTCAGACCGCTTTGGACAGTATTCCAGTTGTGGGAGAAAACCCCGAAGTGATGCAGGTCTCTGACCATCACACACGATGGACCCCACAGTGGCGGTGGTAACTTGTAACACGCACATACACGATTAAAGGAACAGATGTCGCTTTTGATTTTCATCGGCTAATAATTGTTTAAATTCGGATTAAGCGTTCAATTTGAATCAAATTTTGAGCGAAGCTGCAAATGAGTACGTGATTGTTATTTTTTCCTCGGGAAAATGAACCAAAAATTATGATATAATTGACACATTACTCAAGCGGACGGGAGCCATTGCATCTCGTAGCAACGAGTAATTTTACTGTCAAACGTAATTTTGATCACGTTTGAGACCGGCAATGCAAGAAATTGGGTACATGTCGGTTAATTTAGCGTACGTTTCGTAGCTAAATACCAAGCAACACTTTTTACATATCCTGAGAGCTAGAAGAGTTCCCAACCGGCGGCGTGTGACTTTCTCAGGGTCCTCGACGTTCTGCCCAACTTCACGTGGTAATTATGCGTGGTGATAATATTCGGCAATGGCGCTGACAGGCCAAGTCTACCGAGGAACGCTCCCCCCTCCAAACCACCCCCAACCCCCAACAATTTGCGTAGCTGATTTCAAAATATGAATCATTGTTGATTTTGACATCAGTGGTGTACGTTTACTGTTTAGTCGACACTATCAGTGAGTGAAGCTGCTTAAAGACTAACAGTAGTTCAGATATACCACGGGAATAATGGGTCGAACCGAGTGAGAAATGTTTGACGCCGTTTTAGCAATATTCCAGCAATATCATACCGTGAACCCCAGGAACGGGCTTCACATATTGTACCCATGTGGGCATCGAACCCGGGTCTTCAGCGTGACGAGCGAACGCTTATACCACGAGGCTACACCCCAACCGTCCCATCACACAATGGAAACCAACAATCACCACCTTATACATGAACAAACGATTTGAAGATAATGTTGTTGTTTTCAATTTTCTTTTTAATACAGATATATCACATTTTCTGAGAATGGATTTACATCAAATGCCACACTCAAAAAAGAAAAGTAAAAACAGTTATGTGCAGTAATAATTCAATAAAATTTAAATTTACTAGTAGATATCTGGAAGGTGACCGGATAATTGAGAATTTGCATCTGTATTGTATAATAATTTATTTGAAATTGAAAGAATTATCTCTCAGAAAAAGAATGCAGTTCCCAAACCATTTCTCTTAAGCAGCTGTAGAATTTTTTTGTGGTTTGAGACCATTCCACATATCCCACAGCGTTCTTCGATAATATGTTAATGCTCAGAATCTTTATTGCCATGGAAGAATTGCCTGTTATATCCCTGATCACGACAAAATGGTATTTTTAATATTTCTTTGAACGTTTAGCGACACCAACCTGTGAATTCTTCGTGGGCTCTGTTCGCACACATTTCAAGCACAAATGGGTTAAAAAGCACATTTTTTACGTTCATTTGGAGACGGCAAAGATACGTCTCTCTATGACAAGCCCGTCCCAGTTCTGGCGACACCGAGTTTCCCCGACAACCGAGAATCCGAAGTCAACCGCGAGGATGCGGATCGTTCCACTCGGGTGGAACTTGTTTAAAATAAGATCCGCGTAATTGCTTCTACAAGTTTAATTACTCCCTAACAAGTCGCCATATTACATGGGTGTATTTGAACACTTGTAAGACAAGCTGCTGAAACCCCCCTCCACGGAAACTGAGAACTTCCTAGCCTTGCCATTCCCACGTTAGGATCGGACTGGAAACGCAGCTCTACGGAATGATATATACGCTCGTTCAGGGCCTAGGTGTCTAACCAACGGGCCCCTATGGAGTATTTTTCCCGTGAAACCTTAGCCTGGCTGTTCAGATGATCGACCAAAGCAGTGTAAAATCATATTGTGGTGTCGAGCCGTTTACACGTGTTGTGAACAAACGGCCGAAGCTTTGACACATGTGCAAAGGTCGTGGAGATATTTCGTCGGTTGCTGTAATTTTACATGGGAAATTATTTTGTTAATTAGTTGTAAGAAGTGTTTACATTGCCCCCGTAGATATGCCGACCTTAACGCATTAAAGCCACCACTGCAACTTTCCCACAATCCATAGGAAGTATGACAAATCTTAAACTGTCCGATTGTCTGATAAAATCATTGAACATTGGAACATCGTCACGGATCTTTATGGGCTCGCTCGCCCTTCCCACGGAACGGAGCATGGAGACGAAGTTGTGCAGTCGCCCTAATCGTTGACCCGGACACCGGCGCAATAAGAGAAATTACTGTACATGTTTCAGAGGTTGTTTTTTCTGTGAGTGCTTTCAGAAACTGACGTGAATGTTTGAAGTACTTAACACACTCATAAGTTACTAAAAAAAATAAAGGACCACCCGATTATTTCATATTACAAACGAAAATCTGTTACACCATGGCCGATTAACTATAACATGAAAGGATCGGGTGGTCCTTAACTTGTTTTGAGTAGTATATGGGACTGTGAGTCTTTTTGACAACGCTGCAATACATGTATACAAGGTATTTTAGTTTTGGAGAATCGATTGGAACCTCGCTAATCCGGACGATGCAGTTCTCGGTGATATCGTCTGTATTAAGAAATGTCCGGTTTAACGAATCATTGTTTCAGAATAAAGTGTCCTTGTAGTTGTTACGTCAGTAGTAGTGTAGAAAGCCGGGGTTTTATGACTTGAGTGAGTGAGTGAATTGGGTTAAACGCCGCTTTTAACAGTATTCAAGTTATATCGCGGCGTGTCAGCTTAATGTGGGAGGAAAGCCCGAAGTGATGCAGGTCTCAGGCGTTTACTACTTCGGTGAAACCCACGACCACGGGTATGGTGATGACAAACCTAGAAACATAATCGGGGTTATGACTTGAAAGTTCGGGTTACCTAGATTCACTGTATATTATTGGAAATTTGGTATTACAAACGGATCAAATGTGTTTTTCTATGCATATATTATTAATCTCAATACAATTTCAAGAGCGTTTTGAAGAGAAACCGTTGATTCATAGACACCTGCTTATGATATAGTCGGAATAGTACAGCCGACTCTTGTAGAGATTTCTTGTGGATATGGAAAGTGTTTTTAGTTATTGAAGTTTGTTGTTTGTTTGTTTGTTTATTTAACTCCGCACTCAGCAATATTTCAGCTCTATTACGGCGGTCTGTAAATATTCGAGTCTCGACCAGACCATCCAGTGATTGATATCATGAGCATCGATCCACGCATTTGGGATACCATGACATGCATCAACCAAGTCAGCGAGCTGACCACCCGATCCCGTTCGCCGTTTCTTATGACAAGTATGGGTTGCTGAAGACCTATTCTAACCCGGATCTTCACGGGTGATTTATTGAAGTGATATAGTTTGGTTTTATTCGGGTATGAGGATTATGGACGTATGTATGCAACTGAATCCGCTGGTCGTGGTTCGAATCCCAGATGCGCTCTAATTATGATCATTGGTCCATTCTCGTGACCCCAGTGTTCACCAAGGTGATATTCGACTACGATCAGAGTCACATCTTATAACTTGAACACGGCTCTGACGAAACTCCTATGACATCCCAATTAGATGAGGTCCTCAGTTACCTATGCTTGCCGTAACAGGTCTGGTCTGTCAGGTGTGTGTCATTGTACCCAGACGACGTGGTACGATGCTCATAACATCGCTCACTGGATTGTCTGGTTAAGACACGATTATTTACAGGCCGACGTCATATAGCTGGAATATTGCTGAGTGCATCGATAAACAATAAATACAAAAATCAGTAGAAACTTCATATGCAGCATGACCCAGCTTTCACAAACAGATCCCATTCCAGAATACGTCCTTGGCCACAAAAATTAGTATGTGTTCGCCGGAACCCATTTTCAAGTAAGTAAGGGATTTAGCTTTTTCTTTAAATTTTAAAATGTTATATCTCCCGGTGAAATATGGATATTACAACTTTTTCCCGGTATGTGTTCAATAACGTGTAACACATGAACAAGCACGTGGGATTCACAAAGTCTGGCTACATAGACGGTAGCAGCGGTTAAGGCAAGCAGTAATCCGTTTTGTGGCTCTAGATGTCCCTCAGGAACCTCCTTAAAAATAGCATTACGTTAATAGTGGGCCAAATTTCAAATGCAAAGGTCGTGAAAATATTGACACATTAAACTGAAAAATCTTTAAATGAGAAATGTTTCTTAAGATATTAAGCCACAGCGATCTTAGCGCTACAACTATTGTAAGCCTATGTTAAAGTATTGGAGTTACGATCATCTTAGCGTTAAGATCGCTTTGTGCAAGTGGGCTACATAGTATTGATAAATTACGCTGTTAAAAGCATAATGCATGGTTTACAGTTGCTGTGTTTTGGTATGCCTTGCATTCAATGCTGGACGGGGCTACAATAGTGTTCTATCTGATAGGCTCAGAGGTACATGCGCTAAAGTAATTCACTTCACCCTTTAGATACGTTCACCACTCTTCGTTCCGAGCTGTCTGCATATATAGCTCAGGGCGAAATGGAACAACTCCCCAATGTAGGAGTGGAAAGTAGAAGCCAGTTAGGTTAAGCTTGTCGGTATATATGTCAGTTCAAAGAAGAGTCAATCTCCCTTTACAATACGACACCTTAGTGTTCATTGATGATTGACCGGGACCCTGTCTCCTGTCAAAGCGCAGAGGTTGCCGCGCGGACTAACAGTGGCTCTAGTTCTGATTAATAACGACAATGACTATCAATTAATACGCTTCTCCAATAATGCAGGTCTCTGGCATTATACTCAAAACACGCTATACGTTCTGGTTGGAGTGTTAATATCTAAGGGTATATATTCCCATGAGGCTTTCAGAGCCCTTGTCCATGTGGCCCAGTCGTCTAGGGCGCCGGATTTCGCTATGTAGAGTTGTGTCCCCATACCTGTCAGAAACCTGTTATGGTTGGTTCGAATCCCAGATTCTCACCAAATGCAGTCTCTGTTACATCATTGTACGTTACGTTCACGGCCATGGCAGGAATACAAATACAAGTATTTTGTGCTATATTTTTTTCCTCTTGCAACTGATCACATTTTATCGGAACGACTATTTATACCGCCCGATTGCAAGTACTTTCAAGGTCAAATATTGACAATATTTCTATTTTAATTCCCCCCTCCAGAAATTATTTGAAAATATATTTGAAGGAATGGGCATAAATTGATCTCTTTTGTCCGTTCGAGGACAAAATCTCATCATAAGGATCTGCCCAAATATCGATTTTAAATTTTGTCAAAATAACGTATAATACATCTAGTTCATATATGCATATTTGAAAGATTCTTGCGAGTGGATTGCGTTTAATCTGTTTTTAACTATCAAAATACATATCTCCTTGTAAGTGAATTAATTCTGTATTCCAGTGTATTTTCGAGTACGGTCATTTTTATTGTTTTAACCTCTTTTCTGAACATTGATGTTTATGAATGATATTTTATATCATTTTGGTGATTTTGGTACCATTGAGAAGTACCATTTTCTTGTAAAACTTAAGATTTGTATAATTATTGTGTTTGGCGCAATTAGACCTTTTGGGGTACAAGATCGGCCCCAATTCTATTTCATTCTTTCAGAAAAAAGGTGTTGTTATCCAATAAAAAAGTATCATGTATTCATTCATTCAATGACATTGAAAGTCCATCTGTGAACGGGAGCCGAGCTACGTATCATGTACGATGCAAACAAAACGAAACATGAGCAGATTTTACCCAAAGAAAGAATATGCTTTTTGTTTTGGCTTTAGACAGAACCACATCGTGAATACCTCGTAATAAAACAAAAGCGGCAACATCCTTATTTCTATAATCCTAAGAAATATGGCAGAGTCCCGTGTACGATTCCGACTATATCATATGATATTCTTACTATCTGAAAAAACATTTCACATTTATATATTTTGCAGTTTAATATCAATGTCTTTTCACGTGTTTATAAATCAGCATCAAATAGTGATGATTCCAGGTGTTCGCGAAATGATGAGCGTATCGTGCCCAACCGGTGGCGCCGTCGCAAACACATGAAAAGGCAAGTCAATAATTCACCTGAACAAATTGTTCACCAAAACTGTGACTTGCATCGGACATCATGAAGGCTTTCAATTCATCGTATGTAAGAATGCACGGAGACTTACACTTAGTGTATGAAAACACTTCTTTAAAAAATTGTTTGATTCTTTCCAAAAGAACCTTCCCTTCTCTGCAAGGAAACTAGAATTGGTTTATTTTGATCTAGACTTGCCTAGGCTTTCAGTAAAAAATAATATAAAAAATAAAAATTCCAGTCATAGCTCAGGACCATAGAATCCATCCAATAATTGCATTTAAAAGGGGTGATATTAACAGGCATATAGGGTTTAATCATTAGGTAGAATTTTTCATTGTATAACGGATGTAAGTAAATTTTACTTTGTGTAGACATTCGTTCCTGGAGTTGTTGTCTAACACCCGTACGCAGTCATCATCCGGCGTTACGAAATCTTCATCGGGAATAGACTGAGCAATCTCCGAGTACAATACCCCCATGATGTCTTCAATATGGTGTTTGTCTTTCAATCATATCATGTTTAGCGGCTTATTATCACCAGAATGGCAGAAATGGCAGAGGGAATTTTGTGTCGAACATCCCCAGCACCACCCATCGCCGTCTCTATCGTTTGTTTTCTTGTGAGTTCTCGCGCACATGTGAAACGTTTCCCTTCTCGCGATTGGAGAAAAATAAGGGGAAAATCACCCATATGTAAAACACCTTTCTTAAAAGTGTTTACACCGCAAAACAGGAGGTCGCAGCGAATAGGATAATTAACCTTCAGAATATCGGAGTTTCCTATATGTCGATTTGGTACAAATTGGAGGCGAGGAGAGAAGTCGTGTTTACGAGTTCAGATAAGCAGCTGGCTAGATCTCTTGTTTGCTATTTTGATCTCAAATACGACGATGAATCTCTGACAGCTGTCCCGAGTTTGTTTGTCTAATAACGAAGCCCGCAACAATGCCATATGGCTGGAGGCGCGAGTCGCTCTTGTCAGGACGGGTGTTGGTCTAAGGGAGGTAACTCTAAATAGTTATCTGGCGTTTAAGCTACTTTATATCATGTGGTGCCGAAGTAGGAATGTTCTGTTTTCTGACAGAAGTAAATATTGCTTTTCTCCCTGCTTTTCTTCACCTACTTGATGTCTTAACAACAGCTATTTCTACCTCAGCTGCTGTAACCAGGGCAATAGTGAATGCTAGTCTCAGATAGTGTTCAACTATTATAAAAATGATTTCTTCACAAGCGACTTCAATGTAAAGGACCATTCGAGGCACAAATGATGGGGCGGTGCTGTAGCCTTGGTTCCTCACGGCGTAGACCCGGGTTCGATTCCCTACATGAGTACAATACATGAAGTCTATTAGTATTTGTTATGTCCTTAATTCGTGATAATCGGGATTACTTCTGAAAGCGTTGCGAAACTCACCCACACAGCTTCCCATGTAGAATAGGTCTTCAGCAACCCATGCTCGCCGTAAAAGACGACTATGCTTGTCGTAAGAGGCGACTAACGGGATCGGGTGGTCAGGCTCGCTTACTTGGTTGATTCATGTCATCGATCCCAATTGCGTAGATCGATGCTCATGGGGTCAGTCACTGGATTGGCTGGTTCAGATTCGATTATTGACAGACCGCCGTCATATAGCTGGACTATTGCTGACTTCGGCGTTAAACAACAAACAAACAAAGCTTCCTGACCTGACACGAATCCTATGCTGGTACATTCACTGCCACTGATTCTGCTGCTTGCATATGACGTGGCTGTTGCTGTTGCTGTTACTGTTTCTGCTCATACTTCCACTTCGACTTCAACTGCTGCTTGTGGCGTTACTACTTTAGTGTCGACCACGTCTTCTACTACAGCTGCTACTACTGGTATAAGAGACGCTACCGGTTCTGTTTCGAAGCCGTAGCTAGTTTGGCAGCATTATCAAGTGAGATATATAGATTCAAATGATTTGCCGAGAAAACATCTGTTTCACGCACCTATTGAAACTAGGTTAGACAATTCGAACACCTAAGAACCATTGAGCACCATGTATTCAAACCAAAAAGAAAATTGATTTCTATGATTAATCAAGTAACCATTCTGGACAACAACAAGAACGATGATGATGATGATGATGATGATGATGATGATGATGATGATGATAAAAAAACATTGATATATAAGATTAATCAAGTAACCATTCTGGACAACAACAACGATGACGATGATGATGATGATGATGATGATCATCATCATCATCATGTTGATGAGGAAGGGGAGGATGCTGATTTTTCTCTTTTCTTAATTAATTATTCCCTATGGAAACTGTTTACTCAATTCATGAAATGCCTAGTAATGAATTACGAATCACGAAATGACTGACAGTTTAAGTCATTTCCCGAAATGACTGATTTCACAGTCTGACTGTACCATATAAGCACGCTGAAATCTAAGCCCAGTAAATGTGTGGTTTAATCGTTCTCGCCATTTTGGAAATCCCTATAAAATGGTATAGCAGCAACATCGCCCTATAAAGGACACGTGTTTGGCATTACCGACACCCACTCGATATAAAGGAGACTCCCACCCAATGCGATCCTCATATGCCAAACATAAAAGTTTTTAACAAATGTGATAGACACACAATTTTGTTTGAGTGTTTACCCTATCGTTAGCGGGGAGCGAATGTAAAAACAAACTCAGCGCTGCCACATACAGAGTACAGTTGTACCTGCTTGCCATACTCAATAGAGGGCGCCACCACGCGGTTATCAGGAGCTGGGAGGAATGTATTACAACGGGATTGGGGCTTGATTTGAAAAAAATAACGCGCACGTGCAAGCTAGGTAGCACTTGTGTTCAAACGAAGCGTATGATATGTAATTCGTCCTGGGAACCAGTTGGTGAGGCGGTGTACATCTTGAACATCTTGGGCATCTTGGTTACTGTTTCCCCAAAGTAGAGTGAGTGAGTGAGTGAGTGACTGACTGACTGACTGACTGACTGACTGACTGACTGACTGAGTGAGTGAGTGAGTGAGTATGGTTTTACGCCGCTTTTAGAAATATTCCAGCAATATAACGGCGGGGGACACCAGAAATTCGCTTCACACATTGTACCCTTTTGTTTGTTTGTTGTTTAAAGCCGCACTCCAGCTATATGACGGGATTCGAACCCGGGCCTTCGGCGTGACGAGCGAACACTTTATCCACTTGGCTGCCCGACCGCCCCCGAAGTTGAAAGAAATAAGGTGATTATTTTCATATGGTATATCTATGTGTGTTTGCCCCAGCTTTGGGTTTGAATATTAAAATGTTACATGATGTGTTTTAGATTATGCAATAGTGTATTATTTCTCTGTTATTTAAACTTGAAACATAATGAGTGAATGATGTTTATCGCCGCATTCAGCACCATTTCAGCTTCATGAAGGCAGCCTGTAAATTATCGTTTCTGGACAAGACACACCAGTGATTGATATCATGAGCAACGCCAGAGTACCGTGACACGCAGTCAACCAAGTTACCGAGTGAGTAAGGTTTCACGCCGCTTTTTTCAATATTCCAGCAATATCACAGCGAGGGACACCAGAAATGGGCTTCACACATTGTACCCATGTGGAGAATTTAATACGGGTCTTCGGCGTGAGGAGTGAGTGAGTGAGTGAGTGAGTGAGTACGGTTTTACGCCGCAATATTCCAGCAATATCACGGCGGGGGACACCAGAAATAGGCTTCACACATTGTACCCATGTCGGGAATCGAACCCCGGTCTTCGGCGTGACGAGCGAACGATTTAACCACAAGGCTACCCGCCTCCCCCAAGTTACCAAGCCTGACCATCCGCTCCATTGCATCCCTTCATAGGATGCCTGAGATCAATTCTAAACCGAAATTCCCAGAGGAGAGTTCTCTTCCAATGACCCAACTCAACTTTGCTAGGAGTATAAACTGGTTCGAGCCTAGTCTTTTGGACATGTATTTTGCTTGTTTGTTTGTTGTTTAACGTCGCACTCAGCAATATTCCAACTGTATGACGGCGGTCTGTAAAAAAAATCTAGTCTTGACCAGACAACCCAGTGATTGATTTCATGCGCATGGACCCATGGAATTTGGATTCGATGACATGCATCAACCAAGGCAGCGAGCCTGACCACCCGAACCGTTAGTCGCCTCTTACGACAAGAATAGTCACCTTTTACAACAAGTATGGGTGGCTGAAGACCTATTCTACCCCGGATCTTCACGGGAGAGTCCGTTACATGGGTTACTTTAGAAGAAAACACATACGAAACACCTAAGGTGCGTCAATGAAACATATCTGAACCATATGAAACGCATACAACAAATAACATAAATATGTACTTCCAGACCAAGTTTCTGAAAATTCTTAACTTTAGAATCGCGTTTCATATACTGCGCATGCGCGGATAGTCCCCGCTGCACGTGTTACCCAGCATGCAGTGGGCATCCATGTCCCACATGTCCGGGTTGACCGTTTACACATGTCCTGCCACCCACACGCCCGTGAAACACGTGGCAGCTATTTCTCCCTGCTGGTTCTTCATCCAGGAGACATGGGAAACACCGCCAAACTCATCTTCTCTCCATCATCAGGACCCAGGGTCAGTCATGTACACGCGCTTGAACCCGGGCATCAGGGAGTGTGTGGAATTAATTAGCGCGTTATTCAAAGACCCTTTAAGATCTTAATATTTATTTATTTATTTACACCTCATACGAGTTTATTTATTCAACACCCGCCCATCTTACAGCATAGATTCTTGCTGTTTAGTCAATTACGAATTTATGTCATTTTATCATTTTTTGTATATTAATATGAAAAAATGGGTCTACTTCAGAGGCAGATAACTAAATCCAAACTCATGTTGAACCTGTTCTGTAAATGTGAAATCAATCAATTATGAACTGATGAAAATGAAAGTGATAATCACGTTTCTGTATGAGCACCTTGGTGGCCGGGGTTGTGATCTTGGTATGAAGTCGTACGAGTACTGCCCTCGTTAAAACTACTGCTTAGGGTTATTACATTCACACCTGCCAATCTGAAAGATCAAACGTTTTCATCTATATTATTTATGAATAGTATTAGCACATTGCTAATATTGTCCCGGAACAAGTAAAGGCTTAGTAGAATCGGAATGATTTGTTTGTTTGTTTGTTTGTTTGTTGTTTAACGCCGCACTCAGCAATATTCCAGCTATATGACGGCGGTCTGTAAATAATCGAATCTGGACCAGACAATCCAGTGATAAATATCATGAACATCGATCCACGCACTTGGGATCGATGACATGCATCAACCAAGTCAGCGAGCCTGACCACCCGGTCCCGTTAGTCGCCTTTTACGACAAGCAAAGTCGCCTTTTACGGCAAGCATGGGTTGCTGAAGACCTAGTCTATCCCGGATCTTCACGGGTCAGAATCGGAATGATTTGTACAAGCCTCTCGTTTTGCTTGTGACGTCATAAGTGTACAACAATCGTAACGTCATAAGTAGTCCAATGGGACATCATCGACTACCATTTCTATCAATATTCCAGTAATATCACGGCGGGGGACACCAGATATGCGGCTTCACGAATTGTACCCTTTTGTTTATTTGTTGTTTAACGCCGCACTCAGCAATATTCCAGATACATGACGGCGGTCTGTAAATATTCGAGTCTGGACCAGACAATCCAGTGATTGACATCGATCCACGCAATTGGGATATGATGACATGCATCAACCATGACAGCGAGCCTGACCACCCGATCCCGTTAGTCGCCTCTTACGACAAGCATGCTGCAAGGATGGGTTGCTGTAGACCTATTCTCCGTTGGCTCGTCACGCCGAAGACCATGATTCGATTCCCCATGGTTACAATGTGTGAAGCCAATTTTCCGGTGTCCCCCCGCCGTGATATTGCTGGAATATTCATAAAAGCGGCGTAAAACTTTACTCACTCACTATGTTAAAGTATAGGAGCTACGATATCCTTAGTGCTACGATAGCTTTTTGGAACTGATTCCTGGCGACTAAAAATGGTAGGTGTCTTACAACCCCCAGGGTACCCGATAGGACTCTAGTCAATCCGGTGTCAGGCTCGGTTGGACAATGTAGACCACTGCTTAAATACCTGATTGATCGCGTGACATCGTACACAGACGGGGGATGGACTTGGCTCATAATATCAACCATTGGTTTGATTAACTGAGACAATTATTTACAGACTGTCGTGATTTATTGCTGATTGCAATAACTTAACTAAAGTGCCTGCTAACAAAAAATGGAAGATTATATAAAGTCTTTGAAAGGCATTTAGTGATACACAAAGGAAAGAGAATTAATGGATGTCTACTTCTTTATTATGAGGAGACCGCCTCCGTGGCCTAGTGGCAGAGCGTCCGCCCGGAGAGCGGAAGGTCCGGGGTTCGATCCCCGACCGCATCAGTCCGGACTAGTACAAGCAGCACACAAACACACACCCGTACATGCACGACGCTATATAAGTGCAATAATCTTAGACGCGACGTTAAACCCCATTTCACCTCACCTATTATGAGGAACACAACGTTTCGGAGTATATGTTTGGAATCCAACACTTTACAGTAAATAGCGCTGATAGTTGGACAACTTGAGTGAGTGAGTGAGTGAGTTGGGTTTAACGCCGCTTTTAACAGTATTCCAGTTATATCACGGCGTATCAGCTTAATGTGGGAGGAAAGCCCGAAGTGATGCAGGTCTCAGACGTTTACCACTTCGGTGAAACCCACGAGCACGGGTATGGTGCTGACAAACCTAGAAACATAATCATAGGTTTCTGGCGTGCCCAAGGGACGCAAATCTGCACAGCGAATCGCGGCGCCTTAGACGACTGGGCCACCCGTGCCCCCCTGGACAACTTGAAGCCAGGAAGCAAGTGTTTGATTCCATTGTCTATTGCTAATCACCTATCAGCGTCAATTATCTGTTGGCTTCCCTTGTTAAGTTTCCACCTTTCGTTATCTTATTAATTGTGTTGTCCTTAGATGTACATATCTATGCTCTCTATCTCATGGCATTCATTCACTTGATGAAGGAGTAAGCATATACTCCTAAATGTTGTGTTCCTCATAATAAAGAAGTTGACATCCATATATTCTCTTCCTTATGTAGATTATATAGGTATTATAATTACCTCTATCTGTTAACTAATCACAATTAAAGGGGTATTCAAACTGTTTGTTTAAAAAGTAATCAACTATGCACGGTTTTATCTCATTAGATTTGGTGACGGAATATTTCAAGACATACTTAAATTCGTGGACATGTCATAACAATTTTTAACATTTTTAAATTTTAGAAAAAATATGGTTATTTTTCACTTTGACATGCATAAAACTTTACCGGACGATCAACACGGGAGCCTATAGGTAATACGCCATGTTTTTACACACAGGGTATCGCACATATTTTAAGTTAAAAAAACGCTATACAAACAAAATATAAATCCTTCATGCCAAAATCATCGAGAGATTAAAAGAGAATTACAGCACCATCACACATAGTTTGCATTCTATGATTGTAACATGATATATTTCCAACGAGACTGAATAAATATTTATACTGTAAGTATCTCCCCGCTTTGATAATCATAGTATCAAAAACACTTTCGATATGATTTCTACAAAGTGTTTCCAATTCACTTTTTCCCGGCATGCCTCCAAACATCACTTCTAACACGAATCAATGAGATACGAAGCGCTAGCGGAAACTCATGACGTTTCCTCTTATCCTTGCCAAATAAATGCGATACCCAAGCGAAAAAGTGGAAAAGGAAAATAAATATTTTGAAAAGAACTCGAGTTCCCGTTCATTTCCTATTACATCTTTCGCAACAAACGCATGTACAGCCAAGAGACAGAGAAGTGGAACAAGTGTTTTCGATTTCTCACTAATTGGGGTTGAAAAAGAAAGGTTGCCATCAAGGGGAGGTCACTCTCGATGTCTGCGATCGCTTCGTTTTGCAGGTGCAATGTGAAAGCGCACCTGGTTTTCGTGCGAAGCCATTACTAAAATAAATACAACCTTACTACAAGAGTCTGGTGTACAACAGATGGGAAACAGGCGCGCCGTGCCGCCAACATATGTTGAAATATTTTCTCGAATGCGAGATATAATAGCAAGCAGTGCTGTGGTGGTAGAATACCTGGTAGAGGGACATTCCTAACAGGTCGTTATTTGTCGTAAGATCCAATACATGTGATAAGGCCACAACGAAGTAATTATTTGCTTTCAAAATATTTATACTTATTATTTTTATCGCCAATGAAATACTCCCTTGGCTATAAATGACTTATAAAAGTGTATAAAGCGCTACCCAACCAACCAATATAAGTTCGTTGAGAATTCGTCAGAATACAGAAAGGCTAAAATCTAAATCAATACTATGTGATGATCGATTTTCCATCGATTAATGGCATATAAGTGTCCGTTGGTAGATTATTTTTTAAGGTAAATTAAGGGAAAAAGTCAGTTCTATAACCCGACCGCATGCCCTGAATTTAATCCTCAGAGGGGGGTCATCAAATACATCCTTAATCATAAGGAGATTCGACGAATTCGTAGACATGGGCAACTCGTAGACAATCCGAGAGCGAATTCGTAGACGTATATTTTATGGGAATAAAATGATAATATTATTAATACTTGAATAGCGAAATACTGACGTGTCTTCATTTATATCAACAACAGATTTTATTTACAAGAAGGCATTTAACTGGTTGCGTCGGATATAGACGATCCGTACCCACGGAGATTCGTACCCAACGAAAATAGCTAAAACGAAAACTGGTACCTAATATTCTCGACAGATTCGTACCTATCTTAGAACATTTGTATGTTATTTGCCTGACCAGTACCCACATTTGGAGGAACCGTACCCATTTGTTTAAAACAAGATGGCCGTAACCGGTACAAACCGTAAAAACGACAGAAAATATATGTTTCTAACCATTTATTCAGAACTAAATTGATTTCTCGTATATTCTGACAGGCACTTTCATAGCAATTTTTAATATCACTACTATATTTCCAAAATTAATTCATTATATATTTCAAACATTCATTCAATTTACGTCTTAAACATTCATTCATTTCACATTTCAAACATTTATTTTTATATTGCATTTCAAACATTTATTCAGTTGTTTCATTCATTGGTTGGTGAATGAACAATCAACCAGTTAACTTAATCAATGTCTGTGAATTGTGGGTCTCGCCCTCAAGTGGACTGGTCACTAAAGAGCATAGCTTCAGACCAGAATCTGAAGACTTTGCCTTGGTGTGACATTGTCTGCAAAATACGTAGAATAACCATACAGAAGTTGAACTCGGTCATAAAATATACGTCATTGTTTTAATTGTGTTCATTAATAATGAGGGGCGGTCGGGTAGCCTAGTGGTTAAAGCGTTCGCTCGTCACGCCGAAGACCCAGGTTCGATTCCTGACATGGCTACAATGTGTGAAGCCCATTTCTGGTGTCCCCCGCCGTGATATTGCTGGAATATTGCTAAAAGCGGCGTAAAACCATACTCACTCACTCATTATTGATGACTCGTTTCCTTTGGTGTTTCGACAGCTTGCCCTCAGGCACGAGGACCATCTGCAGTGGGGACCGCCTCCGTGGTATAGTGGTAAAGCGTCCACCGGAGAGCGGAAGGTCCGGGGTTCGATCCACGTCAGACCAGCAAACTGATCACACGATACAACAGGACTGACCACACCACTGACAGGCCTCGGAGTGGTAGACCACGTGTAACTACCAAATCAGAAGATAGATATCTGCGAACCTTGCATTTACGCAACCGGGTCCTGACAAGTCACGGAATCGGCAGCAACGGCGTTGGGTTGTGTCCGCCGCCACACAGAACGAAGACGACCGCACTCACCGTGGGATGGTGTTGGGTCCACAACATCGCCAACACACACTACGGTGGACTCGGCGCGTACGACGTTGGCAGCGGCGCGAATGGCAACGTGTCTTGTTCACCGATGAGAGCAGGTTCAACCTATTCCATGCAGACGGGAGGGTCCGTATTTATTGCCGAAGAGGGGAGGGGGAGAGTTAATGGCTCCTGGCTGTATACAAGAGGTCGTGGTCTCATGGTGTGGGGCGGAATCTGTGACGATCAGAAGACACCGCTCGTTGTTATCCATTGCAACCTCACTGCACAACGCGTAACGGTACGTTGATAAGTCCTCATACGAGTAGCGGTGACATTTCTGCCGCGACAACCAAGGGGGATCCTGTTGCAGGACAACGCCCGACCACACACCGCCCTGTTCACGTAGGACTTTCAAAACAACGTCAACGTGCCCGTACTGCCTTGGCCCCCACGCTCTCCCGACATGTCTCCCATCGAGCACTTGTGGGGTCATCTGGGCAGAGAGCTGAGGAGACGACCCAACCATCCCAACAACGTATAGGACCTGAAACACCCCTTGAAGGAGGTTTGGCAACACATTCCGGCAATCGTCATCAGACGTTTGACGTCATCCAAGAGACGGCGCATTGAGGCGTGTATCCCAAGCTCCTCACAGCGATAGTGTAACGAAGGTGTCACGCGCTTGGAAGGAGCTTGCGTGTATCCTTGCCAGGGGAGGTAATTCGCGGAATTGATGACGTCGCCCCAATGCCACCTCAGTGTCCGCTGAGGGCGGTCGGGTAGCCTAGTGGTTAAAGCGTTCGCTCGTCACGCCGAAGACCCGGGTTCGATTCCCGACATGGGTACTATGTGTGAAGCACATTTCTGATGTCCCCCGCCGTGATTTTGCTGGAATATTGCTAAAAGCGGCGTAAAACCATACTCACTCACTCACTCACTCAGTGTCCGCTGATGTTTCCGCCCACTTATTGGCCACAGCCAAGGTCACGAACTTTGTGAGAACTAACTTTTGGTACCCCCAGTCATACACAATGACCGCCATTGGTGTTCAGCTGATTGTATGCGTTTGATATTTTGCATGTTTGACAACAAGTGAATTGAATACACAGAATCAATTGCATCAACATCTTTTGGGTCTTTGTTTTCACTTTACAGTTCATCAAACTCCATGTCAACTTTCTTTTTTATCTTCAGTTTATGATATATTGCCGATGCAGCATGTAATATTTACGTCGAATTCAAGGTTGGTTGGTTGGTTTGTTGTTTAACGCCGCACTCAGCAATATTCCAGCTATATGACGGCGGTCTGTAAATAATAGAGTCTGGAACAGACAATCCAGGGATAAATATCATGAGCATCGATCCACGCAATTGGGATCGATGACATGCATCAACCAAGTCAGCGAGCCTGACAACCCGATCCCGTTAGTCGCCTTTTACGACAAGCATAGTCAACTTTTACGGCAAGCATGGGTTGCTGAAGACCTATTCTATCCCGGAATCTCGAATCCAAGGTATTTAGGGTTTTTTGGCAATCATGTCTCCCCGACCCTTGTTGGCCAACCTGATAAGAGTATCCACTTTTGTACCACTAGCCTCTGGCGCTTCAGTATTTAAAATGTCCATTGGTTGCAAGTTTCGTTTATGTTTATGTGTCTTTTCTTTTGCAAGTTCATTTGTAGATAAAATGTTACATAAAACATACGGTAACTATTGTATTTCTTTTTCAGGATCCTTTGTAAATATTATTTCAAATAAATAATTCGGTAAGTACATCCAAGCAGAGGAGGACAAGAGGGTCACTCGGTCAGTGGTAGGGTCTCACCCCCTTTGTCAGAAACAGAAAACAGAGACTGCCATGTTCTGTCCCCCGAAGAGAGCAAGAAATATTTATTTACATCGCCTTTGCCTTATCCCAGCGAGACCGCCTACGTGGTCTAGTGGTTGAGCGTCCGCCCGGAGAGCGGAAGGCCTGGGGTTCGATCCCCGACCGCGTCATACCAAAAGACGTTAAAAGATGGTACTTGTTGTTACCCTGTCTGGCGCTCGGCATTAAGGGGCTAAAACAAGGACTGGTCGGCTCGGAGTCAGTATACTGTGTCTGAGTGGGGTATTCATGTTAAACTGCGGCATGGTATCTCAGTGAGCTAGCACTATAAATCGGCATCAGTCCGGACTAGTACAAGCAGCCACGCACACACGTGTATGCACGTCGCTATATAAGCGCAATAATCTTGGACGCTACGTTAAACCCAATTTCACCTCACCTAACCTTGATTCTATGGTATCAAATATCTTGTTATAAGGTTCAGATATATGTTGGATACGAAAATTTACAAATTATTAATCGTGTTTATTTAAAATGTCTAATACTCGCTACTGGATTAAGAGCATCAACTCCACATTTTATGGTTAATGGGGAATTAGGCAGAGAACCTCTACACAAAATATCTATTAAAGTGTACTTAAATTCTGGCATGGCATCGCAACACCTCCGTGTAGAAAGGAAAAAAACATTCACAAATGATATTATCACTTTTGTTAAACGGACTCATGATGTAAGTAATACCTGGCTAGTATGGATTAAAACTATATTAAATAACTGTGGACTAACACACATATTCTATAACCCTATTACCTGTCATACCACATGGCTGGTTGCTAAGGTAGTACCATAACGCCTGGCACAGAGCCCAGAGCCCCCCTTAGTTATAGAGGGACATCGTTGATCTCCGTACCCTGTAAACTATATGCTGTTACCCTTAATCGTCGCAGGTGGCTTCTGCAGTCAAAGGAATACTTTTGACTATGTATATTCCTTGTATTCAATTATTAATAACAGGAAAATATCTAAAAGCTCCACCTTTGTCTGTTACATTGACGCCATTAAGCCTTCGCAGGGTAAACAGAGAGTGCCTCTGGTATAAACTACCGTAAACCACGGTTATAACAAACTGACGGATATAACGAACTTACTTTTTTCGTCCCGACTATTTGCTGTAGTTATGCTGTATATATGCTAATATCGAACTACGGTTATAAATTAGTAGTAGAAATAAAATTAGTAGTCCCTTTGAGTTCGTTATAACCGTAGTTTACTGTACACCAACTTGGGATGAAGGGTAAATTTTGTTTAGTCATAAAGTCTTTTTATGAGAACCAAAAATCAAGGGTATCTGTCTATGGTTAGTCATCTCAGTGGCGTGAGACAAGGGTGTGTGCTATCGCTAACTTTATTTTCCGTTTTTATTAACGACTTGGTGATGGAAATTAACAGGCTAAACTGTGGTGTTGCAATTACTTCTGTATTAAGCATGAAGATGATATTGATCTTATTGCAGCTGATGAAATGTCATTACAGCCCATGCTTTGGTGTAAAAAATAACGACTGCAAATCAATATCATAAAGACTAAAATTGTTCAGTATCGCCCTCTTTCTATCGAAAAATTGAATTTTTGCTTACTTGTGGAAATAATTAAATAGAAAATACTAATGCTTATAAATATCTTGGTCTTTGGCTGCATGAGTTTTAAGATTTGAATTTTACTGACAAAGAAATATGTAAATCTGCGAGTCGTACAATAATAAGTAAATTCAATGTAGTTGGGGAATGTCCTTAAACAAAAACGGAAATTTTATCAATACTTAAACTCCTGATAGATAGGTATTCCCTACTCCCACAAGTGAGAAGGGGGTCAGGTCAGCTGAAATGATTGAGGCAGAAGGCAACCTGTTGGACAGCAACATGTATATCATTCGTTTCGAAACGGCGAATAGCGTTACATGCGCGATAGAGGGACGAGACCACATCCACTTCTGTGACAGCTGTGACCAGTAGCAGCACCGTCTGGGCAACGCCGAGGTATCAGCCGATAAATGTATGTAACTATCCATCATAATTAAATTATTATCATTTCGTCGAACATTGTTTATATTCAATAGTAAAGAGTTTGTGAAGCGCCAGTAAAATATTAAAATATATCTTTGGAGCATCACGTCTGGTCGCACTGCATCATATTTACTGTCATTTGAAATTTAATATTTGACATGCATTTGCCACATAATAATTCAATATGTATATTAGAATAATTAATATTTAGGTCTTATTTTCAAATTTATTTCTTTTGTCTACGGGCAATTTCGAAATCATCAACATCCTAAGAAGTTTACAAGAAGCAGTCAGCCAACTATGCCATGAACATGTGTCAATGAATCGTCGTCAAACAGGGATGATACGACGGGTAAAGCTATCTGAGGGCTACGACAATTATATGAGTCAACTTACTGCCGTCAAGTGAGTGAGTGAGGGAGTACGATTTTATGCCGCTTTTGGCAATATTCCAGCTATATCACGGGGGAGGGGGACACAGGAAAATGGGTTTCACACAATGTACCCAATGTGGAATCGAACCTAGGTCTTCGGCATGACGGCCAACGCTTAAACCACTAGGCTACCCCACCGCCCCTACTGCCATCAAGTTAAGTTGATGTTCGTTTGCACGGTCATAAAGATTGAGTACATTTTATCACTCATATGAGCAGCCATATGCAGAATTTTAGTTTAAATCTAGATCACAAGAGGTAAATGTTATATTACAAAAGTAAGCAAATATCTGTCATATCAAATATGTACTTCATTTGCGGTTGGTTTTACCCATGAAAAGAATATTTTGGGGGGGAAAGTCAATCAACATAGTGTTTGTTTGTTTGTTTGTTTGTTGTTTAATGCCGCACTCAGCAATATTCCAGCTATATGACAGCGGTCTGTAAATAATCGAGTCTGGACCAGACAATCCAGTGATTGACGATGACACGGATATGTAATAGGCGACTATGCTTGTCGTAAGAGGCGACTATCGTAATCGGGTGGTCAGGCTCCAAGACTTGGTTAATGCATGTCATCGTATCCCAATTGTGTGGATCGATGCTCATGATATCAATCACTGGATTGCCTGGGCCAGACTTGATTATTTACAGGCTGCCGTCATATAGCTGGAATATTGCTGAGTGCGGCATTAAACAACAAACAAACAAACCAATTTCGTGGGTTGATGCTCATGATATCAATCACTGGATAGTCTGGTCTAGGCTTGATTATTTCAAGACCACAGTCATATAGCTGGAATATTGCCGAGTGCAGCGTTAAACAACAAACAGACAGGTAAACGTCTGAGATTTGGGGATTTCCCCCCACATTGAGCCAACACGCAGTGATATAATTTAAATACTGTTAAAAGAGGCGTTAAACCCAGCTCACTAACTCACTCACTCATGACACAGAGAGTCATAAGTGTATATTGTGAGAATATTTGTGCCAGCAGTCCAGGCATAGATGTCAATTTTACATGTACGTAAACAAGAATGGCGATATCTGTTGAGGTAACCTTATAAACAAAAGGAATAAACAAATAAACACACTGTTGACAGAGTCAAAACAAGACAAACCAAGTTTCAGACTAACTAATTTATTTCTCTGTATGAGAAAATGCCTATTAGAGTATTAATATCTGTTCCCAAAGGATGTGTAAAAGGATTATAAAATATACCTCAGTGAAACACTTTCCACTGAAAAGAAATAAACATCAACAATTAAACAGTACTAATGGTCAACAGAGTACAAAAGAATATCATCTCATATTAGAGTATTAACACCTGTTCCCAAAGGATGTGTTAAAGGATTAGAAAATATACCTCAGTGAGTGAGTATGGTTTTATGCCGCTTTTAGCAATATTCCAGCAACATCATGGCGGGGGACACCAGAAATGGGCTTCACACATTGTACCCATGTCGGGAATCGAACCCGGGTCTTCAGCGTGACGAGCGAACGCTTTAACCACTAGGCTACCCAACCGCCCCTATATACCTCAGTGAAACACTTTCCACTAAAAATAAATAAACATCAACAATATTACAGTACTAATGGTCAACAGTGTACAAAAGAATATCATCTCACACATTTGCTCACAATATCACATATAGCTCACAACAGTTAACAAACCCAATGTTGGAGACTCCACAAGACTCCTATGATCATTTTAAACAAGAGGCCATTGGGCCTGTATCGCTCACCTGGATATTAACGCAATCATGACAAAATATACATTTGCATTGTACATGTATACAATACTGCAAATATTTCATAATTTTGACTCTGTCAGAATTTAAAATGGGTGGATGGTAAAGCGGACAGCATGAACGTGTATTTCTCTACATACAAATGTAGCATAAAGATCTGAACCGTTTCCATGTATGATCCAGGATAAATCATATCAAAGGTATTACGCTCTTCATAGCAAACAAATGTATACAATGTATCTGTTTATTATAGGATGGGGATAATATCGGTTTGCATGTTATGGTCAAGGTTCTAACTCCTTTAGGAGTGCCGGACAGATAAATAGAAGGGCCAGTCCAGGTAGCATATGTGCATTCCTCTCATTATACTCTCAATTGTACATATGGTTATAGACCCGTGAAGATCCGGGGTAGAATTATAGGTCTTCAGCGACCCATGCTTGCTGTAAAAGGCAACTATGCTTGTCTTAAGAGGCGACTAACGGGATCTGGTGGTCAGGCTCGTTGACTTGGTTGATGCATTGATCCAAATTGAGTGAATCGATGCCCATTATATCAATCACTGGATTGTCTGGTCCAGACTCGATTATTTACAGACCGCCTTCATAAAGCTGGAAGCAGTCCTTAGTTCCAGAGAAGAAGTCGTTTAAAGCAATATACCGGTAGCCAAATTACCCCTATTTGGCCCCGGTCCTGCCCCTCAGCCCCTTGGGGGTTCAGCCCCTCCATTTGTACAATTTTGAATCCTCAAAACCGGAGAATGCTTCCAACCAAATGTGATTGATATCTATCTCTTAGTTCTAGAGAAGAGTGAGTGAGTGAGTATGGTTTTAGGCCGCTTTTAGCAATATTCCAGCAATATCATGGCGGGGGGACACAAGAAATGGCCTTCACACATTGTACCCATGTCGGGAATCGAACCCGGGTCTTCGGCATGACGAGCGAACGCTTTAACCACTAGGCTACTCGACCGTCCGTCTAGAGAAGAAGACGTTTAAAGCAATATAGCCAAATTACCCCTAATTGACCCTGCCCCTCAGACCCTTGTGGGGTCAGCCCCACCATTTGTGGAACTTTGAATTCTCACCACCTAGGAATGCTTCCAGTAAAATTTTGTTAATTTCCAATTTGTGGAAGAAGAAGAAGAAGACGTTTGATTAAATTGGTGACATACGGACAACGGACGGAGGGACGACGGACGCCACCGCCTCCGTATCCCATAAGTTCACCTTGGTCCTTCGGACCCAGCGAGCTAAAAAAAGACTTATTAAAATGTGGTGTATGGCATCTTTTGAATGCCAGTCTTGGCAATATCTGTAAATTTGTCAGACTAGTTTCCACCATATTCCCGAGGCAAGGGAGCAGACTGACGATAAAAGACCAGTTTCGAAACTAGGCTGGAATTATGGAGTTATATTTTGGCTGGACTAATCAGTCTTTGCATAGTCCAATCAAAATAGCATAACAAAATCGACATACGGTTCGTAAACTGCCATGCAGATTTCGGTTGATTGCAGAATTTGCTAAGCATGTGTACCGTCAATTTAGCATCAACAGATATTTTTCAAATCTTTTCATGTTATTAATCAAGGTGATCATGTGATTTGATCCGCGAAGTAAGACCTATTTTATTACAAAATAGATCTTGATTATCGATCACATCGTCTTCACTGGGCGACACCATTTTATTTGAAGCAAATGCAAGTGATATGAGGGGGGGGGGGGGAGGGATTGGTCAGGAGGGACATAGAAGGGACATAACTCCTAATAGTCACTGGTGGCAGTACAATCATGCCCAGAAATTCCAACCTAGTTCGGCAAGGGTGGAAACTTGACTTTTACAGTCAGTAAACTCCCTTGCCTCAGGAAGATGAGTTTCCACATGAAACCACAAATATGAAAGAGAGTCAAAAAAGAAAAATTAACAAAATCAGATTTATGATTGCATTGAAAATGGGTCTGAAATTCAGACTTCCAGATCAAGGCATAAAAAACACATATATAGCAAACTACCATTTTCTGTTCTTTCTCTCTTCTAAAATCAGAGTTTTAAAATCTAATACAAGACTGATTTTTAGCTTTCAAACTTTCCATATTTCAGTGATTAAGTGGAAAGTTAAACTGGCGAAAAGCGGACCAACACTGGTAACCTTAAGAAGCACAACCACATATATATTGATATGTACGCTGAAAGTGTAGCAGTTCACTAGTGAGGTGTGCCGAGGTAAAATGATATATGTCAAATTAATATTATTAGCTAAACAGACATGGCTGTATTAAGCAATGTCAATAAGTAATTTCAAGATGTTATGTTAAATACATGTTATATCACACTTCGTATAGTCATGTCATCATTTTGCATGTTATGTAAGCCAATGAATATAAAATTTATCCACTCATAAATTCTGAAAGGTAAATTGGCCAAGTTGAAATTCTGAACTGGCAAAAGGGCCCAGTTCAAATTTTGAACAGGTAAAATGGACCAGTCCCTGCCTAGAACACACAAAATGAAGTAGTTCGAACCTTGAACATCCACAAAGGTCATACAACGCCAGTTGTGAGGCACACCAAGGTTGAACAAAAACACTGAGCATTCAGTGAAACATTCATATCTGTCTAAATCTTCACAAAATCACACAATCACTGTCAGATTTCTTCCTGGCTCTGCCTGGGTGAGTGAATGCGCCAGACCTTGTGGTTTGCCCCGTCTCCACCATCAGAAACGGCACATTCTCCTGAATGCCAGCAGCATTGAGGGCGTTCTGGAGACAAGACAGCTTGTGATTGGCCAGTTGTTGTTTGTGCGACGTGTTGCTGTCTTTGCGGATGTAGTACTGGATGTTCTCTATCAGCTCGCTGTGTGTGTTGCAGGACGCCTCCAGCTTCAGCAACTCCGGGAACTCAGGCATTGTTGACATCTGAGGGTGTGAGATTGGGTCATTTCGGTTACATCACAGTCTGTCTAACAACAAATATGGGGCACTGGGGATATATACAGCCGTATTCCCCTCAAAGTACACCATCATATAGACCCAGAAATAAAGTTACCAGTATCTCATTTAAAAATATATATCTACAAAATAAATATAAAATCCAAAAGAAGTCCAGAACAATTCTTAATTTCAGGGTCTGACTCTGAGGCAATCTAGACTTGCTAAATCATTCTAGACTTGAGTTGAATTCCTTTTTAATTTATTCTCAAGGGTCTGAGAGACAGACTACCCACACAGGACAACAGTGACTTATGGCAAATATGGGTACTGGGGACAGTTATTTGCAAAAGGAACTGGTTGCCTCAGTTTGATAGTATGTTCTTGTGTCACTGCACATTGACCCAAACTCACCTGATCAATGTTGTCTGCCATGAAACTCGCACACTCGTCCTTCAGTTTTGGTATCTGTAGTTCCTTGGCCGTCCTGTAGACCGATGTTACTGTCAGAGGTTTCAAACAGGATGACACCTCAACCAGAAGTTGCTGCTTCAGACCTGGCAACACAAACCTTTCAGAGAGGCTCAGCAGGTCCATGCAGTTGTCCGCGGTCACCTGGGAACAGAGCACCCTTCACATTACACGATTGTCTCTTACACTCAGATAACCCTTCACGTTACACAATTGTCTCTTACAATCAGATAACCCTTCACGTTACACGATTGTCTCTTACAATCAGATAACCCTTCACGTTACACGATTATCTCTTACAATCAGATAACCCTTCATGTTACACGATTGTCTCTTACAGTCAGATAACCCTTCACGTTACACGATTGTCTCTTACAATCAGATAACCCTTCACGTTACACGATTGTCTCTTACAATCAGATAACCCTTCACGTTACACGATTGTCTCTTACAATCAGATAACCCTTCACGTTACACGATTGTCTCTTACAATCAGATAACCCTTCACGTTACACGATTGTCTCTTACAGTCAGATAACCCTTCACGTTACACGATTGTCTCTTACAATCAGATAACCCTTCACGTTACACGATTGTCTCTTACAGTCAGATAACCCTTCACGTTACACGATTGTATCTTGCAATCAGATAATCATTCATGTTACACGATTGTCTCTTACAATCAGATAATCATTTAGGTTACATGATTGTCTCTTACAAACAGATAACCCTTCACGTTACACGATTGTCTCTTACAATCAGATAACCCTTCACCTTACACGATTGTCTCTTACAATCAGATAACCCTTCACATTCAACGATTGTATCTTGCAATCAGATAATCATTCACGTTACACGATTGTCTCTTACAATCAGATAACCCTTCACGTTACACGATTGTCTCTTACAATCAGATAACCCTTCACGTTACACGATTGTCTCTTACACTCAGATAATCATTTACATTACACGATTGTCTCTTACAATCAGATAACCCTTCACGTTACACGATTGTCTCTTACAATCAGATAACCCTTCACGTTACACAATTGTCTCTTACAATCAGATAACCCTTCACGTTACATGATTGTCTCTTACACTCAGATAATCATTTACATTACACGATTGTCTCTTACAATCAAATAATCATTTACATTACACGATTGTCTCTTACAATCAGATAACCCTTCATGTTACACGATTGTCTCTTACAATCAGATAATCATTTACGTTACACGATTGTCTCTTACAATCAGATAACCCTTCACGTTACACGATTGTCTCTTACAATCAGATAACCCTTCACCTTACACGATTGTCTCTTACAATCAGATAACCCTTCACGTTACATCATTGTCTCTTACAAACAGATAACCCTTCGAGTTACAAGATTGTCTCTTACAATCAGATAACCCTTCACGTTACACGATTGTCTCTTACAATCAGATAACCCTTCACATTCCACGATTGTATCTTGCAATCAGATAATCATTCATGTTACACAATTGTCTCTTACAATCAGATAATCATTTACGTTACATGATTGTCTCTTACAAACAGATAACCCTTCACGTTACACGATTGTCTCTAACAATCAGATAACCCTTCACGTTACACGATTATCTCTTACAATCAGATAACCCTTCACCTTACACGATTGTCTCTTACAATCAGATAACCCTTCACGTTACATGATTGTCTCTTACAACCAGATAACCCTTCACGTTACACGATTATCTCTAACAATCGGATAACCCTTCACGTTACATGATTATCTCTGACAATCAGATAACCCTTCACGTTACACGATTGTCTCTTACAATCAGATAACCCTTCACGTAACACGATTGTCTCTAACAATCAGATAACCCTTCATGTTACATGATTATCTCTTACAATCAGATAACCCTTCACGTTACACGATTGTCTCTTACAATCAGATAACCCTTCACGTAACACGATTGTCTCTTACAATCAGATAACCCTTCACTTAACACGATTGTCTCTTACAATCAGATAATCATTTACGTTACACGATTGTCTCTTACAATCAGATAACCCTTCACCTTACACGATTGTCTCTTACAATCAGATAACCCTTCACGTTACATGATTGTCTCTTACAAACAGATAACCCTTCACGTTACACGTTTGTCTCTTACAATCAGATAACCCTTCACATTCCACAATTGTATCTTGCAATCAGATAATCATTCATGTTACACGATTGTCTCTTACAATCAGATAATCATTTAGGTTACATGATTGGCTCCAACAATCAGATAACCCTTCACATTCAACGATTGTCTCTTACAATCAGTTAATCATTCATGTTGCAGGATTGTCTCTTACAATTAGATAATCTTTTAGGTTACATGATTGTCTCTTGCAATCAGATTATCATTCACAATGTGTCAGTATAGATGAAGGACACCACCCACCTGACATGTGTCTGTATAGATGTAGGACACTACCCACCTGACATGTGTCTGTATAGATGTAGGACACCACCCACCTGACATGTATCTGTATAGATGTAGCACACCACCCTCCTGACATGTATCTGTATAGATGAAGGACACCACCCACCACCCACCTGACATGTGTCTGTATAGATGAAGGACACCACCCACCTGACATGTGTCTGTGTAGATGAAGGACACCACCCACCTGACATGTGTCTGTATAGATGTAGGACACCACCCACCTGACATGTGTCTGTATATATGTAGGACACCACCCACCTGACATGTGTCTGTATAGATGTAGGACACCACCCACCTGACATGTGTCTGTATAGATGTAGGACACCACCCACCTGACATGTGTCTGTATAGATGTAGGACACCACCCACCTGACATGTGTCTGTATAGATGTAGGACACCACCCACCTGACATGTGTCTGTATAGATGTAGGACACCACCCACCTGACATGTGTCTGTGTAGATGTAGGACACCACCCACCTGACATGTGTCTGTGTAGATGTAGGACACCACCCACCTGACATGTATCTGTATAGATGAAGGACACAACCCACCTGACATGTATCTGTATAGATGTAGGACACCACCCACCTGACATGTGTCTGTATAGATGTAGGACACCATCCACCTGACATGTGTCTGTATAGATGAAGGACACCACCCACCTGACATGTGTCTGTATAGATGTAGGACACCACCCACCTGACATGTGTTTCTATAGATATAGGACACCACCCACCTGACATGTGTCTGTATAGATGAAGGACACCACCCACCTGACATGTGTCTGTGTAGATGAAGGACACCACCCACCTGACATGTGTCTGTATAGATGTAGGACACCACCCACCTGACATGTGTCTGTATATATGTAGGACACCACCCACCTGACATGTGTCTGTATAGATGTAGGACACCACCCACCTGACATGTGTCTGTATAGATGTAGAACACCACCCACCTGACATGTGTCTGTATAGATGTAGGACACCACCCACCTGACATGTGTCTGTATAGATGAAGGACACCACCCACCTGACATGTGTCTGTATAGATGTAGGACACCACCCACCTGACATGTGTTTCTATAGATATAGGACACCACCCACCTGACATGTGTCTGTATAGATGTAGGACACCACCCACCTGACATGTGTCTGTGTAGATGAAGGACACCACCCACCTGACATGTGTCTGTGTAGATGTAGGACACCACCCACCTGACATGTGTCTGTATAGATGTAGAACACCACCCACCTGACATGTGTCTGTGTAGATGTAGGACACCACCCACCTGACATGTGTCTGTATAGATGTAGGACACCACCCACCTGACATGTGTCTGTATAGATGTAGAACACCACCTACTGACATGTGTCTGTATAGATGTAGGACACCACCCACCTGACATGTGTCTGTATAGATGTAGAACACCACCCACCTGACATGTGTCTGTGTAGATGTAGGACACCACCCACCTGACATGTGTCTGTATAGATGTAGAACACCACCCTCCTGACATGTATCTGTATAGATGTAGGACACCACCCACCTGACATGTGTCTGTATAGATGTAGGACACCACCCACCTGACATGTGTCTGTATAGATGTAGAACACCACCCACCTGACATGTGTCCGTGTAGATGTAGGACACCACCCTCCTGACATGTATCTGTATAGATGTAGGACACCACCCACCTGACATGTGTCTGTATAGATGTAGAACACCACCCTCCTGACATGTATCTGTATAGATGTAGGACACCACCCACCTGACATGTGTCTGTATATATGTAGGACACCACCCACCTGACATGTGTCTGTATAGATGTAGGACACCACCCACCTGACATGTGTCCGTGTAGATGTAGGACACCACCCACCTGACATGTGTCCGTGTAGATGTAGAACACCACCCACCTGACATGTGTCTGTATAGATGTAGGACACCACCCACCTGACATGTGTCCGTGTAGATGTAGAACACTACCCACCTGACATGTGTCTGTATAGATGTAGGACACCACCCACCTGACATGTGTCTGTATAGATGTAGGACACCACCCACCTGACATGTGTCTGTATAGATGTAGAACACCACCCACCACCCACCTGACATGTGTCTGTATAGATGTAGGACACCACCCACCTGACATGTGTCTGTATAGATGTAGGACACCACCCACCTGACATGTGTCTGTATAGATGTAGGACACTACCCACCTGACATGTGTCTGTATAGATGTAGAACACCACCCACCTGACATGTGTCTGTATAGATGTAGGACACCACCCACCTGACATGTGTCTGTATAGATGTAGGACACCACCCACCTGACATGTGTCTGTATAGATGAAGGACACCACCCACCTGACATGTGTCTGTATAGATGAAGGACACCACCCACCTGACATGTGTCTGTGTAGATGTAGGACACCACCCATCTGACATGTGTCTGTATAGATGAAGGACACCACCCACCTGACATGTGTCTGTATAGATGAAGGACACCACCCACCTGACATGTGTCTCTGTAGATGTAGGACACTACCCACCTGACATGTGTCTGTATAGATGTAGAACACCACCTACTGACATGTGTCTGTATAGATGTAGGACACCACCCATCTGACATGTGTCTGTATAGATGAAGGACACCACCCACCTGACATGTGTCTGTATAGATGTAGAACACCACCCACCTGACATGTGTCTGTATAGATGTAGGACACCACCCACCTGACATGTGTCTGTATAGATGTAGAACACCACCTACTGACATGTGTCTGTGTAGATGTAGGACACCACCCATCTGACATGTGTCTGTATAGATGAAGGACACCACCCACCTGACATGTGTCTGTATAGATGTAGAACACCACCTACTGACATGTGTCTGTATAGATGTAGGACACCACCCACCTGACATGTGTCTGTATAGATGTAGAACACCACCTACTGACATGTGTCTGTATAGATGTAGGACACCACCCTCCTGACATGTGTCTGTATAGATGTAGGACACTACCCACCTGACATGTGTCTGTATAGATGTAGGACACCACCCACCTGACATGTGTCTGTGTAGATGAAGGACACCACCCACCTGACATGTGTCTATATAGATGTAGAACACCACCCACCTGACATGTGTCTGTATATATGTAGGACACCACCCACCTGACATGTGTCTGTATAGATGTAGGACACCACCCACCTGACATGTGTCTGTATAGATGAAGGACACTACCCACCTGACATGTGTCTGTATAGATGTAGAACACCACCCACCTGACATGTGTCTGTATAGATGTAGGACACCACCCATCTGACATGTGTCTGTATAGATGTAGGACACCACCCACTAACATGTGTCTGTATAGATGTAGGACACACCCACCTGACATGTGTCTGTATAGATGAAGGACACCACCCACCTGACATGTGTCTGTGTAGATGTAGGACACCACCTACTGACATGTGTCTGTATAGATGTAGGACACCACCCACCTGACATGTGTCTGTATAGATGTAGAACACCACCTACTGACATGTGTCTGTGTAGATGTAGGACACCACCCATCTGACATGTGTCTGTATAGATGGAGGACACCACCCACCTGACATGTGTCTGTATAGATGTGGAACACCACCTAATGACATGTGTCTGTATAGATGTAGGACACCACCCACCTGACATGTGTCTGTATAGATGTAGAACACCACCTACTGACATGTGTCTGTATAGATGTAGGACACCACCCACCTTACATGTGTCTGTATAGATGTAGGACACTACCCACCTGACATGTGTCTGTATAGATGTAGGACACCACCCACCTGACGTGTCTGTGTAGATGAAGGACACCACCCACCTGACATGTGTCTATATAGATGTAGAACACCACCCACCTGACATGTGTCTGTATAGATGTAGGACACCACCCACCTGACATGTGTCTGTATAGATGTAGGACACCACCCATCTGACATGTGTCTGTATAGATGTAGGACACCACCCACCTGACATGTGTCTGTATAGATGAAGGACACTACCCACCTCACATGTGTCTGTATAGATGTAGGACACCACCCACCTGACATGTGTCTGTATAGATGTAGGACACCACCCATCTGACATCTGTCTGTATAGATGTAGGACACCACCCACTAACATGTGTCTGTATAGATGTAGGACACACCCACCTGACATGTGTCTGTATAGATGAAGGACACCACCCACCTGACATGTGTCTGTGTAGATGTAGGACACCACCTACTGACATGTGTCTGTATAGATGTAGGACACCACCCACCTGACATGTGTCTGTATAGATGTAGAACACCACCTACTGACATGTGTCTGTATAGATGTAGGACACCACCCACCTGACATGTGTCTATATAGATGTAGAACACCACCTACTGACATGTGTCTGTATAGATGTAGGACACTACCCACCTGACATGTGTCTGTGTAGATGAAGGACACCACCCACCTGACATGTGTCTGTATAGATGTAGGACACCACCCACCTGACATGTGTCTGTATAGATGTAGAACACTACCCATCTGACATGTGTCTGTATAGATGAAGGACACCACCCACCTGACATGTGTCTGTATAGATGTAGGACACCACCCACCTGACATGTGTCTGTATAGATGTAGGACATCACCCACCTGACATATATCTGTATAGATGTAGAACACCACCCACCTGACATGTGTCTGTATAGATGTAGAACACCACCCACCTGACATGTGTCTGTATAGATAAAGGACACCACCCACCTGACATGTGTCTGTATAGATGTAGGACATCACCCACCTGACATATATCTGTATAGATGTAGAACACCACCCACCTGACATGTGTCTGTATAGATGTAGGACACCACCCACCTGACATGTGTCTGTATAGATGTAGATCACCACCCACCACCCACCTGACATGTGTCTGTATAGATGTAGGACACCACCCACCTGACATGTGTTTCTATAGATAAAGGGCACCACCCACCTGACATGTGTCTGTATAGATGAAGGACACCACCCACCTGACATGTGTCTGTGTAGATGAAGGACACCACTCACCTGACATGTGTCTGTATAGATGTAGGACACCACCCACCTTACATGTGTCTGTATAGATGTAGGACACCACCCACCTGACATGTGTCTGTATAGATGTAGAACACCACCCACCTGACATGTGTCTGTATAGATGTAGGACACCACCCACCTGACATGTGTCTGTATAGATGTAGGACACCACCCACCTGACATGTGTCTGTATAGATGAAGGACACCACCCACCTGACATGTGTCTATATAGATGTAGGACACCACCCACCTGACATGTGTCTGTATAGATGAAGGACACCACCCACCTGACATGTGTCTATATAGATGTAGGACACCACCCACCTGACATGTGTCTGTATAGATGTAGGACACCACCCACCTGACATGTGTCTGTATAGATGTAGAACACCACCCACCTGACATGTGTCTGTATAGATGTAGAACACTACCCACCTGACATGTGTCTGTATAGATGTAGAACACCACCCTCCTGACATGTGTCTGTATAGATGTAGAACACTACCCATCTGACATGTGTCTGTATAGATGTAGGACACCACCCACCTGACATGTGTCTGTATAGATGTAGGACACCACCCACCTGACATGTGTCTGTATAGATGTAGGACACCACCCACCTGACATGTGTCTGTATAGATGAAGGACACTACCCACCTGACATGTGTCTGTATAGATGTAGGACACCACCCACCTGACATGTGTCTGTATAGATGTAGGACACCACCCACCTGACATGTGTCTGTATAGATGTAGGACACCACCCATCTGACATGTGTCTGTATAGATGTAGGACACCACCCACCTGACATGTGTCTGTATAGATGTAGGACACCACCCACCTGACATGTGTCTGTATAGATGTAGGACACCACCCACCTGACATGTGTCTGTATAGATGTAGGACACCACCCATCTGACATGTGTCTGTATAGATGTAGGACACCTCCTTCCTGACATGTGTCTGTATAGATGTAGGACACCACCCATCTGACATGTGTCTGTATAGATGTAGCACACCTCCTTCCTGACATGTGTCTGTATAGATGTAGGACACCACCCACCTGACATGTGTCTGTATAGATGTAGGACACCACCCATCTGACATGTGTCTGTATAGATGTAGGACACCACCCACCTGACATGTGTCTGTATAGATGTAGGACACCACCCACCTGACATGTGTCTGTATAGATGTAGGACACCACCCATCTGACATGTGTCTGTATAGATGAAGGACACCACCCACCTGACATGTGTCTATATAGATGTAGGACACTACCCACCAGACATGTGTCTGTATAGATGTAGGACACCACCCACCTGACATGTGTCTGTATAGATGTAGGACACCACCCACCTGACATGTGTCTGTATAGATGTAGGACACCACCCACCTGACATGTGTCTGTATAGATGTAGGACACTACCCACCTTACATGTGTCTTTATAGATGTAGGACACTACCCACCTGACATGTGTCTGTATAGATATAGGACACCACCCACCTTACATGTGTCTGTATAGATGAAGGACACCACCCACCTGACATGTGTCTGTATAGATGTAGAACACCACCCACCACCCACCTGACATGTGTCTGTATAGATGTAGGACACCACCCACCTGACATGTGTCTGTATAGATGTAGGACACTACCCACCTGACATGTGTCTGTATAGATGTAGGACACCACCCACCTGACATGTGTCTGTATAGATGTAGGACACCACCCACCTGACATGTGTCTGTATAGATGAAGGACACTACCCACCTGACATGTGTCTGTATAGATGTAGGACACCACCCACCTGACATGTGTCTGTATAGATGTAGGACACCACCCACCTGACATGTGTCTGTATAGATGTAGGACACCTCCTTCCTGACATGTGTCCGTGTAGATGTAGGACACCACCCACCTGACATGTGTCTGTATAGATGTAGGACACCTCCTTCCTGACATGTGTCCGTGTAGATGTAGGACACCACCCACCTGACATGTCTCTGTATAGATGTAGGACACCACCCACCTGACATGTGTCTGTATAGATGTAGGACACCACCCACCTGACATGTGTCTGTATAGATGTAGGACACCACCCACCTGACATGTGTCTGTATAGATGTAGGACACCACCCACCTGACATGTGTCTGTATAGATGTAGGACACTACCCACCTGACATGTGTCTGTATAGATGTAGGACACTACCCACCTTACATGTGTCTGTATAGATGTAGGACACCACCCACCTGACATGTGTCTGTATAGATGTAGAACACCACCCACCTGACATGTGTCTGTATAGATGTAGGACACCACCCACCTGACATGTGTCTGTATAGATGTAGGACACCACCCTCCTGACATGTGTCTGTATAGATGTAGGACACCACCCACCTGACATGTGTCTGTATAGATGTAGGACACCACCCTCCTGACATGTGTCTGTATAGATGTAGGACACAACCCACCTGACATGTGTCTGTGTAGATGTAGGACACCACCCACCTGACATGTGTCTGTATAGATACAGGACACCACCCACCTGACATGTGTCTGTATAGATGTAGGACACCACCCATCTGACATGTATCTGTATAGATGTAGGACACCACCCATCTGACATGTGTCTATATAGATGTAGGACACCACCCACCTTACATGTGTCTGTATAGATGTAGGACACCACCCACCTGACATGTGTCTGTATAGATACAGGACACCACCCACCTGACATGTGTCTGTATAGATGTAGGACACCACCCATCTGACATGTGTCTGTATAGATGTAGGACACTACCCACCTGACATGTGTCTGTATAGATGTAGGACACCACCCACCTGACATGTGTCTGTATAGATGTAGGACACCACCCATCTGACATGTGTCTGTGTAGATGTAGGACACTACCCACCTGACATGTGTCTGTATAGATGTAGGACACCACCCATCTGACATGTGTCTGTATAGATGTAGGACACCACCCACCTGACATGTGTCTGTATAGATGTAGGACACCACCCATCTGACATGTGTCTGTATAGATGTAGGACACCACCCACCTGACATGTGTCTGTATAGATGTAGGACACCACCCATCTGACATGTGTCTGTATAGATGTAGGACACCACCCACCTGACATGTGTCTGTATAGATGAAGGACACCACCCACCTGACATGTGTCTGTATAGATGTAGGACACCACCCACCTGACATGTGTCTGTATAGATGTAGGACACCACCCATCTGACATGTGTCTATATAGATGTAGGACACCACCCACCTGACATGTGTCTGTATAGATGTAGGACACTACCCACCTTACATGTGTCTGTATAGATGTAGGACACCACCCACCTGACATGTGTCTGTATAGATGTAGGACACCACCCACCTGACATGTGTCTGTATAGATGTAGGACATCACCCACCTGACATGTGTCTGTATAGATGTAGGACACCACCCACCTGACATGTGTATGTATAGATGTAGGACACCACCCACCTGACATGTGTCTGTATAGATGTAGGACACCACCCACCTGACATGTGTCTGTATAGATGTAGGACACCACCCACCTGACATGTGTCTGTGTAGATGTAGGACACTATCCACCTTACATGTGTCTGTATAGATGTAGGACACCACCCACCTGACATGTGTCTGTATAGATGTAGGACACCACCCATCTGACATGTGTCTGTATAGATGTAGGACACTACCCACCTGACATGTGTCTGTGTAGATGTAGGACACCACCCACCTGACATGTGTCTGTATAGATGTAGGACACCACCCACCTGACATGTGTCTGTATAGATGTAGGACACCACCCACCTGACATGTGTCTGTATAGATGTAGGACACCACCCACCTGACATGTGTCTGTATAGATGTAGGACACCACCCACCTGACATGTGTCTGTATAGATGTAGGACACCACCCACCTGACATGTGTCTGTATAGATGTAGAACACCACCCACCACCCACCTGACATGTGTCTGTATAGATGTAGGACACCACCCACCTGACATGTGTCTGTATAGATGTAGGACACCACCCACCTGACATGTGTCTGTATAGATGAAGGACACCACCCTCCTGACATGTGTCTGTATAGATGTAGGACACCACCAATCTGACATGTGTCTGTATAGATGTAGGACACTACCCACCTGACATGTGTCTGTATAGATGTAGGACACCACCCTCCTGACATGTGTCTGTGTAGATGTAGGACACCACCCACCTGACATGTGTCTGTATAGATGTAGGACACCACCCACCTGACATGTGTCTGTGTAGATGTAGAACACCACCCACCTGACATGTGTCTGTATAGATGTAGAACACCACCCACCTGACATGTGTCTGTATAGATGTAGAACACCACCCACCTGACATGTGTCTGTATAGATGTAGGACACCACCCACCTGACATGTGTCTGTATAGATGTAGGACACCACCCACCTGACATGTGTCTGTATAGATGTAGGACACCACCCACCTGACATGTGTCTGTGTAGATGTAGAACACCACCCACCTGACATGTGTCTGTATAGATGTAGGACACCACCCACCTGACATGTGTCTGTATAGATGTAGGACACTACCCACCTGACATGTGTCTGTGTAGATGTAGAACACCACCCACCTGACATGTGTCTGTGTAGATGTAGAACACCACCCACCTGACATGTGTCTGTATAGATGTAGGACACCACCCTCCTGACATGTGTCTGTGTAGATGTAGGACACCACCCACCTGACATGTGTCTTTATAGATAAAGGACACCACCCACTGACATGTGTCTGTATAGATGTAGGACACCACCCACTGACATGTGTCTGTATAGATGTAGGACACCACCCACCTGACACGTGTCTGTGTAGATGTAGGACACAATCTGGACAAAGTCTTCTGCTGACACTCCCTCCAGTGTTATGGAAGATCTGTAACCTTCAAAGGAAGGGACGATGTCCGCCTCTTTCTCAATAAGCATCACTCGGAAATACTCACTTCGACTGTAGAAAAACACCTGCAACAAACAATCAGTGGTAGCCAATTCCAAGCATAACAAATCTAGAGTTCTGTCCCTTGTCCTCGATACACATATTTCCCAAATCAACTCCCTCAGTCGTCTGAGAAAAGGTGAAATGCACACTTACTGAGTTGGAAATCAACTTAAGGCAGATGTAATTTATTTCCTGATTTTTGTTTTTTTGGCACAAAAAAGTCTGTGAAACAAAAGATAAATTGGCTTCACACCAACATGGTTTCTGACCTTGTGACACTGAAATTTGTGACCTTCCACAGCAAAGACAACATCTGAAAACAGCTCATCACCGACTGGCCGTCCACTTCCCCCCGGCATCTGTAGCACAGGACATGCAACTTTTTACACACTCCAATGCAAGGGCAAGTCAAGGAGTTGGATGAGGATGGGCATCTATATTTTGGGATATCACGCATCGACATGTACTGTATCATGGTATCACAGCTAGACATATGGTCCTCAAAGTTGTAGCAGTAAGTCAATATATCTAATGTGTTTACATTATAGCATGTTCCACCAGAGTGCTATGTACACAGTTATTGTAACTAGTTGTTGTACCAGCACTGTACTGTAGATCATTGGGAGTTATTCCCCTTTAGTTGATTAAACATGGCTATAAACCAGACATGTGCTTTTGACTCACTAGAAAGTTGAACCTCCTAAACAGAAGTTCCAGAAGTCAATAAGACCATTACAAAAGTGTGTTGGTAGTCATGTGTCATATATCCCATAAACTCAATATTTCAATCACATAATTTGAGTTATTCAATATTTTCTGTTTCATCTGAATAACATGTTAGTTTGTTTGTTGTTTGTTGCTGGGGTCGCTTCGTTCTCAAACCAAAATGGCGGCTGAGTTCGACAGCGGAACAAGAAATTCTTGACTGGATCAGCTGCGAAATGGGCAAAGGCAGCTAACATCGCAGCATTCTCAGTCTGCTCCACAGTCTCAGTCTGCTCCACATAAATTTCATCAGTTCGTCATCGGGCTTCTTCTATTACGTTCTTCATAAGGGCAAGGCAACCAAGTGGTAGTTGCGCCGCCATTTTGGAAGAGTGTGCAAGCGATACAATCTGTTGCAGACTCCGGGATGAGCGATTAAGTTGCATACTCTAAGCGATTTGTAGCTTGCAACGCGCCCCTATGCACAGTGTGATGTTTGTAAATAGCATGAAGCATGGTGCGGTGGGTAAAATGTGAATCTGTTTACTCTGATTTGATAACTTTCTTCATCAAGATGTGACAAACTCCTTGAGAGAAGGTTATGTCAGGTGAACACTGAGCACACTGACCACCCAATCACTACAAAGATGCAAAATAAAGACGTGAATGATTACCTGATAATAGAACTGTGGAGGTACAGCCGAAAAAGCCAGATTAGCAAAGTCCTCCTTCAGATCCTCGCTCAGCACTTTCCTCTGGACGTGGACCACTGATTGGTCTCCTGAAGCTGCTCAGTGAGTGAGTGAGTGAGTGAGTGAGTGAGTGAGTGAGTGAGTGAGTGAGTGAGTACACCACTTTCAGCAATATTCCAGCAATATCATGGCGGGGGACACAAGAAATGGGCTCCACACATTGTACCCATGTCAGGAATCGAACCCGGGTCCTCGGCGTGACGAGCGAACTCTTTAACCACTAGGCTACCCGACCGCCCCTGAAGTTGCTCAGAGAGTTATCCCACACATTGTAAAAACTTTACCTTTGTCATTTATTAGATTGATAACAATCATCAAATTTCACAACAGTTTCCAAAAGAAATCAGCATTGCTGGATACTGAGTTACCGTAACCAACATAATTTGTGTCCATCCCCAATCACAGTAGAACATGGTTACAACAAACACAGATATCATACCAACAGAACAGTTTACAAATGTCCTGCATGCTTTGTCTCAGAAACTAGCATTAACTTGTAAGGACCTGTTGGGTGAAATATATTGCTCCCATCTCTTGGACTAAGACCTTTATGTCAATAGATGTATTTTCTAACGTAACAAGTTGGTCAAAAGCAATCAGTGAGTGAGTGAATTGGGTTTAACGTCGCTTTGAACAATATTCCACTTATATCATGACGCGTCAGCTTAATGTGGGAGGAAAGCTCGAAGTGATGCAGGTCTTAGACTAAGACACTTTGGCAAAACCCACAAGCTGGTGCCGATAAACCGAGAAACCTAATTGTGGTTAACCTCAATCTGTGTTAACCCCCATCAGAGGTGACTACAAGAGTATCATGCAGCACACTCAGAGACTGGCGAACCTCAATCAGTGTTAACCCCCATCAGAGGTGACTACAAGAGTATCATGCAGCACACTCAGAGACTGGCGAACCTCAATCAGTGTTAACCCCCATCAGAGGTGACTACAAGAGTTTCATGCAGCCCACTCAGAGACTGGCGAACCTCAATCAGTGTCAGGTAGAAACAGCACTGAATAAATTCTATGTGTATATGTGTGCATGTGTTTGTTGTTTAATATCGTACTCCGCAATATTTTAGCTACATGATGGTGGTCTGAAAATAATCGAGTCATGGCCAGACAATCCAGTAACTGATATTGTGAGCACAATCCACACATTGGGGTACAAATACACACAATCAACCAACTCAGTAAGCCTGACCAACCGATCCTGTTGGTGACCTCTTACGACCAGCAAAGATTGCTCAGTACGAATTTTAACCCAGCAGCCTCATGGCGAAATACAAAGTACCACAATCACCGACACAACAACATTGCCACAGTATATTTTTGCAACCATTTCCATGAAGTAATTACGAAAATAACATGAATAACGAAAAACAGATTTAACGAACTAGTTTCAACAGTCCCATGGAGTGTGTTACAGCCATGTTTTACTGAACCAAGACACAAATGTTCCTAAATCAGCCTACCTTGAGCAGGTCTGTCCAGTAGATCTGACGTCTTGTTGAAGTCAAGGTGCATGAACAGCTTCCTCACTGAGCTGACATCTTCAATACTGACATCTAGCTTGCCTGAAATAAAACAGGTTGGAGAACACTGGTAATACAACGATGAACTCATCACATCCTACAGAGAAATCCAGAGATCCGATTTATTGGGGGACAATAGAACATTTGTATTTCGGTCATGCCCTTCTCATATTTGACAGTTGCTGCTGGACAGTCGTCTGTCCGGAGGTCACAAAGCTGAAAAACATTACATCAATAGTCAATGACGAAGGAAACTACCGGGCTGGCAACAAGTTCTTTCATTATTTCTTCTTTAGATTGATCTGATATGAGTTTGATGTTATCTTCCTTCTGTCTAGCTGGGCCAAGGACAGTCAGGGACTCATATTTGTTGATGTCAGTGCACTCGTCCGAGATAAAAGACGCATTCCGTAGAAGCATGTACATAGTGTCGTCTGCTTGTTGAGAAACATGTTTAACAAAATCTGTAAGGGTTCTTCAATGGGTTGGTTTCACTGAAATCACTTTGATCTAAAATCTGTGCTCCTCTTGTCTAAAACTATTGATAACTACATACATGTATAAACAAGCTTATAAACATGAATGACATACTCATATCCCCTGCCCATATGACCAGTTGTGTGGAGCGCTACCGCCATTTTCTGTCCCAGTCAAAGTCGTTGCCACGGAAACTCGAAAAATAAATTATTCTAAAATCCCAAACTATGAAAAGGCACCAGATCACCTGTTGAGTGAGTGACATGTGTGAGTGCTGGAGGTGTATCGTGTTGGCTGATGAATACAAGTATATGAAGAAGCTGTGTCTGTCTATTTAACAGACAGAGTTTGGCGATTCATATCATGTTAGGTAGTGCATCTGGTACATGAGTAGAGATATAGATAAAGTCAGGCGGCAGCAAGCAAACACACAACCTACTGGCCCCTGAACAAACCTTCCACCCCTGTTTTTATCGACTTCACAGACTACGTAGATACAAAATTTCAATCACCAGGTTGTGATTTTTCTTACATTGGTCCAGCAGTAGATGTATTTTCTCTTCAATGGTCTGACTGTATTATTTTCAGCGTCCCAATGTATAGTTCAAATATATTTAGATTTTCTTAAGGCATAAATTTAATGAGGAAATTGCAAGCATTTGTAGAATGTAGAATTCCAATCTAATACAAATAGATTATACATTATGACATAAAGAAAGAACGGATAAATTATTTTCTTATTTGAACACCAGTAATGGTAAAGGACATTACAGAAAAGATTACCTGTGTAGATATACTGGAGCACTGCCACTAGTCCTGCCACACTGAACTAGAATAAACAGAATCTCAACAAAATGTAAAAAAATATTTGGTTGTTAATTCTTGGACTGGCATTTAGAAGTGATACACTTAAGAGAGAGAATTTTTGGATGTCAACTTTGTTTCCACCTTTCTTATTTTATTACTATTGTTGGTTTTACATGTACATATATATTCTTTCTGCATCTTAGCATAAATTCACCTGATGTAGGAGAAAGCATATACTCAGAGAGGCCGTGTTCCTTTAATAAAGAAGTTGACATCCATAAATTCTCTTTCTTATACTTGGTTGTCATTTGACAAACAATTTGAAACAGATTCTGATTCCTGAGACTTCCAATATCTGAGAAGGGGATTTTAAACATTTGTTAGTTTCTGTAAATTTCTAATATTCTGAGCACAACATTGATGATAATCAGGTGAGCTACAGCTTAGAAGGACCCTCATTAAACCAGCCGAGATAAAATTTGCTACAAAAGATAATTTCAAGAAATTACATCTAAAACTTAACAAATGATCATCATTAAAATGTTCAAAATCATTAATCAAAGATGTTGTTATAAATGAATTGATGATATTTTGTGGAAATAATCAATGGCTACCTTGTATCCTAACTGAAACTTTGGTTTCCATTCTAGAAACATTACTCTGCAACAGAAACCTGCAAGTTTTAATTTAGTTTAATTGTTACAAATCCCCAAATGTTACTCATCGAAACCATTTTGTTTTTCTAAAATTACTAGCACCACCTTCACCTCCTCCGAGGCAATGGATATTTTATAAGCTCACCTGGACTTTAGTCCTGCTGAGTGAAAAACACAGATCATGAAACAAAAATTGGATCATTACGTATTTCAAGATGTTCTGGACAAAAGACGATGTGCAGTGTCATCAATTCATTCTCACAGCCTAGACCTGCTCAGCAGGGCAACCACTGCTACTGGGACAGTGGCTAAAGTGTTTGCTTGTCACACCTAAGGCCTGGGTTCGAATCCCCAAACTGGTTGTTAAGCTCATCTCTGGTATTTCCCTGTAGTGATGTCACTCACTCACTCACTCACTCACTAAAGGCTAACTTACGCTGACATCAAGCTCCAGTGTTCCGTTTGTGATGGTGGAGGATTTGAACACGTTGAGGAAGTATGCCGAGCGAGCAGACAGGATGGACCGGTGAGCCAAGAACGTGTGGTTGTCCACAATTAGTTGGATGTCATAACCAGGAACCCTTTCGTACAAGCTGCAGATGCAATAAAGACAACAGAATCATCATCACTATCATCATAATATCCAGCCTTTAAGTTCATTTGTTCATCATCATCATCATCATCATCATCATCATAGTCACTTTCAAAATTATCCACATTACTCAGGTATATTTTGATATGTTCATCTCAATGGCACGGATGGCCCAGTCATCTGAGGCACCACAATTCACTGTACAGAGTTGCATCCCGTTGGCATGCCAGAACATATGATTGTGGGTTCGAATCCCTCTCTGCCCTGTTTAATTTTCTAGGTTTGTAGCACAATATCAGTGCTCGTGGGATTCACCAAAGTGGTAAACATATGAGGCCTGCATCACTTCAGGCTTTCCTCCCACATAAAACTGAATATAAGTTGAATACTGTTCAAAGTGGTGTTAAACCAAACTCACTCACTCACTTACTTGTATGTTCCTGTCCAAGATATATGTGTTCAAGGATCATCTTGTTTTATCACGCAAACAGACTACCTTATTCGACGTAATAAGCGCCCAGGGCGCTCTCAAAATTAGAAATAGGGGGCTCTTATTAGAATATAATTTTGGTAAAAGAGTCGAAAGATCGTAAATGTTATGGTTTCTGCTGACAGCCTGAAATGATACAAAAGAAAAGTCTGTGCATATTATACACGACAGATATATTTTTCCAGAATTTAATTGCCCGTAATCAAGGGTGCATATATAGCACACGAGTGCGTATTATACACGAATAAATGTACACGAATTGTGTACATTGATCAGTCGGAAGGGTGCTAATTGGGATTGTTCACTAGCCAATATATTGGAAAATATCGCCATGGGCGCTTATTAGAGCGGGGCGCTTATTACGTCGAATACGGTAATCTAATTTCTGGCACCATAGTTTCAAATTGAACATTTTCACTCAGCAACAGAATCATATATTAACCACTGGTGTTAAATTCCTCATTGTAGTCCCAAATGTAGCTCTGAAGCACACCTGGTTCATTCCCCATCTGTATTGTTCATCTAGCATGCATCTTCCTGAGGCAAGGGAGTTTACTGGCTATAAAAAGTCCAGTTTCCACCCTTGACGAACTAGCCTGTAATTATGGTGTTACATTTTGCCTAGACTAACTAGTCTTTGCATAATCCAATCACAATCGCATACCGAAATCGACAAACAGTTCATAAGCATGGCAACTGTCCATTCGCGACCAACTCGTGTTTTTCCGGGACAAGCCTAATAGAAACTCGTGCCCCTCTCATGGCTATTTTTGCGACTATTGTATAACTTTCCAATGGAATTTTGTCTGTGGTACAAATGCATTTTGTAACTGGCACCCAATGCTTGTCGTAAAACAGATTAAACAAGTATTTGTCACAGAGTGACGAAATATCCCCCGCCATATACACCATAGTACCAAATATGAAGACAATCCAGCGATTAGTTCTTGAGATATTGTGGCAACACCGTTTTCCAACTCCAAAAACAGATTTGCCTGCTGTGACCTTGAAAATGGGGTCAAGGTCACCAAATCTGACAGGTGTATGCGGTGTCTGTATATACACTATAGTTCCAAATATGAAGACAATCCAGCGATTAGTTCTTGAGATATCGCGGCAACACCGTTTTCTAACTCCAAAAGCAGATTTGCCTGCTGTGACCTTGAAAATGGGGTCAAGGTCACCAAAACCGACTGGTGTCTGCGGTGTCTGTATATACACCATAGTTCCAAATATGAAGACAATCCAGTGTTTAGTTCTTGAGATATCGCGGCAACACCGTTTTCCAACTCCAAAAGCAGATTTGCCTGCTGTGACCTTGAAAATGGGGTCAAGGTCACCAAAACCGACTGGTGTCTGCGGTGTCTGTATATACACCATAGTTCCAAATATGAAGACAATTCAGTGTTTAGTTCTTGAGATATCGCGGCAACACCGTTTTCCAACTCTAAAAGCAGATTTGTCTGCTGTGACCTTGAAAATGGGATCAAGGTCACCAAAACCGACTGGTGTCTGCGGAGTCTGTATATACACTATAGTTCCAAATATGAAGACAATCCAGTGTTTAGTTCTTGAGATATCGCGGCAACACCGTTTTCCAACTCTAAAAGCAGATTTGTCTGCTGTGACCTTGAAAATGGGATCAAGGTCACCAAAACAGACTGGTGTCTGCGGAGTCTGTATATACACCATAGTTCCAAATATGAAGACAATCCAGTGTTTAGTTCTTGAGATATCGCGGCAACAAACAGGTGGGACGGACGGACGGACGGACGGACGGTCGTGAATACTATATCCCCCGCTTCGCACTTTCGCGCGGCGGGGGATAATTAAGGATCCAATGGACACGGCTGCGTGTACGTCATTTCTGCTGACAATGAAGTTCATACTCTCAACCACTGGTTTGCCAAACGTGATTATTAACTAAGCTGTATGATTTAGCTACAATGTTGCTGACTGTGGCATAAAACAACATGTGCTTAATGTGGCAACGTGACACTCTCCTATATAATAACTCACAACAAACATGTGCTGCTCATCAAGACTTAGAGCTTTAAACCTTTATTGACTTGTGCTGGTATATTTGATATCAAAAGACACTTGGGCCTGATTATCAATATCTCTGCTCCATAAACCAATAAGACGCAGTTATTCCAGAGAGATGGATGTATGTTTAAGTCAAAGGCCAATGTAAAGGTAAAAATGACAAATTCAATATGGACGTCATTACAGACACAATTGCTTGGTGAAAACATTAAAATTCTGGAACATTGATAGGCAGAAAAACTAATTAAAATCAGATCTTAGTTTCATTACCGGTAAACAAAGATCTGAGGACATCCCATTACAGGTCACATCAGAACAACCTTTCAAAAACTTTGATGACCAATGAAATGAATGACAAGAAGTCGACATTAGCCAATCAGAAAGCAGCTTTCTCAAGCTATATGACGTTGGTGACTTCCATTCCAGACTAAGCTTCGAAAAATATTTTCACAAAATTCTTGATTCAAAATTTGAAAACTGAACAAAAGAACATTCTGGAATGTCGAATATATGGTAGAGGTTATATGTCAGTACTTCCCACTGGCTGTGCAGTCCCTTCCGCCCAAATGCTTTTCCCATTGAAGCGAGAGATAGACAATGATTTTGACAGAAGCAGTTGTGCTGCCCGTACCGGTAACTGTCGTTTGGAATACCCCATGTTAACCTTTATGATGTTGCGTGATTAGAAAACACATTCCGACTGTCACTTTCCTGATCTGGTAAGAGAACGCTCAGATTAGTTGGATGAAAGGTCGTTCTGACGTGACCCGTAATGAGATGTCCTCAGATCTTTGTTTAGCGGTACAACATAATCTCACACCAATCTTCCATTCAAGTGAATTCACAAAAACTTACCAGTCGAGGAAATAAGAGAATTCTTTCTCATGGTGTCTGTCTTGCACGACTGAGAGACTGGTCTCGTATTGCCGCAGGACATCGCGTATTCTCTGGTTGAGGGATGATAGAAAACACCTCTGTCCATCTATACTTGATGCATCATACCGGGCCCCTGGTGTAATAACAGCACACTACAGCAAAACACTTTACAAAAACAACTAAAAAATGTAACTAGATTTATCGCTTGAGATATTTTTTTAGTCTTATCTCGAACTAGTATCTCATCAACAAAGTTTACCAAGATAAATTCTATGATTTGCTTCATTTTGTGTGAATTTGAGAGATTTTTCTACCAAAAATCTTTCAACCATCAGTGAAAAATACAGCAATGCATATATTTACTGTGTCCTGTCTTTTGTCTTCATAAAATATACTTTAAACCTGTGAACAAGATCCAGTCATATTTTCTCTCAGTCGCAGTTTTCTTTAAAAAGTAACTGCAGCTGTAGCATGAAAAACTCAAAGTGCTGCATCTTTACAGGTTGATAACTTTTCAATCAAAAGATTCAGAGTATAACTTGTTAATTATTCATTGAGCTTGTGCAGGTATTTACTGATTTCACAATTTGGCTCCAAAAGAAATGATTTCTGAGTGCACCTTTGCGTTTCAAACGGGAATAACCTTGCAACACTGTGCAGGATATGAACCACGCTTGTACTGAGACAGACCCTGTGGGGATTCTGGGGTTGACCTACCTTGCTGGAGTAAATATTCCACAACATGAATATGTCCACACAAACACGCCAGATACCTGCAACGGACAAACAAGCATCAACCAACACTAAACCTCAGTTCAACTTCACAAATACTCATCAAACTACCATTATTTGTTTATTCGTTTTTTAATGATGTACTCAGCAATATTCCAGCTATATGACGGCGGTCTGTAAATAATCGAGTCTGGACCAGACAACCCAGTGATTGTCATCATGAGCATCGATCCACGCAATTGGGATACGATGACATGCATCAATCAAGTCAGCAAGCCTGACAACTCGATCCCATTAATCGCCTCTTACAACATAAATAGTTGTTTTTTCAGCAAGCATGGGTTGCTGAAGACTTATTCTAACCTGGATCTTCATGGGTATAAAAAAGTGGGCTCTTTTTTAAATATTCCTAGATCTGATTCTTGTGGAGACACACTGTGAGTATATCGTGTGCATGTAACAAAGCTAATAATGTTCACTCACAACGGTGGGTTGCCCCATTCATCTGTGATGTTTAAATTCACGCCATCCTTATTCACCAACTTTCTGTAATGAAACACAACACACATTACAGCTTCAGTTCCATACAGAATTTCTGCCACAAAGTTCAAAGCTCCCCGCCCAAGTTAAGCTCATGCAGTTAAACTGTCCCCATGCCGATTGGCTGAATTGTGTCTCACTTGACCTAACAAACACCATTTGCATGTGAAAATGAGGTAAGTATTGGGCGTTCCTTTCAATGTGTTATGGATGCAGGTATTGTTGCTGGTTTAGTTGTACTTCAAGACCGCTGTTTGTAAATAATCCAATCTGGACTAGACAATCCAGTGATTGATATTTAAGTGATATGAGGTGGAATCCGATTGATGAATAGGATGGGCATCAAAGGGATATAACTCGTAATAGCCACTGGAGGCACTACGGTCTAACCCAGAAATTCTGGCCTAGTTCAGCAAGGGTGGAAAACTGGACTTTTACAGTCAACTCCCTTGACTCAGGAAGATGATAAATGTGAGACATAAGTAAGTAAAGATCTCTGAAGAAACACAGGTACACAAGGTAAAAAGGAAACATTGATGAATTATACAGAGTGTGGTGATACTACTGGTTTTTACATTTTTTCATGCATGTATGCAAGCAATGCAGAAATAATTGACTCATGGTGATCTCATTTGCCAGATGCATTTTTTTTTAATGCAGAATGCCTCTGGCATACTTTATGAACATATTCTGTGCTCAAAACACCGCCATTTGTGACGATAAAGCCCCTTGTAACAATAAAAATTCTACCACTTACAACACAGACAATGTGTCAAGGGAGGCTATTCATGTTAGGCTTCAAGATCAACAAAGATCGATTTAATATCTAGAGCTCTACATGACCTAAAGCAGAGACCATATATGGTATATGGTCTCTGCATAAAGTCAATAACATTATGATCATTCAGAATTATCCTTAAGAAAAAGAAACTAGATTAATGAAAGATCTTACTTTAGGTTTCCTAAGTTGCCAGTTCTGCAACACAGGAAAATATCTTTGTGTTTAGCAAAGGTTTCTCTTGTTGCATATTTTGCCATTCCGACCTTGTTCTAAGTTCCACTCAACCAAGCAAGGTGCTGATGATCTGGAAATAAAACAGAATTCCTAACTTGCTGCAGTGAAGTCTGATGTTTAATAGGCGTAGGCTTCTTATACACTATTTACTGTTATATCATCACTGCCGATGACAACATAGCAACTTTGCAGATTTAATATTCTAGGGCATAATTAAACACAAATGCTTGACCAAAATTCAATTTGGAAAACGGAAATAGCGTAAAACAACGATAAAAAAATGACAGACGAAATCGTCCTCAAAACAAACAAAAATTCTGCCAGTAGGGGGATTCCCCTTACTTGGGTTAAAACGGGTTCCCGGTGTTTGATATGCTGTGTAATTCAACGATCATATTACCGATTGTGATTATTGTTACTTTAATTATTCACATCAAGATCATTATTCATGTCAAGATAGGTCGTTTCACACATTCAACAATGTGTGAAAGGTTGTTATTTTTGTAAGATGAACAGACACAGTATAGAAACACCATATGCATAACGGCTAAGAATCACAAGATAGATAAACGCGGTAAACATATCAGCCCATGAAAACACTTGTCACCGCTGTGCTGGTAGCTTTTGTCCACGCCCCCCAAATAGGTTTGTTTGGGAAGCCGATCATGGAGCATATGATTTCAGCACTTCCACATGGACATTTAAATCCTTCTCACAAATATTATGCATTTTTCTCTCTCGGAAATTGGGTAAATGTAATTAGGAAAATTAATATTCACAACAAAATCGCAAACATTTTTTTCACTTTACCTACCCTTTAAGATGGTTGAGATAGGTATCACTGTGTATTTGTTCGTTGTTTAACGCCACACTCAGCAATACTCCGCTACAGGACAGTGATCTGAAACATCATACCATGATGAGAACATGTGTCATCCTACTAACGTACCGTTACATTAATAGAAAACTAATGGGTTTAGAGGCATGTTGTAAAATAACAGTATCACCTGGGGAGTGCCTTTAGAATACAGTACCACAAGTTCTCGTGAGGATGATCTCTGTCGTAGGTCAATTGTCACGAAGACAAGTTATCAGTTTTGTGCGAATCTGTCAGACACGAACCTTCGACCTTCAGATTATAGCCTGACAGCTAACTGATTGAGCTATTACCACAGTGTTAACCTAAGTGCAAATTTACCTAGTCATTCCTTAGATGTTATGGAAATGACCGGAAATGATCAAAGTAGTTACAGAAACTTCAAAGTTATGGGAAACCACGGTATCGCCCAACTTTAATGTACCGACACTTACGAAAGCCTTCAGGATTTCCCAGGTAACCATGGAACCACGTGACTCAGTCTATTTTTGTCTGGTTGCAAGTGTACGACCCGGGAATTCTAAGCGTCACTTTGCTCTGAATTGTAAAAGTGCAGAAACGTACAATTTACGATGACAGGATCTTTGGATAATTCGTTTGAGGATTTTGTGATAGAAAAGAAAGTGTGGTTGACGGGAGCCAGAAAAAAGAACATGGGTTATGGGTCAGTTCAAATGGGAGAGATTTGGGGAGGGCTTCACGGGTCATCACTTATGATTGGTTGCAGATTTATGTATTTGTTACAATTCGTGCTAGTTTAGCTTGATGCATGAATCATGGGTTACTCGCTGACCATGTCACTTGTGATGTGTGCAAGAGGTCGATGTATCTTGCCGAGGAAACTGGTTGGTTGGTTGGTTGGTTTGCACTCAGCAATATTCCAGCTATATGACGCCGGTCTGTAAATAATCGAGTCTTGACCAGACAATCCAGTGATTGATGTCATGAGCATCGATCCACGCAATTGGGATCGATGACATGCATAAACCAAGTCAGCGAGCCTGACCACCCGATCCCGTTAGTCGCCTAAACGACAAGAATTGTCGTGCTTTACGGCAAGCATGGGTTGCTGAAGACCTATTCTATAGCTACCCCGGATCTTCACCGGTCTCGAGGAAACTGGAAATCAGCAGAGTAGTGACAGCATACGTTGGACATGTCGTAGAACGATTGATGGAGTTAGGCATCAATGTCATTAATCAATTCAATGTCGAAACTGTTCTCAGCTTGATTGTCAAACTGAGTATCTTTTTTCTTCTTCAATGACAACTGACTGGGACAACTTTTGTCGTGAGGTTGAAATAGGGAAATTAAGTAGGTCATCCGAAGTATGACGTAAATCAGTTAACACGAACTTACATAGGTCAGCTAAGGTCAACTTTGGTTATGTCTTGACTGTAGGACCCATCACTGCCCACGCCTAAAATTGTAGCCTGTATTCAGTGTATACATCGTATCACTTCCTACTTCGCAAGCTCCTCACAGCGATATCCCGTTCACGGAGTTCTCTGTACTATGTAAACAAGAGTTAACGCGCTGGGAAGGAGCTTTGGGAGGAGCAACACAAGGGAGATTATTCATGATTGTCAAAACGGTCAGTTGTTTCGATTTTGTTCAACAACAAATGAATTCATGTTCGAGACCCCTTCATGCATGTGACAACCATTTTAATACCCATGTTCCCAATAGGTTACAACAGAAATAACAACAGCAAGGAGACATGGTAACTGAATTATGTTATTGTTTGCAGAGACCATATGATATTATATGGTCTCCTTAGTTGCCGGTGATGATACGATCATGAATATATTATCACCATTATCATATGATGATCAAGTTTGGTGCAACTAAATTTAGATTATATGAAATTGAACCCACTGTAGATTATAAATACGTTAATTAACATAACAACCATACAAAAAGTGCCTTAATTATACATCGTGTAATCAAAGAACTCTCACAGCAGTAATAAAACATATATACTTACAGTGTATATAGGTTTTGAAAACGTTTGAAATCATGGACTTCCCGATCCGTCTTTGTATATATGTGTACAATCACACCCACATTTCATATATGCCTGTAAACGGGGACGCATAAAGAGTGGTGATAGGTGTCGTGACCTCGACCAAGCCAAAGGGTCGATAAGAAGGTCGAGGTTCTATCAGAAACGAGGTTGCTGATACCTTATCACTAGGACTACATACGTGGTGAAGATACAGGTGGTAAGATACTAAATCCGTGCGTTACACGTGTGTCGTACAAGTTTGACCTCGTTTTATTCGTTTTGATTGGATAACCGTGACTTCTGTCACACCGGAACTACTTTTTTCACTAGGAAATGTATTCCGCGATACATTGACAGTGGCAATATTTGTTCCGGGTGGAACTAATTCCATGTGGAACTGATCACTGTTGACACCTACCTCAAGACGTCATCATAGATCAAACCTTAAGTTAGCCCATACTGTTGTAGTCACGATGCGGTACATGATAGTTCGGAGGGCAGAGTTAATGACAACTCCCAAACATTTGAGTATTCAATCGGTAATACCGGCAAAAGATAAGGGAACTGACGAAATGATCGTGAAGGTGTAATGACGATAACTATCTACAAAATATATTTCGAGAGTTTAGTTCATTATCTGGTATGCGCATCTGATACATGCACGACATCTTGATGCATATTGTGGATGAATCTGCGCATGGCTGCCTTTGGTATTGCCCGCCATTCCGGCAAAAGAGCTACTCTAAGCGGGACCACGTTGGAGGATGCTGGGGTTCTTTCCTACACTCCTCGGGTGATCACATCCGATAGATGCCAGCGGGGACACGCTGACTTTGTGTGCTGGCGATTAGGTGCCTCACTCTGCCAGTGGGGGTTCGAATCCTGAATGGGACTCAACCCAAAAAGGTACGAGGATGTGGACTGTACTAATAAAGTGTTATCTCAATTATCACATTTGTTATTTTAACAACTTTCGTAATGGCATTGTGTGTTCATAATAAACAAAGGGTGCGTTACAATTTGATTCAACAAACATAAAAAGTTGCATCCAATTGTATTATGCCTTCGGTGGTCTTTATAAGACTGGAGGACCCAGTAAGGCTCGCCTCTTTCACGTGTAGTCTTTTCTTTAGTTCAGGTTTCGTCATGGTGAGATGATCCTTTGATTTCTGAAGACATTGCTGGGGGAAATCTCGATCTTGGTTGATGAGATGAGATTGGTTCATGTTCACAGACATAATGTTTGTTTATTTGTTGTTATTTGTTGCCGCACGAAGCTATATGACAGCGGTCTGTAAATAATCGAGTCTGGGCCAGACAATCAGGTGACTGACCTTTGGGATACGATGACATGCATGAACCAAGTCAGCGAGCCTGACCACCCGATCCCGTTAGTCGTCTCTTATGACAAAGATAGTCGCCTTTCACGGCAAAAATGGGTTGCTGAAGACTTATTCTAAACCGGAATCTTCACGGGTCTCGGATCTTACGACAAGCATAGACGCCTTTTACGGCAAGCATGGGTTGCTGAAGATCTATTCTACCCCGGAATCTTCACGGGTCTCGCCTCTTACGACAAGCATAGACGCCTTTTACGGCAAGCATGGGTTGCTGAAGATGTATTCTACCCCGGATCTTCACGGGGCTCACAGCTATAATGAATTGTTTGATAGGCCTATCAAACACAGGCATAATGAATTGTTTGATAGGCATTACATTAAGTTGACAGAGTAGACACAATTTATGGACAACAACTGCTTTGTTTACTGAAAAGATGTTTTATGTTGTCTTTGAGCAATGTATGATCTCTGGTGGAGTCATGTCACTCAATAAGTCTGGGCTAGAACGAAACAATGGTGCTCCTGAGAAATAGTAAGTAAATTCAAGAACACAAGTCACTGTATTGGCAAATTGGTTTCCAATGTTCTTTTCAGTTTCGTATCAATCCACTCCTGTCTTTCCATGCTCACGATACTTTTTCCATTTACTTTTTTTGTACTCTCGACGTGGCAAGTGGTCCTGTGCACAGCGCACAGGCATAGGCCACAAATAAGGTGAAGTTAAGCAACGTTGATCGTTGAGAGTCCTTGGATGGGTTACCGTGTTCGGCGGCGTGGCCCCTGAGCGTTTCTAGCCCTTCGGTCCTGCCCCACACCGAAGCACATGCAGCACATGCGGTGTCTCCTTGGGCAAGTCGAAATGTGCCTCTATTCGACCAGCAGTGCATGGGTACCCGGTAGGGTTGTTGTTAACATTCTAGCGCCTGACAGGCAGCTTGGGTTGTATACTCCCTAGGAAGCTGAGAATGATGGTTGAGTGCATACTGATCCATTAACCGGGGTAATAATAGTGCAGCGCTTTGAGCATGCCCCTGTAGTGTGGATAAAGCAATACAAATAGGCTTTTCGACGCGTGAAGATTCGGGGTAGAATAGTCTTCAGCAACCCATGCAACTATGCTTGTCATAAGAGGCTACAAACGGGATTGGGTGGTCAGGCTCGCTGTCTTGGCTTGATGCATGTCATCGTATGCCAATTACGTGGATCGATGCTCATGACGTCAATCACTGGATTGTTTGGTCCAGACTCGATTATTTACAGACCACCGTCATATAGATCTAGCTGGAATATTGCTGAGTGCTGTTTTAAACAACAAACAAAACAAACAGACACACAACAAGCCCGACAGCTAAGAGCTGGATGTTCTACCAGTGTGTTCCCCTCACAGCGTCCTCCACTGAAAATGGTTTGATTAAATGCATTTACCATGTTTCATAGTTCGTCGTCATCATCTTCGCCTAAAAAACAACAACCCCAGTTATCGCCATGATTAATGAATTGCTTTAATAAAAAGGAGTTGGACATATTCTTCTGAATGAAAAACCAAACGTGTAAACTTTGAAGCTCATTTGTTTTTATTTTATGTTTTTAAAAACTGGACATCTAAATAAAAATCAAGTTTGGTTTCTTTAAAACTAAGTCTCAGCGATGTGAAAACAAATTCAATTGAAAAAAGCTGTGAAAAGTAATCAATGAATCGCTAAAAATCAGATGACAGGCTTTCGCGAAAATGGAAAGCAATATCCGACCCAAGTCGGAAGCACCCGTTACTTACACAATGTTCATTAAAAATAAGTTTGTTGAGAAAGCTATCTGAAAAAAGTCAAAATCAATAATATTGCTCTGTTCCCTTTTTCAGTAATAAAAAGGCATAATATTTTAGCACATATACGAGTTTATTTCCCACAGATATAGCCGAAGAATACCTGGACAATCATATTCACCAGAAGACCATTGGGATGAATGTCTTCATTCTCGAACGCAACTGTCATGTCCCAGATGTCGAGATACAGCACTCGGTCATAAAGATTTACCAACTCCCTTTTAAGGATATTTTCATAAGCAGGTCCCCACATACCCCCAAGGGGTGTTATTGGTTTGGCTACGGAAAATTTATGCGGACCTTTGATGGCAATTGTGACACCAGGAGATCGTTTAAGTAGGTTTTCTATGGCAAGTCTAGTTCTGTGGACACGAGCCCTGTATATGTGGATGGGGGTGAAATGGAAATGCGCATACATATGAATAAGTATAATATCTGTTGATCCAGGAGGTATGGCGTCCAAGTGAGCAAACACTGGCTGACTTATTTTGGTTTTAACCTTGCCAAACGCCATTGGAAAACCATGTGGCATCCAAAATACCGTATAATTATATTTTTCATTGCATGCCTCGAATGCTGTATTCCATTGAAACCACTTCCTTGTTCCTTGCACAATTGGTGGCCCCCTTATCAATGTGAAATTAAGGATTGGTAGCAACTCCCCAAACATTTGTCTGACGGTGGAGTCGCCAAACAATATCAGAGTTCTGTTGGTCAGACACTGGTTATACATGTCAACATGGACGCTGTTCCAACACGATAGAGGGCGCCACGTGTTATTGTAAGAGAAGCCGATAGGTGGCGTTGCCAGCCAAGTATCCCGGAAGTTCCTCCTTCCACAAGGGATGGAGGGAGAGCGTTTCTCTGCAAAGATAATAAGTTATGGCAGTGAAACTATATGAGGATATCGATATATCAGTAAAACGTTGTGCAATACTTATATAGAGAGAGGATCACATTTATTACAAAACAAGTTAATTTACTGACTGGCGATCATGTTCCCTGATTAACTATCTGTATACAATTATTGGAATATGTATATCCAATAGGATAAAATGAAACATTCATTGATCTATTAACTTTTTGGAACCAAATATGATTTTTCCCTCGATGCGTAGGTTTGTTTGTTCGTTTGTTGTTTAACGCCGCACTATTCCAGCTATATGGCGGCGGTCTGTAAATAACCGAGTATGGACCAGACAGTACAGTGATTGACAGCATGAGCATCGATCTACGCATTTGGGATACGATGACATGCATCAACCAAGTCAGCGAGTCTGACCACCCGACCCCGTTAGTCGCCTCTTAAGAAAAGCATTGTTGCCTTTTAAGGCAAGCATGGGTTGCTGAAGACCTATATTCTCTACCCGGATCTTCAGGGGTCTCGATGCGTCGGTGGGAATATCAAATTAGCTTATGATATCATATCTGAAAGTTGAAGAGACCTTCTATATTGCCACGAGCTATCTCTGGTTAAAGCAGAGTCGTACAGCTTGGGAATCATTTACCAAAGGGAAGCTACTCAAACCTCATCTTCCCAAGGCAAGCGAGTTAACTGACTTTAAAAGTCCATTTTCCACCCTTGGCGAACTAGGCTAGAATTACTGGGCTCGATCGTAGCGCCACCAGTGGCTATAACCAGTTATGTCCCCTCTAAGCCTCTCCTATGGACCAATCAGATTCCACCTCTCGTATCACTTGCGTTTGCTTCACACAAAATGGTGGCGCCCAGTCAGGACGATCTGATCGATAATCAAGATCTATATTGTGATCAAACGTGTCTTACATCGCGGAATGCATCAGATCACGTGAGCACCTTAATTAAAAACATGAAAGGATTTGGAAAATATCTGCTGACAATGAGTTGGCGGTGGACATGCTTTGCAAATCGACCGAAATCTGCACCACAGATTACGAACCGGAATTCAATTTCGGTGCGCGATTTTGATTGGACTACGCATAGACTCGTTAGTCAAACCAAAATGTAACTCCATAATACCAGCCTAGTTCGGCAAGGGTGGAAACTGGACTTTTATAGCCAGTTAACTCTCTTGCCTCGGGAAGATGCTCTAACCCTAGTCTTCAAGACGTTTGTTGAGAGTCGGTCTGTCCTGTCATAGCGTTACGAAGTTCCGAGTCAGGTGTACACACTGCGACAAAATGAAACAAGGTAACAGTTCGGACATATTTCATATTTTAAATCGGGAACAAGGCCCAAAGCAGCAGAGGTCTGCAAGGGCAGATATGGAAACTGATCCCTCTAGGCTAGTTCTCTCGATCGCTAAATTGTTTCGCAATTTATATCTGTGGAGTATTTCAAAACTGTGGCATAGTTTCAATGTAATTTACACAATTACACAAAAAGAGTATATGTACCTTTTCACTCCTGCCATGTCTTTATATTTGAATAACATTTTCTCTACAAAATAACATTAAAAAAACGGAAAAAATCATATCTTACCCTTTTGGTATATCACCTGGACAAACTGATACGGTGTACAATTGCGTAGTTACGGTGTCCACGGTGTCACCCAACTTTTCTCTTTGGTATTTGTAACCAGTGACTTTACATATAAATTATGAGAAGGTTGTCTCTAAAGGCAATGGCAAATGTATGCCCAAAAATTATATCATCAGTGACTAATTCAGTTAACTCGTACGAGGTGATATCAAAAAGTTTTGAGCCTCACACAGAAAAAGTAAAAGAATTGGATTGTTACTACTTTATATTTCAACATAGTCCCCTCCCAACTCCACACACTTTGCCACTAGTTTGCCAGTCACTGATGCCCGATCGGTAGAAGCCAACATTCTGGTCCCCTAACCCTCTGGTACCCTCCACAGCAGCAGTTAGCTCATCGTCATCTTCAAATCTCCGGCCCCGGAGGTGTTTTTTCAGCCTGGGAAAGAGGTGGAAGTCACCGGGGGCTAGGTCTGGAGAATAGGGTGGGTGAGGGAGGAGTTCGTAGCAACATTCTTGCACAGCTGTCATTGCAACACGGCTCGTGTGGACTGGTGCGTTGTACTGGTGAAGCAAAATCCCATGACGGATTTTTCCGCGGCGTTTCACCTTGATGGATTGGCGCACCTGCTTCAATAACTTGGCGTAATACTCCCCATTCATTGTGGTGCCATGGGGCAGGTAGTCGATGTGAATCACTCCTTTGCTGTCCCAGAAGATGGTCATCAAACCTTCTTGGTGGATCTGGTGGCTTTGAACGTCTTTGTCTTTGGAGAAGTGGCGTGTTTCAAATCCATCGACTACTGTTTGCTCTCTGGATCATAATGATAAACCCAGGTTTCATCACTGGTTACAATCCTAAAATGAAAATCATCTGGGTTGGCGTTGTACCGAGTTAGCAAGGCTCCACTGATGGTGACCCTTGATAGCTTCATGTCATCTGTAAGCATTCTCGGGACCCATCTGGCACACACTTTGGACATGTGGAGTTTGCCATGAATTATATTATGTATGGATCCATATGGTAGGCCTGTTGTTTCTTCTAGCTCATGGAGAGTAATACGTCGGTTTTCCATCACTAGTTTGTGTACAGGGTCAATGTTTTCAGGGCTGGTACTGGTTGATGGCCGTCCGGACCGGGCATCATCTTCTAAGCTCTCTCTGCCACGCTGAAATTCCTTCACCCACCGTTTGATAGTTGCAGTCGATGGGGAAGACTCTCCATAAACTGCAGTCAATCGCTCTTCCACCTGTTTGGCAGATTGACCCTCTAGGACAAGGAACTTTATCACCGCTCTGTACTCAGATTTGTCCATTTCTGCCAATTCACTAGGGGTAGGTCTCTCCCACGAAGTGACATGACAAAATAATTGCAGCCAGCAATATGTTTCTACATAGCATCAGTAGCTAAGACATTCATGTACATCATGTGTAGCGCATTGTACCATTCGACCAGGAATACTGTGTGAGGCTCAAAACTTTTTGATATCCCCTCGTAACTTACGCAAATCAATTAATGTGGGTATAGAAGGACTCGTTTTATTTGAACATGGTACACACCTTTCGTACAGATTTTTCACTTAGATTAATATCTAGGTTTGGCCTAAACAGCTTTTATGAGCCTTTCTATATACATGTTTTGGGATGCCATTATCACACGTTTGTGGCCCAATATTAAAATAGTGCAGATCTCTTAAGTTGCCAAAGTTTGTAAATTGCCTCAGCTACGTGCCAGTGTCAGTAAGACACTGATTTTCCAGTATCTCCTACTATTGTTTTGATAGATACTGACCGTGTCTTTTGGATGATATATATATACTTACACTGTCTGCTGGATGATATATAGATACTTATCGTGTCTGTTTGGTGATAAATAGATATTTACCCTGTGTGTTGGGTGATATATAGATACTTACCCTGTCTGTTGGGTTATATATAGATACTTACCCAGCCTGATGGATGATATATAGATACTTACCCTGTCTGTTGAGTGATATATAGATACTTACCGTGTCAGTTGGGTGACATATAGATAATTATCGTGTCTGTTTGGTGATAAATAGATACTTACCGTGTCTTTTTGATGATATATATATATACTTACACTGTCTGCTGGATGATATATAGATACTTACCCTGTCTGTTGGATGATATATAGATACTTATCGTGTCTGTTTGGTGATAAATAGATATTTACCCTGTGTGTTGGGTGATATATAGATACTTACCCTGTCTGTTGGGTTATATATAGATACTTACCCAGCCTGTTGGATGATATATAGATACTTACCCTGTCTGTTGAGTGATATATAGATACTTACCGTGTCAGTTGGGTGACATATAGATAATTATCGTGTCTGTTTGGTGATAAATAGATACTTACCGTGTCTTTTTGATGATATATATATATACTTACACTGTCTGCTGGATGATATATAGATACTTACCCTGTCTGTTGGATGATATATAGATACTTATCGTGTCTGTTTGGTGATAAATAGATATTTACCCTGTTGAGTGATAAATAGATACTTTCCGTGTCTGTTGGGTGATATATAGATACTTACCGTGTCTGTTGGGTTATATATAGGTACTTACCCTGTCTGTTTGGTGATATATAGATACTTACCCTGTCTGTTTGGCGATATATAGATACTTACCGTGTCGGTTGGATGATATATAGATACTTTCCGTGTCTGTTGGGTGATATATAGATACTTACCGTTTCTGTTGGGTAATATATAGGTACTTACCCTGTCTGTTGGGTAATATATAGATACTTACCCTGTCTGTTGGGTGATATATAGATACTTACCCTGTCTTTTGGGTGATATATAGATACTTACCGTGTCTGTTGGGTGATATATAGGTACTTACCCTGTCTGTTGGGTAATATATAGATACCTACCCTGTCTGTTGGGTGATATATAGATACTTACCCTGTCTGTTGGGTGATATATAGATACTTACCCTGTCTTTTGGGTGATATATTGATTCTGATAGAGTCCGGGATTATCTCTGTACTTGTCCTCCTGAAATCAATGATATTAACCTTTTGTCATTTATATAATGATTTTAATTGCCTTCAAACATGATAAATGAAAAGTGAATTATAAAAACGCAGGAATGCTTTTGTGCACTGAAGCTCACCTATATAATAATTCAAACACCAAGTCCGTGTGTACTAAACTGTCCTGTCTGAAGCTATGACTCTCAGGATTTTTATAAAGTTCATATGTGTAACCAAGCTTTTGAAGATGACCTGTGAACACATGCTATTGATTGACGCGACTTCGCACAATCATAATTTCGTGACACTTCGTATGCTGTCAAAAGGGTGTCATGTAAAACATATCTTGACTAGAAGTGACTGAACTAGTAATGATAAATCAAATATATGACTTAATATGAAATATATATCAACATTCGTTTCGAATCAAACTAACGTATTTTCAAGATCTTTTCCCAGCATTCTGGGAACAAACATTCTTAACATTTGAAAACACGAATAAGTTTGTGTAATACATTACAGTAGTGTGAAAAATGTTATTTTTTATATATATTATCAACCTGAAAAAATAGAAATCTAAAACAAACATGGTACACTAACTGAATTTAATATTGAAAAAAACCCACCTCAACTCAATCAATTAAACAACATCCCACAATACTAGAGGGCACAGACTCCTAAATAACCTATTTACACGTTTTGAGAAGGGCATGAGTGTACTCCTTCGGGTTGTGAAATATACATAATGATTGAGATTCACTTTCTTCCACTGAGATTGTAGCGCTTGTGTGTCCGAACTCTTTTGGTTTGAAATGACCAGGCGATTAACCTTCTCATCCAGTAGCCTCTTTCAAAACATAAGCAATGCCTGAGTTATCCAAAGCCTTAAAAGGACGAACAAAAGATAAAAACACAAGTCTGAATCTTAACCATAAAGTCAGACCTAGTAGTAACGTTTTTAATACTAAAGAGTGTTAACGCTAGGATATCCTTTTGAAAGTTTACATGTTCAGGGAAGAAGCTGTGGCGCCATTGTCCATTGTACTTCACAGCCCGCATCCTCCAGAGGCAAGGGAGTTAACTGACTATCAAAGTCCAGTTTTCACCCTTGCCGAACTGGGCTGGTATTATGGAATTATATTTTGCCTATGCATAGTCCAATCAAAAACGCGCAACGAAATCCAAATCCGGTGCAGATTTCGGTCGATTGCAGGATTTGCATGTGCACCGCCAACTCGTTGTCAACAGATATTTTCCAAATAGTTTCATGTTTTTTATCAAGGTGCTCACGAGATTTCATGCACTTTGCGATGTAAGACACGTTTTATCACAACATAGATCTTTATTATCGATCAGATCGTCTTGACTGGGCACCGCCATTTTGTTTGAAGCAAATACACGCGATACGAGAGGTGGAATCTGATTGGTCCATAGGAGAGGCTTAGAGTGAGTGTGAGTGAGTTTGGTATAACGCCGCTTTTAACAGTATTCCAGTCATATCACGGCGTGTCAGCTTAATGTGGGAGGAAAGCCCGAAGTGATGCAGGTCTCAGACGTTTACCACTTTGGTGAAACCCACGAGCACGGGTATGGTGCTGACAAACCTAGTAACATAATCGGGGCGAACCGGGATTCGAACCCACAATCATAGGTTTCTGGCTAGCCCAAGGGACGCAACTCTGCACAGCGAATGGCGGCGCCTTAGACGACTGGGCCACCCGTGCCCCCGAGAGGCTTAGACGGGATATAACTGGTAATAGCCACTGGTGGCGCTACGATCGACCCCAGTTATTCCAGTCTAGTTCGGCAAGGGTGGAAACTCGACTTTTAAAGTCAGTTAACTCCCTTGCCTCGGGAAGATGCACAGCCAATGGGGCTGTAGCTAAAATCTCAGCATACACGCTTAAGCCAATATCACGAGTGATCGACTTTAGTCTCCGCTCTTTTTCTGTCGGCCATTAAATGACCAGAGAGAGAGAGAGAGAGAGAGAGAGAGAGAGAGAGAGAGAGAGAGAGAGAGAGAGAGAGACATGGGTATGGCCGAAATGGGGGCAACACAGGTCCAAATTGCCAGAAGGTTTGGTTGTACACCATTGACAGTAGCCAGGCTGATTCAACGGTACAGGCAGACAGGGAGGACAGAGGACAGGCCTAGAACCGGACGACCCCGAGTGACAACACCACTGGAAGACGGTCAGATACGGCTCATTCACCTGCGAAACAGATTCGTAACGGCGGCGGCGACGGCAGCAACAGCGTTGGGACATCCCATTAGCCAACGTACAGTGCTACGACGACTTCGTGCTGCTGGAATCCGAACGTATCGTCCTTTCCGAGGAATGGTACTGACTGCTCAACATCGACGCCTGAGACGGCGATGGGCGAGGCAGGCTCGACGCTGGCAAGTGTGAAATTGGCGTCGAGTGCTGTTTACTGATGAAAGTCGTTTTAAATTGTTTCGAAATGACTGCAGAGAACGAGTTTATCGACGCAGAGGGGAACGTTTGGCTCCGGCGTGTATTCGAGACGTCAATCCATTCGGCGGGGTATTTGTCATGGTGTGGGGCGGTATTTGTGGAGATCAGAAGACTGATTTGGTGATTATACAGGGAAACCTGAACGCTGTGCAGTACAGAGACCAAGTGTTGCAGCCAGTTGTGCTTCCGTTCTTACAAAACCAACAGCAGGGGATATTGTTTCAACACGACAATGCCAGGCCCCATACTGCAAGACAGACTCGGAACTTTCTAAACCAGCAGAACGTTGACGTTTTGCCCTGGCCTGCCCACTCCTCCGATATGAATCTTATTGAACATATGTGGGACCATCTTGACAGACAGATTAGAGCACGCCATCAGCCTACCGTCAACAGACAAGAATTGCAGCAGGCCCCGAGAGACGAGTAGCAACGGATTCCAGTCCACGTCATCGATGAGGCGGCGTATCACAGCATGCACTGAGGCAACTGGATGTCATACACGCTATTGAAGGCAACTGTGTCGCAATGCACTTTGGTGACATTTCAAACAACTTTTGAAAATGAAATTTCTTACCTTTACCTTGAGCTCACATTACCTGTGATTGCACAATTTCATTCAAACTGTGGTTGATCAATCATTTGTTACCCCTCCCTAGATCATATTTTAATTCACAACAAAACCTCTTCTTGTTATTTTTGTATCGATCATGGAACTCGACCTATACTTTCTTTTGCCGCCCAGTTTATATAGCCTCTTGGTTGACTCGGCAAAGCTGTTCGACAATCTGAACAAAACAGCCTCACTCCACCACGGCAAACTCTGCCTTCACACACTCTCCAGCAAAGAAGGCGCCATTTTCTATTCTGCAGAGGTTCTACTGTATGGTATCTGGATACAATGTTTGGAGTTTGGGTTCGCTCATTGGTGGACACACTGCCAGTCTCTGCGGGCAGTGATATCAGGGTTGACCTGGCCAGTCTGGCGCTGTCGCTGTCGTCCAGGCACCCTGCTGCTTGGTAATGTCACCTGTGGAATTACCTGGTAAGAGCGTTCACAAAATTGTTCGTTGCAGTCGCGCTGAAACTAGTTTTTACCAAGGGTAAAAGTGCATTGTCCGGAGTTGCAAACCTGTCTATTGTAAGTCAGTTTTGTTTGTTTGTTGTTTAACACCGCACTCAGCAATATTCCAGTTATGTAACGGCTTGTATGACAGTACCGACTGTCTATCACCTTAAACATATACAGATCAAGTGGTCCATTATTGGAAGCGCGTCATGGTAAATCTGCTCACGTGAGGCACTGTCTTCATCAGCTGATAAACGTCAACATGGTCAGGTATGGGCATATACATTTATTTGATTGACTGATCTATTATACAGCTGTTTTTTTGTTTCCGCACTCAGTAATATTCCAGCAATGTGACAGCGGTCTGTAAATAATCGAGTCTGGACCAGACAATCCAGAGATTGAAATCATGAGCATCAATCCACGCAATTGGGGTCGATGACATGCATCAACCAAGTCAGCGAGCCTGACCACCCGATCCCGTTAGTCCCCTCTTACGATAAGCATGGGCTGCTGAAGACCCTTTCTAACCCGTATCTTCAAGGGTTGATGTGCTTATAACAAAAAAAAAACGATTCCAGGGAACATGTTTAGTTAATTTCATATGGAATGATGACAGTCGAACGTTTAGCAAATAGTTCGCAAATCGGAACCATTACATAAAATACGCGCAAGGTTAGAGAGTTCGCACACGAGAAGCAACAAATAAAACATGCAAACTTAAACAGCCAAGGCAACATTACAAAAGCGACAAACATATTGCCATAATGGTAAGACATGTCGGCTAAAAGCAGAGACCATTGTACGATTATGACCATATCATAAGCAATAATCACTATCATTTATGAATCACCCCAGTCACAAACATATGCAATGGCAAGTTAATTGTTCACTTGAAAAAACACGAGAACATATTGGACACACTTCGTGGCTAAATAGGCATCCACCGAGGAATGTTTAAAGCTGGTTTACAGAAGGTGTCCGGTAATAGAGACACCAGAGATATACCATGGTCTGCATGAGTGAATGAATGAGTTAATTAATACTTACTCTGCAAACCATCTCGTGTCAGGCCCAAAGGTCATATAGTTGTGAGGCAAAGAGGTTTCTGTCCAGTCATGACACCTAATCGCCTTTGTTTTTGGTTTCTCACAGTAGAATGGGACGCCAAAATAGTCGGCAGTCAGATTACAAAAGGGGCGTTTTTTCATATATCTCATATCCATATATCCTCTGGTGGCCTCAGTTGCAGTATTTGATCTGAATGTACAGGTAATTTTTTTCCCAAAATATCCATTCTGGAATGAACGATATATGTGCGTCATTCGTTCTCTGGATGAAATCATGGCAGCCCGAATTATGGCTCTTCCTGTCCACAAGGTGCGCAGAACTCCAGTATACGTTCCATTCCCGTGGTCGATAACAGTTCCGGCGGAAGCAGCGCCATGTTGGGGATCTTTCATCCACACGACTAACATGTCACCTCCACGTGCTTTTGGTCTCTTGTAGTGGTCAAATAGAACAATGTTTACTTTGACCGTTTCATTAATCTGATACGTATGTTGTACATCAGCCAAAGACATGCGCGAGAGAGATCCTAAAGCTTGGCGACTCTCGTTGTTTATGCTGCTGTCGTTAACCATACAACGATAGTCGGCATAGGATTTTAAGGCAAGTTTCGGCGTAACTTTTGTTCTCCACTGGAAAGGTTTTCTCAAGGAATATCTGTTGTATTGAAACCTGAAATACAGAATACTCGCCTGGTTTAAGTTGGTATGCCTAGGTAGTTCGGTAATTATTAACTCTATCATAACATTTTAGAATCCATGCAGTATTCTGATTTGTCCGCCAGAAAAATCAAATGTACGTTCATAGACCATGACAGTATGTCTTTTACAATGCAGGGACTTTCTGTCTTTAACGAATAACGACTTCATAATAGAGATGTATACTATAAACTAATTAAACCTGGCAATAGACGCTATATTTTCTCAAGGGATGACAGTTCAGTAATGCTTGCATGATCTCTGCGCTAGCTGATTTTTGCTGTGTCTCAGTGAAGTGGTTAAAGTAATATGTTTGGCTTGGATGTACGAAAGAAAGCATATTGGCGAATGAAGACCGATCTTAACTGATGAACCTACTAAGATATTATACTCAACCGATGTCAGATGCTTATCACTTCCGTTGCGACCAAAGAGGTCGCGTTTGGTTTTTGGTGTTAGTGGCATGAAGAAACGACAACGCCGGAGAATGACCTGAGTCTGTCTCGACCATCCGAGTTAACAGACTCCATGAGGCGTAAAGGGCAAAATACCGGTGAACATTATATTAATTAGATCACTGAAGATCAGTGATGAACACTAGGTTTTCTTACCTTCGTGTGGTAATTTACTTTGAAGTTTGTGTCGCCTGGAGCTCGCATGGCAATAGGGCGACAAGCCAGCGCTTCAAGTCACAGTCTCAGCCTGTTTTTAAATTGTGGTAAATAATAAACATGGCGGTAAGACTTTCGTTGTAGGTTTATCCCTCGGGAAATAGGCTTTGTTGTACACAGCGTGTGGCTGTGTATAAGCATACAGGATATATCTATTATATAGAATCCCTGTCTGAAGCCATGTATTAATATTCAGAAACTGTCTTCATACACACTACATAGTACAGTATGTACAAAATATCCATCGGGCACAGTTCAAGGAAGCGACCTTGGTGTCGTGGATCATATTCTCTGTGACGTCACTTTGAGCATACCTACAGACTCATTCTCTGGTTTATAACAGAGACCATATTCTCTATGTTAATAGCACTTCTAAAGGAGATTAGCGTTGTACATTCTCGGTTATTTTAAAGGAATGACAAATGTTAAATTATGGTATCGTTTGAAATGATGTATATATAATATTCATACCTATGCGCCAGTCAAAAGTATCAGTAGCTGTCTGCTCCACTGACCATAACAATATACAACCCTCCATCAATAAAAATGAAATATAGATGAAATATAGGTATTGAAACGTCGGTAAAATTACATAAGTAATTTTAAAATCTACAAAACCCTTTCTATATTCATAAAAAAACCTCAGCTGAAAGCAGTGTTGTTGTTGTTGGTTTGTTGTTTAACGCCGCACTCAGCAATATTGAAAGCACACTGTGTCTATTGCACGATTCCGACTGTATCATAAGTATGTGGTTTTGAATAACTATAAAATAATGACACCAGGTGGGCGTATCCTGACCCACCGATGGGACCCGTCACAAAGAACATGCAAAGGCAAGTTCAACTGATGAAAAATGGATATATATACTAGTAAATTAAATAGACTAAAACTTGATAAACGATAGATAAAGCACAGATAAATTATTGCTAAGATGTAGATAAAACATAAATAGAAACATACTCACCATTTACCCCTCCGTTGTGATAAATATAATGTTGCTACAACCATCACAAGAACAGAAAGAAAGAAAAAGAACTTGACTCGTGCAGTGACCATATTCAAAATGAACACAAACCAATTTCTTATTATCAAACACTTCACAAGTTTTGCAACATCCAAATGATAGAGAGCTTGTATAAAAAACGTGGCGCGCAATGCTGCATGACCTGACTCCACTGAACATCATTCTCAATGCCCAATCTATAATAATTTTAAAAAGTATTGATGTGTAATATGACCGTCGTCACTGTATATCACTACACAAAAATTCGGATTTGTCGTAGATTGCAATACATCGGACACATATGTAAATGAACAACTTCTCATTTATTCCTTACTGTTTCCCTGGGGGGAGGAGGGGAGTGGCGTAGCGTCGTGAAAATATCTCCTTTTCCTCTGTCTCGGGATGAGAGAGACAAACAAACAACCAATCTTATATTCATAAAATTATGACATATGTTCGACTACATCACATAAACTCGCCATCATAAAAATGTTTTGAAATCATTTTTTTAAAATCAATGATGAATGTTCTCTCTGGACAATCCGAGTCAGGACCAAACAAGTGATTGACATCATGAGCATCGATCCACGCAATTGGGATACGACGACATGCATCAACCAAGTCAGCGAGCCTGTCCACCCGATCCCGTTAGTCGCCTCTTACGACAAGCACAGTTGCCTTTTACGCCAAGACTGGGTTGCTGAAGACCTATTCTACCCCGGATCTTCACGGGTCTTTTAATTAAGTTAAAAATATAAACTGACGTCCAAAAGAAACTTTACTAACTGAAAATATAAATTTCAGACAAAGTATAATTTTTTTTCGATGAAGTCTATCTTAAACACTTAACCTAAATACAACAATAGTGTATGCAGAAAATGTTAATCGTCTGTTACATGTTTGCGAGATAACACGCGAAAAAGTGAAAAACACGTGCACCACGGACAACTGCAAATGCACGTGCGGGTAAGGGTATAAAACGATTGCAACGGCACGTCAGACATCCACAGTGATAAAAAAAAACACAAAAGAAATGCCACGACTCACAGTCGAACAACGTGAACGAGCCTTGGGTATGGTACAGATGGGAGCCACCCACGCCCATATTGCACGAACCTTCGGTTGCTCCCGTGTTGCCGTTACCAACTTGATGCAACGTTACAGACAGACAGGGCGGACCGCTGACAGGCCAAGAACAGGCAGACCCAGGGTGACCACGCCCCATGATGACCGGTACTTGCGTACCGTGCACCTCCGAAATCGCTTCCTGACAGTGACGTCATCGGCGACAAATGCCTTAGGTCAAAGGGTTAGCCAACAGACAGTGGCCAGGAGACTCAGGGCTCATGGAATCAGGGCTTAAGACCATACAGAGGACAGCTATTGACAGCGCAACATCATCGTCTGCGATTGAGATGGGCCCGGACTGTACGACGTTGGCAACGACGTGACTGGCAGAGGGTTGTCTTCACTGACGAAAGTCGATTCTGTATGTTTAGGGCTGATGGAAGACAACGTGTTTACCGCCGAAGGGGTGAACGAACGGCGGCGTGTTGCGTGCAGGAGGTCGTACCATATGGCGGAGGGAGTGTCATGGTGTGGGGAGGGATCTGTGGGCAGGAGAGGACACCGCTGGTCATCGTTGACGGAAACTTGACAGCTCAGCGTTACATGGATAACTTTCTTCGTCCAGTTGTCCTACCATTTCTCCAACAGCAGCCACGTGGTGTCATTTATCAGCATGACAACGCTAGAGCTCATACAGCCAGAATTGTCACTAACTTCCTCGCAGCCAACAACGTCAACGCCCTGCCGTGGCCTGCACGCTCACCCGACATGTCGCCCATAGAACACCTCTTGGACTTGATGGATCGTCTTGTTCGACAACGACCACACTCTCCAGCCAACCGGCAAGAACTGATCTTGGCCCTCTAAAGAAGAATAGCGTCAAATCCCACGTGACCTCATCAGACGACTGACTTTTTCTGTGCGTCGAAGAGTTTTTGCGTGTATTGAGGCATTTGGTGGTCACACACGCTACTAATGACTTGTTATTGAACGTGAGCGATTGTTTATGTACTCTGCCTATTGTCCATGATTCTGAAAGCTCGAGTTTTGTACCACACCCAACTTTGGGGGACTCTGACGTCATTCTCGGTCGCGGTATGATCATTTTCAGTGTTGATTATGTTGATGTATTGATCTTCTCAATACACTTTACTTCATGCATGTATGTTTTGTTGTTTTTGAGCAAGAGTGATTTCAAACTCTGGTAAAGGATCTTTTGGGCGTCAGTTTATGATGTATATCCTGATTGACTTTTCTCATATGAAACTAATTTTGATATAGTGTCTACTGTGTACGTGCTTATAAATGTCTCATATAAATAAAATAGCAATCAAACCCGCGGTTTTAGCAACACTGCAAGACAAACTGGACCTTTATTTTTTGGTAATTTGAATAGGTTTCCCTTATATATATACCCATTAAACTCCCAACATCTGCTTCGTATGCTTCCTGTCTTTACTGAAGGAACGCGGGGTCTTCATAAGGCTATTTCATCGGTGTCCTCCCAAAACTTCTACATGCCAAAACTGTGTGAGATAACAGTACATCGCAACAAGAAAGCCTTGCATGATGCGTGGCACCGACACGGCGCCAAAACCAAAGACAATGTGCGTTCCAGACCCAGAAATACTGCTTTAAAATGCCCAGTGAAAAATTGTTTCAACCAATTCGACTATATAGCGACGGTCTATGAATCAAGTTCAGCTACATAAATGCCTCTAAATGATGTTATTTTTTATTTGATGAACTAAATCATGTTTTCACATATTTGACGTTAAATGTATACACTTGGAAAACATTATATTTCAAATTGATTTAAAGCCCACATGGACTTTTCACAAACATTGCACGGCTCTCGTGCAGTATTATAAGCGGCCTGCACTTACATAAAAAAATAATTTAAAATATGTTATTATCTTATTTAAATATGTTTTTGTGGCTGAAAATTAGTTTCCTAATCAGAATCACCTCCCCTGTATGTGCCCAGAGACATTCCTGTTAACCCTGAGAGAGTTGTCGAAGAGTTTGCTGGTTTGAAGAACAGGTGCCTTGACTTCATGTGAGATGGAAGAGTGAGTGAGTGAGTATGGTTTTACGCCGCTTTTAGCACTATTCCAGCAATATCACGGCTAGGGACACCAGAAATGGGCTTCACACATTGTACCCTTGTCGGGAATCGAACCCGGGTCTTTAGCGTGACGAGCGAACGCTTTAACCACTAGGCTACCTAACCGCCCCTGAGATGGAAGAGAGACAATGGAGTATTTTCATGGGAAATTATCTTGATCTGCGTCTCGGATGATACCTCGTCAAGACTCGACCTTCTCAAGCAGAAAACTAGGGGCGCAACTAGGCTAATTTGAAGTGTAAGCAAAACCAATGTTGTTGTTGCTGGTATGTTGTTTTACGCCGCACTCAGCAATATTCCAGCTATATGACGGCGGTCTGTAAATAATCGAGTCTGGACCAGACAATCCAGTGATTGACATCATGAACAACGACCCACGCAATTCGGATCGATGACATGCATCAACCAAGTCAGCGAGCCATTTACGACAAGCATAGTCGCCTTTTACGGCAAGCATGGGTTGCTGAAGACCTATTCTACCCCAGATCTTCACGTGTCCAAAACCAATGGTACGAGGGCGGGGTGCACAATTAAGATCTATTTATTTTCTTTGGTGGTAATTTATACAGAAATAAAGGTTTTTTTCGAAATAAAAAGGGGGGGTGCGCTCTATTTTTACTCTCTCCCATATCTTCCATGTAGCAAAATCGGGCGCCAAACTAAGGAAACATATTACATAAGACAGTGATGCAATGATTGAAAATTATTGAATGGTATGTAAACGTATACGGAGAAATGAGTTACTGCTTGTCGTAAGCGGCGACAAACGGGATCAGGTGGCCAGGCTGGCTGACTTGGTTGACGCATGTCATTGTATCCCAATTGCAAGGATCGATGCTCATGATATCGCTCACTGGATTGTCTGGTTCAGACTCGATTATTTTACAGTTCGCCGTCAAATAGCTGAAATATTGCCGAGTGCGGCGTTAAATAACAAAAAAAATGTTACAGCCTGTTTATTGTTTGGTTATATTTGTTACAAGATGTGTCAATAAATAGCAGTGAATTGCATATCCTGCAATAACACCCCACACGTAAACCAATCAGGTCCCAACACTGACCACCCGTGAAGATCCGGGGTAGAATAGGTCTTCAGCAACCCATGCTTGCCGTAAAAGGCGACTATGCTTGTCGTAAGAGGCGACTAACGGGATCGGGCGGTCAGGCTCGCTGACTTGGTTGATGCATGTCATCGATCCCAATTGCGTGGATCGATGCTCATGATGTCAATCACTGGATTGTCTGGTGCAGACTCGATTATTAACAGACCGCCGTCATATACCTGGAATATTGCTGAGTGCGGCGTTAAACAACAAACTAAGCAACACTGACATATTAGAGGTAAGATAAAAGGTTTTCAACCCCTGCTATGTGGCTATAGGCCCTACATGATAACCGAGAGCGTCTGGGCCTGCCTTGTGGTTGCTGGGTCACCTTGTACGTCATAGTGCCATATATGGACCATGCAGGTGTTTCCGGGAAATATCCAATCGAGTTTCCAGAAAGTTAATAAACATATCAATGCAAAAACAGATCACTAGCTCACACAATGCTCAAAGTAAATTACAGGCAACACAAACAAATTTCAAAGAAAGCTATATCGACCGATGCATTAGATTACCTCAGTCTATTCATTGCACAAACCACGCTCTGGTACTCGGTCCTCCCTGGAGATCTATGAAACTAGGTCATAGGGAGACACGTTTACAAACAGATCTAGTTCACCACCTTGTTCGTTTAATCTTTGCCCGAAACAGCAGACATTTCCAGGAACACTTAGTCGCTCTGGAATTGGAGGGGAGCCATTGGACCATCGCGACCTGTGTTGACAGACGGTTCCTGGAATAAACGCCCGCTTTACATGATATGGAGCCTTTCGGCTTGTTTCGTCATCAGTGTTGTGACCGACTGAGTGTCAAGCGGTGTTTCTTGAAGTTGTCACAAGCAGACGGGTTGTTGATGGGGTAAGTTTTCCACTGTCGTGACACCTGTGTGTCCGCAAATGCAGTTCATATTTGGTATGACAGATATTTGCTTACTTTTGTGACATAACATTTACCTCTTGTGATCTAGAATCTAGATTGAAACTAAAAATATCCTTATGGCTGCTCATATGAGTGATAAAATGTACTCAATCTTTATGACCGTGCAAACGAACATCAATTTAACTTGACGGCAGTAGGGGTGGTGGGGTAGCCTAGTGGTTTAAGCGTTGGCCCGTCACGCCGAAGACCCGAGTTCGATTCCCCTTATGGGTACAATGTGTGAAACCCATTTCTGGACTCCTCCCCCCCCACGGACTCTTCCCACACCCACCACCCACTGATATTGCTGGAATAGTGCTACATTGGCGTAAAACCATACTCACTCACTTGATCGATGCTTGTGATGTCAATCACTGGATTTTCTGGTCCAAACTAGATTATTTACAGGCTGCCGTCATATACCTGGAATATTGTTGTATGTGGCATTAAACAACAAACAAAAAATCAGTACTGGGTGTGTGTACTATCTATGTGTTATTTAGCATTATTGGGGGTGTGTACTATCTATGTGTGTTATTTAGGAGATATACCTTCTGTGTTTTGAAATTTGATGTAATCCCACTGTAGATACCTCATATTCTAATTTTGGAACCAAGCTCTTTGTATAAATAAGAGGTTTATCTCCATTCTACCATGAAGCAAAAGCGCTTTGAAAATGATGCAACTTGTAACTAACTACACAAGACAGAAAAGTCGCTATCTTAGAACATTCCGAAATGGGCCAGAGGTAGTTATACATGTAACAATTTTAAATATTACTAAAGTTCAGCACTAAAATACCCATAGTGTTGACTAGTTCAAAATAATGGTACAAAACACAAAGTTTTTCATACAGAAGTTGAGAAAAAACCCTCCAAACTGAGTCCAAAGATATATGTTTTAATTCCATAGCAACCAAACTGTTGTGCACTGTTTGGACTCACTAGGTCATTCTTTGGAAATCAGCGAGAGAGGTCATTTCTTGGAAATTGAATATGCCATCTCGCATTGTAGAGGTGACAGTTTGTTGGAATAGTTTAAAAAAAGCTGAACGGATTTATTTCACAGGCAAACTTTATATATTAAAATGCTACAATATATTTTATATGTGTAAGTCTTAATATTAAGTCAGCAATTACCCCACATAAATAATACAACTTCAAAATAAGTACTTCTCCACCTGCCATCTGGCTGTCAAAGATTAGCCTCATATTCATGTAAGTATTTTAGAAATCACCATCACAATTCAATATTACTTTGTCAATGTAGAGTTAAAATGAGACTGGGTAGTTGTTCATGCTATCAACCACTGGTATTATGTGCCACAGGACGATAGTCTTACCGGCCACTGTTGTAAAGCAGGGGTATTGCCCTCTTGGCGCATCTTTCGTCACGATATGGCTGAAATATTGCCGATGTGACGTTAAATCTTAACTCACTCACTCACTCTTGGCGCATCTTCCCCAGGTAAGTGAGTTAGTGACTTCAAAATTCCAGTTTTCACACGTGCTGAACTAGGCTGGAAGTATGGAGTTATATTTTGGCTGGACTAACAAGTAACAAACAAGTCTATGCATAGTCCAATCAAAATATTGCCTAATGCAATCAACTTCAGGTTCCTTATCTGCCGTGCAGATTTCATTCGATTGCATTATGCAATGTGAAGTGTGACAAATCACCTGGATTAAAAACATGAAGAGATTTGGAAAATATCTGTTGACGAACGAGTCTATGCATAGTCCAATCCAAACTTCAGGTTCATAATCTGTCGTGCAGATTTCATTCGATTGTATTATGCATAGACTCGTTCGTCAACAGATGTTTTCCAAATCTTTTCATGTTTTTAATCCAGGTGATTCACAAAGTAAGGCCAGTTTAATCACAATGTAGATTTTGATTATCGATCAGATTCCCTTGAATGGGTGCCGCCATTTTGTTTTCGGTATTCACAGGAACTTGAATCGCGGTGTACTTCAATTGGTGGAGTCTACTATCGCCTACAGTCACATCATTAAGCTTGACCGAGTGAAAGACATGCTCAATGGAGAGTGACAAGTTATTAATGTGCTATTGTAATGAGTGAGATATGATGTAGGTAAAAAGAGTGGACATTTAATCAATATTTATTATTTTCTGACGCAGTGATGTGCTATTTTAATGAGTGAGACATGGTCATATCAAGTGATGTCTTGATGTGATGATTTGTAATGTTTTTCTTGTTGCAAAGTATAAATATAATTGTTATCACTTATCAAGGGGTTTTTTTCTCAGTCTCTCATAGTGGGAGAGTCCATTCATACTGAAGGTAATGGGAGCTCATTAGTGACGGCCATTGGTGCATAACATTGTTTTAATAATACTGTAGGCAAAGTGCACTGTAGGCAATAGTAGACCTAACCCTTTAATTGCTTCTTGTGATTTTACTTTATTTATGGGTTTATGGTTGAGGGGTGGTGTGAAAAACTGACCTACACTCACTGGTGTTGTGTCCAAAACCCGAACCATGTTCATTTAGGACTGATTACTGACCTTCCTTCACCTTACTCCGTGTAATGAAACATTTTTGGATATATATTTTAATTTAGATATAATTATTTATAAATAATATAAGTTATTGTGAGTCACATTCAAGATGTCTTCCCACGCTCTGAGGTTTCAGTTATTTGCCCCCGTAGTTTCATGTATATTGGCGGCAAGATAAGGGCAAGTAGGTTTATTGTGTTGGAGATGCACATTGCACAGGAACCCTGAGAACTGTCAGTGACAAACAGATGCAAGAGGGTGCAAACCATGCATGTCAATTATTTCATTACCTTTATGAATTATATTATGTGTAAAATGTATTATTTGCATCTAGTGTAGTATATCTTCATTGTAGTATATGATTGCCTATCAGTGATTGTGTCAGAACTGTCCATCAGGGGTCTGGACAAATACTGGGATTATCGCTATCATTATCATAATAGTTGAACATATCGAAATCAGTGTGTCTATGATGGCCTAGCTGAGTGTTTTTACAAGTTAAGGCAACTTTAGAGGACACCAGCGGGATCAGTTTCCATATTATTGCTTGAAGGTCTTTCCATGAATTCAAAAAGGTTGGAATTGGCTGAAACATGTCCGAAATGATACCTTGTTTTTTTTTGTCGCTGTGTACGACATCCGACTACATTTCTTAACTTCTCTTATGACTGTCTCGGTAGACTCTAAACAAACGTGACGTCTCAGAGACTAGAGTAGCCTTCCTTTGATAAAGGGCAAGTACTCTAGTGGCTGGACTGATGGATAACTGCAGAAGGCGATCACGGGCAAAGTTTAAACATTATATGCAGGCAACTGTTGCTAAAAATCAGTTTTCAGTTGCAACTATATTACATTGTCTATGTTTAACTGACTCATCACTGACCTTGTGATGTCTGTTAATGCACACATTCCTTGAAAACTGTTTAGGTACTGTCTTTAAGAGATGAAAATAGGGTTTTAATGACAGAGTTAAAGAATGATATCTTGACAAATTATGTGTAGGCAATTGTTATTTTGCCTATATCTAGTTCCGCTACTGTCTAAAAAACAAGTTTCACTTGGAACTGTATTAACTCTTGTAATTATCCAACTAATCAATCACTGACCTTGTAACGTAATATATTGGGTGAGGTGAAATGGGGTTTGACGTTGCGTCCAAGATTATTGCACTTATATAGCGACGTGCATGTACGTGTGTGTGTTTGTGTGGCTGCTTGTACTAGTCTGGACTGATGCCGATTTATAATGCTAGCTTACTGAGATACCATGCCACAGTTTAACATGAATACCCCACTCAGACACAGTATACTGACTCCAAGCCGACCAGTCCTTGTTTTAGCCCCTTAATGCCGAGCGCCAGACAGGGTAACAACAAGTACCATCTTTTAACGTCTTTTGGTATGACGTGGCCGGGGATCGAACCCCGGACCTTCCGCTCTCCAGGCGAACCCTCTACCACTAGACCACGGAGGCAGTCACATAATATATTAATGCGCACATTCCAGTAAAGTAAAACTTGCATTCTTTAGGTATTGTTTGTGAGAGATGAGAATATGTTTTCGACAATAGAACTTAAGAATGACATTGTATTATTAAGAGGCTTGCTAATTATGTCTATTCGTAACACAGGATATCTGCCTTCCCAAAACACACTTGTAGTGTTTGAAATAAAAACAGTTACCAGGCTGCCATCAGGACCCACAGACTTTAGAAGCTGCAGGCCCTGACTAAACTCTTCAGGCCCTCATTAAAAAAACTGCAGCTTATTATGACAAATAAGTCGACACATAAATTTACTGCAACCCATAAGGACAAACACAAATTTGAAACTACAGGCCCAACATAAGATCTACCTGCAATGATCCTGCTGTGACAGGTGTTCATTTCGAACATGCACACCAATGATAACACCTATTAGATATACAGTTATCTGCTCCACTCCAGTCAAAGGTAATGGTTGATAACAAGGATAACCCATATCTAGTGTTTTGTTAAGGCCATAATAAATTGATTAATAGACTTTGGCCTCACATTTAAGTGTTCCAAGGTACCAGGGATTTTCCTTGTATTCTTGACTAAGTGCCCCCTGGAAAGCAAATTAGGATAAATATTGTTATTTTGTTTAAAATTGGGATTTTTAAATATTTGATATTTTCTTAAATTCAGAGGTATTTTGAGATTGCTTTTAATGCAATAATAAAAGACAAAGCATTAAACCTGTTGCCATTAATTGGTCTTGTTATAATATGAATACAGGCTACTTCTAAAATGAAAATGGAAATGTCTTCACTATGGTTGATTGGTTAGATGGTTTGTTGTTTAACGCCACACTCAGCAATATTCCAGCTATATGATGGTGGTCTGTAAATAATCCAGTCTGGACCAGACAATCCAGTGATTAATATCATGAGCATCGATCCACGTAATTGGGATCGATGACATGCATCAACCAAGTCAGCGAGCCTGACCACCCGATCCTGTAAGTCGCCTTTTTACGACAAGCATAGTCACCTTTTATGACAAGCATGGGTTGCTGAAGACCTATTCTACCCCAGAATCTTCACGGGTCGTCTTCACTATGAATATATCAAAGCAGGAAAAGCTAGTTGTAGACAGTTGGTAGTTGCAGCAACTTAATTTCAACACAGTTTGTGATTTTTGACTGACGAAAGCGCCGGGGATCATTAGACAAGCAGTAATGTATTTTTGCAAGTGTATTGTCTTGTATTGATACAGAAAAAAATGTATTGTGTATCATATTGGCGCATGAAAACTCACGATGCAGCGGCTCACCGATGTATTGTTTCACCTCTATACTTTATGTGATTAAATATGTTATATACATAGTCTTTTGGACATGCTTTCCCTTTTTAACACCTGGTGTCAACACTGATTAACTGTTCGATCCGATAGGTATCACGATACCTTACTCACGATCCGCAATGTGATTGCATCTGCTCTTATCTGTGGTGCGTAAGCCATCTTTTTCATAGACAGGATGGCCAAATACCTGGCACACTGATGATTTACAGTTTGCAGTGTGGAGTATGGCACAACAAATGAAAATATGTATGTTTTCACTATTAACTTGCACTACTGATTAGTGTTTAGTTGGGGGGCGGTCGGGTAGCCTGGTGGTTAAAGCATTCGCTCGTCACGGCGAAGACTCGGGTTCGATTCCCGACATGGGTACAATGTGTGAAGCCCATTTCTGGTGTCCCCCGCCGTGATATTGCTGGAATATTGCTAAAAGCGGCGTAAAACCATACTCACTCACTAGTGTTTAGTGGAACAGTTATTAAAGCAAACATTCAAGGTCAGAATCGGGTTTTTTTACTTGGTGTGCGACTGTGATGGATACTTGTATCGAGAAGTAAAAAATCGTGATGCATCAGTGTATTGTCCCACCACTAGTCATGGTACCGTGACATTGTATCATTAAACATGTAACCAATCCCGGTTTGTCTGGTGCAGACTCGTTGTTTACAGAAAGTCATATGGATGGACTAATTCAGCATTCTGACAACAAACAAACAATGAAGTAATCCTAAAACACACTTCTTCAAGATCATATATGAAAGTCAGTGTTTCAGATTTCAGTAAAGTTGGTTGGTTTTAATGTTTAACGCCACACTCGAGCAGTTCCAAGAAGTTAATGTTATATTCATGAATTCCTGGAAAACACACTGTTTTAAAAGTGCTCAATGGATTATTTAGGACTGTAGGAGCCCCAGAGACCAAGTAGCTTGAATTTCCCCCTTTGTTGTTGGGATACGGTTTCACTGCAAGAGGTATACAATGTACACAGTTATATGCGTGGGCATTGTGAGATAACACTGTGTAGCGACAGTCGTTTCGTTGCTGGGGTTTCTTGTCCTGCCTGGGTCACAGTGAACGAACAGACTCAAAGGTGTTTTGATTGATACTTGAACTTTATATAGGCACCAAAATGTTACATTGCCTCACATACAGTTACGTAAAACACCGTACGACCCCATTAAGGAGTTGCACATTTATCGCACACATATTGCATCGCACATTGATCAACTTCGCAGCTGATTTCGCACCATTACCCCTGCAGAAGGGAGATAACTCCACAATTTGACAATGAACGCATACCACAAAAAAATATTATGCTGGCAGTTACACACTGTCTTGGAATTTCACATTGTCAACATGTACAAACCTGTTTATAAAACAAGTTGTTATTTTCTTTGAAGGCACAGGCTGAGACTTCTTAATAAACAATGTAACCATTTGCATATTCAGTGTGTTTGTGTTTGTTTTTTCCTTGGTTTTGTTTTATTTAAATAATTTTAAGTTTAAAATGAATTTGTTCCAGAATACCAGGGATAATATTGGGTGTACATTTGACAAATGAAAACATTGTTACGTGTTGGATGTTCTACAAAATATTGTTGTTGATCAAACGACAAATTGTTTATCGTCTGTTTTTCAGAGAAAGAAGATTGCATTCTTGAAGAAGTGCAGGAAAGCTAATCTCCAACAAACATCCAAGCATCTGACTGGACAAAAAGGAGCCTGACACATCCACAATGTAAGTACTGCAGTATCTCCTTGCATACACCTGATCAATGTAAGATGAGACCACTACAGGCCAACGGGTTACCTTATCACTATTCCGAGATGCAGCAGGCAACATGCAGATGATAATAATTTGGGGTCAATTTTTTTAAAACAAATTGTGAATAAAAGTTACAAGAAAATATATACAAAAATAAGTTAAAATACCCTATTCCCCATAATATGCACCAATCAGAACATTGACAAAGGGAGGCACTATTTAAACCATATTCCCAGTAATATGCACCCCGGCTGATCAGAATATTGACAAAGGGAGGCACTATTTAAACCATAATCCCAGTAATATGCACCCCGGCTGATCAGAACATTGACAAAGGGAGGCACTATTTAAACCATATTCCCAGTAATATGCAACCCGGTTGATCAGAACATTGACAAAGGGAGGCACTATTTAAACCATAATCCCAGTAATATGCACCCCGGCTGATCAGAACATTGACAAAGGGAGGCACTATTTAAACCATATTCCCAGTAATATGCAACCCGGTTGATCAGAACATTGACAAAGGGAGGCACTATTTAAACCATATTCCCAGTAATATGCACCCTGGCTGATCAGAACATTGACAAAGGGAAGCACTATTTATACCATATTCCCAGTAATATGCACCCCGGCTGATCAGAACATTGACAAAGGGATGCACTATTTAAACCATAATCCCAGTAATATGCACCCCGGCTGATCAGAACATTGACAAAGGGAGGCACTATTTATACCATAGTCCCAGTAATATGCACCCCGGCTGATCAGAACATTGACAAAGGGAGGCACTATTTAAACCATAGTCCCAGTAATATGCACCCCGGCTGATCAGAACATTGACAAAGGGAAGCACTATTTATACCAATTTCCAGTAATATGCACCCCGGCTGATCAGAACATTGACAAAGGGAGGCACTATTTAAACCATAATCCCAGTAATATGCACCCCGGCTGATCAGAACATTGACAAAGGGAGGCACTATTTAAACCATATTCCCAGTAATATGCACCCGGCTGATCAGAGCATTGACAAAGGGAGGCACTATTTAAACCATAATCCCAGTTATATGCACCCTGACTGATCAGAACATTGACAAAGGGAGGCACTATTTAAACCATAATCCCAGTTATATGCACCCTGACTCATCAGAACATTGACAAAGGGAGGCACTATTTAAACCATAATCCCAGTTATATGCACCCCGGCTGATCAGAACAATGACAAAGGAAGGCACTATTTATACCATATTTAATTTGTTTTCCTAGATACAATCTTAGTTCAAAGGTCAATGAAACAAAACTTTATTTATGATAGTTATGATGCAATACTAAATTTTTAACCCCTTCTGCACTGGTGTTTTCTGTGAAAAAAGTCTTAAATTTTGTAACGAGGTCAATTCATTTGTTTGATAGGCATTTGTTTGAAGTTGAGGGATGTCTTAGTATCAGATCCTTATAACAAAACGTCACTATTACAGTTTAATAGTGAGTGAGTGAGTGTATTTGGGTTTATACCACTTTTAGCAAAATCATGGCATGGACATCAGAAATGGGCATCACACGTACCCATGTGGGAATCGAACCCAGGCCTTCAGCGTGACAAGCGAACGCTTTAACCACTAGGCTACCCAACCACCCCAACAGTATAATAAAGAAGTTGTTGTCCATAGGTCGTGTCTACCTAAAGCTGTTTTCCGATTTGAAATACAAGTTTAAACAAGAATTGGTACAGAATTAAATCATCATATTAAATCAATGAATGAATACCACACAAAGGAATTAAGCTTTACAATCCTGAAAGACTGTTTGATGGGTACAGTATGTCGCAGCAGTAAGTATCGAGCCATATCAGATAAATCAGCCACTCAGCATTGTGAGTCAAATCACTGTTGCATGTGGCCTTTGCTCCATTCTTGAAGTGTTGGAAGTTGGCAGGTAAACCCTATTCTCAGACAGGTATCCATGTCCATCCACACCATGCAAGTAGAAGAGATGCACATCAGGGCCCACTTGCACATAGCGATCTTAGCACTAAGATGATCGTAACACTCATACTTTAACATAGGCTTACCATAGTCTAAGCGCTAAGATTGATTTGTGCAAGTGGCCCAGGTCAAAGAAGGCCTCGAATCGCCCTTGTCTGTCTGTTATATAGGCACATAGCATTCGATTAAAACTGGTGCGGATGTATGTATGTGGGCATTGATAAAACACTCAATATCTGATACATATGACATAATATTTTGTATAAAGTGGATACCTGCCACACTCACCACATGCAACAGCGTTTCGCAAAGAAAAGCTTATATCTAAAACATATTTACAAAATTGTACAATTTCTATATTTTCTCTTTTAGTATATCCCAAAGCTCTCTACCATGTATCAATATCGGTGTTATTTTGTGCCAAATATTTGAGAGGCATTATTAACAGATATATTGTATTTATCATATAATGGGTAGGTTTCTCGGCAGGATAAAGCCAACGGATAAAAACGATATCCGTTGGGGTCATATGCGGATAGAGATGCAAATATCAAAGGTCAAGTAGGGACTACTTTCAGTGTTTATAAACAAACATGGCGTCGCACTTGTCATTCAGCGATCGAGTCAGAATTAACCATCGGGAATCTGGATAAACTCAAAGATGATTGCTATCATTATGAAAAGAACAGTCTAATATACTTAAAATCAGTGTCTAACTGTGACGTCGCTAAGGCATTTTATAAGTTTTAGAAACTTTGGAGATATAAATTTCGAAACAATTTTGCGAGGGCACTAGGCCTAGCCAAGCGGGATCAGAAGCCATATCTGTGCTTGTAGACCTCTGCGGCTTGAAACATTTTCCACCAATAAAAATAGTTGGGTTTAGGCGAAATATGTATGAATTGTTACCTTGTTTCGTTTTGGCGCTGTGTATACATCTGACTACACTTCTTAACGTTATGACAGAACAGGCCGACTGTGAACAATCACTGGCCGTGATGTCTCATAGACTAGGGTTAGAGTAGCTCCCCTTTGACAAAGGGCAGTTACTCTAGCGGACAGACCGATGGATTGTCGCGAAAGGCAAGTAAAAACAATTGTTGTTTTGCGTATATGTTGCTTCGCCACTGTATAAGAAACAGATTTCAGTTTGAACTATATTGGCTACTGTCACTGTCCGACTGACACATCACCTACCCTGTGATGTAATAAATATTAATGCGCGCATTCCAGGAAAATTTGCAATGTTAAGGCAATGTTTGTGAGTGAGGGGAAGCGATTTTCAAGCACAGATTTGAAGAATGACATTATATGATAAAGAGGTTATCACGCTTGTGTGTTTAGGGATGGTAAATATCCTGTATTAGGAATAAACACTATGTATTTAGCTCGCCAAGGCTCACTAAATACAATGTTTATTCCTAATGCAGGATATTTACCATCCCCAAACACACTCGTGTGATAACCTCTATTTACGCACAAGCATTTTGATGGTATATAGTGCTTTACTTGCCTGTTCTGCAAGAGTATTACAAGCTGTAGTCCAAATTAGCTTAGGAGTTAACATTAGACCCAGATTTTTACAGGGGCTAATGGTCTTAAGTGGTACATTTTTCTATGTCAATCTTTCGTATCTAGATAGTCTGCCAGATACAAATTATGTCACTTCCTGCTTACCATAATATACAACTGTTGATAGCCATGATAGGTTAAAAAACGTCATTCTGTCAACATTGTAGTTTCATTCATGGTATATCAGTCTGTAAAATTGTTAATGTTCATGAGCTCTCATGATGTGCAGTATCCGGCATTGCCGTTGAAGGTGATATTTATAAAGTTATCTGTTGTGAACCCCACAGCATATATGAACTAAAACATTCACCCCCATTCCACTCTCATCCCTTCTCAGCTCCAGGAGCCAGTTCAGAATAGGTCTTCAGCAACCAATGCTTGCCAGAAGAAGCAACTATGCTTGTCGTAAGAGGCAACTAACAGAACCGCCTGGTCAGGCTCGCTGACTTGGTTGACGCATGTCATCATATACGAATTTCATAGATCAATGCTCATGATGTCCATCACTGGATTGTCTTGTCCAGACTTGATAATTTACAGACCATCATCATATAGCTGGAATATTGCTGAGTGCGGCTTTAAACAACAAACAAACAAAGAAAACAAATCAAGAATCCAATACCCCTACTCTTCAGCTCCGGAATTTAAGAGATTTGAGGGTTCCTATATATACCGTATTCGATGTAATAAGCGCCCCGCTCTAATAAGCGCCCACTGCAATATTTTCTAATATATTTGCTAGCGTACAATCCCAATTAGCCACCCTTCCGATTGATCAATGTACACAGGACTGATTTGTTCGTGTATAATACGCATTTTATATGCATTCATAATTATGGGAAATTAAATTCTGGAAAAAATATATCTGTCGTATATAAACATTTCAGGCTGTTAGCATAAACCGCAAAATTTACGATCTTTCAACTCTGTTGTTTTTCACCAAAATAATATTCTAATAAGAGCCCCCTTTTCTAACTTTGAGAGCACCCTGGGCGCTTATTATGTCGAATACGGTAATTATTTATATTTAACCTCATAGATACCATTATTTGGGGTACTACTTGTTAGTCTATAAATATTTTTTATGTTAATTTTTTTTCTTTTGTTATTCCAAGAGTGTCATATGTTAACAATATGAGGTGTGACCAGGGGTGTTTTATCTTCTCCAGGTCAGACGCTGTGGAAGTCATGCCCCTGGGGGAAGATGGTTCTGATGATGAACAGATGGAAAGAAGGAATGCAGGCCCACCTGTAAATCCTGAAGGTATTATTGTAGTTTATAGCTAAAATGGATAGAATTATCATTAAAACGCCCGCATGTTATCAGAAATGAGCGGGCCACTGTAATTTGATAATGCCCTCATATTGCTTGACGATGGGCCATTATCAAGCCCGTTGTTAGGTGACGTCATAGGGTAGAGAAAATCACGTCGCGTATTATAGTGACGTCATCTGGTTTGTTCTATGACGTTTCCATATTTGTAAAATGTGGTCAGTGACATTCGTGTTGATTGCAGTAAATGTTTCAAAAGCCATGTTGTTGTTTCTTTTTATTTGATAACAAATTCCATCCATTTTAGCTATAATAACGGTAACGCTCTTTTTCAGGGCATTATCATTTGCAGAAGCTCTCGGTCTTTTCAACTGCCCTCCTTCATCGGGCAGTTAATGGAAGACCTTGGGCTTCTGCAAATGATAATGCCCTGAAAAATAGCGTTACCCTTATATTATTCCACACCCCTGGGGATACTGTAGGGATCCGAGTTGCGATAGGTCCCAGGGATCTGTGCACCTGAATGTATCGGATTACTATCATCATACCCTGATGGAGTGAACCCTTGCTCAGAATATCAGTCATTGGATTGTATGGCCCAGATATGATTATTTACATGCTGCCGCCATATAGCTGGAGTACAATCTCATTAAAATCAGATCTTACTTCTCGCTATCGCAAAAAAAAAGATCTGAGGATATCCCATTACGGGTCATGTCAGAACGACCTTTGATCCGACCAATCAAAGCGTTGCTTACCAGATCAGACAGTCAGAATGTGTTTTCTAATTATGCAACCTCGAAAATATTAACACGGGGTATTCCAAACGAAAGTTACGGCCCGTACGACTGATTCTGTCAAAATTATCGTCTATCTCTCGCTTCCGTGGGATAAATATTTGAACGGAGGAGGCATTGCACAGTACGTAGGAAGCACTGCCATACCATATATCGCAATCGCAACCATATATTAGACATTCCAGAATGTTCGTTTATTCAGTTTTAAAGAAAATTAATTGAGAACTGTGTCAACATATTTTTCAAGCGTTGTCTGAAATAGAAGTCGCCAGGTTGAAACGTGTGCTGTAAAGCTCGTGAAAGCTGCTTTCTGATTGGCTGATGTCGACTTCTTTGTTAGTCGTTTCAGTGGTCGGTCAAAGTTCACGAAAGGTCATTCTGACGTGACCCGTAATGGGATGTCCTCAGATCTTTGTTTAGTGGCAGCAAGAACTTAGATCTGATTTTAATGAGATTAGCTGAATTAGGACATAAAAATCCAAAGACACAACCAACATGGTCCCTAAGTCATGCCATAATTCACTTGTCATGGGTTTGAATCCCAGATTAGGCTCAATTAGGTTTCTTGGATTTGTCAGCACCGTATCCATCTTTCTGTAAGGTAAACACCTCACTCTCTTGCTGATTATGTCCCTTTAATAAATAATTCAATATCACATCAATTCATGTTTTATTCCATCTCAACGTGGGCAATAAGGAAAAGAAACAAAGGTGACCCACTCAGTATCAGTCCGTAGTCAAATCAGTCACCCCTGAAGTTCACCGTCGTTTGTTCCTACAAGAAAAACATTATATACATACTCAGAGCTCAAATTGAGTTTTTACTCCAGGGTTTCTATTTTAATTGGGTTATTACATTTTTCATTGGGTAACCAATATATTTTCACTCATCAATTCATCACTCTATTGGGTTTTTCCCCCAAAGAGTGAACATTTTAAGATTTAAAAAAAATGAAATAATATTTTAGATGTACATATCCATGATAACTGTTCTAAATATATACTTGACTCGGAAAGTAAATTAGCTCGTATTTGTATTTAAAAGATAAGCTCCTTTGTACACATGCTGAAAAAGCTTCTTTGGGTATTTACGCGTGCTGTTTTATACATTTGAGTTTTTCATTTAATACGCAAGTTAATTGAAAGTAATTGGGTTTTGAATATTGGGGGGTTGAGGAGTGGTGTTACACAAATACGCTGCCTTATCTGTAGCTCTACATACTCCTACCAAACAAGCTTCACTTGAATCACATCCATCAACAGTTAATGTACAGCGATGTCTTGAACAGTTTGTTTAAAAAAAAATATATATGCTTGCCACCTTTTTACAAAATTTGGATGACACTTGATGACACACACACACACATATACACATACATATACATATACATATACATATATATACCGTATTTGACGTAATAAGCGCCAAGGGCGCTCTCAGAATTTCGTTGTTTATGCTGACAGCCTGAAATGTTTATGTACGACAAATATATTTTTCCAGAATTAAATTCCCCATAATTGAGAGTGCATATCACACACAAGTGTGTATTATACGCGAATAAATAAGTCTTGTATACATTGATCAATTGGAAAGGGTGCTAATTGGGATTGTTCACTAGCCAATATATTAGCAACTATTCCCGTGGGCGCTTATCAGAGCGGGGGCGCTTATTACGTCGAATACGGTATATATATAAGATGTTGATTGTAATTATTGACACATTTCCAACCAAAATCTCAAATACATTTGCCAGGATATGGTTTCTGGTTGGAAGAAATCTGTCCTCAAGTTACCTGTATCATATACATTGCTGTCAGTTACTGTCAACCTGTCTCCTTGTTTACAGATATTGCTCTGGAAGCAGCTATGATCAGGTATGTCTTTTATAGCCAATGTTGTAGCAGTTGTTAGAGGATTTGCCTTTTGACTGTTTATTAAATGCACGTTTTGATTTGCAGTCTGATGATGAAAATACTAAAAACACTGATTGATTTTAATATGTGTCATGGCAGTTAAATGAAGCGTTACAGACATTCAATGTTGTCTCTCTATTAAGATATATTTTTGCCCATTGTTGTCTATGTATGTAGTTTTATCCGACCTTACAGCAATAATTCTGTTTCAGGGACATGCAGTTAGCAACATTAGAGAACATGAAACCCGATCACATTGGTAGGTTCATATGGTGCACTTGTTCAACATTTTTTGGGTCGGGTAGCCTAGTGGTTAAAGCATTCGCTCGTAAAAAAATAATCACTCAATTTAAAAAATAGACGAAATAAATCAATTTTGAACTGTTTCAATGATTTATGTTTCCATTGTAGATAATTCATGCATAAAACATTAACGGATCATTAACTAGGACATTTCTGCTGTTTTACTTGACTTTTTTTATATGCAGTTTCTTCTTTTCAGCTTTATTCCAAAGCAACAAAAAGGACTTCAATGTAGTGAATTCTCCTGGTACAATACTTTCTGGAAAAGTAATCATTAACCAGCAAGGTAAGTGATGAATTAAGATGTTGCAGTTGATACAGATGTTCACACACCCCTGTAGTTTGGATAAATCCCCCATACAGTTTACAGTAATTGTGATAAATGTTGACACCATCCTACCCCTATCTTTCATGGTCATTATTCATTTTCTCATGACCCCCCTTAATCCTACGCACCACATGACCAAAGAGGTTAACCCCATCAGCAAGCTGACAAGGTAAGGATGTCATCTGTGGGATGACTCCACGCCCTGCTACACAATCATGTTATGAACAATGCAGCACTGTGATGTATTATGGCTTCAATTGGCCAATCAGCATTGAGAACTGCTAAAATGTGAATGTTCAAGTATCAGAAAGTAATTACACGATCATTCTATACTCATGAATAAGATTGATATGATTTTTTTATCTTTTCAGTTGCTCCTACGGGGATTACACAATTCGAGAAGATGAAAGGTATGCTGGGACTAGGGATGGGCGGTTTTATCGGTATACCCGTATATTGCAATACAAATTCATCACGATACGTATCACAGTTTTTCCCTCATTATTCAAACTGTGACTGAAATGTATATGCCATGATGTATAGTCTTACCTTATTAAATCAAAACAAATGTTTCACACTCTTTATTTGATTGTAGATAAAAATAATAGTACAATATATTAAGATTGGTTCATAATTTTGACCAAATTGTTAACCTTGCAGCTTTCATATTAATATTTGTCAAAGGGATATGAAAAAAGCTTTTCTCTTGCTAGAAATTATTTCCCAATATATTGCAAAATATTGCAATATGTTTTTGAAATATTGCAATATATCACAATACACTTTTTGGTCCAATTCCCAACCCTAGTTGGGACTAAATCTCAAGAGTGTTGAGAGTGTTGCCACTGTTGCAGACATACAGCGACCAGAACAAGTATTAACATGCCATGGCTGTAGAGCTTTATATGATCGGGTTTTTTTGTAAATGTATTGCATAAACATATTTTTGTTAAAAAATAATTTGTTCAATTCACCTGAACTGAAGGTTTCCGTTTGCTTATGTCAGGGTGCCATTGTACAGAGCATTCTTAGTGCTAAGGTGATCATAACTCCCATACCTTAACATAGACTTACAATGGTCGTAGTGCTAAGGTTGTTTTTTACTCAACTTGCTAGAGTGAGTAAGTGTGTAACACTAGGTATGGGCTACAAATAGTGTATTTCATGTCGGAAAATTGATCAAATTATGCTACTTTAAAGAAGTTACAGACCATCCAATTCTTTCATATTACTATAGTTAACCATGGCATGACAGATTAACTATCGGGTCTTTTAGAAACATACTTATCCCTTGATTAGCATGTGCAAAGCGGCAGATGTTTAGGCGATTATAACTTACAGCGCGTACACGTTCCAGTCGCTTCATACAATTGCTTGTTGTCACAGATAGTGAGTGAGTGAGTTGGGTTTACCGCCGCTTTTAACAGTAGCCCAGTTATATCACTGTGTCAGCTTGATGTGGGGGAAGCCCGAAGTGATGCAGGTCTCAGACGTTTACCACTTTGGTCAAACCCCCGAGCACGGATATGGTGCTGACAAACCTAGAAACATAATGGGGGCGAACCAGGATTCGAACCCACAGTCATAGGTTTCTGGCGTTCCCAAGGGATGCAACTCTGCACAGCGAATCGCGGAGCCTTAGACGACTGGGCCACCTGTGCCCCTTGTCACACACAGGGTTCTAATTCAAGCATAGTTAACGTTCACTGAGGTTTCTACATGCCATCTTCTTATCCTGAATATTTTACAAATACCGATATACAATTTCAAATGAAACATGTGTTACAACGTTGCCCAAACCATCTATCATATGCTATGTTGTTGTCATGCATTGATGTATCATTGATGGAAATGTATATGTAGTGCCTTATGGATTTGGTGAATTTTATCAACATATTTTAAGCAGATATTTATAACTTTCATGTGAAGAAAGGTATTGATAGTGTCTGGTAGTGAACTTTATTCTTATAACAATATGCTACACATGATTTCAAAACTTTACACGCTAGTCCTGCACAAGACAAATGGTACATATCGAGTCATGGATCTATGATCACATGTGATGCGTTCATGAGCGGCGGTTCACACAACATAACAGTATGTTCGTTTGTGCATCGAACCAATCTAATATCTCTTGAATATGAGTAATTCTTCATATATTTAACCAACGTGTATGATTTCTTTGTCGAGTTTATAAATAATTTATTTTACAGTTTTATTTACAATTTCACAAGCTATAATACCATGTTTATGATAACATAAATATTAAAACCCATCATCACTTGTGAAGTTCACTAAACTGTCACCAGCTGGAACTTAACACAGATAAACACAGAATCTAGCCAAGTCTGGTTTGACATAGAATACATGAACTGATTGACTGACTTCCTACAGAGAACTCGTCACGATATGGCTGAAATACTGCCGATGTGACGTTAAATCTTAACTCACTCACTCACTCCTACAGAGAAAGAAAGGATTACAAATCCTAAAAATATCCTATCCAAATGGTGTTTAAAAGTATTAACTGCCAATTTCCTCTAATGATAAACTGTTAACTTTGTCATCTCCAAGCACCAATACTCAGAATGATCATTGGGCACTTGTAAAGATCACCAACACAAATGAGATCCTGTCCACGTGGTCACATCCAATGATTGTTAAGATCACAAATCCTTCTACAGTCAGGCAACATGGCAATCTGTATTCATAAGGAAGAGAATTTATGGATGTCGACTTTCATTCAGTGAAGGAGTAAGCACATATTCCGAAACGTTGTGTTCCTCATAATAAAGAAGTTGACATCCATAAATTCTCTTTCTGTCAGCATAAATCAGGAAATTTACTATCTTCCAACTCTGTGATTTTTCACCAAAATTATATTCTAATAAGAGCCCCTTATTTCTAATTTTAAGAGCGCCCTGGGCACTTATTACGTCAAATACGGTATATGTTATAAAATGCATTCTGAAAAGATATGTTTTAAACATATTTATTTCACAGAATGTGTGAAACTGGATTGGTTAACAAGTAAAGACTTGTGTCAATACTGCTCCAGCAGTCATACAAATGTCATCAATTATGATGTACAGACATAGGCTTAAAAGGCGGGGGTATATAGTTAAATCAAGGAATTCCGTCTGTCCCTCCGAGGACATTTTTTTTTTGTGACCTAAAACTCGAAAACTACTACATAGATTCTTTTCAAACTTGGGGAACACTTTTGATACCTATGGGAGAGGTGCAGTGCAAAGTTTGAATTTCAATGTTTGCATTTTCCGGAAAAATACTGCTTTTTTTGTTGATTTTGTTTTGCTGAGAATTCTTTTACTGAAACATTTGTGCAACCTATAACTTGAAAACTACTGCATGGATTCTTTTCAAATTTAGGGAATATTTTCAATACAAACAGAGGAGGTGCACAGCGAAGTGTGATTTTGATGTGTACTTTTTTAAATATAAGATGCTTTCATGTTTGCGAGCTTACAAAAATAAGTTATTTCAACATTTGTGCGACTTATAACCTCTTCATGGATTCTCCTCCAATGGTGGGTCCAGTTTCTATACCAATAGGAGAGGTGCAGTGCAAAGTTTGTTTTCAATTTTTAAATTTTCTGAAAAAATACATCTTGTTTCATTTAGATTCTTTTCAAGTTTTAAACTTAGAATATTTGTTCACTTCAACATTTGTTTGACCTATAACTTAAACACTACTTCATAGATTCTTTTCCAATTACAGCTTCTAAACCAATAAGAGAGGTGCAGTGAAAAGTTTGATTTCAATAAGCGGATTTTCTGAGAAATATTGCTTTTGTTTTCATGTTTTGAACTTCAAAATATGTTGGCGTCAAAGTCGCGGGCATTAGTGAGCCCTGCTCACTTTTGGTCTTGTTACCATTAACAATGGTGGGGAGCCTAATAAAGCTACATGTATAGACAAATGGCATGAAATCACTTGTAAATGAATTCATTTAAGAAGTATTGGCAGTGTGATATCGTGACTTCATGTTTGGAACCCCACCTAAGTTTGCATTTATTGTTCTCATTTGGGTTTGGATGACATTGAAGATCAAGGCCACTCAGTGTGATGTACATCCCAGAAAGTTTGTGTGGACAATATATTGGGCATTTATTATTCACATTTTATAAAGGTAGCTGGAGGCAAAGGAATTTCTATTTCAAAGACGTACCGCTACTCACAACCAAACCTAAAGGGATGTTATTCAAGGGGGACTACGTATATCTGTTGTTATTATTAAGGTAGTTGGAGGCATAGGAATTTCTATGACAAAGATGTACTGCACTGGGCATGTGTTTTCCCAAACCAGAAGTGAACAATAAGTGCCCATACTTTGGTTATTAAGTGAGTGAGTTAATATTTAACGTCACATCAGCAATATTTCAGCAATATCTTGACTTTGTTATTAAGTAATTTATAGGAATTGTACTTGCAAAGTTGTAATTGTTTCAAAGTTCTACTGCATTCTACATATGTGAGGTCAACTGTCACCTGTTTGGTAAAGTTAGAATGGTTCATGATATAGAATTCTGATGGGAAAGTTTGGGGGCATCAGGAAAAGTGTGTTTCTATTTTTGGATGTCATGCAAACACCTCTCTGGTTTGGGCAATCATTCAACCTTTGTACATGTTAAAGATGGATTTCAGATACAGTAAACTACGGTTATAACAAACTCAACGGGAGTTCACAATAACCATAGTTCATTATAAGCATATCTACAACATAATTACAACAAATGGCCGGGACTAAAAAATAAGTTTGTTATATCAGTCAGTTTGTTATAAGCGTGTTATAAAAAATTTTACTTATCTGAATATCTGTGAACAGATGTATGATGTATGTTATTTCTGTTATTGTCCTACATATATATATATATATATATACGGTAGTAAATGTAGGACAATAACAGAAATAACATACATCATACATCTGTTCACAGATATTCATATATATATATACACGATAGAAACTAGTCCACTAGTCCTTATAATGATAACATATAGCACAAAGGGCACATTTCTACTAGTCCTTATGATACCTTAGCTATTAAGCAGTACCTTGTCAATCATTGCTCATAATGTCAATCACTAGATTGTAGATTGTCTCGTCCAGATTTAATTATTTACAGACAGTTGTCGAATAGCTGGAACCCGTTCCTTAAAGCGATCTTAGCGCTACGATTGTCGTAAGCCTATGTTAAAGTATGGGAGTTACGATCATCTTAGCGCTACGATTGTCGTAAGCCTATGTTAAAGTATGGGAGTTACGATCATCTTAGCGCTACGATTGTCGTAAGCCTATGTTAAAGTATGGGAGTTACGATCATCTTAGCGCTACGATTGTCGTAAGCCTATGTTAAAGTATGGGAGTTACGATCATCTTAGCGCTAAGATCGCTCTGTGGAACAGGGCCCTGGAATATTGCTGAGTGCAGCATTACCAAAAAAAGCCTGATAGGTCTGCATTCAGTTTATCTTAACCGATGTGACACAAGCAATACTGGTCAATTGTCATGAATATTAGTTGGGGTTTAAATCTTTAAATGGGGTCATTTAGAATCTTACCTTATGTTTAGTTAGACGGACCATACATTTGCTTCATATTGAGTTTCCTGTGAGTGTTGAGTAAGAACACTACTTGGAACACAAATCTCAGGTTTGGTCTTCTATGAAGACCAGTGCTCAGTCCATTCATAACTACGACAAAAATGATGTTTGATGTGACCGTTATTTCCTGTTGCAGGGAGGACCATGCGAAGACTGGACCCTTTTAAAGTGGATTCTTATTATGAAACCAGAGCCACCAAATCTGCAAAGGAGTGTTTGATGAGTGGCAAAGTTTTACTTCAAGGCCCAGAAAAGAGTGGGAAGACATTTATTGGTCTGTACATTCTCAAAACCTTTGATCAATCCTACAAGCCACTCTATATAAAAAATCCAGCGGATTTGGAGTACATTCCAAATTTAAGTGAACTTAAAGACGTTAAAAAGGACAGTCAATATGACAATTACATCATTTTCATTGATGATCCCTTTAAAAGAGGTGTTGAAATTGATACCCAATTAACTGATCTGATGGAACTTGTAGAATGTGGTAGAGCACATGTTATAATAAGCATATCAACCCGGAACCAGGCAAAACTACAGGATTCTACTCTACGTATATGCCAGGGGAACAAATCCCAATTTGGAAGGAATCTACAAGACTTTCCTTTACAAGAACATGAACGATATGAAATTTTGAAGCATACACTGAGACCGCCCAAAGTGAAATCTTTAGGCCCAACAGAAGGTGCTCAAGAGGCTGTACTGCAGGAGATTGCAAAGTCTGCTGACTACCCCTGGTTTTTCATGGCCATTGAGTCAAGTCGCTCTAAACAGGGCAGAGAGCTTGTGGAAAGCTTGAAGAACCCAGTTGATACCCTGTTTCAGCAGCTCAAGCACATGGCCGAAAATGAAAAGGCAAAATTTGCTGCACTTGTGATCATCATGAAAGATGGCTTCTTTGAAGACAGTACCTGTAGGCCTGCAGGATCACCCAAATCTCCACAAGCAATGTTTGCAGCTTTAAATGAGATACTAGACACACAAGACCTATCAGCCAAGAAGATTTCAGATGCAGCCAAAAATATGATCGGAGAGTATTTGATTTACACAAACAAAACATATAAAGTCATTCATGGATCAGTCACTGATGCAGTTTGTAAAGTACTATTTTCCAAAAGTGCTCAACACATGCTGGAATGGTGCCCCCTGAATTATCTCATCCTCAATACAGTAACCCAAGATTGTGAAGAGGAAGATGCAGATAAATTGGTCATTGATGATTATGAAGAAATCTTGATCACCAGGCTTTTGGGAGAGGAGTGTCTTATGAATGCTATGGAATTTCCAGGATTTAAATCTCAAGGCTTTGTGGACAAAATCAAGAGTAGACTCAAGGATAAGCTTGAAGTAAGTGATTACAAGGATGTTCTTTTGCAAGCTATAACATTAGGACATAATCCATGGATGGAGGAGATTGTGCAGAATGTCCTGAGGACTCTGCCCGAGAGTGGTGAGTATGTCAAACATCTAGCTCTGCAAAAGGCTTGTGAGGTTGGCAACAGAGAAGCCTATGATGAGTTGGTCACTGTGGGTGCTGAAGTCAACCTACCATGCATGACTGCTTGCAAGATGGGTAAATGTCCACAAATTATCCATAATGTTTTGAAAGAGCTTGCTAACCAGTTTCAGCAACTCTCTCCTGACAAACTGAAGGAATGGATTTTGATAGTCATTCCACATGGAGATACGGATGCAATAAAAACCTTTATCACAAATCTCCAAGGTCGAACTGACAGATCTGACTTAATGGTCAGTGCCCTGGATGTAGCTTGCAAACTTGGATCTCTTGAAAAATACACTACAATCAGTTGTGACGGATTAAGGCCCAATTGGACAAGTCTGTTAATAAGTGCCAGTGAAGGTGGGAATGAGCATATCATAAGTCAACTCTTTTACCAGAGAGACCATGCGACAGCGGATGGCAAACCTTGCAATACACACCTGAAGGAGATGTTTCTGGCAGCTTGCAGATTTAACAGAAAGGGTGCAGCTGAGCTCCTTCAAAAGAGAAATGCCAGTGTGTTAGATGGAGTGACAGAATCAGGCCAGACAGCTCTTCATCTTGCTGCAAGTGTTTCTCACACTGACAAACCAGACACTCTCACCTGGCTTCTCAAGACAAAGAAATGGGACACCAACAGCACAGACAATGACGGCTTTACTGCTCTGCATTCTGCATGTTTCACAGGGAATGTTACATGTGTGAAAGAATTACTTGATGCAGAGTTTGATACGCAGGCACTGGATAAACATGGAGATACCACACTGCATGTTCATCTGAAGGGAAAATTCATCAACAAACCTGTTGTTGAGAAGCTTGTCAAGTCTAAAAGTGCAAGTAGCGGACACTCCCACATTGCCAGTGTTCAAAACAATGACGAGCAAAGTCCTGCCCATTTGCTATGCATGGAAGCACATGGTATCATTGCATCTATTCTTCAGTTCTTGATGCAGGATGAAGATGAATTCATTAAAATGCAGAAGAAAAAAAATGTTCATTCTATAGCAAGGAAAGATAGTAAAGGGCAAACTCCCCTTCATACTCTTGTTGCTTCAACAGGGACTGTGGACATCTTAAGACTTCTTCTTGAGAACAAAAATGTGAACATACAGACGGATGATGCTGAGGGAAATACTGTCCTTCATCTTGCATGCACAACAGGTAATGATGAAGTCATCAAGATGCTGATGTCAAGTGCAAGTAATACATTAACATACAAAGAGACAAATAATCAAGGACAGACACCATTACACTGTTATGCAGATGCAGAAAATGGCAAAGAGAAGAAAACAGCACAACTTTTGTGTAAAGATGTAGATGCAAAGGATTTGCAAGATCAAACAGCTTTGCATCTTGCTGTGAGAAAACCATACAAATCTGATGTTGTAAAACAACTGATGAATTTAGGTGCAAATGTAGACTCAACAGACAAGAAGGGGCGAACTCCTCTGCATATTGTCTCCAGTATGTCACATGACACAAGCTTGGAAGTTGCTCAGATGCTTGTCCAGGGCTCAAACAAGAAAAAACAGAGAGCAGACGTCAACATTGCAGACAATGAAAAGATGACAGCATTCCATCATGCTTTTGTATCCAAAGGAATTTGCAGTTCACAAGTTGCTAAGTTTCTTCTGACTCGCAGTGTAGATATTTGGGGTGAGAATGTTAACACGCACTTACCAATCCACATCTCCTGCATTGAATGTTCCATCTATAGTCCGTTAGTGCTGAGAGTTCTTCTTGAGCATCTTCAAGCACATAATGATCCAAGTAAGATCCAGCAAATGCTGTCCGTTGTTGACAAGTATGGTGATACACCACTACATAAAGTGTGCATGTCTTCAGGGGAGGGGAGGAGAGACGTCGCTGAAGTCCTCATTGGTGCTGGAGCTGATCTCACTCTGGCTAATGATGCTGGTGATACTGTGATGGACATAACCAGAAGGAACAGAGTAAATGATTTGAACGAATTGATGATCATGACAGCATTCATCAGGGCATGTAAGGAAGACATCAATTCAGATTTGGAGAAGTTACTATCATGTGATCAAATGAATAGTGACAGTCTGTCCATGATGTTTCAAAAACTTGTCCAACTTGATGAACGTCACACCGTTAGTGTCCTGGAGAGACTGATTCTGAAAGGTGCGGACATACAACGTACCACTGAAGATGGTCTGAGTGTGATACATCTGGCTGCCAAGACACAAGGGGAATTCACAGATCGCATTATTGGATTCCTCATGGTAAAGGGAGCGGATATGTTAGCCGTGGACAAAGGAGGTGAAACTGCATTACATAAAGTGGCTGTAGGAACGACATCCCATTGTGCACATCTTATAAGATTTCTTCATTCAAGAGGCATGGCAATTGATGGAAGAGATCACATGGGGAATACTGCACTCCACAAGCTGTTTTCAGCTGAGCGTCCACTTGGTGACCACTTCAGGACTTGTATGGAAGCACTTGTCCGACTGAAATGTCCAGTTGATTGTCAGAACAAACAAGGAATTACCCCATGTGCATTAGCAAAGAAACATGGTGAGGCAGTGGTTAAGGAGCTCCTGCACACATATTGCACAAAACTAGATGTTCTTGACTCAAATGCCTTGAAAGACATTATAGCCAATGGAGCAGACATCAACAGCAGGGACAACAATGGCAACACCGTGCTGCACAAGATCTGCACAAGGAGGGTGTCCTTTGTATGTAACAATGTGAAGGTCTTGCTGAAGCTGGGAGCAGACAGGTTCTTGAAGAACACAGAAGAAAAGCTGGCATTTGACTTAGCGTGTGAGACAGGATTAGATGAGGATGTGAGAGAGGCAACAGTGACCGAGATGCCATCACCACAAGATCTGGAGACTGATGGAGCTTCAGCAGGTTCAACTCCAACCACTCCTTTGCCACGTCCTCCTTGGGTAAGGTCACCATCTACAGAGGAATGGGTGTTTGCTCTGAGGAATGGGATGACTGGCATTAGGAATGCAGCCGGTATGGACCACATGGATGATGAAATGGAAAACTTTGAAAGAAATGCAAGAAGGAAAATGAGCGATCACTTCAACCGTTACATGTGACTTTGATGGAGATGATTTCAAAGAAATTGATTTTGTGTGTATGTGAAACCTCAATATATAATTTAAACAATGTGAAGATACACATTGAGATCCTACTTGAGACACTACATAATCACAGGCCTTTTGTATTGTCTAGAATCCCTTCCAACTTGACCCTTGAAATCCCCATTTGATACACCCCTTGAAAACAGACCAGCCCCACAACAGCATGTGTGGGGGGACATTCTGACATAAAGTAGTTCCAAGACAAGTACCACTTTGGTGAAACCCACAAGTCATGAGTATGGTGCTGACAACCCTGGAAACAATCAGGGCAAATCTACGATTTGAAACCGCTATCAAAGGCTTCTGGCATGTCTACCGGAAGCAACTCTGCACAGTGAATTGTGACACATGTGAAACCTGGGTCACCCATGAACACTGGGTTGACCATGTCCAAAACTTTTATAAGATTATATCTTCAAGTGGCATAACTCAAGTGAGTATGGTTTTACGCCGCTTTTAGCAATATTCCAGCAATATCATGGCGGGGGACACCAGAAATGGGCTTCACACATTGTACCCATGTCGGGAATCGAACCCGCGTCTTCGGCGTGACAAGCGAACGCTTTAACCACTAGGCTACCCGTCCGCCCCCTGTCTTCTTAGAGAAGATTCTGAAAGTTAGATGAAATGTAGAACAAACATTTTCTTGAATGTTTTTGTTATAGAAGTGTAGCAGCTGTAATAATAGTGTAGCGATATGAGCATGCATTTGGTGAATGGAATCTGGCGCATTGTAAATGCACTTATTATTATTACTATTAGTAGTAGTAGTTAAGGGTGTTACATCTTTATTTTTTTTACATATTTACTCAATTACTGTTGCAATGAATGATTAAGTTGTATTTAAATGCTAGTAGCTTTCAAATAATTGTTTCTTCATGAGTTGAATTTTCAATAATTTGAAATATGTTTATCCTCCAATAAACAAGTCAATTAATTGTTTAACTATATTTCATATTGGGACTTATCATGAGAGCTGTATATACTTCTCAAAACAAGTTAAAGTGCACCCTAATCTTTCATATTACTATACTAATATGAAAGAACTGGGTATTCTTTAACATCTTGTGAGTAGTATACATGGTCTAATACCATGAAAATACATTTCAATAATCACACAAAATCTCGACTAAAAGCAGAGTTCATTGTATGAATCTGTGTTTGTAATTCACTGTCAAATGGCGATGATACCCCCTGGTAGTACCCATCACAAACACATGCAAAGGCAAGTCATATAGACGTTTATATGTATAGTAGTATAATAGTACATAGTTATTCTGTTTTTGCATCTTATTGTTTGCATTTGTTCAATGTTTTTGTTAAAAATGCACCTCAAATTAAATCAAACCTGACATTTTCTTGCCTTTTGGCAGATATAGACCAAGAGAATGTGTAAAACAAACAATTAATTTCAACTGGTGTAATGATAAACAAGGAAATGTGTGGTATGATCATATTTGTTAAATGTTGCACGCTGCAATATTTGAGCTGTATGATGGCAATCTGTATATAATCAAGCCTGGACCAGGCAATCCAGTGATTGGCATCATGAGCATCAATCTACGCAGTTGGGATACGATGATGTGCATCAATCAAGTCAGCGAGCCTGACCACCAGACAATGTTAGTCGCCTCTTACCACCCGACAATGTTGGTCGCCTCTTACCACCCAACAATGTTAGTTACCTCTTACCACCCAACAATGTTAGTCACCTCTTACCACCCAACAATGTTAGTCACCTCTTACCACCCAACAATGTTAGTCACCTCTTACCACCCAACAATGTTAGTCGCCTCTAACCACCCGACAATGTTAGTCACCTCTTACCACCCAACAATGTTGGTCACCTCTTACCACCCAACAATGTTAGTCGCCTCTTACCACCCAACAATGTTAGTCGCCTCTTACCACCCAACAATGTTAGTCGCCTCTTACCACCCAACAATGTTGGTCACCTCTTACCACAAGCATGGGGTGCTAAAGACCAATTCTAACACTGATCAAGTAAAAATATGGTTTTCTTAGTATCTTTCATTGAACTACCCGTCCATGGCTTGATCTTCATTGTAATTATTCCATGGAAGAGGTTCTGGGAATTTCAGGGTACAATTGTTCCCTGGCAACCAATGCTTGTCATAAGAAGAAACGTAGTGGATCTGGCGGTCTGGCCAGGCAACTTGGATGATTGCATCATTCAATGGATGTCGCTCACAATATCAGTCTATGATTTGTCTGGACCAGACCTCTGGGCATATAGAGGGATATAGTGGATTTGTGAAGAATGGTTTCTGCTACATCACATTTCTTGACACATTTCCAGCCTACTTCCTATGATTGATTATTCAATCTCAGAACTTGTGATTGTTATGAATTTAATATTGACATTTGCCATTCGAGTGACACATCACCATGTCAGTCTGATGCTTCATTTGAAGAACATTAATTCAGCATATCATTGATGTCACACATTTTGTATTCCTCATCACGTTGTATTCAGATTTGTTGATGATATATGATATATCCACATGTATCAGTTATTCTGCTGAAAACACAAACAGCATTAGACCCATGAATATCCAGGTTAGAATAGGTCTTCAGCAACCTATGCTTGCCGTAAGAGGCAACTGTGCTTGTCGTAAGAGGCAACAACAGGATCGGGTGGTCAGGCTCGTTGACTTGATTGATGCATGTCATTGTATCCCAGTTGCGTGGATTGATGCTGATGATGTCAGTCATGTACATGTTCATATATTTAACTTATTTCAAATGCTGACCATGCCTTTAAATGGTAAAACCATATAGAACAGTTCACATAGTAGATTTCCCCTTACATATACCTCTCAAATTAATTCCTCTGATATTTTATGTGTTGTGAAATTATTTTTTGTTTATTAGATGTGATGGGTTTTTCAATTCATATATATACTGATGGCTAATTGTTATAACAATTTCAATGTTTTAAGAACTGTTTAGTTTTGGATCATTTTACGAAGAACATTTGTACATTTTTTAGATGAAGGAACTATTGTTGTAAGTTTACATGGGTTTTTTCTTTGTGCATACACTTAGGATTTGATTCATATTAAATGTTTTAATAGTGCTCACTTGATAATTTATTGTTTTGTGTGTGCAATCTTTTCCTTTTATAATGTCATTGTTTTTATACATTTTCCATTTCTGTTATTAACAACTTATAACTTACTATGTATGTATCATATTTGCAGGACTTAAATAGATACTGTATTTGACGTAATAAGCGCCCCTCTCTAATAAGCGCCCACGGCGATATTTGCTAATGTATTGGCAAGTGAACAATCCCAATTTGCACCCCTTCCGTTTGCTCAGTGTACACAAGACTTATTTATTCACGTATAATACGCACTCGTGTGTTATATACACCCTTAATTACGGGCAGTTAAATTCTGGAAAATATATCTGTCGCATATAAACAATTCAGACTGTCAGCGTAAAGCATGAAATTTCCGATCTTTCAACTCTCTTTTTTTTTGTTCACCAAAATACTACTCTAATAAAAGGCCCCTATTTCTAATTTTGAGAGACCCCTGGGCGCTTATTACATCGTATACGGTATAATAAATACACATATATGTAAGAATTTACTTTAATTTGACCCTCATAAGAACTGACTTTTACTCATTGGAGCATGAACCATCATGAAGGGAAAGTCCATTCTTATAATTTTTTATATTACTATTTATACTCAAGGTATGTATTACACCATTTCAATTTGTGTGTGTGGAATAAAATAGTTCATTAAACGGACAGGTTACATGAGCGTGGGTGTGCTCAAATTGCTGAACAGAAACATCTGTTGTAGTTTAGTTACAACAAATAGATTCAAATAACATCATTATCGGTCATGGTGACAGCAGGTCATTAAACATTTACATCAAGTACAAGACGTCAAAATGGCCCACACGAAAAACATGATGGGAGAGATTTCGGAAGTTGTTCATGAACCTGTGGCGATTACAAGCGTTTGTCATCATTGGTCAATTGGCCAATCATTGATTATTATCCCCCGCCGCGCGAAAGCGCGAAGCGGGGGATATAGTATTCACGACCGTCCGTACGTCCGTCCGTACGTCCCACCTGTTTGTTGCCCGATATCTCAAGAACTAAACACTGGATTGTCTTCATATTTGGAACTATGGTGTATATACAGACTCCGCAGACACCAGTCGGTTTTGGTGACCTTGACCCCATTTTCAAGGTCACAGCAGGCAAATCTGCTTTTGGAGTTAGAAAACGGTGTTGCCGCGATATCTCAAGAACTAATCGCTGGATTGTCTTCATATTTGGAACTATAGTGTATATACAGACACCGCATACACCTGTCAGATTTGGTGACCTTGACCCCATTTTCAAGGTCACAGCAGGCAAATCTGTTTTTGGAGTTTGAAAACGGTGTTGCCACAATATCTCAAGAACTAATCGCTGGATTGTCTTCATATTTGGTACTATGGTGTACAGGCGGGGGATATTTCGTCACTCTGTGACAAATACTTGTTATGAAGATGTTTCAGATAGATATTGAGGAAATTTGTAGTTGGGTGTTGACTATCACTGTCATATCAGACACAGATGGAATCTAAAGTTTGGACGTGCATTTCTTTGTTTTATTCACTTGGATGAGTGGTAGTGAGAATATTATATACTTATCCTCAAATTCAGCTGTTTATTAACATCATTGTTTGTATATTTATGTACATATATCTAGATGGTATTTAAGCATGCATCTGTTACATCCCAGACAGTGGTTGGTTGGTTGGTTTGTTGTTTAACGCCTCACTCAGCAATATTCCCAGACAGTGGTTGATTGGTTGGTTTGTTGTTTAACGCCTCACTCAGCAATATTCCCAGACAGTGGTTGCTTGGTTTGGTTTGTTGTTTTACGCCACTCAGCAATATTTCAGCTATATGACGGCGGTTTGTAAATAATCGAGTCTGGACCAGTCAATCAAGTGATTAATATCATAAGCATCGATCCACGCAATTGGGATCGATGACGTGCATCAACCAAGTCGGCGAGCCTGACCACCCGATCCCCTTAGTCGCCCTTTACGACAAGCATGGTCGCCTTTTATGACAAGCATGGTCGCCTTTAACGGCAAGCAACCCCTACCACCACCAAATGAAAGTTACAAACCTGAGTGTAAAACACCCACCAATCCCAAACTCTCCATCACACCCAGTGAAATGTGACCCTCGCCTGTGTATCCATGTTGTTTCAGGAATATTTATAGTACATTCCTGTTCAACTGAGACATATTTAGCTTTCCATGTGAGTTTAAACCATGGCCTTTTGTCAGTCATCATCCATTTTAAGAAATATAGAAACGGGCTCCGTCCGTCCGTCCGTACATCCGTCCATAACGTTTCGTTTCCGGAGCATAACTCAGAAACCGTTCAATATTTTTTCATGAAACTTTGCAGGTCTGTCAAGTACATGCTGAACTGGTGCCTTTTGCTATTTAGAAATTGGGTAGGGTTCGTTTCCCAGGCATAACTCATAAACCATTTAATATTTTTTCAGCAAACTTTGCAGGTTTGTCAGGTACAAGCTGAACTGGTGCCTTTTGCTATTTAGAAATTTTAGAAATTTATATTTTTTACGTTTCCATGGCAAATATATGGACTTAGGTTCCAAACTCTTCTTTTTTTTACAATTTCCATGACAAGTTCCACCTCTGTTAAAACAGGTTAGGGTTTGTTTAGATTTAATTATGTCATAAATTCTGCAACAGGGGTGGGGGATATAGCCACGTTAGTGGCAATCTCTTGTTCAATTTAGTGTTGTGTCAGTGGGACAGGACGTGGAGTCATCCCACAGATGACATCCTTACCTTGTCTGTTTGCTGACGGGGTTAACCTCTTTGGTCATGTGGACAAGGTGTCCGACCTTAGATCAGAAGGTCCGTAGTTCAAAACCCTTCAAACTCGGAAATTTTATGGCTGCTACATTGGCCTCCAACGTCGTGCTGAGCACGATCATATTAGATAGCCTACTATGCGGCCCGGGACGTGCCTTCTGTTGACTGGAAGTATGTAGCTGGGCGTGGAGTCATCCCACAAATGACATCCTTATCTTGTCAGCTTGCTGACAGGGTGAACACCTCTTTGACCATGTGTACAAGGCGTCCGACCTCGGGTCACAAGGTCCGTGGCTCGAATCTCATCACGGACTCGGAAATGTTATGGCCGCTTCATCAGCATTCCCTCTCTCAGTCTGGTTTTGGCAGAATGTACCGGTAATCAGATATCTGTGAAGTACATGTATTTACAAGGCCCAACAACATAGTCTCGTTTTTCTCACAGGTTGGTGTGTTGGACCTCATTTTTACAATGCCACTTTGACAATTCATATGGTCTCACAGAAAATTAAAACTGAATTTCAGATCTCTCAACCTGACCATAAAGTTATTGTGATTCACCAACTACAGGAGGTAAAACTTTCTTAAGAAGTAAGAGTTCCCAAAATGAGTTTAGTCTAGTTTAGTTTAGTCGTCACGATATGGCTGAAATATTGCTGATGTGACGTAAAGCATAAACTCACTCACTCACTCACTCACTCACTCACTCAAACCGTTCAATATTTTTTCAGCAAACTTTGCAGGTCTGTCAGGTACATGCTGAACTGGTGCCTTTTGCTATTAAGAAATTTTAGAAATTTATATTTTTATGTTATAATTCCATGGCAACAAGATGGACTTAGGTTCTGTGAGGGTAGGGTTCGCTTCCGGAGAATAACTCATAAACCGTTTAATATTTTTTCATGAAACTTTGCAGGTTTGTCAGGTACATGCTGAACTGGTGCCTTTTGCTATTTAGAAATTTTCTGTTGACGGGAAGTATGTAGCTGGGCGTGGAGTCATCCCACAAATGACATCCTTACCTTGTCAGCTTGCTGACAGGGTGAACCTCTTTGACCATGTGTACAAGGCGTCCGACCTCGGGTCACAAGGTCCGTGGTTCCACTCCAGTGGTTTGGTCGTCAAGATATGGCTGAAATATTGCCGATGTGACGTAAAGCATAAACTCACTCACTCACTCACTCCAGTGGTTTGGTTATGACTTTCAATATTGTCGCCATAGCAACCATATTGGACAGTCCCATTTGAGTCCATCACAAAGTTAGAGTGTGTGCACTGACCAGTGTAATGGGCCTGTTATTTATTGCTGCTGTCTCATATTTGACCCAGTGTATTGCTTTTTATGATTGTAATCCTTATCTTGTGTGTTTCAATATAATTTGTTGATTGTTCATTGATCTTGTGTGGTTATTTACTGATTTCACAGTTTAGTTATGAACATGATTTCCTGGTGAACCGTCGCATTTAAATTTGGGAATCAACATGTAACACCTGCACTATAAAACCACACAGTGGAATAATTAAATGTGATGTTAAACACCATTTCACCTCGCCTCACCTGCTTTGGTGATGAAACAAATGTTCCCAATTGCTTGCTGACAAAACTATTGATTTTGACTATCGGTAATAAAATAATGATAATTTTACAAATATAATAGTAACATAATAAGATAACACATGTTCACATCTGGTTGTCATCAATACCTTTCGTCCTTGAAGCCAGGAACACCTGCATTATTATTTTGCGTACACTCTGAAACAGGATACCATACAGGAAACTATTAAATAATTTAAGTGTGTGTGAGAGAGATAGAGAGAGTGAGTGAGTGAGTAAATGTTGCCTTCAGCCACATGAGCAATATTCCAGCTATTCGCGGCTAGAAAAACTAAATCAATTTCCTTTAGTCAACATTATTTAAAAGCGATGACCACGATCACTAAAACTTCAGTCCCTTATCACAATTAACAGTAAAAACTGACATTTAAATCTATATCTTTTCATACAGTTTAATTTCTTTCAAATAGGCTAAAACTAAGTGGTTAGAAACAGTATTGAAAAGTTCAGAATCAGTTTGAACAGTATAAAAGCGTTGACGAATAAGTGCAAAATCAACACATTCCAACAAAAGGTGCTTGATAGTCAAAGGACTATGGCAAGGAATACATTGAGGGGGATCATCTTCCTTCACTAAAAAGGAATGAGTCAAATGACTGTGTCCAATAGGACACTGTGGGATAACAACTTCATCCTGACGACTTAATCCAGTAGGGCCATGCTTTCCAATCAAGGGTTGTATGGCATGAAGCTTATTCAATACTTGTTTATTCCAACTTTGCTGCCACATATTGCCAACATATTGGCAAATAGCAGGTTTTAGGTCAGTATATGGGAAAGTACCCATCGAGAACGATTTACCAAGAGCTGCTTTAGCTGCAGAATCTGCTTTAGTATTTCCATTGATGCTGGCATGACTGGGGAGCCAACAAAAGATTATGTCATTATTAGCGACAGACAAATTTAAGTGACATTTCAAAATTTCAACTAAAAAGGGATGGTCAGTTTCATGGTTGTTGATTGCCTGTAAAGAGGATAACTATCAGAAAAAATGATAAAACTGGTCTCTTTTGAACATTCAATAAGTTGCAAGGCTAATAATATAGCCTTAGCCTCTGCTGTAAAAATTGAACTTCCATCAGTTAATCGTACTGATAGAATACCATCATGCGTGACAGCTGCAGCTGACGGCTTCTCATCATTTTTGGATCCATCAGTGTATATACTTGTGTATCCATTATATTGATGTTTAAGTTCATGGAATGCTTGTTGATATGATAAAGAGTTCGTATCTGCCTTTTTCAAGGTTGTTAACTCAAAATTGACATTAGGCACTTCAGGTAGTTTATATGTTGCAATGGAAGAAATATTTAGATCCGCATCTGTAATGTGTTGTTGAATACGGATACCAAGTGGAGGAATTGAATAAGGTTTCTTGTCATACAAAGTCCGATAAAGGGGATTAAAAACAATGTTAAACGCCGGATTGGAATGAAGTTTTGTAACGTATTGCAGTTCCAGTTTTATCCTTCTGACATCAAGACAAGGTTTATTAGCTTCAGCATATAAACTTTCAACAGGGGAAGTTCTAAATGCCCCCAGACACAATCTTAGACCTTGATGGTGAATGGTGTTAAGCTCTAGAGTGTACGATTTACGGGCTGAACCATATATGAAACAGCCGTAATCAAGTTTAGACCGAATCAATGTTCTATAGAGATGTAACAGAGTTTGTTGGTCTCCACCCCATTTAGCATTTGATACCACTTTAAGGATATCAAGTGCTTTCAGACATCTAGCCTTCAGATCTTTTATATGAGGTAACTTATGATCAAAGGTAAGACCCAAAAACTTGGTTTCTTTGACCACTTTTATTGGAGTTTTATTCAAAGTCAATTCTGGATCTTTATGTAATTAAAAATGAATACAGCAGGTTTTAGTTTTAGAGAACTTGAAACCATTTTCTAGAGACCATTTCTGTATTTTATTGAGACAAAGTTGTAATTGTCTTTCAATGGTAGTCATATTTCTACCACGGCAAGATAAATTGAAATCGTCAGCAAATAACGAACCATCAATATTATAATTTAAAACGTTTGCAAGGCTATTTATTTTTATGCTAAAATGTGTCACTGGTAGAATACTACCCCGAGGGACCCCCATTTCCTGATCATATACCTCAGATAATGTGGAGCCCACTCGAATTAAATTGTCTATCTTCCATATTATGGAGATCTTTTAAAATGCCATATTTCCATGTTGTATGTATGCCTGTTCTACATGAAAAAAAGATTGATACAACATGTTGCTTATTGATAAAACCGTTGCGTTCAAATTACTCTAATCTAACGAGATGATCAATGGTGCTCCTCTGATGCCTGAAACCGGACTGAATATCAGTCATCAGGATATAAGATTCCAAATACCAGACAAGACGCCTGTTGATCATTCGTTCCATGGTTTTACAGATGCAACTTGTTAAAGCTATTGGACGGTAATTAGAAGGATTTGTGTGATTCTTCCCTGGTTTTGGCACAGAAATGATAGTAGCCTCATGCCAAGAAGAAGGAAAATTACCAGATTCCCAAATATTATTGAAAATGTACAAGAGGGTTAAAAGAGGTGACTCGGGTAGATGTTTCAATAATTGATAATGGATATCATCTGGCCCAGATGCTGTATCGTGAGCTTTATGTTGAGCCTCTTGCAGCTCACATGAGGAAAAAAATTCATTATAATCTTCAGAATTATCGGATCTGCTGATTTTGATGGATTTGAAATTTGGGGTCATAGTTGGTAGATGATGAATTTTTACTAATTGTCTCTGCCAGCTTCTTAGCTATGTCCTTTTGGGATGTTAGTGTATCAGTATCAGTTTTCAAGTGTTGAAAACTGCTAGAGGACCCTTTACCTTTTATACTTCCGACCATATTCCAGACCTTATTGAGGGGAGTACGGGTTTGGAAACAAAATGTCTCCAGCTGCTACGTTTATTGTTTTTAATTGTTCTACGAGCCTTTGCTCCTGATATCCTTAAGTAGTTTAAGTTATCTTGAGTCGGATGTTTATTGAAAACTCTTTCAGCCTTTTTCCTTTTTTTCCTAGCTGTTTTTGCAATCATCATTATACCACGGTGTATTAATACGTGGAGTTGTCGAGGTCTTAGAGATGGTTTCAGTGGTAATGTTTAATAAGGTTTCAGAAAACAGTTTCATTTGGTCCTGATTATTTATGAAATGATCAACTTTCAATTGAGTGCTACACAAAGAGCTAAAAGATAGCCAATCAGCTTTGGAAAATTACCATTTGGAAATGGAACTATCCTCAAAGGGAGATATAGCTTTAAGCACGGTAGGAAAGTGATCACTGCCGCACAAATCACCATGAACTGACCATGAAAATTCATTAAAAAGTGATGGGTCAGAAATGGACAAATCCAAAGCTGAGTACCTGCCAGTTGCCCGGATGGAGGTAGGTGTTACTCCCATCATTAAGAAGGCATAGACTATGCTTATCTAGTAACTCTTCTAGTACTGTTCCTTTATCATTATGATGGGATGAGCCCCATAAGGGATTATGACCATTCAAGTCTCCCATAATCAAAAATGGTTTGGGAAGTTGATCAATAAGATTATCCAATTCCCTGAGTTGAGGAGCACATGAAGGAGGAATATATGAAGAACACAGAGTTATTGTAATATGCAATGTTATACGCACTGCAACAGCCTGTAAGGAAGTACTTAGTGTAATAGGGCTATGAAGTGTTCCCTATTTCACTAGTATACTTGTGCCACCAGAGGCCTTACCATTCGTCACCCTTGCAAACGAACAATAGTATTCATACAGACGTAAAGCAAATAGTTGATCATCTCTTAAAAAATGTTTCCTGGAGGTTAAATGCCACGGGGTTATAGTCTTTAGCTAAAAGTTTGACTTCATCAAAATTAGCTCTAATTCCTCGACAGTTCCATTGTATAATATTATGATTCATGGGGGTGAACAGGTGATCTACCTCTACCCTCTTTCTTTTTTGAAGAGTGGCCATGTATAAGGCCACTTTTACCTGGTTCAGGGGTCTCTTCCATGTCTTCTAGGAGACCAGGGCGGTCGGGTAGCCTAGTGGTTAAAGCGTTGGCTCGTCACGCCGAAGACCCGGGTTCGATTCCCGACATGGGTACAATGTGTGAAGCCCATTTCTGGTGTCCCCCGCCGTGATATTGCTGGAATATTGCTAAAAGCGGCGTAAAACCATACTCACTCACTCACTCACTCACTCACTCTAGGAGACCAAAGCGATTGAAAATTGGACATGATCCTGTAGTCCTTTTGGACATCTGTCCGTTTCTGGTTTGTTTTGAACCCTTTGTTTAATTAAAGGGCGTACTACTTCTGCTCGTGCTACTTCTGGTTTGGGTATAACTTCTATTGGTGATATTTCTGTTTGTTGCTGTGTTTGGACATTTGTAGGGAATGTTTGAACAGAAACTGAAGATGCATTGTTAGATTGATCTGTGTTCAAAGAAAGATATGCAGGAATGTCTGCCTTGACCCATGTACAGTCTGTTTGACACATAACAGAACTTTTTGTAGGTTTGAGAGCTAATGCATAAGTGTTTTTTGTTGGTCCTGCAGGAGAATTGCCACTGACTATCTTCCGTGCATCAACGTAGCAAAGATTTTGTTCTGACTTGACCCGCTGCACTGCTGACTCAAATTTGAAAACAGGGCATTCAGGGTAAGATGCCATATGAGCTTCCTGGCAGTTAGAACATTTGATGGTAGCATCACAAGCAGAGTCTTCATGGTCTCGATCTTCACAGCGATAACACACAACATGATTTCTGCATGAAATTTGACCATGACCAAACTTTTGGCATTTGAAGCAGCGGATAGGACGTGGTATGAACAAATCAATCCTCATAGCAAAGCAAACTACCTTTAAACTTTCTGGCAGTTTAGGTATATCAAACGTCAAGAGGTAAGTGTTGGAAGGCGAAATTTTCCCATCTTTCTTGAACGTGAAACGTTTTGCTTCAATAACGCCTTGATCTCTGAGCTCAGAAACAATGTCATCAACTGATAGGTCATTTAAACTGCGATCACGGTCACGGGTGATCCCTTTGCTGAAGTTGAGCGAGATCGGGTGGTCAGACTCGCTGACTTGGTTGATACATATTATCGTATACCAATTACGTGGCTCGGTGTTCATGATGTCAATCACTGGATTGTCTGATCCAGACTCGATTATTTACAGACCGCCGTTAAATAGCTGGAATATTGCTGAATGCGGCGTTAAACAACGAACATCATCATCATATGACACAGTACTGTTTGTGCAAATAGAAAAATATAAATTCGTACATTATTTAAGGCCTCTTCATGTGTTATAGGAGGGGGTCATCGGAAATATTACTTGAATTTGGGGGGACCATGAGAAAATGTTACATAAAATGGGCTCGGGGTTGGGGGTTGGGTGTTCAAGCAAAATATGATTCAGGTTTAATAAGGCCAATCTCAGTCGACTGCAAAGACAGTGAACGGTGCTTTTTTTTAAAACATATTTTATTGACGCCTCTTTTAATCAATGTTTGGTACGGGCATTGAATGAAGCTTCAACAACATATATAAACACACACCGTTAACAGCGCAAACTTTAAGTTGGTCTGTCCCTTAACCATTATATTTTCCCTTCCGCCCATTCCTTTCTGTAACAAAAAAGTCTCAAAGAAAGTCAAGATTTTCATCTGAATCTCCCATCTCACTGTAGGTATTCAGCATCCCATGCTTGCTGTAAAAGGCGACTATGCTTGTCGTAAGAGGCGACTAACGGGATCGGGTGGTCAGAATGGTTGACTTTGTTGAAGGCACAGTAACGCATGGTGAGTGTGATGGGGGGGGTTATGTCGCGTTCGAGATTATTGCCCTTATATAGCGACGTGCGTGTGCGCGTTGGTGTGTGTATGCGTTGGTGTGTGTGTGTTGGTGTCACAGGAACTCGTTATTGGTCAGTAAATATAAATATATACCCCCTATATGTAAGTATACACACACTCAGCATTTCCAACTATGACAGATGCTTGCTGTGGGTGTTCTATCAACCTCAAACTGAGTATCTCCGACTATGACAGGTGCTTGCTGTGGGTGTACTATCAAACTCACACTTAGCATTTCCAACTATGATAGGTGCATGTTGTTTGTGTTCTATCAAAGTCACACTGGGTATCTCCGACTATGACAGGTGCTTGCTGATGGTGTTCTATCAAAATCACAATGGGTATCTCCGACTATGACAGGTGCATGTTCTGGGTGTTCTATCAACCTCACACTTAGCATTTCCAACTATGACAGGTGCTTGCTGTGGGTGTTCTATCAACCTCACAATGAGCATTTCAGACTATGACAGTACATGCTGTGGGTGTTCTATCAACCTCACACTGGGTATCTCCATCTATGACTGGTGCTTGCTGTGGGTGTTCTATCAACCTAAAACTGAGTATCTCCAACTATGACAGGTGCTTGCTGTGGGTGTTCTATCAACATTCACACTGGGTATCTCCGACTATGACAGGTGCTTGCCGTGGGTGTTCTATCAAAGTCACACTGGGTATCTCCGACTATAACTGGTGCTTGCTGTGGGAGTTCTATCAAAGTCACACTGGGTATCTCCGACTATGACTGGTGCTTGCTGTGGGAGTTCTATCAAAGTCACACTGGGTATCTCCGACTATGACAGGTGCTTGCTGTGGGTGTTCTATCAACCTCAAACTGAGTATCTCCAGTACTATGATAGAACATGCTGTGGGTGTTCTCTGAACAGGAGCTATTCATAAATAAAATATCCAAAGGAACAAAATAACATACATTTTTTTTAAATCGATTTTTAATAAAAAGTTATTTGCTGATACAGGTAAAAAATAGTTTGTTTCTATGTACAACCATTATATGGATCAAATGATTTCATGAGGACAAAAAGATCTGAATATAAAATTTCTCTGCAAGTTTGTCAAGACAAAGAGAGATTTCACTAAACGATCATCATCTTGATGTGAAGTACCTTTATTATTCTCTTACAATTCAGGCAATCTACTGTAACTTTCTTCAGTGACATCACACTTGCAGTATTTGTAATCTACTAAGGATGCTACAGCTTCTACCATTATCAATAAGGTTACAGCTTCCTGTATATCGACATAGAGTTCCATTTGGGGTTAGGAAATTTTACACAATAGACATATGTACACAGTAATCTATAGTAACATATAAAGGTGTAAAATGACTCCTTAGAATTTTCACATTTCATTTAAATACTTTTCTTTGATGATGAACGTTAGTTTCAATTATTGCCTGAACAATTGACCAGAAGCATCAAGGTCAAGGATTTCCCGATTCTTTCACATGACTAAAGTTGATTTGTCATGCTATGACAGATTAACTACAGTAATATGAAAGAATCAGGGGATCCGTCACTCTTTTTGAGTACATGTAATATATTTGGGAGATTAATCTTGCATCAAATTATACGAGCCGTTCAACATGTTTTAAAAACAATATCAAATTATTAAAATAAGATTTTCAAAAGGTTTTATCACTCAGGGGAGGACTTTTAACACGAAATGTACATACTGACCATTTAATTGAACATTCTTTCGAAACTATTAAAACTTACACTTACTAGTTAAAAAAGCCATTGATGATGAAAATGTCAAGGCCAGAATGAAAACAACCTCAGGTCGGGTCAATGCGCATGTTACATAAATCTTCATTCCAGCCAATCAGCACCTTCTGCTAGATGTTTACAATTCTTATGCAATGTACACATGAATATCATACAATGAACATGAATCATTATCTATATACACACATGATATGATTCTATATCTACATCATGAAAATCATGTTGAAATTATACATGTTGGTTTTTTATTAAGCACGACATTTCCTTGATAATTATTGTTATAGTTGTCTAAGAGAGAGCTGGCGGCAAGAAGAACTACATGAGGATGGAGGTGGTTTGTTTTCATGGGTAGATTCTCCCAGAACACAACACCTCACTGAACCCACCCTTCCCTATCCCAAGACACCAAAATAGTAACTCACTTTCCCTCAATGAGAATCTGAAGAAATACTGGACAAGAGTGTCTTGTTCTTTCATGGGAGATTAAGGCATCTCTACAATCAATACCTATTTAGTTTACTTTTCATGAGCATTTTATTTCATCAAGCTCACATACATTTGCAAACAAAATTAAAATTCTTCCCCCCAATGCTGAGAACCAATTCTTTTATTTTGTTAAGCCTAGACTACCTTTCGGTAAGTATCCAATATTTCCTCAACAACTGTCTAATGACATAGATTCTCCTAATACTATTATTAACAGATTCTTCAACAAGCATTTAGATACTGCTACAACTCAATTGTTGTTTTATCACCGCAACAAGTATCGTCTTATCAGGAATCCAAGCATGACGGTCGTCATGGAGATGCTTGCTTGGAGGACGGCAGCGACGTTGAAAGAGGGACAGTACGGGCATTGGTAGGAACCGCACACAAAACAGATGTTCATGGTGAAGATGTTGTAAGTTGTATACATCGATGTATTGTGCATTCCTGAAAATAAACAAATCATTCACATCAACAATCTAATTGACAACATTTGGAACAAATATGACGTCACAACTTATATTTCTCAGACTTGCTCGTTGTATATCAACACAATCATTTGTTCAATCTTGGTGCACATGTAAGACAGTGAGTTCAACTTTAGTTTTATCAAAGTATGTCGGCCTGATGTGGGAGGAGTGAGTGAGTGAGTGAGTGAGTATGCCGCCGCTTTTAGCAATATTCCAGTAATATCACGGTGGGGGACACCGGAAAATGGGCTTCACACATTCACCCATTGGGGGAATCGAACCCGGGTCTTCGGCGTGACGAGCCACCGCTTTACCCGCAAGGCTAGTCCACAGTCCCCCTTATGTGGGAGGAAAGCCCAAGCCATGCAGTATGTATGGTGCTGACAAACCTGGAAAATAATCATGGCAATTCAAGGTTCAAACCCATGAGGATCCTGGAATGCCCAAGGGATGCAACTCTGCATGTATTGCATGCTTTAGACTGGGCCACCTTTGACCTCAGTTAAAATAGCTATTGTGTGCGTGGGTGGGTTAGATCAATACTATGTGAGACCAGTGAAGATCCGGGGTAGAATGGGTCTTCAGCAAACGCATGCTTGCCGTAAGCTGCGACTGTCATAAGAGGCGACTAATGGGATCAGGTGGTCAGGCTGGTTGATGAATGTCATCGTATCCCAATTGCGTGGATCGATGCTCATGATATAAATCACTGGATTGTCTGGTCCAGACTTGATTATTTACAGACCGCCGTCATATAGCTGGAATATTGCTGAATGCAGTGTTAAACAACAAATAAACAAACAAACAATACCATGTGAAATAAGTTTGATCCTACATTTTGCCACTCTCTTGGGTTACCATGGTTACAGGCAAGAGAGGCTGTCAAGCAGTCATGCACCCCCAGAAGGAATGTTCCAGCGTGGATAGCCCAAAGCTTCTGTTGCCAGTCTACACAATAATAAAGTAGGGAACTACTGGTTAATGATGTGAGATACCCAAACCTTCTCCTCACCTGGTTCATAGTAGTCGTACACCCTCATGCGGTGTTGGATGGTGGCGTTGGCCACTGGGTACCATCGATCTGCTCGGAAGTATACGCAGGTCTTGCTCTGGTCAAGCTGAAACAGAAAACAGTTATGACAAGTCACTGTGCAACGTGAACCCTACAAGTGAGTGAGTGAGTATGGATTTACGCCGCTTTTAGCAATATTCCAGCAATATCACCAGAAATGGGCTTCACACATTGTAGCCATGTGGGGAATCAAACCCGGGCAAGCGAAGGCTTTAACCACAAGGCTATAAGGAATAATCAGGATGAGGACTTTCAACATTAAAAATGACAATTGGTCTCATTACATTTCAAAAACTAGTCAACATTGATACTTACATATTCAAAGTAGAAGACGATTTTCCTGCTGTAAAACTCAGCTCGGCGCAGGTTGGGCACAATGCCGGATTGAACGTATTCGCGTAGAGTGTTGTTCATGATGATGTAGCCAGTGGGGATGTCGATTTCCAGGACAGCGAGACCACTGGTGAGACTCTTCTCTGTGTACTCCCAGCTGTCAGACACATGGCATTCATTACAACATTGTCAGTGTTGAGGACACATGACGTGACAGACCACCACCGTGTACTCCCAGCTGTCAGACACATGGCATTCATTACAACATTGTCATTGTTGAGGACACATGACGTGACAGACCACCACCATGTACTCCCAGCTGTGAGACACATAGCATTCATTACAACATTGTCAGTGTTGAGGACACATGATGTGGCAGACCACCACCATGTACTCCCAGCTGTCAGACACATGGCATTCATTACAACATTGTCATTGTTGAGGACACATGACGTGGCAGACCACCACCGTGTACTCCCAGCTGTCAGACACATAGCATTCATTACAACATTGTCATTGTTGAGGACACATGACGTGGCAGACCACCACCGTGTACCCCCAGCTGTCAGACACATAGCATTCATTACAACATTGTCATTGTTGAGGACACATGACGTGGCAGACCACCACCGTGTACGGCCAGCTGTCAGACACATAGCATTCATTACAACATTGTCATTGTTGAGGACACATGACGTGGCAGACCACCACCGTGTACCCCCAGCTGTCAGACACATGGCATTCATTACAACATAGTCATTGTTGGGGACACATGACGTGGCACACCACCATCGTGTACTCCCAGCTGTCAGACACATGGCAGTCATTACAACATTGTCATTGTTGAGGACACATGATGTGGCAGACCACCACCGTGTACTCCCAGCTGTGAGACACATAGCATTCATTACAACCTTGCCAGTGTTGAGGACACATGACGTGGCAGACCACCACCGTGAACGTCCAGTTGTCAGAGACATGGCATTCATTACAACATTGTCATTGTTGAGGACACATGATGTGGCAGACCACCACCATGTACTCCCAGCTGTCAGACACATAGCATTCATTACAACATTGTAATTGTTGAGGACACACGACGTGACAGACCACCATCGTGTACTCCCAGCTGTGAGACACATAGCATTCATTACAACATTGTCATTGTTGAGGACACATGACGTGCCAGACCACCACCGTGTACTCCCAGCTGTCAGACACATGGCATTCATTACAACATTGTCATTGTTGAGGACACATTATGTGGCAGACCACCACCATGTACTCCCAGTTGTCAGACACATGGCATTCATTACAACATTGTCATTGTTGAGGACACATTATGTGGCAGACTACCACCATGTACTCCCAGCTGTCAGACACATGGCATTCATTACAACATTGTCATTGTTGAGGACACATGATGTGGCAGACCACCACCGTGTACCCCCAGCTGTCAGACACATAGCATCCATTACAACATTGTCATTGTTGAGGACACATGACGTGGCAGACCACCACCGTGTACGGCCAGCTGTCAGACACATGGCATTCATTACAACATTGTCATTGTTGAGGACACATGACGTGGCAGACCACCACCGTGTACCCCCAGCTGTCAGACACATGGCATTCATTACAACATAGTCATTGTTGGGGACACATGACGTGGCACACCACCATCGTGTACTCCCAGCTGTCAGACACATGGCAGTCATTACAACATTGTCATTGTTGAGGACACATGATGTGGCAGACCACCACCGTGTACTCCCAGCTGTGAGACACATAGCATTCATTACAACCTTGCCAGTGTTGAGGACACATGACGTGGCAGACCACCACCGTGAACGTCCAGTTGTCAGACACTGGGCATTCATTACAACATTGTCATTGCTGAGGACACATGACGTGGCAGACCACCACCGTGTACTCCCAGTTGTCAGACACATGGCATTCATTACAACATTGTAATTGTTGAGGACACATGACGTGACTGACCACCACCGTGTACTCCCAGCTGTCAGAGACATGGCATTCATTACAACATTGTAATTGTTGAGGACACATGACGTGACTGACCACCACCGTGTACTCCCAGCTGTCAGAGACATAGCATTCATTACAACATTGTCATTGTTGGGGACACATGACGTGACTGACCACCATCGTGTACTCCCAGCTGTCAGACACATGGCATTCATTACAACATTGTAATTGTTGAGGACACACGACTTGACAGACCACCACCGTGTACTCCCAGCTGTGAGACACATAGCATTCATTACAACATTGTAATTGTTGAGGACACATGACGTGCCAGACCACCACCGTGTACTCCCAGCTGTCAGACACATGGCATTCATTACAACATTGTCAGTGTTGAGGACACATTATGTGGCAGACCACCACCATGTACTCCCAGTTGTCAGACACATGGCATTCATTACAACATTGTCATTGTTGAGGACACATTATGTGGCAGACCACCACCATGTACTCCCAGCTGTCAGACACATGGCATTCATTACAACATTGTCATTGTTGAGGACACATTATGTGGCAGACCACCACCATGTACTCCCAGTTGTCAGAGACATGGCATTCATTACAACATTGTCATTGTTGAGGACACATGATGTGGCAGACCACCACCGTGTACCCCCAGCTGTCAGACACATAGCATTCATTACAACATTGTCAGTGTTGAGGACACATGATGTGGCAGACCACCACCGTGTACTCCCAGCTGTCAGACACATGGCATTCATTACAACATTGTCAGTGTTGAGGACACATGACGTGACAGACCACCACCGTGTACTCCCAGCTGTCAGACACATAGCATTCATTACAACATTGTCATTGTTGAGGACACATGACGTGACAGACCACCACTGTGTACCCCCAGCTGTCAGACACATGGCATTCATTACAACATGGCAATGACTTTTAAAAATATAGTGTGGACAGGCAGTGTGGTTCTTTTTTTCCCTTTTTCAAACAAGCATGTTACCAAATAAACAGTTGTGTATAGATCTTGGACAGGGCCTCCCTACATAAACAAGCAATCAAACTCCTATTGCCACCATGACCGTAAGACAAGATGCACAGTAAAGCAGTGCGCATGTAAAGGGAAGTAACTGCAGTTAGACCAAGTTGAGTGTTGGAGGATTACAGTTACACCAAGCTGAGTGTCGGAGGAATACAGTTACACCAAGCTGAGTGTCAGAGGAATACAGTTACACCAAGCTGAGTGTTGGAGGAATGCAGTTAGACCAAGCTGAGTGTTGAGGCAATACAGTTACACCAAGCTGAGTGTCTGAGGAATACAGTTACACCAAGCTGAGTGTCAGAGGAATACAGTTAGACCAAGCTGAGTGTCAGAGGATTACAGTTAGACCAAGTTGAGCGTTGGAGTAATACAGTTAGACCAAGTTGAGTGTTGGAGGATTACAGTTAGACCAAGCTGAGTGTTGGAGGAATACAGTTAGACCAAGTTGAGTGTTGGAGGATTACAGTTAGACCAAGTTGAGTGTTGGAGGAATGCAGTTAGACCAAGCTGAGTGTTGGAGGAATACAGTTAGACCAAGCTGAGTGTTGGAGGAATACAGTTAGACCAAGCTGAGTGTCGGAGGAATGCTAGTTAACTCACCTGACACAAGGAGACATCTCCATGATAGAGGCGTTCCTTCCCGAGAACTGGATGTAGTCTATCATCAGGTCAAAGAACTTAATTCCGTCCTGTGTTGGTTTCAGCAGGATTGGATACTCAACATTCACGGTGGTTGTCAGCTGCAGTAAACATGGTGAGGTGAGGTGAGGTGAGGTGAGGTGAGGTGAGGTGGGGTGAGGTGGGGTGAGAATTGGTTTAACGTTGCCTCCAAGATTATTGCACTTATATAGCAACATGCATGCATGTCGAGCGCCAGACAGGATAACAACAAGTACCATCTATTAACGATTGTTGTTATGACACTGTCAGGGATCAAACCCCTGACCTACTGTCTCCGGGCGGACGGTCTACCACTGGACCACGGAGGCGGTCTAGGCTGCATTGAAGTCACATGCAAGGTAGAACATTTCACATAGCCTGGATGCAAGTCAACAATGCATACAAGTCTTACTGTTAACTGTTACTTAGTGCTGACACAGCACCACATAAATTGTTATGCACCAGGGCATTGGTAAAACATTTTAGCCTTGACACTAAATGCTCGTCTGGGGCCCATTCTGCTCTTAATATGCCCTGGAACATGTAGCTATTACATACCTGCATTAGGGCACGACCTGTGCCCTGGGCCAGGATCTTCATGGCACCGTACACAATAGGAAGCTGGAAACACAACAAGATTCTAAATACCTACAGCAACATTCAACAAAAGTGACAAACATTTCCGTAATCATAAGAAATCTGTACGAAAAGCGTGGTATGATTCTGACAATGTCAATGCAAATAGTGATGATGTCACCTGTCACAAACACATGCAAGGGCAAGTCAATTGTTCACCAAAAAAAATATGGTACAAGTCAAAAATAGGGAATTCCTAATGATGTGTCAAATTTGGAAATGTCCTCCACAGGTCAACCATAAAACTATGAAAGCTTTATAACAAACTGAAGGATATAAGGAACTCTTTTAGTCCGGTTATAACAACCATATAAGCATCAAGTACCTCTTGCTGTTATAACATCCATATAAGCATCAAATACCTCTTGCTGTTATAACAACCATATAAGCATCAAATACCTCTTGCTGTTATAACAACGATATAAGCATCAAATACCTCTTGCTGTTATAACAACCATATAAGCATCAAATACCTCTTGCTGTTATAACAACCATGTAAGCATCAAATACCTTTGCTGTTATAACAACCATATAAGCATCAAATAACTCTTGCTGTTATAACAACCATGTAAGCATCAAATACCTTTGCTGTTATAACAACCATTTAAGCATCAAATACCTCTTGCTGTTATAACAACCATATAGGCATCAAATACCTCTTGCTGTTATAACAACCATATAAGCATCAAATACCTCTTGCTGTTATAACAACCATGTAAGCATCAAATACCTCTTGCTGTTATAACAACCATATAAGCATCAAATACCTCTTGCTGTTATAACAACCATATAAGCATCAAATACCTCTTGCTGTTATAACAACCATATAAGCATCAAATACCTCTTGCTGTTATAACAACCATATAAGCATCAAATACCTATTGCTGTTATAACAACCATATAAGCATCAAATACCTCTTGCTGTTATAACAACCATATAGGCATCAAATACCTCTTGCTGTTATAACAACCATATAAGCATCAAATACCTCTTGCTGTTATAACAGCCATTTTTAGCATCAAATACCTCTTGCTGTTATAACAACCATATAAGCATCAAATACCTCTTGCTGTTATAACAACCATATAAGCATCAAATACCTCTTGCTGTTATAACAACCATGTAAGCATCAAATACCTCTTGCTGTTATAACAACCATATAAGCATCAAATACCTCTTGCTGTTATAACCATATAAGCATCAAAAACCTCTTGCTGTTATAACAGCCATGTAAGCATCAAATACCTCTTGCTGTTATAACAACCATATAAGCATCAAATACCTCTTGCTGTTATAACAACCATGTAAGCATCAAATACCTCTTGCTGTTATAACAACCATGTAAGCATCAAATACCTCTTGCTGTTATAACAACCATATAAGCATCAAATACCTCTTGCTGTTATAACAACCATATAAGCATCAAATACCTCTTGCTGTTATAACAACCATGTAAGCATCAAATACCTCTTGCTGTTATAACAACCATTTAAGCATCAAATACCTCTTGCTGTCATAACAACCATTTAAGCATCAAATACCTCTTGCTGCCATAACAACCATGTAAGCATCAAATACCTCTTGCTGTTATAACAACCATTTAAGCATCAAATACCTCTTGCTGTTATAACAACCATATAAGCATCAAATACCTCTTGCTGTTATAACAACCATATAAGCATCAAATACCTCTTGCTGTTATAACAACCATGTAAGCATCAAATACCTCTTGCTGTCATAACAACCATTTAAGCATCAAATACCTATTGCTGCCATAACAACCATGTAAGCATCAAATACCTCTTGCTGTTATAACAACCATTTAAGCATCAAATACCTCTTGCTGTTATAACAACCATTTAAGCATCAAATACCTCTTGCTGTCATAACAACCATATAAGCATCAAATACCTCTTGCTGTTATAACAACCATTTAAGTATCAAATACCTCTTGCTGTCATAACAACCATTTAAGCATCAAATATCTCTTGCTGTCATAAAAACCACATATGTATGAAATACCTCTTGTCTGGGCCGGTCAAAACCTTGCATGTAAAATAGTGAGTGAGTTAGTGAGTATGGTTTTACGCCTGGTATGGTTTCCAGCAATATCACGACAGGGGATACCAGAAATGGGCTTCACACATTCTACTGATGTGGGGAATTGAACCCGACTCTTCAGCGTGACGAGCAAAAGCTTTACCCACTCGGCGACCCCACCGCCCCTACTTGTAAAATAAGCTTTATGACAGAATGCCAAGTTTTCCGCCATTTTCAATGGCCTAGAAGGTCACATGTCTTATGCAAAACAGAAACGCAGTTTGGTTCCAAGTCAGGTCTGGTATTGAGATGAGTAATAAAAATTGAATGGGAGCTACCGAAAAGAAGTACTTCCAAAATTCCCGGAACCTAAGCCAATCAGATGCTCTGTTCGTTGGAACCTTTACCACTCTGGTGAAATTGAAAAGGACTGAGAGAGGTGCTGACAAACCAAGATCATAATAAAGGCAAGTGGAGGCATTCTGATCCTGACATGACTAAGGGACAGAACTCTGCCTTAGACCCTTGGTCCATCCATGCTTTGAGCCTACAATGCAATGGCTGAACAGTGTTTGCGTTTACGGCGTCCCATATACAAAAATACGCACTGAAAAAAAATACGACCCCAAAAAAAACAACCTTCACGCTTCCCCCTTACGCGTTATTTCATTTTGAAAAAAGTTCACTTCACGCATAACTTATTGTTGTTTTGTTTCGTGTTTCTCTCGTTCCCAAAACCCACGTGATAATATGTATCCAATATTCGCTGGGTTCCGGTGCTAGCCAGATTTCGGCGGGAACGCGGGAAACTGAGAGGTATCCGATGACGTTTCTCTTCCATGTCATGTCCGTAATGGCATCGCTGATTGGTTACAAAATGGAAATAGAAACGTAAGCCAATCGCAGACCTTGTTAAGAGTATTTTGTCAATGTCAAGGACTAAGGTCCAAATGGCATCACCGAAACTTTGTCAAAAGAAAAATAGGTTTCAAGAAAGTTTGCTTGAAGAGCCAATATACTCTTTCAACACCGTAGGCCGGTTCACCAGCCAAGAAGCCTCGAGTCCCCAGACACCGCAGGCCGGTAATCCAGCCATGTCGTAGTCACGTCAAAATAAAGGGTAGCCTTTATATATTTTTATGAACCTACCTGTCATATCATTCATTTATTAAATCAATCACATTTCACAATGTCTGAAATACGTATTCCATTTCAATTTATCATTTTTTTATCGAAAGATCAAATGATTCACTATTTCCGCGATGTTATTGAAAATAAAATTCTCGGACACACACTTCGACAACGGGTCCACATCGAACATGTCAAAGTGCAAAACAAAGACGTTTCAAGCAAATCTTTAAATCTAGTATACAAAGTAATAAATAACATCAACCAAAATATATCTATAAGTTGTCGAACTTACAGCTAAGTTATTATTTCAATCTTTTCGTGCGATCGCGTATAATGTAAATTAAAATGACATCTCGGCTCTGATACGATGTTTCCAATATGCCTGAAAAACCTAGGTCACAGCTCCTAACCTAGCACGATACATCCACGAAGTTCCATGTTTTTAATATAGATCGCGAGTTTCCTGCTTGAAACGTTCAGAATAACAAAAACCTTTCGTCAAAATCTTTGATTACACACGTGCCATTGCTGGAGTTGATTGACAGCCTTAGGTCATGTACTCTAGTTTGACCAATCACCACCCTCGTAGCAGATATCGGCAAGAAAGCACGTGACAAACTTACAGCGACGAAAAGACTTTGCGAGGTTTGTGTAGATAAAAAAATAAACTTTGTAATACGAAGCTTCGAAAACGGACTATTTCTTCATGTTACTGACAGCCGCAGGTATCCAGAAATTGGTGATGACAGATACTATTTACAATTATTTATAAAATACTTTTCCGATCAGGTAAACAATGAAAATAAAAAAGAAATTGGAAAGTGGATTTTATGTTTGTTTATATTTTACAAAAATTGTCAAATTTACCCTTCCTTGGTCCTCAATCTGGACTTTTGAATGTGTTAGCTTACATTTGTTTTTATTTACAACTTACTTGAGTTGTAAATACTTTATTTAAATAATGTGATTAACATAAATATGTATAAACAGTAGGATTAGACCTTTCAAATGGTGTATAACATGTAGCTGCAAAGATGTTTTACTATACTAACATTTAGTCTATGAAATATTATATTACACAATACCCTTCTCGACTCTAAAAATAAATATATAATTTCCCCTATGCTGATTTCCTAGCTAGAGCTGGCTTGACTTGCTTTTGTATACGTTTCTAGATTGGTGTTGTTTTCACAAAATTAGTAAAATCTAAATATTTTTTACATTTGTATACTTATCCTGCATTACTCCGTATTGCATTTACTGCTATGTTTGACAGAGAGACTAACTGTGTGAGATCCAGCTGCTGAAGAAAGTTGTCCCAACCAGCCCAGGAGGCAGCGCCCTCTCACAGTCGGCACGTGACCCGGAAGTCATGACGTCACACAAAAAGACATAACTGCTTTAAACATAACATCTGAAACTTCGTGGGGAGGTAGCGTAGCGAAAGGGAGGGCACTTAGACTTCGTAATGCAGGATAAGTATACAAATGTAAAAAATATTTAGATTTTACTAAATTTTTTAACTTATCCTGCATTACTCCGTATTGCATCTTTATCAGACGGCTTGGCCGGTGGGCATACTTGCAGATGTGAACCATATTAAACCCTCGTCAAGGTCCGATGAATCCGCACCGCATACAAGTGATGACCGGAACATCTACGACCATTCCTTTCTTCAGGAAACAAGAGTCGATGCAAAAACGAAACGCCCGAATAGGTAACCGAAATACAATGAGGCGTGTAGCCAAAATATATAACTTACCGAAGAGCGAAAGCGAAACGCAGTAGAACCTAGAGCTAATCTGAGGTGATAAACACCAGAGAGTTCGACGGGCCCCGCTCGGGGAATCGAAGAATCAGCGGCGTCGGCGGCAAAATCTACGACCAATCCCAAGAGCGAATGCGAAACGCAGGAGAGCCCTCTAGGCTGGAGGCAAGGAACACCGGTGAGGTCGACGGGCACCGCCCAGGTACCAGAGAAGCAGCGGCGTTGGCGTCGGCGCCGGTGTCCACATCTACTACCATTCCTGTCGTCAGGAAACGAGAGTTGATGCAAAAAGTAAAACCCGGATAGGTGACAGCAATAGAATGAGTCGGGTAACCCAAAACTAAAACTGACCTAAGAGCGAATGCGGAACGCAAGAGAGCCGTCTCGTCTGGGGTGATAAACACCAGAGAGGTCGACGGGCCCCGCTCAGGGTATCGGAGAATCAGTGGCGTCGGAGATAGATGACCTGTTGGGCTACAACCAGGGACCAAAACTGTGAACGCCGGCGACAACTTTCAAGGCTACATCACGGAAGTAGTGGTTGGTGAAGGCGGTGTCCGATCGCCACGAACAGGCTTCCCTGAACGACGGGATGGAACAGTATACCGTGAAGAACCAGTGTAAATACGATCGCCCTGATCTCATTTTATTTCAGGTAATAGCCTTTGGGGGGAGGGTCCAATCCGGCGGCTCATACGCTTTAAGGATGACCGCCCGGAGCCACAGGGAAAAGTATTCCGGCTGACCAACGACAGCGACGAAGGGGAGACCGGCAGAAAAAGGTGTTTCCTAGACTTGCGGCAGTCTTTAGATCGTAGAATAACCTTCAGTGCCCTTACTGGGCATAATGACGCTCATCCTCATCCTCGGCACCCGCACTGGACGAGGGGGGAGGGGACAAGGAATGATCAATCAGGCTGTCCTGGGAGTTGAGTCTTTACGCTGACGTCCCAGTACGGTCCATGATGAACGGCGCCCTGGGTACCGCATTCGAACCGGGCATGGGAGACGTCGAGGGCGTGCTGTACATGGACTCGAGCGGCAGTAGTCAAAACCAGTAGAAACACCCGTCTTCTACTTAAGGTCGTAGAAGGAAGACGAGGGGAGTGGTTCGAAGGGCGTTGAAGACCACATTCAGATCCAACGCAGGCGGTCCAAACTTGGTCTTCAGGTCTTCAAGACTGAACGAGCGCAGCCAGGCCCGTAGGTCGGGAATTTTCGTCTTTCTCCGATCGTCCGGGATGGCCAGAACGGAGTAGATGGCGACCAGGTATGTGGGGGTGGTAAGCCCTTCAACCGATGGGTGCTACACAAGTACAGAAGGAACTGATCCAGGATCTGCGGTGACGCTGTCATCGGATCCTGGTGTTTGTCAGAACAAAATGCCTGGAACAAGCATCATTTATCAGCATACAGTCCCCCTGTAGATGGACGGTGGGCTGAAGCAATAGCCTTGGTCGCTCTAGCCGAATAGCCCTTGGCTTTCTGCATGTGTGTCAGGCGTGCAGACGATAACATGCGGGTATGAGGGTGTGGCTTCTCATTCTAACAGACCGTGTGGATGGAGCAGAAGGTTGGACCACACCGGAAGTTCCAGGGGTTGTCTCTGGCTATGTTTCGGAGGTCGATAACCCAACTTCTGGCTGACCAATAAGGCGAGACCAAAGTCAATGGCAGGGGTCGAGTGGCCTGGATCTCTGAAGAACCGTGGGAGGGAGAACCGGAGTCGTAAAAGCGTACGCGCGTAATCCTTCTCAGGAACGATGGAAGGTTTCGACTGCCACAGCGGTCGTATCCGGCACAGGTGGAATGGAAGACGACAGCTGGCCACATTCAGATATGAGGCAAACAGATCTAGGGTTGGGGTGTCGACCGTTTCACATAGTCTGGCCCGAGGCGCCGGAGAGCGTGAGGCGTCGGAGAGCTTGAGGCGCCTGGAACGCCGAAGATGGTGATTCTCGGGTGCGCCGGTCGAGTTTGTGGCGCCGGGAGAGGGGCGAGAACTCTGGGTCCGCAAACACCACACTACGGTGACGTCGTCAGTGGACACGATCAACAGGGCGTGACCGAGAATGCACTGTCAGCAAGTGCCGTCCTGGATAAGCATTTATCTCGAGGCTGTTGCTGTGCCAATGGTGTTGATCTCTGGATCACAGGTGGTCACAATGTGGGCTGGCGTGGGCCACTAGCCACTGACAAGGTGGCAGGGGAGGTAGTCAGCAACAGGGGTCTGCGATTGCGTACCGTCGGTACGATTCGGAAAAAGGTGTGATCGCCTGCGAGCCAACCTCAAGTAGACGAAGTAAACCTGCTTCACAATCGACCGCCGGGGCATCGACGTAACCGGGTAGTAGGAAGTCGAGGCAATATGGCCATTGCACGAAGTAATGAGATCGTTTTCATCCCTGAAGCGGCGTATAAGTACTCCTGTTCTTATATCAAGGTGACGATGGAGGACGACAACACGATACGAGGCAGGTATGCAACAGGGGTCAGTGGGACGGCCGAGGGACTTTAAGTATCAAATCGACACTGTGTCCGGTAGTCAAGGCGGAAGATAGGAAGGTGTCGTAGTCGAAAAGATCAAACCGGACGAAGGAAGGCGATCTCTTCCATCCCTTGAACGCCTATAGGCGCTATCGTTCTTATAGCGAAGGGTTGATGAAACAAGGTTCCTCGTGACAGCCGTGTTGGTAGAGGAGGTCTATTGTTTCCAACATCCGTGCATGGATGGACTGCGACAGGCGCCTGGTTGAGTGGTATCACCAAGCGTACAGGTAGACATGGAAACCAATCTGTAGAAATACATGGCACCCCTTGCCATGGTAAGTTGACCTAAATCCGGTCGGAGTTGTTGACAGTCCGAGTACTTGACACGTGACATGTAAATCACTCTGCGCAGTAGCCGAGAAAACCGCCTTGGAGTCGGAACTGAGGTGCAAACTCCACACACAGACAATCCTCAATGAACTGTGTGAGAGACGATAAAGTGGTGTACCCGAGTTTTGCGATAAAACACGGAACCCCATGGGCGTCGTGCAAAACCCGGGGAGCGCCGAGGAAGAGTCTCTCTAAGGAACGCTGGCGCTAGGGTAGGGTAGAACAGCGTTGATGTCTGCGATGTCGACGAAGTAAACTCTTTGTAAGTGGATGTCGTCGTCGAATCTGATACAGACGCTGTTCACATGACGCTCTGTTTCGATGGAAACCCGCAGGTCATCTCTCCGGAATCATAGCGCTTTAAACGACGGGATTATGGATAACGTCTCAGTGGGCAAGTTGAATCAGACCAACTGTCTATTGGTTGAAATGATTCCACCCAGGAAGTAGAACGATATTTACGATCCCGAAGACCGACGGGAGAGTAGCGAAAGGAGCGGCGACAGTTGTTTCACCATGCTTCTCCGTGTGACGAGTTATGAGACGGCAGCAAGAGAAGAGGGCAGTGGCGCCGGGGAGGCGATTGCCGATGATGCCCCTTAAGCCGCAGTAGAAGATCAGATGGTCGGCTCGTTGATCTGAGCTTGATAAAGCTTGTTGATCTGAAGCTTGTTGAGCGCCGAAGACATCAGAGGATGCGGAGGCGCCGGAGCGCGGAGACATCAGCGGCGCCGGTGGCGCCGAGTCATCGGAGGCGCCGAGTCAACAGCTTGTCATGAACAAGTCATGAAGCTTGTTGAGCGCCGAGTCATCAGAGGCGCCGGTAGCGCCGAGTCATCAGAGGCGCCGGGAGCGCCGAGACATCGGAGGCGCCGAGTCATCAGAGGCGCCGGAGGCGCCGCGTCATCAGAGGCGCCGTGAGCGCCGTGAGCGCCGTGTCATCAGAGGCGCCGGAGGCGCCGCGTCATCAGAGGCGCCGAGTCATCGGAGGCGCCGGGGGCGCCGGAGACATCAGCGTTGACGGTGTTGGAGACCGTGAACGGTCGTATGTCGTGCCAGGGGAGGCAGACTCTACGTTGGGAGCGCTGGAGCCGCCGGTGGAGTAGGAGACCGTGAACGGTCGTATGTCGTGCCAGGGGAGGCAGACTCTACGTTGGGAGCGCTGGAGCCGCCAGTGGAGTAGGAGACCGTGAACGGTCGTATGTCGTGCCATGGGAGGCAGACTCTACGTTGGGAGCCGCCGTGAAGCTCCGCTGAGCGCTGCTGCCGTCAACGTAGGTGGGGGTCGACGAGCACGTTGAGCGAGGTGTGTCCTGGATACTCGCATGAGCTGAAGGATCACAGCTACGAATGACTGCAACATCGGCACTGCCTTGTGAAAGTACAGGGCGTCGTACAATCACGGCAGAAAGGGGCGGCCCCGACCAGATTTGTTCCCGCGGAAACAAGTGCAGCGAGGCAGAAAATCTGGAATTTAAGCAAAACATAACTATGTGGCAAAGCCACAAAGTGCGGGAAGCATAATGTGTGGCCAATCACAAAGTATGGGAAGCATAAAGTAACTCAAAAACAGTATATTTTATTAAAGTTTATGAGATAAACAAGTACGCTAAAAGGGAGCGAAAAGGCAAAGCCTTAAGCAAACACGTAACCATGTGGCAAAACCACAGAGTACGGGAGACATAATGTAACTCATAAACTTCGTATTATATTGAAGTTTATGAGAAGAAACAATTACGCTGAGAGGTAGCGAAAAGGCAAGGCTTCAAGCACACCAAAACAACATACATAAATGTAATGTATTACCCAAGCCAAAGAGAGAATTCAAAACGCAGAACACGACATTACGTGGCCACGTGGTGAATGGCCAAAATGGCGGGAAAGAAAACAAAATGGCGGGAACAACATTGCGCCCGTAAATTACTGTGACGTGAGCCACAGACGAGCGATAAACGTTACAATTTACGAATGGGAAGACCCTAAGGTCACGGCCCATATCAGGTAACAATGTAGCAGCATATAATGAATGTAGAAACACGCAAAATATAAAAAACAAATAATAAGCTTTAATTTCCACAAGGGATACAAAGTACGTCCGTCCGTGGAGGTGACAAAGCAGTTATGTCTTTTTGTGTGACGTCATGACTTCCGGGTCACGTGCCGACTGTGAGAGGGCGCTGCCTCCTGGGCTGGTTGGGACAACTTTCTTCAGCAGCTGGATCTCACACAGTTCGTCTCTCTGTCAAACATAGCAGTAAATGCAATACGGAGTAATGCAGGATAAGTTAAAAAATTATATATATTCCAGTCATGTTGCAGGACTAATGTTTTACAAGCAGATAATTTCCTTGATAAATGTTGGCTTCATCTATCACACAAGAGTCTCTGGGAACTTGGTTTCACAGCAGATAAAGCTCCTGGTTGACTGGTGTTGAAAGAGTCAAGTGGCTAATCTATGAAGATTTCAAAGATGTTTTGTGTACACCCATAAAAACTGAGACTTAAAGATTTTAACCACACACTTATTTATGCTCAGAATGGCCCAAAGTTCACCATTTCAGGTCCACATTTAACAAAATTTCTTGGGGGACATGCCCCCAAACACCCCTAGATAGCTTCGCGCTTATGGCGCTCGCAGCGCTCGTGTCACAGGGTACCCCATTATTTTGGAACACAACGCAAACACCGCTGAATACTCACGTAGGCATTCTGCAGTTTTGTGTAGTTGGCCTTGGTGAAGGATCGGATCTCAGCCCAATTTGGGGAAGCAGTAGATTCTAACTTCACCATCATGTCAAAGACATTTCTGTTGGGATCAACTTGAGTGAACTGGAACAATGCTTCCATGGCAACCAGAGTATCCTGAAAATGATGAGAAATATTGTAGTCGAAGTTTCACGGTGCAGAACATTGGAGTTCTTCAAATGGAATCAAAAGTCATTTGGGGACAAAAGAAACAATCCATTCCTGAAACTACTTCACTCAATGGAGTGTCAGTTTGGTTCAATGCTGCTTTTAATATTATTGCAGTTATATCACAAAATTTCAGCTTAATGTGGGAGGAAAGCCGATCTTAGACATTTACCACTTTCATGAATACCACAAGCACACATTGACAAACATTTTCAGAAACAAAGTGTAAGGATTCGAACGTACAATATTAAGGGAAGTAACTCTGCACAGTACCTGTGTAGAAGCAAACCCTCCAATGCTGTTCCTCATCGTCTGGAGCCAGCGCATCATGGAATCCCTTTCGAACTTGATGCCATTGTTGTTGATGTATGCCATCAGAGCGTATGCTGTCGATTGCACTGCGTAGGCATCATTGCTAAGTTCTTGGCGAGGCTTCAGGAAACGAACAGTGTTTACAATTTCTGACGGGTTGGGAGGCACTTCATCATTGGAAAAGTAGGTATCAGTACCTGAAAAAGAGAATCAAAATATTAAACTTTTTTAATATATTTTTCTTTTACAAACAAAATCTAAAGGTATTTCTCAAACAATGATATGGCATTTTCACAAGTTGATAAGCTTTAATTAATGTTACATGATCTGATTGTATGGCACAAAGGAACAGTATCTAGTGATCTTTTTTTTTAATGTCACATCCTCTTTATTCAAGCTGAATAATGACAGTCTGTAAATAACCTAGTCTGGATCAGACAATTCAGTGATTAATACTACAAGCAATGATCCACGCCACCAGGGTAGGATGGCACCAAGGCACTGATCCTTACCGCCCCCCCCCCCCCCACTAACACACACCACGAGGGTAGGATGGCACCAAGGCACTGATCCTGACACACACACCCCCCCCCCCCCCCCCCCACTAACACACACCACCAGGGTAGGATGGCACCAAGGCACTGATCCTGCCCTGTTGGTTGTTATGGAAACTAAAACCAATTTGAATAATGTGTAGGGAATATGACTTGGTACACTGTAGCAACAAGGTGACTGATGTCACAACATATTAGTCAGTACTTTATCTTAGAAGGTTTGTCCAGCACTTACTTGATCTCCTGGTAGCCCAGAGTTTATCAAAGGCTGTGCGACTCTTCTCCTGGCTGAGGGAGAGGGCGTAGGATGTGATGGCCAGCTGGAACGTGGCCGTGGAGGGGATGGCACTCACTTTATTGGCCAGGTAGTTCGCTGCATTGGCTCTGGCTGAGTCCAAGCATGCCAGTGCATCCTGGAAGAGAGGCGTATTCTGGCTGAGGAGGCGTGAGTGAGATTGGATTAACTCGGATGAGATGATCATTTTACTTATATCACCATATGTCATATCAATGTGGGTGGAAAGCCCTAAGTGAAGCATTATCACAATTTTCTGAGAAGTGTTGAAATTTCTAATGATCTTTTACTTACCTCTGAAACATCTGTAGTTTCGTACAGAGCTATGAGAACGTACGCTGTCAGTGATATTGGGTCGTCATACATTCTCTGGCTGAGGATATTGTCACCGGAAGCCTGCACAGATAACATCAGTCAGTGAGTGAGTGAGTGGATGATTGGGTGGATGAGAGGGTGGATATGTGGGTGGATATGTGAGTGGATGAGTGAGTGGATGAGTGCGTGGATGAGTGCGTGGATGAGTGAGGGGACGGGTGAATGAGGAGGTGGGTGGATGATTGGGGGGATGAGTGGGGGGGATTGATGAGTGGGTAAGTGGCTGGATGAGGAGGTGGGTGGATAAGTGGCTGGATGAGGAGGTGGGTGGATAAGTGGCTGGATGAGGTGGTGGGTGGATAAGTGGCTGGATGAGGAGGTGGGTGGATAAGTGGCTGGATGAGGAGGTGGGTGGATAAGTGGCTGGATGAGGAGATGGGTGGATAAGTGGCTGGATGAGGAGGTGGGTGGATAAGTGGGTGGATGAGGAGGTGGGTGGATAAGTGGGTGGATGAGGAGATGGGTGGATAAGTGGCTGCATGAGGAGGTGGGTGGATAAGTGGCTGGATGAGGAGGTGGGTGGATAAGTGGCTGGATGAGATGGTGGGTGGATAAGTGGCTGGATGAGGAGGTGGGTGGATAGATGGCTGGATGAGGAGGTGGGTGGATAAGTGGATGGATGAGGAGGTGGGTGGATAAGTGGCTGGATGAGGAGGTGGGTGGATAAGTGGATGGATGAGGAGGTGGGTGGATAAGTGGCTGGATGAGGAGGTGGGTGGATAAGTGGCTGGATGAGGAGGTGGGTGGATAAGTGGCTGGATGAGGAGATGGGTGGATAAGTGGCTGCATGAGGAGATGGGTGGATAAGTGGCTGCATGAGGAGGTGGGTGGATAAGTGGCTGGATGAGGAGGTGGGTGGATAAGTGGCTGGATGAGGAGGTGGGTGGATAAGTGGCTGGATGAGGAGGTGGGTGGATAAGTGGCTGGATGAGGAGGTGGGTGGATAAGTGGCTGGATGAGGACGTGGGTGGATAAGTGGCTGGATGAGGAGGTGGGTGGATAAGTGGCTGAATGAGAAGGGGGGGTGGATAAGTGGCTGGATGAGAAGGGGGGATGGATAAGTGGCTGGATGAGGAGGTGGGTGGATAAGTGGATGGATGAGGAGGTTGGTGGATAAGTGGATGGAAGGGTTGGTTGGGGATGAGTGTGAAACGGTAGGTGGATGAATGAGTGGACGGGTGAGTGGATGGGTGAGTGGGTGGGTGGGTGCATAAGTGGGTTGATGGATGAGTGGTTGGGTGAGTGAGATGTGTTGGAGATTTGGTGGGTTTGTTCTTTGAGTGAGTGAGTGAGAGTGTTTGTTTGTTTTGGGAGGGTGGATGGATGAGTGAGTGGGTTGGTGTGTAGGGTACAGCCGTTGTTTGGGCCATTAATCCAATATTTTGGAACTGATTTACAAATACAGTTTTACATTTCATACAGAATTTATAAAAAGACTATCAGTGTGAAGAGAAGGTGTTTAAAGAAACAGTCTCACCATTTTCCTGTCGTATGCCACAGAGTAATCTGGATGGAAGGCACCAGTCTCATTCTGCTGACGACAGATCCACACCACCATCTTATTGATGAGCTCGAGAGGGATGAAGAGGTCACGCTCCCACTCTCCAAACCTGCCCTGATGCAAACTCTTGGCCACGAACGCCGTCACCCTAAGTAAGACAACAGTGAGTAATATGGATTGCACAGGGTTTGGACCAGACAGAGCAACAATCCACATTGATACTGGCTGTTCATATATTGTAACCAGGCACTTGATTCACATTACAGATGGTTCTGAAAGTAATTCCATACTCAATACATTCATAACGAGTCGATTGCCAATCTTTTTTCTCAACACAGACTGGGTATGTGACTGAAAGTAGTTCTGGCACGATTTATATCTCAACACCTAATACATTCATAACAAGTCCACTGCCAACCGCTCTACTCACCACAGACTGGGTTTGTGACTGAAAGTAGTTCTGGCACGATTTATATCTCAACACCTAAGTAATACATTCATAACGAGTCCACTGCCAACTTCTCTACTCACCACAGACTGGGTATGTGACTGAAAGTAGTTCTGGCACGATGTATATTTCAACACCTAAGTAATACATTCATAACAAGTCCACTGCCAACCGCTCTACTCACCACAGACTGGGTTTGTGACTGAAAGTAGTTCTGGCACGATTTATATCTCAACACCTAAGTAATACATTTATAACGAGTCCACTGCCAACCGCTCTACTCACCACAGACTGGGTTTGTGACTGAAAGTAGTTCCAGAACGATGTATATTTCAACACCTAATACATTCATAACGAGTCCACTGCCAACCGCTCTACTCAACACAGACTGGGTTTGTGACTGAAAGTAGTTCCAGCACGATGTATATTTCAACACCCAATACATTCATAACGAGTCCACTGCCAACCGCTCTACTCACCACAGACTGGGTTTGTGACTGAAAGTAGTTCCAGAACGATGTATATTTCAACACCTAATACATTCATAACGAGTCCACTGCCAACCGCTCTACTCAACACAGACTGGGTTTGTGACTGAAAGTAGTTCCAGCACGATGTATATTTCAACACCCAATACATTCATAACGAGTCCACTGCCAACCGCTCTACTCACCACAGACTGGGTTTGTGACTGAAAGTAGTTCTGGCACGATTTATATCTCAACACCTAATACATTCATAACGAGTCCACTGCCAACCGCTCTACTCACCACAGACTGGGTTTGTGACTGAAAGTAGTTCTGGCACGATTTATATCTCAACACCTAATACATTCATAACGAGTCCACTGCCAACCGCTCTACTCACCACAGACTGGGTTTGTGACTGAAAGTAGTTCTGGCACGATTTATATCTCAACACCTAATACATTCATAACGAGTCCACTGCCAACCGCTCTACTCACCACAGACTGGGTTTGTGACTGAAAGTAGTTCTGGCACGATTTATATCTCAACACCTAATACATTCATAACGAGTCCACTGCCAACCGCTCTACTCACCACAGACTGGGTTTGTGACTGAAAGTAGTTCCAGCACGATGTATATTTCAACACCTAAGGAATACATTCATAACAAGTCCACTGCCAACTTCTCTACTCACCACAGACTGGGTATGTGACTGAAAGTAGTTCCAGCACGATGTATATTTCAACACCTAATACATTCATAACGAGTCCACTGCCAACCGCTCTACTCAACACAGACTGGGTTTGTGACTGAAAGTAGTTCCAGCACGATGTATATTTCAACACCCAATACATTCATAACGAGTCCACTGCCAACCGCTCTACTCACCACAGACTGGGTTTGTGACTGAAAGTAGTTCTGGCACGATTTATATCTCAACACCTAATACATTCATAACGAGTCCACTGCCAACCGCTCTACTCACCACAGACTGGGTTTGTGACTGAAAGTAGTTCTGGCACGATTTATATCTCAACACCTAATACATTCATAACGAGTCCACTGCCAACCGCTCTACTCACCACAGACTGGGTTTGTGACTGAAAGTAGTTCCAGCACGATGTATATTTCAACACCTAAGGAATACATTCATAACAAGTCCACTGCCAACTTCTCTACTCACCACAGACTGGGTATGTGACTGAAAGTAGTTCCAGCACGATGTATATTTCAACACCTAATACATTCATAACGAGTCCACTGCCAACCGCTCTACTCAACACAGACTGGGTTTGTGACTGAAAGTAGTTCCAGCACGATGTATATTTCAACACCCAATACATTCATAACGAGTCCACTGCCAACCGCTCTACTCACCACAGACTGGGTTTGTGACTGAAAGTAGTTCTGGCACGATTTATATCTCAACACCTAATACATTCATAACGAGTCCACTGCCAACCGCTCTACTCACCACAGACTGGGTTTGTGACTGAAAGTAGTTCCAGCACGATGTATATTTCAACACCCAATACATTCATAACGAGTCCACTGCCAACCGCTCTACTCACCACAGACTGGGTTTGTGACTGAAAGTAGTTCTGGCACGATTTATATCTCAACACCTAATACATTCATAACGAGTCCACTGCCAACCGCTCTACTCACCACAGACTGGGTTTGTGACTGAAAGTAGTTCTGGCACGATTTATATCTCAACACCTAATACATTCATAACGAGTCCACTGCCAACCGCTCTACTCACCACAGACTGGGTTTGTGACTGAAAGTAGTTCTGGCACGATTTATATCTCAACACCTAATACATTCATAACGAGTCCACTGCCAACCGCTCTACTCACCACAGACTGGGTTTGTGACTGAAAGTAGTTCTGGCACGATTTATATCTCAACACCTAATACATTCATAACGAGTCCACTGCCAACCGCTCTACTCACCACAGACTGGGTTTGTGACTGAAAGTAGTTCCAGCACGATGTATATTTCAACACCTAAGGAATACATTCATAACAAGTCCACTGCCAACTTCTCTACTCACCACAGACTGGGTATGTGACTGAAAGTAGTTCCAGCACGATGTATATTTCAACACCTAATACATTCATAACGAGTCCACTGCCAACCGCTCTACTCAACACAGACTGGGTTTGTGACTGAAAGTAGTTCCAGCACGATGTATATTTCAACACCCAATACATTCATAACGAGTCCACTGCCAACCGCTCTACTCACCACAGACTGGGTTTGTGACTGAAAGTAGTTCTGGCACGATTTATATCTCAACACCTAATACATTCATAACGAGTCCACTGCCAACCGCTCTACTCACCACAGACTGGGTTTGTGACTGAAAGTAGTTCTGGCACGATTTATATCTCAACACCTAATACATTCATAACGAGTCCACTGCCAACCGCTCTACTCACCACAGACTGGGTTTGTGACTGAAAGTAGTTCCAGCACGATGTATATTTCAACACCTAAGGAATACATTCATAACAAGTCCACTGCCAACTTCTCTACTCACCACAGACTGGGTATGTGACTGAAAGTAGTTCCAGCACGATGTATATTTCAACACCTAATACATTCATAACGAGTCCACTGCCAACCGCTCTACTCAACACAGACTGGGTTTGTGACTGAAAGTAGTTCCAGCACGATGTATATTTCAACACCCAATACATTCATAACGAGTCCACTGCCAACCGCTCTACTCACCACAGACTGGGTTTGTGACTGAAAGTAGTTCTGGCACGATTTATATCTCAACACCTAATACATTCATAACGAGTCCACTGCCAACCGCTCTACTCACCACAGACTGGGTTTGTGACTGAAAGTAGTTCTGGCACGATTTATATCTCAACACCTAATACATTCATAACGAGTCCACTGCCAACCGCTCTACTCACCACAGACTGGGTTTGTGACTGAAAGTAGTTCTGGCACGATTTATATCTCAACACCTAATACATTCATAACGAGTCCACTGCCAACCGCTCTACTCACCACAGACTGGGTTTGTGACTGAAAGTAGTTCTGGCACGATTTATATCTCAACACCTAATACATTCATAACGAGTCCACTGCCAACCGCTCTACTCACCACAGACTGGGTTTGTGACTGAAAGTAGTTCCAGCACGATGTATATTTCAACACCTAAGGAATACATTCATAACAAGTCCACTGCCAACTTCTCTACTCACCACAGACTGGGTTTGTGACTGAAAGTAGTTCCGGCACGATGTATATTTCAACACCTAAGGAATACATTCATAACAAGTCCACTGCCAACTTCTCTACTCACCACAGACTGGGTATGTGACTGAAAGTAGTTCCGGCACGATGTATATTTCAACACCTAAGGAATACATTCATAACAAGTCCACTGCCAACTTCTCTACTCACCACAGACTGGGTATGTGACTGAAAGTAGTTCCGGCACGATGTATATTTCAACACCTAAGGAATACATTCATAACAAGTCCACTGCCAACTTCTCTACTCACCACAGACTGGGTTTGTGACTGAAAGTAGTTCCAGCACGATGTATATTTCAACACCTAAGGAATACATTCATAACAAGTCCACTGCCAACTTCTCTACTCACCACAGACTGGGTTTGTGACTGAAAGTAGTTCCGGCACGATGTATATTTCAACACCTAAGTAATACATTCATAACAAGTCCACTGCCAACTTCTCTACTCACCACAGACTGGGTTTGTGACTGAAAGTAGTTCCGGCACGATGTATATTTCAACACCTAAGGAATACATTCATAACAAGTCCACTGCCAACTTCTCTACTCACCACAGACTGGGTTTGGGGTCATCTCGGAACATGCGGAAGGACCCGTCATCATTCATGTATCCCATCTGTCTCTGTAGTACTGTAATAACACAGAAAGTGTCTCAACATCACCATCAAATATATATATACTACTCAAAAGAAGTTAAGGATCACCCGATTCTTTCATAATGGTAAAGTTAATCTGTCATGACATGAGAGATTTATTATAGTAATATGAAAGAATCAGGTGATCCTTAACTTCTTTTGAGTAGTATATATATATCTGATGGTACATAGGGCTAAAATAGGGCATCATCATAAAGTCCGCTTTTTTCGTTTTTATTTCCATTTTTAACAAATCAAAAAATCCTAATACGGTGCTTAAAAACAGAGAGTATGGTCTCTGTCAAAAACAATGCAATCCAATATAGCACACAGTTACTTCCCTTGACATGCGCACTGCTTAACTGTGCATCTCGTGTTATGGTCATGGCAGCAATAGGAGTTTGGATGCTTGTTTATGTAGATGGCCTTTCCCAGGTTTATTTGGTGACATACTAGTTTGAACAAGCAACAACAAAAAAAAACACAGCCCGCCCCTATATTTTCAGAAGTCATTGTCTGAGAACCAATTCTTTTATTTTCTTAAGCCCAGTGATTGATGCTGCTTACGCTGAAGTCAGCATTATCCCAGCAATAAAATGACAGCCTGTATGAAGTCCAATCTGGAGATGCCAAACTAGTGGTTGATAGCATGAGCATGGAGCCATTGTCAAGGTAATTTGGTTGTTTGATGTTCATCAATATTACAACTCACAGCACCATGTCATACTCAAGTCTGGACCAGACAAACCAGTGATGGATATTATGGGCAATATCTAGCAAGGATCAATGACACACAAGCCACCAAGCCTGGCCACCAGATCAAACTGAGCCACCTTTATATTTTGATGGACAGAGCTGCCAGCCTTGTCTAAGCCAAGAGTACTTCTAGAAGGTGCCAGCCTTGTCTAAGCCAAAAGTATATCTAGAAGGTGCCAGCCTTGTCTAAGCCAAGAGTACGTCTAGAAGGTGCCAGCCTTGTCTAAGCCAAAAGTACGTCTAGAAGATGCCAGCCTTGTCTAAGCCAAGAGTATGTCTAGAAGGTGCCAGCCTTGTCTAAACCAGGAGTACGTCTAGAAGGTGCCAGCCTTGTCTAAGCCAGGAGTACGTCTAGAAGGTGCCAGCCTTGTCTAAGCCAGGAGTACATCTAGAAGGTGCCAGCCTTGTCTAAGCCAGGAGTAGGTCTAGAAGGTTCAATCCTGCCTACCTATGTTCATGTAGTAGAGAGCTTTCTGGAGAGCCTCTTCACTCAGCTGCTGGCTTGCCTTCATGAATCTCAAGGTCAGTAGATTGTAGGCGAAGTTGAAGGCGATGTTCTCTCCGGTCCCGTACGGACGCCACAAGACATTCTCAGCATTCAGATAGTCCTCAAAGAATCCAGGGGTCACCACGTCACCTGAGAGTTAGAACACGTATCAATGTCCCCCATACAGTATATGGCACTGTAACACTAATATCTCTACATCAGCCTCAAAGACACTTCTACTCCTAAATACTTGGATGACGAATCATTCAAACAAAAATTGTACAAAAGTGGAATAAAATCGGAAATTTGAAAATTGTCTTTTTCCCGTCCTGCCAAGTCTGCTAACTAGGACTTGGCAAATACATGCTGTAGGTTCAGAGTAGATTTGGAAAAAACAACAAACTGCATGCAAATATCTGCCCATCTGCACTCAGATCAGTGAGTGAGTGAGTGAGTATGGTTTTACACCGCTTTTAGCAATATTCCAGCAATATCACGGCTTGGGACACCAGAAAAGGGCTTCACACATAGTGCCCATGTTGGGAATTGAACCCGGGTCTTTGGCATGAGAAGGAAAGCATTAACCACGAGGCTACCCAATCCCCAATCGCCCCGCACTCAGATCAAAAAGTATGTGGTTCTAATGCCATGGTTACGATAGGTCAGCATCTATTTCCCCATGTGAGGGAGGCTTTAATGACACAGTTTATCATAACATCACCGGAGGAAGTGAATTCTTCAAGAAAGTACAGGAACAAACCTGTGATAGCCTTGGATCAACTTGTGGTGGCGCTTACCGAAAATACTGAGATGCCCCTCGGCTGAGCCAGGCACATACAGGTGGTATCGCTGTTCGGGAACAACAAACTGTTCTGGCACCGGAACGTCCAGGTCGGGGATGATGATGGAGGCGTAGGTGATGAGATCGATGAGGTACGGGGTGTGATAGTAGTTCATCACGCCATCAGGCTGACAATCACAAAAAAGTTACATTTGATACGAAATGCTAATATCTTAAATTGTCTACCACTCGTCATAACTGAAATGCATATTTAATTTCAGGAAAAAGTCAGCATCCATAAATTATTCAGATTAATTAACAGATTAATTACAATTTGGGGGAGAAATATATCTTCATCTTCTTCCTATCAAGTTTCAGAATATGAACAAAGACTTGAGTATTATGTCTAGAACTCTACAATGCGTGTGCAGTCATAATAAATGTTTGAATTGAATGGATTTGCTTTTAGCAAGCTCATCTTGAACCATATGAAGAATACTAATGTAATAATGTGTAATACTGTATGCATGTAATAAATTGTATGTTCTAAACTGATGTGTAATAATGTATGTAATGAAATGTATGTTCTAAACAGATGTGTAATACTGTATGCATGTAATAAATTGTATGTTCTAAACTGATGTGTAATACTGTATGCATGTAATAAAATGTATGTTCTAAACTGATGTGTAATACTGTATGCATGTAATAAAATGTAGGTTCTAAACTGATGTGTAATACTGTATGCATGTCATAAAATGTATGTTCTAAACAGATGTGTAATACTGTATGCATGTAATAAAATGTAGGTTCTAAACTGATGTGTAATACTGTATGCATGTAATAAAATGTATGTTCTAAACTGATGTGTAATACTGTATGCATGTCATAAAATGTATGTTCTAAACAGATGTGTAATACTGTATGCATGTAATAAAATGTATGTTCTAAACAGATGTGTAATACTGTATGCATGTAATAAAATGTAGGTTCTAAACTGATGTGTAATAATGTATGTAATAAAATGTAGGTTCTAAACTGATGTGTAATACTGTATGCATGTAATAAAATGTAGGTTCTAAACAGATGTGTAATACTGTATGCATGTAATAAAATGTAGGTTCTAAACTGATGTGTAATACTGTATGCATGTCATAAAATGTATGTTCTAAACAGATGTGTAATACTGTATGCATGTAATAAAATGTATGTTCTAAACTGATGTGTAATACTGTATGCATGTAATAAAATGTAGGTTCTAAACTGATGTGTAATAATGTATGTAATAAAATGTAGGTTCTAAACTGATGTGTAATACTGTATGCATGTCATAAAATGTATGTTCTAAACAGATGTGTAATACTGTATGCATGTAATAAAATGTAGGTTCTAAACTGATGTGTAATAATGTATGCATGTCATAAAATGTATGTTCTAAACAGATGTGTAATACTGTATGCATGTAATAAAATGTAGGTTCTAAACTGATGTGTAATACTGTATGCATGTAATAAAATGTATGTTCTAAACTGATGTGTAATACTGTATGCATGTAATAAAATGTAGGTTCTAAACTGATGTGTAATACTGTATGCATGTCATAAAATGTATGTTCTAAACAGATGTGTAATACTGTATGCATGTCATAAAATGTATGTTCTAAACAGATGTGTAATACTGTATGCATGTAATAAAATGTAGGTTCTAAACTGATGTGTAATACTGTATGCATGTCATAAAATGTATGTTCTAAACAGATGTGTAATACTGTATGCATGTAATAAAATGTAGGTTCTAAACTGATGTGTAATACTGTATGCATGTAATAAAATGTAGGTTCTAAACTGATGTGTAATACTGTATGCATGTCATAAAATGTATGTTCTAAACAGATGTGTAATACTGTATGCATGTCATAAAATGTATGTTCTAAACTGATGTGTAATACTGTGTGCATGTAATAAAATGTAGGTTCTAAACTGATGTGTAATAATGTATGTAATAAAATGTATGTTCTAAACTGATGTGTAATACTGTATGCATGTCATAAAATGTATGTTCTAAACAGATGTGTAATACTGTATGCATGTAATAAAATGTATGTTCTAAACAGATGTGTAATACTGTATGCATGTAATAAAATGTAGGTTCTAAACTGATGTGTAATAATGTATGTAATAAAATGTATGTTCTAAACTGATGTGTAATACTGTATGCATGTCATAAAATGTATGTTCTAAACAGATGTGTAATACTGTATGCATGTAATAAAATGTAGGTTCTAAACTGATGTGTAATACTGTATGCATGTCATAAAATGTATGTTCTAAACAGATGTGTAATACTGTATGCATGTAATAAAATGTAGGTTCTAAACTGATGTGTAATAATGTATGCATGTCATAAAATGTATGTTCTAAACAGATGTGTAATACTGTATGCATGTCATAAAATGTATGTTCTAAACAGATGTGTAATACTGTATGCATGTAATAAAATGTAGGTTCTAAACTGATGTGTAATACTGTATGCATGTCATAAAATGTATGTTCTAAACAGATGTGTAATACTGTATGCATGTAATAAAATGTAGGTTCTAAACTGATGTGTAATACTGTATGCATGTAATAAAATGTATGTTCTAAACTGATGTGTAATACTGTATGCATGTCATAAAATGTATGTTCTAAACAGATGTGTAATACTGTATGCATGTAATAAAATGTATGTTCTAAACAGATGTGTAATACTGTATGCATGTCATAAAATGTAGGTTCTAAACTGATGTGTAATACCGTATGCATGTAATAAAATGTAGGTTCTAAACTGATGTGTAATAATGTATGTAATAAAATGTATGTTCTAAACAGATGTGTAATACTGTATGCATGTCATAAAATGTATGTTCTAAACAGATGTGTAATACTGTATGCATGTAATAAAATGTAGGTTCTAAACTGATGTGTAATAATGTATGTAATAAAATGTATGTTCTAAACTGATGTGTAATACTGTATGCATGTCATAAAATGTATGTTCTAAACAGATGTGTAATACTGTATGCATGTAATAAAATGTATGTTCTAAACAGATGTGTAATACTGTATGCATGTAATAAAATGTAGGTTCTAAACTGATGTGTAATAATGTATGTAATAAAATGTATGTTCTAAACTTATGTGTAATACTGTATGCATGTCATAAAATGTATGTTCTAAACAGATGTGTAATACTGTATGCATGTAATAAAATGTAGGTTCTAAACTGATGTGTAATACTGTATGCATGTCATAAAATGTATGTTCTAAACAGATGTGTAATACTGTATGCATGTAATAAAATGTAGGTTCTAAACTGATGTGTAATAATGTATGTAATAAAATGTATGTTCTAAACAGATGTGTAATACTGTATGCATGTCATAAAATGTATGTTCTAAACAGATGTGTAATACTGTATGCATGTAATAAAATGTAGGTTCTAAACTGATGTGTAATAATGTATGTAATAAAATGTATGTTCTAAACTGATGTGTAATACTGTATGCATGTCATAAAATGTATGTTCTAAACTGATGTGTAATACTGTATGCATGTCATAAAATGTATGTTCTAAACAGATGTGTAATACTGTATGCATGTAATAAAATGTATGTTCTAAACAGATGTGTAATACTGTATGCATGTCATAAAATGTAGGTTCTAAACTGATGTGTAATACCGTATGCATGTAATAAAATGTAGGTTCTAAACTGATGTGTAATAATGTATGTAATAAAATGTATGTTCTAAACAGATGTGTAATACTGTATGCATGTCATAAAATGTATGTTCTAAACAGATGTGTAATACTGTATGCATGTAATAAAATGTAGGTTCTAAACTGATGTGTAATAATGTATGTAATAAAATGTATGTTCTAAACTGATGTGTAATACTGTATGCATGTCATAAAATGTATGTTCTAAACAGATGTGTAATACTGTATGCATGTAATAAAATGTATGTTCTAAACAGATGTGTAATACTGTATGCATGTAATAAAATGTAGGTTCTAAACTGATGTGTAATAATGTATGTAATAAAATGTATGTTCTAAACTTATGTGTAATACTGTATGCATGTCATAAAATGTATGTTCTAAACAGATGTGTAATACTGTATGCATGTAATAAAATGTAGGTTCTAAACTGATGTGTAATACTGTATGCATGTCATAAAATGTATGTTCTAAACAGATGTGTAATACTGTATGCATGTAATAAAATGTAGGTTCTAAACTGATGTGTAATAATGTATGTAATAAAATGTATGTTCTAGACAGATGTGTAATACTGTATGCATGTCATAAAATGTATGTTCTAAACAGATGTGTAATACTGTATGCATGTAATAAAATGTAGGTTCTAAACTGATGTGTAATAATGTATGTAATAAAATGTATGTTCTAAACTGATGTGTAATACTGTATGCATGTCATAAAATGTATGTTCTAAACAGATGTGTAATACTGTATGCATGTAATAAAATGTATGTTCTAAACAGATGTGTAATACTGTATGCATGTAATAAAATGTAGGTTCTAAACTGATGTGTAATAATGTATGTAATAAAATGTATGTTCTAAACTTATGTGTAATACTGTATGCATGTCATAAAATGTATGTTCTAAACAGATGTGTAATACTGTATGCATGTAATAAAATGTAGGTTCTAAACTGATGTGTAATACTGTATGCATGTCATAAAATGTATGTTCTAAACAGATGTGTAATACTGTATGCATGTAATAAAATGTAGGTTCTAAACTGATGTGTAATAATGTATGTAATAAAATGTAGGTTCTAAACTGATGTGTAATACTGTATGCATGTCATAAAATGTATGTTCTAAACTGATGTGTAATACTGTATGCATGTAATAAAATGTAGGTTCTAAACTGATGTGTAATACTGTATGCATGTCATAAAATGTATGTTCTAAACAGATGTGTAATACTGTATGCATGTAATAAAATGTAGGTTCTAAACTGATGTGTAATAATGTATGTAATAAAATGTATGTTCTAAACTGATGTGTAATACTGTATGCATGTCATAAAATGTATGTTCTAAACAGATGTGTAATACTGTATGCATGTAATAAAATGTATGTTCTAAACAGATGTGTAATACTGTATGCATGTAATAAAATGTAGGTTCTAAACTGATGTGTAATAATGTATGTAATAAAATGTATGTTCTAAACTTATGTGTAATACTGTATGCATGTCATAAAATGTATGTTCTAAACAGATGTGTAATACTGTATGCATGTAATAAAATGTAGGTTCTAAACTGATGTGTAATACTGTATGCATGTCATAAAATGTATGTTCTAAACAGATGTGTAATACTGTATGCATGTAATAAAATGTAGGTTCTAAACTGATGTGTAATAATGTATGTAATAAAATGTAGGTTCTAAACTGATGTGTAATACTGTATGCATGTCATAAAATGTATGTTCTAAACAGATGTGTAATACTGTATGCATGTAATAAAATGTAGGTTCTAAACTGATGTGTAATACTGTATGCATGTCATAAAATGTATGTTCTAAACAGATGTGTAATACTGTATGCATGTAATAAAATGTAGGTTCTAAACTGATGTGTAATACTGTATGCATGTAATAAAATGTATGTTCTAAACTGATGTGTAATACTGTATGCATGTCATAAAATGTATGTTCTAAACAGATGTGTAATACTGTATGCATGTAATAAAATGTATGTTCTAAACAGATGTGTAATACTGTATGCATGTAATAAAATGTAGGTTCTAAACTGATGTGTAATAATGTATGTAATAAAATGTAGGTTCTAAACTGATGTGTAATACTGTATGCATGTCATAAAATGTATGTTCTAAACAGATGTGTAATACTGTATGCATGTAATAAAATGTGGGTTCTAAACTGATGTGTAATACTGTATGCATGTCATAAAATGTATGTTCTAAACAGATGTGTAATACTGTATGCATGTAATAAAATGTAGGTTCTAAACTGATGTGTAATACTGTATGCATGTAATAAAATGTAGGTTCTAAACTGATGTGTAATAATGTATGTAATAAAATGTAGGTTCTAAACTGATGTGTAATACTGTATGCATGTCATAAAATGTATGTTCTAAACAGATGTGTAATACTGTATGCATGTAATAAAATGTAGGTTCTAAACTGATGTGTAATACTGTATGCATGTCATAAAATGTATGTTCTAAACAGATGTGTAATACTGTATGCATGTAATAAAATGTAGGTTCTAAACTGATGTGTAATACTGTATGCATGTAATAAAATGTAGGTTCTAAACAGATGTGTAATACTGTATGCATGTAATAAAATGTAGGTTATAAACTGATGTGTAATACTGTATGCATGTAATAAATTGTATGTTCTAAACTGATGTGTAATACTGTATGCATGTAATAAAATGTAGGTTCTAAACTTATGTGTAATACTGTATGCATGTAATAAAATGTAGGTTCTAAACTGATGTGTAATACTGTATGCATGTCATAAAATGTATGTTCTAAACTGATGTGTAATACTGTATGCATGTCATAAAATGTATGTTCTAAACAGATGTGTAATACTGTATGCATGTCATAAAATGTATGTTCTAAACAGATGTGTAATACTGTATGCATGTAATAAAATGTAGGTTCTAAACTGATGTGTAATACTGTATGCATGTAATAAAATGTATGTTCTAAACTGATGTGTAATACTGTATGCATGTCATAAAATGTATGTTCTAAACAGATGTGTAATACTGTATGCATGTAATAAAATGTATGTTCTAAACAGATGTGTAATACTGTATGCATGTAATAAAATGTAGGTTCTAAACTGATGTGTAATAATGTATGTAATAAAATGTAGGTTCTAAACTGATGTGTAATACTGTATGCATGTCATAAAATGTATGTTCTAAACAGATGTGTAATACTGTATGCATGTAATAAAATGTAGGTTCTAAACTGATGTGTAATACTGTATGCATGTAATAAAATGTAGGTTCTAAACAGATGTGTGATACTGTATGCATGTAATAAAATGTATGTTCTAAACTGATGTGTAATACTGTATGCATGTAATAAAATGTAGGTTCTAAACTGATGTGTAATAATGTATGTAATAAAATGTAGGTTCTAAACTGATGTGTAATACTGTATGCATGTCATAAAATGTATGTTCTAAACAGATGTGTAATACTGTATGCATGTAATAAAATGTAGGTTCTAAACTGATGTGTAATACTGTATGCATGTAATAAAATGTATGTTCTAAACAGATGTGTAATACTGTATGCATGTAATAAAATGTAGGTTCTAAACTGATGTGTAATACTGTATGCATGTCATAAAATGTAGGTTCTAAACAGATGTGTAATACTGTATGCATGTAATAAAATGTAGGTTCTAAACTGATGTGTAATACTGTATGCATGTAATAAATTGTATGTTCTAAACTGATGTGTAATACTGTATGCATGTAATAAAATGTAGGTTCTAAACTTATGTGTAATACTGTATGCATGTAATAAAATGTAGGTTCTAAACTGATGTGTAATACTGTATGCATGTCATAAAATGTATGTTCTAAACTGATGTGTAATACTGTATGCATGTCATAAAATGTATGTTCTAAACAGATGTGTAATACTGTATGCATGTAATAAAATGTATGTTCTAAACAGATGTGTAATACTGTATGCATGTAATAAAATGTAGGTTCTAAACTGATGTGTAATAATGTATGTAATAAAATGTAGGTTCTAAACTGATGTGTAATACTGTATGCATGTCATAAAATGTATGTTCTAAACAGATGTGTAATACTGTATGCATGTAATAATATGTAGGTTCTAAACTGATGTGTAATACTGTATGCATGTCATAAAATGTATGTTCTAAACAGATGTGTAATACTGTATGCATGTAATAAAATGTAGGTTCTAAACTGATGTGTAATACTGTATGCATGTAATAAAATGTAGGTTCTAAACTGATGTGTAATAATGTATGTAATAAAATGTAGGTTCTAAACTGATGTGTAATACTGTATGCATGTCATAAAATGTATGTTCTAAACAGATGTGTAATACTGTATGCATGTAATAAAATGTAGGTTCTAAACTGATGTGTAATACTGTATGCATGTCATAAAATGTATGTTCTAAACAGATGTGTAATACTGTATGCATGTAATAAAATGTAGGTTCTAAAGTGATGTTTAATACTGTATGCATGTCATAAAATGTATGTTCTAAACAGATGTGTAATACTGTATGCATGTAATAAAATGTAGGTTCTAAACTGATGTGTAATACTGTATGCATGTAATAAATTGTATGTTCTAAACTGATGTGTAATACTGTATGCATGTAATAAAATGTAGGTTCTAAACTGATGTGTAATACTGTATGCATGTAATAAAATGTAGGTTCTAAACTGATGTGTAATACTGTATGCATGTCATAAAATGTATGTTCTAAACTGATGTGTAATACTGTATGCATGTAATAAAATGTAGGTTCTAAACTGATGTGTAATAATGTATGCATGTCATAAAATGTATGTTCTAAACAGATGTGTAATACTGTATGCATGGAATAAAATGTAGGTTCTAAACTGATGTGTAATACTGTATGTATGTGATAAGCATATATACTTTTGCAATAATTTCTAAGATTGAATACTATCCTGTTACCAAGCGTCATTCTTTTCAATTTTTAGCAACAGCAGCAATTTTCGTAAATTCATAGAATGTGTGTGAAACACTATGATAAACAGAAATGTTCTTACTGTTTGTCTGAAAACAAGCAGTCTATGGCTCAATACCATAGCATGATCTGAGACTGTAAGAGTGATACTGTCAGATACATTTCATAAATTCACAATGGTCATAGCTAAGGATATGTACACGCTAGCACCAAGTAGTGGTAAACAGGTATATCAATACTGGCAATACTGTTGATGCGTCTAAATGCAATATTCACTCACTCATACATCTTCATCAGCGTCACCTACCTGTAGGTGCACCGTCCTGACGACCTCATCCCGCTCCATGAAACAGGAGGCGCTCACACGGAAAGTGAACTGTCCCTTGATTATTGTCGGCACAATCGGCATGTAGATGTCCTTTGACTCCCCAGGCTCCAGCTGCAGGAAGACAAGTCCCGTGATCACAGACCCACTGTAGTGCCCCTCTACAGACCCTTTGTAATGCCCCTCCAGACCCATTGTATTGCCACTCTACAGTCCCACTGTAGTGCCACTCTACAGACCCATTGTAATGTCTCTCTACAGACCCACTCTAGTGCCACTCTCCAGATCCATTGTAATGCCACTTTACAGACCCATTGTAATGCCACTCTATAGACCCATTTCAATGCCACTCTACAGACCCACTGTAATGCCTCTCTACAGACCCATTGTAATTCCACTCTACAGACCCATTGTAGTGCCGCTCTCCAGACCCACTGTAATGTCTCTCTACAGACCCATTGTAATGCCACTCTACAGACCCACTGTAGTGCCACTCTACAGAGTAATTTGTATCACTTGTGTACACAGAATAACAATACATTGTGCGGCCAAACGCACATAAGGTCTCACATACCATCTGATCTCATTGTAATGCCACTCTTTATATTACCTAATCTTATAATATCCAAAATGCCCAACGTACTTATTTCATATAGAATTCAATCATTCAAACCGAATGTCTTGCTTCTCTTTAACGTACATAATTCCATAATTTGAACAAGCTCGTAACTCTTTGATACCCCCAAAATATACAATCCCTACAATCATAACATGTTGGCTAGCGGAATACTTACAAAGACAATGGTCTGATGGTCTCCCTTGTGGGTGGTTGGCTTGTAGGCGCTGACGATGCCCATGTCATTCACCACCACAAACTCATAGTCTGGACCGCCATGCATGGTGACAAGCACCTGCAAAACACAACACTTGTTGAAACAATGAACAGACAGACATTCTTTAAGGAACATTTGACGAGTCTCTCAATGCATGGTGACAGCACAAGCAAATCCCAACACTTGATGAAACAATATGCATACAGACATTCTTTAACCAATATTTGATGAGTCTCTCAATGCATGGTGACAGCACAAGCAAAAAACAATGCATGGTGACAAGCACCTGCAAAACACAACACTTGTTGAAACAATGTACAGACAGACATTCTTTAAGGAACATTTGATGAGTCTCTCTCAATGCATGGTGACAGCACAAGCAAAAAACAATGCATGGTGACAAGCACCTGCAACTCACAATACTTGATGAGACTATATACATACAGACATTCTTTAACCAACATTTGACAACAAGTCTCTCTCAATGCATGGTGACAAGCACCTGCAACTCACAATACTTGATGAGACTATATACATACAGACATTCTTTAACCAACATTTGACAACAAGTCTCTCTCAATGCATGGTGACAAGCACCTGCAACTCACTATACTTGATGAGACTATATACATACAGACATTCTTTAACCAACATTTGACAACAAGTCTCTCTCAATGCATGGTGACAAGCACCTGCAACTCACTATACTTGATGAGACTATATACATACAGACATTCTTTAACCAACATTTGACAACAAGTCTCTCTCAATGCATGGTGACAAGCACCTGCAACTCACAATACTTGATGAGACTATATACATACAGACATTCTTTAACCAACATTTGACAACAACTTTACAAGTCTCTCTCAATGCATGGTGACAAGCACCTGCAACTCACAATACTTGATCATGTTGATGAGACTATATACATACAGACATTCTTTAACCAACATTTGACAACAACTTTACAAGTCTCTCTCAATGCATGGTGACAAGCACCTGCAACTCACAATACTTGATGAAACTTGTATGGTTAGGTGCTACCTAGGCTGTAGGGGGATGAGGTTGGTAGGGGCATGAGATTGTTGGATGGGGTGCATGTGGGTGCTTCCTTGGCTCTGGGGTGGGTGATGGGGTGGGGTATGGTGAAGTGTGGGGTAAAGAGTGGGATTGGGTGGGTGGGTGCTTCCGAATCTGTGTTGACCTAAGTCAATGTTGCTCATATCTATCCTGGAATAAACATTTACTTATGCTTAAAACATTTCCACCAACTGCTCATATTTATTATGGAATGGGAATCGGTGAACATAAATGTCTATTTTCACCTAAAACGTTTGTCTGTTCACCAAGTGATTCCACTGACCTCAATGTAGTCATCGTTGTACCAGTAGTTGAAGACAGTGACCCTGACTCCAATCTGCTCTCCTCTCACGATGGTCACAGGTGCTTCTACTTGGATGTACATATACCTGGCAGCGTCATACTGAAAGGGGACACCATACGCAAATAAAAGTACCATTCATTGTTAGGTGATTGGTACGTCTACATCATGGCTCCAAGAATGACTAAATATTCACTGAATGGGAGGTCATCAAACATATTGTAAATTATACATTAAATTGTGTATCTATATACTATATACATGAAATCTTCCTTCTTTCAATCTTTATGTGGAATTGTGCTTGAACTTTCAAGCTTCTAAAAACAATTCACCCAATCACATCCCAGCATCACCATGGTCACCACCCAAACAAAGAGGTCACGCACTGTAATCCCGTGCATAGCGACCTACACGATCGGATCACATGACCACGCTGCCACATCATTCTCTTTCTCATCGCCACTGTGTGAAGACGTGTTTTGGGAATTATAAGAGAATACATTTTAGTTTTTTTTATTTCTTGTAGGGTCCCTCCTGCTTGGTAATAACACCTAGGATACTAATGTAGAAGACGGAAACAGACCAAGGTAAACGCCCGGCCCAGCCGGCGTAAATTGCAAACATACTATTTCCTTGGCGGACCCACGCCCATTGCTGTCACTGTCGTGTCCTTTGTTATAAGGACTGTACTTGTTAACATTGTTCCCACCTCTCGGAGGAAGCCTTTTGTATTTACCTGCGCAAATGTCATAAGCGTAATACTGATTGGCGGTTTAAATCTGAGGACGCAGGACACAGGCCTTCCTCAGCCAAAAAGCCCAAACGTGTTACAAGGCCATCTCTTCTGCCATAACAGCCATGAAACCACCTCTTCTGTCTACCATACCATTGTTGTCAGTTGAAGACTATGGAGTATCGGATAGCTTCCTCAGTGACGATGTTGCCACCCAAACGAACTAGACGTCTGCTTCTAGTGCGCTCGTTACCATGCCGATGTTAGAGCAACCTGCTCCCACAGGATGTGTTCAGGTGAACTGCTTTTAGAAGCATGAAGCTTTGTTTAAGCACGTTTCCACATAAGGATCGAAAGAAGAAGGCAGAAATGTGTGTGAGATAGGTTAAGTCTAAAAATACATATGTCTTGATATACAACTCCAACAATTCTAATAAAATCTTAAAGAATTATCTCCCTTGTTCCAAGGTTCAGGTTCAAGAGTAATCTCCCTTGCTTCAAGGCTACATACCAAGACTGGTCTCTGCATGATTCCAAGGCCGAGTTCTCTGCTGACAGACAGGCCGTTTATCACCCATGACAATGGGTACTTTGGAACATCAACACGGAAATCTACACGGCCATCAGGTCTGGAAAGGAGGTTTATCAGATATTCAAGTTACAATTTAGTTCAAATTTACATCTTATTCAGACCATTCCATCATGTCCACTGAGTATGAGTGAGTGAGTGAGTTGGGTTTAACGCCGCTTTTAACAGTATTACAGTTATATCGCGGCGTGTCAGCTTAATGTGGGAGGAAAGCCTGAAGTGATGCAGGTCTCAGACGTTTACCACTTCGGTGAAACCCACGAGCACAGGTATGGTGCTGACAAACCTAGAAACAAAATTGGGGTGAACCGGGATTCGAACCCACAATCATAGGTTTCTGGCTTGTCCAAGGGATGCAATTCTGCACAGCGAATCACGGCGCCTTAGACGACTGGGCCACCCGTGCCCCCTCCACTGAGTATGAAGTATACCAGCTTGTTACTTCTCTAAAGTACAATTTGCTTCTGAAACAGCAACTTTAATGAGATTTAAAACATCAAAATCAAGAATGCAATGAAAAAAGATGCACCATTAAAAAAAACGAAATCGGAATTGAAGTGTGTTTGTTCCATAATTCTTATTCAAAGGGTATAATGTGTTTAGTTATTTAATTATTTCTACTTACTTAACAAAGATTTCCTGCCAAGCCCAGGAGCTGTTGTCATAGAATCGCATAATTCTGCTCACTCTGTCCATGGCAGATGCATGACGTAGTTGATTATCTTCATACTGGCCTTCAAAACGAAAGGGTAGATGTGTCATGCTAATTGCAAAACCAACCAAATTCTATGCTTGGAACCCGTGACATTATAAAGTCACTTTGGAACAACACATGCCAGAACATCCTTACTATTCCAAATACAGACCCAAATTTTGATACTTGCACGGGTATGGTGCTGATAAACCAAACATAGGTTCCTGGCATTCTTAAGGGACACAACTCTGTCCAGCAAATTGTGTTGCCTTGGGTACAGCACCACCACAAAGGGTAACCATGAAGTACTTTGAATATATATTATATCCACATGTAACATTGTTAAGTGAAGTTGACTTACATCCCTGGACCTGAGTATAGATTATCTCCACATGTAACATTGAAAAGTGAGGTTGACTTACATCCCTGCTCGTCCGCGCCATCAGGACATTTGAAGACCCTGTCACACATTTCCTCCACAGTGTAACAGGCCTCCCCCGAGAAACATGGTAACTGTTGCGAATCCTCGCAGCTCTGCACATCTGAGGACAGAAACACGGCAGTGAGAGACTGGGGATTTTCCTTTGAGTTTATTTGTATTGATGACACGAGACATTTATATTCTGAAGATATTCCAGGCCTTGTAAGCCGAGCCACTCTGGGTCCTGTTTACTTACTGTTGAGTCTTCCAACATCAGCATCTGTCAGAATGATGAGGCCGGAGGTCTGAAACAGGGATAAGGATTATTAAACCATATCTATTAAAGAGAGCCATGGCGCTACGACAAAGTAGGGCTGGGACGGGTAACTCGGGTACCTTGGGTCGGGGGCCTGAGTAGGGCCCGGGTAAATATAGGACTACCTGGACCAGTGGTTAGTCACGTGATAAATTGTTTAATGGCAAAAATTATGTTGCAGGCTTCCATGACTGGGGTCAAAGTCACTCAGATATAACTGGAATTAAACCTGGGCATTGTGTGTGAAAGCTGTCTAGTCACCCCACAACCGCAAATGTCCTTACAAAGTTAAACAATCTTACTCTTCCATCAAACTAAATTCCTCCTTTCTAACAAAAAAATTATGTTAACACTGATTCCCCCAAAACACCCGGTGTAGGCTATATTTCTGTAGCTGTATTACCTGGGACCCCTGTGTCAATCAGCTGTACTACCTGGGACCACTGTGTCAATCAGCTGTAGTACCTGGGACCCCTGTGTCAATCAGCTGTACTACCTAGGACCCCTGTGTCAATCAGCTGTATTACCTGAGACACATATGTCAATCAGCTGTACAACCTGGGACCCCTGTGTATCAGTTATATTACCTGGGACACATATGTTAATCAGCTGTACTACCTGGGACACCTGTGTCAATCAGCTGTATTACCTGGGACCACTGTCAATTAGCTGTACTACCTAGGACCCCTGTGTCAATCAGCTGTATTACCTGGGACACATATGTCAATAAGCTGTACTACCTGGGACCCCTGTGTATCAGTTGTATTACCTGGGACACATATGTCAATAAGCTGTACTACCTGGGACCCCTGTGTATCAGTTGTATTACCTGGGACACATGTCAATCAGCTGTACTACCTGGGACACATATGTCAATAAGCTGTACTACCTGGGACCCCTGTGTATCAGTTGTATTACCTGGGACACATATGTCCATAAGCTGTACTACCTGGGACCCCTGTGTATCAGTTGTATTACCTGGGACACATGTCAATCAGCTGTACTACCTGGGATGCCTGTGTCAATTACCTGGGATCCTTAAGATCACGCATTGGACCCCAAACGAGTGAGTGAGTGAGTGAGTGAGTGAGTGAGTGAGTGAGTGAGTGAGTGAGTGAGTGAGTGAGTGAGTGAGTGAGTGAGTGAGTGAGTGAGTGAGTTCAACGCCGCTTTTAACATTATTCCAGTTATTTCACGGCGTGTCAGCTTAATGTGGGAGGAAAGCCCGAAGTGATGCAGGTCTTAGACGTTCACCACTTTGGTGAAACCCACGAGCACGGGTATGGTGCTGACAAACCTAGAAACATAATCGGGGCGAACCGGGATTCGAACCCACAATCATAGGTTTCTGGCGTGCCCAAGGGACGCAACTCTGTACAGCCACCCGGGCCACCCGGGCCCCCCCAAAACAAGTGAAACTGAAAGTCATGTTTTCATGAACGAAACAATATTGGATCAATGGTGAAGAGTCTTCTATGTAACAGTCGTCACCTTGAACGTTGTGTTGGTGTCTATGCCATAGTCAGAGGCATGGAAGAACTTGTACTCGTACTCTGTGTCGCTGATCCTCCACAGATGGCGGTAGCTGCCATTGGCTGGCTGGTCATACGTGTCCAGCTCATCGATCAGCTGAACAAAATCAAGACAGTCTCAATATCAGATGTGTTCAGGGTCATTCAAGGATTTGTTTGTTTGTTGTTTAACACTGCACTCAGCAATATTCAAGCTATATGAAGGCAGTCTGTCAATAATCAAGTCTGGAACAGACAATCCAGTGATTAACATCATGAGCATCGATCTACGCAATTGGGATACGATGACATGCATCAACCAGGTCAGCAAGCCTGACCACCTGATCCTATTGTCGCCTCTTCCGACAAGCATGGGTTGCTGAAGACCAATTCTACCCCGGATTTTCACCGGTATCAAGGACTCTTAAGAAATATAGTCAGCAATATTCCAGCCAGTCACACTTAGTCTGTGACAGATAAATCAGCAGTTGACAGCATGAGCACTGATTGTCGCCATCAGGTCAATGACACAAAATCCTCCAGGTTGTGCAGTTTAACAACCTAAACGCCCTTATTCTGCTCCAAAGACAAGCATTGGTTACTCGCCACCATATAGAGATATCTTGCATGACCACAGTAATAAATATATAATATCTATAGTGTCATTGCTTGAAATGGTGTATATTCTATTCATTTTCATATTCATTTACAAATACAGTAAACTACGGTTATAAAGAACTCAAAGGGACTACTAATTTTAGTTCGTTATAACCGTAGTTCGTTATAAACATATATACAGCATAACTACAGCAAATAGTCGGGGCCAAAAAGTAAGTTCGTTATATCCGTCAGTTCGTTATAAGCGTGTTCGTTATAACAGTAGTTTACTGTACCCTCCTTACGTAAGACATGAGCCTCCACACCTAGACATATCAGTTCACATTCAGTTCTGTTCGGGTGTTATCAGTTTTCAGTGTACAGTAAACGAACACACTCAATACGAACTGATGGATAGAACAAACTGCTTTTTGTTCCCATATGCAATTGCTGTATATATGTGCTGTATATATGCTTTTAACAAACTAAAATAAGTGGTCCTTTTGAGGTCGTTATGACCATAGTTTACTGTACTTAGATTTGGGCCCTGGCAACCTATGCTATAACAGGCCCTAGCAACCAATGCTATAACAGGCCAGGGCAACCTATGCTATAACAGGCCCTGGCAACCTATGCTATAACAGGCCCTGGCAACCAATGCTATAACAGGCCAGGGCAACCTATGCTATAACAGGCCCTGGCAACCAATGCTAGAACAGGCCCTAGCAACCTATGCTATAACAGGCCAGGGCAACCTATGCTATAACAGGCCAGGGCAACCAATGCTATAACAGGCCCTAGCAACCTATGCTATAACAGGCCAGGGCAACCTATGCTATAACAGGCCCTAGCAACCTATGCTATAACAGGCCCTGGCAACCAATGCTACAACAGGCCCTGGCAACCTATGCTATAACAGGCCCTGGCAACCAATGCTATAACAGGCCCTGGCAACCTATGCTATAACAGGCCCTGGCAACCTATGCTATAACAGGCCCTAGCAACCTATGCTATAACAGGCCCTAGCAACCTATGCCATAACAGGCCAGGGCAACCTATGCTATAACAGGCCCTGGCAACCAATGCTATAACAGGCCAGGGCAACCTATGCTATAACAGGCCAGGGCAACCAATGCTATAACAGGCCCTGGCAACCTATGCCATAACAGGCCCTGGCAACCTATGCTATAACAGGCCCTGGCAACCTATGCCATAACAGGCCCTGGCAACCTATGCTATAACAGGCCCTAGCAACCTATGCTATAACAGGCCCTAGCAACCTATGCTATAACAGGTCACTTAATGGTGGTCGGGGTCAGTGATCTGCATTGTCATCTGACCTCAATGGTATGGACGATAAACATCAATCACTGGTTTGTCAAGTCCAAAGCAAGGTTGGATCCAGCACTTTAAAAAGGGAGGGGTCCAAAATATCAAAATCCTCTCTCTGATAATTTTACTGCCTACACCAAACATTTGTTTTTCAAAAGTGGGGGGCCGGACCCGCTGGAACCCTCTTCTAGATCCACCTATGCAGAGTCAATTATTAACAGGCTGCCATCATGTAACAAGCATATACAAACAAACAGTGTACATTTTCTTTCCTAACATTCGCTATTATGAAAATCTAACAATTGAAAGATTCAAGAGCTCAATATCACCGTCGTACATAATTTCCTGGAGCCCTACTTACATTTTTTTCACTGATGCCGTCATCCATTCCCCGATTGTACAAGTCAACAGGCATGCCTGCGAAGGCAACGTAGGAGCCAGGGTCTGCCCAAGCGTTAAACTCTATACTGTCACGGCTGAAGTCCTTGCCTCGGTTGATTTCTAGTTTGACCTGAAACCATGAGTGAGTGAGTGAGTAATGTGAGCATACAAAACATTTGACAATTTCAGCTGGTTAGTCGGGGTAGTATATTCAAGTTAAACAAAAGAGTAGCATTTCACATGATGAGATAAGTGCTTAATGAGGTAGACGCCATCCCACCACTCACCAGTCAGAGGTCCTATACTTCAACATTGGCACATTCAACATGGAACATGAGACCTATGAAGACATGGTAGTCTGAGGTTGATCGCTGTTGTTCTCCAAAATATCACTCTCTGACCTCTTCTTATCTAACATAGCACCCTGTGACCTCTTGGCAATGAAGACATGGTGGTCTGAGGTTGATCGCTCTTGTTCTCCAAAATATCACTCTCTGACCTCTTCTTATCTAACATAGCACCCTGTGACCTCTTCTTATCTAACATAGCACCCTGTGACCTCTTCTTATCTAACATAGCACCCTGTGACCTCTTCTTATCTAACATAGCACCCTGTGACCTCTTCTTATCTAACATAGCACCCTGTGACCTCTTCTTATCTAACATAGCACCCTGTGACCTCTTCTTATCAAACATAGCACTCTGTGACCTCTTCTTATCTAACATAGCACCCTCTGACCTCTTCTTATCTAACATAGCACCCTGTGACCTCTTGGCAATGAAGACATGGTAGTCTGAGGTTGTTCGCTGTTGTTCTCCAAAATATCACTCTGTGACCTCTTCTTATCTAACTTAGCACTCTGTGACCTCTTGGCAATGAAAACATACCAAGGTACCATGTGATCTCTTGGCCATGAAACCTTCTAGACAATGAAGACATACCAAGGTACCCTGTGATCTCCTGTCAATGATACCTTCTAGACAATGAAGACATACCAAGGTACCCTGTGACATATCATCCATGAAAGCTTCTAGATGATGACAACAGGAAGGTGGTGTGATTTACCTGATTCTGTCTGGTTCCATTAACGAAGAAGTTGAGGACGTCGATGACGATCTCCTCCGGTTGTCTGAGATAGTACACTACCATCCTTGCCGTGGGGATCATCTCCCGGGACAACGCTATGGCAAACGTCTTCTGCCTTGAAGTCATCTCCAGCTCATCACCAATGATGATGTTCCCTCCCGACACCACCTGTAATAGAAGTTTATCATAGCATCTTACTTTGTTAGTCAACATCGTCAAAACCTTTAGTGCCAATTCATCTTGTACCACATCAACAATTCTTAGCTATTTGTGAGTGAGTGCGTTAATATTTAATGTCACATCAGCAATATTTCTGCCATATTGTGACGATTTAGCTATTTGTGACAATCAGTACATTCTTGATACTACTTTGTCATGGAAGTCGATATTCAGCTTCAATTCTCAGCACAGAATAGACAATTTTCTTGTGAAAGTGTGTGAAAAGTGTGAGAAAAGTGTGAGAAAAGTGTGTGAAAAGTGTGTGTGTGTGTGTGTGTGTGTGTGTGTGTGTGTGTGTGTGTGTGTGTGTGTGTGTGTGTGTGTGTGTGTGTGTGTGTGTGTGTGTGTGTGTGTGTGTGTGTGTGTGTGTGTGTGTGTGTGTGTGTGTGTGTGTGTGTGTGTAGGGGGGGAGGGGGCAGAGATGAAAATGCAGGTTTAATAACCAAACTTCATCATAGAGGATGAAAATATACAATTACAGTAATATAACGAACATGCTAATAATGAACTGGTGGATACAACAAACATATTTTCTGGTCCCGGCCATTTGCTTTATACATGCTGTACACATTCTTACAATGAATTAAGGTAAAAACCAACTTCAATTAGTGGTCCCTTTGATTTCATTATAATCATAGTTTACTGTATAGTAAAGTAATAAATGACAAGAAATGGCATCAGATTCATTCGTTAAATGATGAAAAGTAAACCATCATACCTGGTAGAAGATCCTTGGAATAAAGTTGCTGGTCTTCACATGGAAGATCATGTACTCATTGACCTGTTGAATACAATTGATTACAGGTGAGTGTGTGATTGATTACAGGTAAGTGTCAAGTCCAGTAAAACTAGTGGTTGATAGCATGAGCAACAGAAATTCCCAAGCAGCAAGCTCACACACCTTCAATTGATTGGCTATTTAAACCTTTTGAAAAGAAATTATATCACTGAGAAATCTAATCAGTCTGTAGATTGTTCATTTAGTTCTTACCTTCGGGTTGTCTGTTGAGGTTGTGACGGTGATGTAGCTCTGGCTTCGAGAGAAGAATCGCGTTCCACGGAGTTGGATACGAGTTGTAGGATCATTGTCATATTCAGCCTAGAACAGAAGAACAAACAACGACTAGAAATCAATGATCCTAGATATAGCACTGACAAGCTAGAAACATAATCAGGGTGATTCTGGGATTTGAACACATGATCATAGGATTCTGGTACGCCAAAGGGACACAACTGTGGTAGCCCTATTTATAATACAAATATAGTCTGGGATTTTTCTGAACAACATGTAGTTTGCACGTTACGCTTGGCGCCTGTGATGTGTCCCTTGCAACAATAAATAGCAAATACCGCTTACAGCATTATCAGCAATTTGACAGTCTGAGTTGTCTCCCCTTGACTGTTTATTACATGGACACTAAAACAGATGCCACGGCATTGCCATTTAAATTAAAAGAAACCTGGGTTTATTTCTTACATAAATATAGTGTGAGAGATTTTTACTTACCTTCTATCACAACCTAATTAGTAAGAAAATTGACAAAACAGATGAGGCCATATAAGATGCAAAAGATGCCATGAGAACAATTAATATTGAAGGTGATCAAAATGGCCTCAGAAAATCTGGTCATATTATTAATTCGATATATTTCTGTATTTGAAACATTTATATTTTAGAGTAAATTTAAACTTATCCTAACTCATACTTATACTCGTGTATGAGTCAGGATAAGATTATTCTACATGGCGGTATTTCTCCGTGTGGGCTGCCTACCTCCAGCATCATGCCCTGAACCTCTGTGTCTGCATACACCTCAAACTCCACGATGCCTCCCACAGGCGACTTGTCCACTGGCTGATCGTATCGCGGGGTCGCGGGACCCGAGTTGGACATGGAGGAGTACAGTCGCACGATCTTATTGGCTGTATCCACTGGAGTCCCATCATACTTCATCACCGCAACCTGACAAGCAGAGGCAAATCTCAATACAGGAAATTCAACATCTGTTGTGGCATGTTTGCAGAATAAAAAATCCCATTACTACAGGACCTCTATGATTGCGGTTTTACGCCACAGGCAGTCTGGACCAGAAAAGTGGCTAACCAGACAGACAGACAGACAGACAGACAGACAGACCATTTAACACTTTAAAAATAAACTTAGGGATTATGTGTGAAGAAGTCTCAGAGGGCTGACTGTTCGTCATCACTTACATCTATTTTAATGATGGAGTTGGGCTTGAACGTCCGTACGTGGTCCCCGACCCACTTCAGCTTTACGTTGCTGTTGAAGATGATGGTGCTGGCAACCCCTGTCCGGTTCAAACCAGAATGCCAATCTGAGACGTTGACGCTCATTTCCAGCTCGCAGTCAACTAAATTCTGGCCAGGTATGATTCTGTCCGCCAGTTGTCGAATTTCCTCGATGGTGAATTTGAAATCAATACGACCGAGATGCTGTAAAGAAATGGAAGAAGATGCATAATTTCAGAAAAAGTCTATTCTGAATCACAATGGGTCATTCTGGCGCAATCAAAGCAAAACAACCGCACATAAAATGATGCCTCTGACACCACACAGCCACCTGACATCACAAACTGCATTTAAAAGTTGGTATGTCATGTATGGGCGGCCATTCAGTCAAATACAAAGTTGAAATAAAGGACAAAAGTATGCAATAAAGGTCAAATGTTACAAATAAAGTATGAAATGTTACTAATAAATGTCGAAATACAAAACAAAGAGACGCCAGTTAAAGAATACAAAGTTCAAAAGTATGCAAATGTTACGAAAAGATGTCCTATGAAAAGAAAGCAGATCGGAGGTAGAATATGTCTTCAGCAACACATGCTCGCTGTAAAAGGTGACTATGTTTGTCGTAAGAGGCGACTAACGGGATCAGGTGATCAGGCTTGCTGACATGGTTGATGCATGTCATCGTATCTCAATTACGTAGATCAATGCTCATGATGTCAATCACTGGATTGTCTGGTCCAGACTCGCCATCACTTAGCTGGAATATTGCTGAGTGAGGCGTTAAAACAACAAACAAAACAACAACAAAAAATCATTCTACTCACATATTCAATAAACCTGAAAATGTAGGGGAATTTGTTGCCGTAGTCAATTCCCGGTATCGGCTTGGGTTTGAATGTGAGCGTGATAGAGGCATTGCCGATCACAGGACGACCGCTCGTCTGACTGTAAGGAAAGATAAGTATAGTCAGGTGTACACCTTGATATTCTGGATGGTTCTGTACCAAGTGTAGTCTTCCAGGTTAATTAACTAATTGTTGGTTTAACAAATTATGGGGATGGATGGAGGAATATTCTGTTGGATATATATGGGTGTTCCCAAGTACTACCTTGAAGGGAGTGAGGGTAATATAAATCTTGAAATTAACGCGAACGTGAATAAAATGCGAGTGGTCTTTGTTCGCATTAACTAGATTTTGCATTTATGTCTCCAAAATGACTATCAACAATAGGAAGGCCTCACTGCACACTTTGGACAGCAGAAATACCAACTAATGATATATAATATAAACCGAAACATGGTTTATTGAGCAGCAGTTGTAACAAGTTCATAACAATGTCATTCAAAGAATAGGAATTACACAATAGGCATCCGGTGAGTTATCACTGCTGAGGTCAAGAGTTCTACCCACTCGGGTCAAACTAGGCATCACTGACCCCTCCCATCCTTAATGCCAGTCAACAGAATAAACAAACAAAACTGTGTGTTTTTTTAGGAAAACACTGTTTATTTTATTACGGAAGTGCTTTACTCAGTGGTAATAAGCGGTGCTATTTGATGTTTGATTGGAATTAGGTAAGGTTATGTATCGTTCCACTGGGGATGGGGATGGGATGGGGTGGGGGGAGTCACACTGATGTTGACTCGCATTATTGGCTATATAGGGGTCAGCAGTCGTATTAATTTGGAGGCGCATTAATTTCAAGATTTACAGTATCTACTTACTTGGCCAGTACGACACCCTGGAAGATCTGGATATTGTCCATGATGTAGGGGGGAACTGAGACATTCACGTCAAATCGAGGCTCCCCTGACAAATGAGAAAAAAACCAACACATCAATCGGCTAGTATATACCCATTAAAATATCAGTATTTTCAAAAGTAATTTTAATCACATACAATGAACATGAAAACCTTTGGGTCAATGTGATTACATCAGACTATCAGTAACTAGACATGATACTGAGTTTAACACTGAGTTCAAGTTGGTTTCTCCATATAGTTTATGTTCATTAGTGAATTGGACTTTGGGAGTTACCTCCCCTTATTTCATGATAGAGGTCTCTGACCTGTTAAACCGCTATAGGAGTGACGTCCCTTCCACGCAGAGTATGTGACAGCCATACCACAGCGCTAACATGGTAGCCTTTTGCTTTGCTCCATTTTAGCCACACCCTCCCACCCAGTAGTAATACTGTGGGCATTTTGTGTAGGAGATATTACAGCTATGCTTATAAACATATAAAGTTCTATTGTGAGTTTGGGGTTTCTCCAAAGTTTGGGTACTACTGGTAAGTGATTTGTACTACTGCGTTCCATCCTTGCGTGGATCCAATTGCTAACCCCACTTTGGCACATTAAAAATTTGAGCCCCAAATTTATGATGTTTGTTTAGTTACTATACAAAGTATATTCTATTGTGTTGTCTTAACCCACCGGGGTGATACGAATAAAATGAAATGAAGCAATGAACGACTTTGCTGAAATATCACGACACATCGTCCAGACATTCAATACTTACAAAATTCTTCCACCACAAATGGTTTCCTGTATGTGTGTCCCTGTGGGAAGAAACATGTAGCAGGTTAAACAATGCACTGAGTTTATTTGACAATGAAGTAAGTTCTATGTTGAACTCACAGGGCCCTCCAGGACCAACAAAATGACTATTTTTCATTCAACTTCAAAATGACTATTGATTGAAATTAAAACAATAAGTTTCATATTTGCAGTACAGCAAACTTTGAAAATAGTACCAAAAGACGTTAAGAGATGGTACTTGTAGTTACCTTGTCTGGCGCTCGGCATTATGGGGCTAAAACAAGGTCAGCTCGGAGTCAAAGTTTACTGTGTATGAGTGGGGTATTCATGTTTAACTGTGGCATGGTATCTATGTGGGCTTGCACAATAAATTGGCATCAGTCCGGATGTGACGTTAAACCCCATTTCACCCCAAATTGAAAATAGTTGTAACAATAATGCTAAATGGACCAATAATTCTTTGTTTATTTTTTATTTAAAGAACCACAAGGTACTCACAAAGGCATCAACTCTGATGCTCCAATTTCCATAGTTTGGCTGGTCAGCAAGATCAAAGCTTTGACTTACAAGACCTTGAAAGATGAGAATTTATCATTTTCATGAAGCTCTTAAAAGACAAAGATTATCCTTAACTGAATTAATACAAGTGATATCAAAGTTGATCAAGAAATATATTCAGGAAAAACAATTCATTAAAAAGAAGAAACATTTGCAAAGTTAAGATTCTTTAAGTTCATGCTGGAACAAGTGTAATTGTCAGATTTTCATGTAGGTAAGGTACCAATATACAATCTGGTAGAGGCACGTCAGATATCTTTGGTCACAGACATGTTGCTGGTGTTTGTTCCACAGAACCAGCAGTACAGACATGAAGCAATTTAACGACATTTAATCATGAATTATCTTTCTTGTGCATGATGTTACATAACATTTTCATACCTCCTGCATTTGTCTGCAAACCCAGCCATCTCCTCACAGGAATTCCTGTTGGATCCTGTAAACATGAAACATTGTATTCAATTATTTTAAAAATATTTTTATCAACCAAATATCTGTACCAGAACTCTAATCATTCTGATTTCTGAAACATAACTTAAACAAACATGTTATGCCTCAATTAAACTTCATTCATTCCTAAATGTCAAGATCTGGGGTAGAATAGGTCTTCAGCAACATATGCTCGCTGTAAGAGGCGACTATGCTTGTCATAAGAAGCGACTAACGGGATCGGGTGGTCAGACTCGTGATTTGGTTGATGCATGTCATTGTATCCCAATTGCGTAGATCGATGCTCATGATGTCAATCACTGCATTGTCTGGTCCAGACTTGATTATTTACAGATATAGCTGAAATATTGCTGAGTGCGGTATTAAACAGCAAACAAACAAACAAACAAACTAAATGCCAACACTCACCTCAACGTATATAGTCATACTTCCATATTTGGGCATCAGGTTGGGTAGAATAGGAACCACTCGAAATTGAACTGAAACAAAACCCACCAATGTCACGATCATTTTTCACACCATGGTACAAATTCCAATTGCTTTTATGTTCCAGTGGAGCATTTAGAAACTAACTGTAGCTGAACTCCTTATCAAATGTAAATTAAGTAAGGTAGACAACTGTGACTGATGGGAGACAACTCTGTTGATGGGAGACAACTCTGGCTACTTGATCATGCTCACCTGTCTGTCCCTGTCTGTAAATTGGCTTGCTCATCTGGATGAAGATAGAGGCTTGTTTGGTGTCAAACTCGATGTCAGTCTCGTTGCGGAAGATGTAACCACTTGTGCCGCCATTGAGAGTTCCCTCCAGTCTCAGTCTGTACTGCCCGGCCTGTGCATTCTGTGGCATCTGCAAACATGGAGGTACATTCATCAGTATAAACAGTTCCACTGAATGTATGCTGTTTGAGGGGCAATCTCATTAAAATCAGATCTTAGTTCTCACTACCGCTAAACAAAGATCTGAGGACATCCCATTACAGGTCGGGGGCACGGGTGGCCCAGTCGTCTAAGGCGCCGAGATTCGCTGTGCAGAGTTGCGTCCCTTGGGCATGCCAGAAACCTGTGGTTGTGGGTTCAAATCCCGGTTCGCCCCGATTATGTTTCTAGGTTTGTCAGCACCATACCCGTGCTCGTGGGTTTCACCGAAGTGGTAAACGTCTAAGACCTGCATCACTTCGGGCTTTCCTCCCACATTAAGCTGACACGCCGTGATATAACTGGAATACTGTTAAAAGCGGCGTTAAACACAACTCACTCACTCACCATTTCAGGTCATGTCAGGACGACCTTTTATTTGACCAATCAGAGCATCAAGTGACAGATGAAATGTGATCATGCAACCTCATAAAAAAGAGTATTCCGAACCACAGTTATGGGCTTTTTGTCTGTATTCATACAATCTAGATCATCTTTTAGCCATTCCAGAATGTTCCTTTGTTCAGCTTTAAATTTTTTAATCAAGTATATGTCAAAATATGTTCCAAGTGTAGTTGCCAGTTTGAAACTTGTGCCGTAAAGCTTGATTAAGCTGCCTTCTGATTGGCTATTGTCGACTTCCTGTTTGTCATTCCATTGGTCGGTCAAACTTCACGAAAGGTCGGTCTGACGTGACCCGTAAGGGGATGTCCTAAGATCTTTGTTCGGCGGTAGCAAGAACTAAGATCTGATAAAAAGTGATTTTAATGAGATTGTTTGAGGCGTGATCAAATGGACCAAATGGTACCTGCAGGCCCATGATCACTGGTGAAGAGGTCTTGTACTGACAAAGCAAGGATCTCAACAGGGCAATATATCCTGACACATCTAAGGGACACAACTCTGCACAAAGACTTATAGCACTCTGAAGACTGGGCCAGCTGTCCCCCTTCAGGTGCATTACAACATCAAGGGAGATAATTAACATACCTGTAGCTGCATTATCCTGCTGGATGGTCTGTCAAACTTCATCACCGTTCCGGCATATTCGATGTTCTCCTTGACGATGGATATCCGGATATTGACGTGTGTATACTCTAGCTTCAGGATGGTTGCAAATATCTGGATCACCTGATTGGGTCTCACCCTCTTTGGTGCCAGGATCATGTAAATACTGAAACAAAGACGAACGCCATCATGGAACACTTGGCAATGTCAGACAATTCAAACTTTATGCACAGGTGGGTATTTCCCGCATATTCTCAAAATCCTCACGTCGATTACCTGTGCCTTTTCTCCCAATACCGATTGTCATGTCACTCCTGCTTTGGGATGCAATCGTTCGGCCATCACGTTTATCTGCATTGCCCTGCTAGATCTATGGGAACAACTCACTACACACTCCCTCATCAAGTTGCAAGCGCAAGTTTGAATCTCCAGAAATGACGTCATAATAGAACAATGTTTTATCTGAAATAAACCATGCTTTGTTCTTCATTGTTTTTTGCTATTTATCGTGTAGCTATCCTACATAAGGATATAATAGGGCCGAAGGGGTTGTTGTCAGCACAGGTACTACAGAAATATACCCCAGGCACGTTTCTGAATACATAAATGTACCCTAGCCAAAATTAAAAACGTAGCCTAGGATGCGTCCATTCTGCCGCTGGGTGCAATGCGTGTAACTGGTTCTTTAGGTATTTGTCACTTCCTGTATGCCAAACCGTGGTTAAAGGCAACATGGCAGTACACATTCGACAGGAAGAGCTTTAAGATTATCTTATGAAGTTAAATGCCTTTGACAAGCTTAAGGCCGTAATGTTACACAAGTGTACGGGGCCATTGGCAAAAGATCGGGTAGAAGTAGCATGCATGCACTCGTAATCAGGCAAACCGGAACTACAACATGAACCGGTTTCGGGTTTGGGAAATATGGACTCATCCGCTGTTAGGGGTACCAGGTACGTTTCTGTATTCTAATTTTGGCTAGAGTACATTTCTGTATACAGAAACCTACCTGGGGTACATTTCTGTAGAACCTGTGCCGACAACGACCCCTTCAGCCATAATAGGGCATAACAAACATAATATACATACTGGAGGCGACCATGAGATGTTCCCTATAGATTTGATGGCTGAAACTAAAGGTTTTAGTGAACACAGGTTCAGGTTTCAAATGTTCAATTTAACATCCTCTAAACTAGTCATGGTCCTGATTGTAGACACCTAATTCAGCACAGATGTGATTAAATTTTCATTTGAGCATAAATCCTCCAATGGTGTGTCAACATGATGATAAACATGCCAATATTAGCATGATAAGCATGCCAACATTAATATGACATTTTTCATTCATAAGCATGCCAACATTAATATGACATTTTTCATTCCCTTCAAACACTATCATGATTATCAAATGAGTATCATGTATGTTCTCATGGTTGTAGCTATCAGATGCAATCTCTATAACTTAATTTTCAAATTTTGATTTATTTGTTTGTTTGTTGTTTAACGACGCACTCAGCAATATTCAAGCTATATGACAGCGGTCTGCAAAAATCCATTGATTGATACCATGAGCATCGATCCACACAATTGGGCTATGATGATATGCATCAACCAAGTCAATGAACCTGACCACCCGATCCCATTAGTTGCCTCTTACAACAAGCATAGTCACCTTTTACGACAAGCATGGGTTGCTGAAGACCTATTCTACCCCAGGTCTTGTTATCATTTATTGCATTGGCATTTACAAAAAGCGGTACAGGGTTACCATGGTTATCAAGGTTACAGGATTATGCCTTTCTCAAAATTATTCAAACATTTCCATTTTTTACAATATACACATGACAAGTTTCACTATGATGAGTTAATTAATGAATTAAAAAAAGTAAACACTTACGGCGGCCTTGCAAGTCGGCATCCCTGTGTGTTCTCCACCAAACAATTGTTCTCCATCTGCCCTGCCCCGAAGGAAGCTAGCGAGAGCAGCACTGCTCCCAGTAGCAAGTGCCCGTACATAGTCAGCTGCAAACAGAAAATACAAGTACTCCAGACAGGCAAGACTTCATGCTGATGGGAATACTCCCTAAATAATATGCAACCAAGTCCATCAATGCAGTTCATCATAGTTTGGCTCCAAACTTTTAAGCCACCCTTCAAACTTTGGCAAGTCAAAAAAATTTCAGCTTAAACTGAGGATATAATTGCAGAATGTCCTGCAACCAGTTTTTAGTGTGTGTGTAAAGAGGTTATCACGCGAGTGTGTTTGGGGATGGTAAATATCCTGTATTAGGAATAACATTGTAATTAGCGAGCCTCGGAGAGCTAAATACATAGTGTTTATTCCTAATACAGGATATTTACCATCCTCAAAGTCAAACACACAAGGGTGATAACCTCTTATAATATTATGTTATTCTTCAAATCTGTGCTTAAAAATTGCTTTCCTTCTCTCACAAACATTACCAAAACATTGCAAGATTTCCTTGAATGTGCGCATTAATATATATAGTGTCACAAGGTAAGTGATGTGTTAGTCGGACAGTGACAGTAGCCAATATAGTTCCAATTGAAACATGTTTCTTATACAGTGGTGAAACATATACGCAAAACAATTGCCTACATGAATTGTTTTTACTTGTCTTTCACGGCAATCCATCGGTCTGTCCGCTGAGAGTGACTGCCCTTTGTCAAAGGGAAGCTACTCTAACCCTAGTCTATGAGACATCACGGCCATGCTCAGACGTTGTTGACAGTCTGGCCTGTCATAACGTTACGAAGTGCAGTCATATGTACACACAGCGACAAAACGAAACAAGGTAACAATTCAAACATATTTCTACTAAATCCAGGAGTGCAGAGTATAATTCAAGTTTCGCCTTATTCCGTTAGACAAGTTTCTGCCCCAATGACCACACTGCAGAAATTAGGATCATTAGCAGGTCAGGAAGCGCTTCTTCTCGGCCACCTACCTTGTGTCTGCAAAGTGATTGGCCTTTGATAAAGCTGGTAATTTGCATTTTGCAACACATCTGTTAGAAAAACACAAGCTTTCTTTTCAGTTGCCTCTAGTAAAAACATGACTGAAGCCAGTATATTCTGCACATAACTTGTGTTGTTGGTTTCGCTGTGAGGAGCATGTTTTGGTTTGAGAATTGCACTGTGCATGAACGATGGGTGCGACGTCACACTCAAGATATTATTTCATGCATGATTTAATACCACACAGAACAGTCGATGTACTGACCCTTAAAATATTACATAAACAATTTTTCAAAATTCTTCTAGCCAGGGTTTATGATTTTAACAAATTTTGAGGCTGAAGTTTTACTGTAAAAAGTAATGGAATCCCATTTGCCATAAACATCTTCATATGGTGTCTGTAATGATAGACAAAGCTCTACGTCTATCAACAACCAATGAAGATTTAGCCAAAATCAGACCATCTTCCCGAGGCAAGGGAGTTAACTGACAATAAAAGTCCAATTTCCACCCTTGCCAAACTAGGCTGGAATTATGGAGTTGTATTTGGCCTGGAATAACGAGTCTATGCATAGTCCAATCGAAATTGCGTAACGAAATCGACATCTGGTTCATAAACTGCTGTGCAGATTTCGGTCAATTGCAGGATTTGCTAAGCATGTGTACCGACAACTTAGCATCAACAGATATTTTCAAAATCTTTCCATGTTTTTAATCAAGGTGCTCACATGATTTGATGCACTTCGCAAAGTAAGACCCATTTTTATTACAAAATAGATCTTGATTATCGATCAGATCGTCTTCACTGTGCGACACCATATTATTTGAAGCAGTTGTAAAATGTCAAAATTATTGTCATGTATCTGTGAAAACGTAAAAGCTTTGATACAATGCAACGATAATTTTAGTAATAAATTTTAATGCAATATAGGAGTAAGACAAGCATATTAAGCCCTTTCCTCTTTTCTTTATTTATGAATTGGCCATGGAGATAGAAGATAAATGTCAAGGTGGCATAATTTACATCCCAACATTGTAAACCTCTTTTCACTGCTATTTGCTGATGGTACTGTAAGTAGTTCCAGCACCATCACTAGTTTACAACAAACAAGGCAAAAAGTGACCGGGCTCACTCATATCCCCGATTTGGACTCCAACATATTTCAAAGATCAAAACATTAAGAAAGCAATATTTTCTCAGAAAATCCACTTTTCAAAATCAAACCTTACACTGCTCGGCTCCCTTCCTATTGGTATAGTAAGTGTTGTAAATTTTGAAAAGAATCCATGAAGTAGTTCAAGTTATGGTTGCACAAACGTTTTAGTTAAACAAGCCTAAGTCAAAACATGAAAAATAGCTGCATTTTCTCTGAACATCCAAATATTGAAATCAACTTCACACTGCCTCACTCCTATTGGTATACAAAGTGTTTGAAAAGAATCGAGGGAGTAGTTTTCAAGTTATAGGTCTCACAAAAAATGTCCTCATAAGGACGGAATAGGACGTCCTGTTAGGTTGGGGGTACAATTAACGTAATGACACAGATATGTCTAATGGTCAATGGATAAATATTAGATGTTGTTGCTCAAAACAAATATCTGGGTGTCTTTTTCTCCAGAAAACTGTGACAGAATTCCCATTCAACACAATCTGCTACCCAGACAAACTTAATCATAACACAAACTTATGCATTTTCTGTGATCTTCGATTTTTACAAAAATTAATCCTATTTTGTTGTATGGGGCTGAGATATGGGATATGACGAAGTTAGACTTTATTCTACAGAGTACATGCATAAAATCAAATATAACAAAATAAGTAAAATTAACAATGGTTTACATGTCGTGTATTTATAAGGGGGGGGGGGGGGGGGGGGGATTTAAAATCCTAAATCCAGGGGATGCTAATTAGCTACCCCAGCCTATCTCTGATGACACATGAACGACGTAATCATAGCACTAGTAAAGAGTTGGGAAAACCGGAAGTATGTCAAAATTATTGGATACAATTTGAATGAACTTTCTAAGTGGTTTGTGTTGGTCAAGTTGATTATTACTGCTTCTACTATTACCACTGTCCACTTAAACCGCCTTTAAACACGACGATCCTTCATATTGACTGAAAATTCTGATAGATAAATAAAGTCAGGGGAATCCTCGAGTTGTCCGCCATGATGTTTCTACTCGAACTTCCTATGTCCCGTACAGGTGTGTACAAACGCTCTTGATTACAGGTGTAACGCTTCGATCAAACGCCGTACGTTATTACAAACCTAAAATGCCTACAGTTATGTCATAAAAAAGTGTAATGATAAGTAATTAACAATGTTTTGATTGCGATCTGACTTGCTTACCTGTGTCCCCTGTCCCCGATAGTGTTTGAATACCTGAGCGGTGACTGATTAAGGTCGAGGTCGCGCCTATGTAATTGGAATGCAGCAAGGGAGATAAATGCTGCGGGTGACAATAAGGTGACAATTGGCGCGTCACTGTCCCACAATGCAAAGCGGGTGTGACATGATATACGATGTTGTAAAATCTACTTTAAATAACATGACTCTTTCTCATCTAATGTAGAATACGTTTATGACTGTGAAACAACAGATTAGTTGGTAGAAGGATTTGTAATCGCTTCCCAATTCCCTATCACTGAAACTCAAGAAGATAAAATAACAAATAAAAGATGTTTGCAAGTTTAGATGATTCATAATTTCCGTTCACAGTGAGTGAGTGAGAGAGTTGGGTTTAACGCCGCTTTTCACATTATTCCAATCACGGCGTAGCAGCTTAATGTGGGGGGAAAGCCCGAAGTGATGCAGGTCTCAGACGTTTACCACCTCGGTTAAACCCACGAGCACGGGTATGGTGCTGACGAACCTAGAAACATAATCGGGGCGAACCGAGATTCGAACCCACAACCATAGGTTTCTGGCGTGCCCAAGGGACGCAACTCTGCACAGCGAATCGCGGCGCCTAAGAAGACTGGACCACCCGTGCGCCTTCCGTTCATTGTATGGAAATGTTAAACAAAATAATGAAAGTTAATATTCCGATTCTTGTATGGATTTAAACACCTTGTATGACATTATTGGTTAATAAGGCCCAAAATTACACTACCTGTCAACTATAGTCTTCTTTTACAAACAACCAACAAACAGACAACTGAACATGTTAAGATATTTTACTAAACAACTTGAAACACGATCAATCACAACAAAGTGTCTTGTAAATTCTGATAACACCTGTCAGAAACATAACTGACACTACTGAAAATGAAATTAAATAATATAACTATATTAAATGAAATATCTATGCTGTTATGTGCGAGTAAATTACTTTGAAATCAAACGAAGAAATATGTAATAGAGGACGATGCCAAAAATAGCAACCATGCAATAGTTGAATACATATGCTGTGGATTTCCCTTGATTGGTGGATAACGTACATTTCTAAGATTACAGCAAAATTTGGTATCCGTTTCACATAAAATATAAACTCGATACTTTCTGCAAATATTAATATTTTTGTTTTACTTTTCATTCTTTGGATGTAAACAAATGCACATTAGCGTAATCACTTCTCGAAATGCACGAAAAAGTACATAAATGTGGACAATAACACCATTAACAGCAAAAAGTAGTAAATTAAATTGTGAATCATAAACATGAACAGTCAATTCCGGACTTCTAACAACCTCAATATTTAAGGTAGAAATAATGACTCAAATCTGACGTGAAAATTGTTTTCAGTAGGCACATATCTCTCTTTGAAACGGACATTTCTCCACTCTTGAGAAATATAAGACATACGTTCGGACTTGGTATAAGAATAATAAACGCAATAACGTAACTATATGAACATCAGTTTATAGTTCCTTTATTATATGTGTAGTCCCTGGTAACGTAGCTTTGAGTCAAAACCTGATCGATATACTACCCAAAAATAGTTAAGGTCCACCCGATTCTTTCATATTACTATAGTTAATCTGTCATGCGTAAAAGGCTAAATAGCGGTGAAAATAATATGAATGGATAAATGAAAATCAATGATGGCACCAAGTCTTCGTGTAAAGAGTACTAGCAGCTGAGACCATATACTATACTATTATATGGTCTCTGCTAGCAGGTTCTGCTCTACCGGTATCACCCGCCACTCACACAAGTTGCATAAACAGTAAAGAATGTGTTGATATCTTCCATAATATGTTTCCAATGAGACGAGGTCTCAGTAAAGTACATTTCCATGAAACTAAGATTTACACGGTATCCTTCATGTGCAGTTAGTCGATCGTTTAGAGTTTTACGACTCTGTTTCGCAGTCGGTTAACGGCGAAAGTCAAAGTCGTTCTTTTGATGAGATAAAAGAAGCCATAAAAGATGCATTTGGTTATTAAATACGTTTTTAAAACCCATTTATATTCAAAATGATAAAAAAATCGACAACATGTAACCACGGGACCATGTAACTAATAATAATAATAACCAAAAAAATCATCGTCTGCGAGTGTTTTGTTATTATTAGTTACATGGTCCTGCGATGTAACTTAAATGGGTAAACGTTTTAAAATAAGTCTGTTCATTTGTCGTAAGAGGCGACTAACGGGATCGGGTGGTCAGGCTCGCTGACTTGGTTGATGCATTACATCAGAGACCATATAATCTATTATATGGTCTCTGATTACATGTAATGGTTCTCGATTGCGTGGAACGATGCACATAATGTCAATCACTTGATTGTCCGGTCCAGATTCGATTATTTTACAGACCGCCGTCATATAGCTGGAATATTGCTGAGTGCGGCGTTAAACAACAAACAAATAAACATACATTTGTTACATACAGAGACCGTATAATAATCTATATCTCTGCAACAGGCAAATGCGGCTAAGTCGATTGACAGCCGGTCTGCGCACGCGCAACTTTCTGTTTACAAATTCCGCTCGCGTGCGATTCGAAAATGGCTGGGAAGCGTAAGGGGAAACGGGGAAGATCAAAATCTTCAGATATGGTGAGCACCAGAGTGCATGTCCTGTATATATTCCAATTACCAACCGCTGCAGGGCTTGCATGTATATATTTTAACTTCAGGTGTTGTCATTTAGGTGTGCAACCTACTAACCTAGGTTGTTTGACAGGTTGACAACTTCCGATTTTCGTGCCAGTGCATGTTTGTGAATGGCCGGGTGGATGTTTAAACTCTAATACTATTCAAATGAATGTAGGCGTGACTTCTCCGTTAATGAAATAGTTTAAGGGGTTACTTTTTTATACAGAATGGATGTTGAAAGCAGTTTTAGGATTGTTGATCAATTTCAAGTTTGTGTGTGAAGTGCTATAGATAAAGGGAGGTAACTCTAAGTGTATGTTGTAAAATTTCACTTTCTCGCCTGCTCAGCCTCGAATAATAAAAACAAACATTTGTGATATTATGTTGTTACAATATGAAATATCTACTTCTGTGGCCACATATGTACACAGGTTCCAATCATTCTCTTTGTTTTTCACCACATTTCAATTTAGATATGGATACACGAATATAAATAGAAGTTTAGTCACAGGCTCAGTTTCAACTTTTTCTACCAGTTCTGCTATACATAGAATTATCGATACTTTTAGAACAATGTTGAAGAAAGTTCTATTTTTATCAGTTTCTTGACATATTGTTTTCAGGTAAAATGTTATTTATTAATATACATGACTCAAATGATAATGATTGTTTTTTCAGGTAGCAGAAGAGGTAATGTTTAACACCCAGAATAGTCGAGATCGTAGCCTAATATGTTGTTAATGTAAACTAAAACCTCTGACCTCTGTCTCACTTTCAGGATTTAAACACTTTTGAAATCAGTTAAATAATGCACTAAACCTCACAAGTCTGAAGAAGGGGAGTTATTTACTCCAAGCAGTGTTCAAAATTAAGAGGGGTGGAGAGGTCCTGGAATCCTCAAGGTGTACTCCTCTAGTATTTGAATCGAGGGACCCCCTAAATTACCTGTAATATTTCGATTATGACAGGGACCCCCTTGACCTCCATCCACACTGCACCAAACATTACGAGCACATATCCTCTGAGTGCACAGGTTCTGTAGCATCCACTGATCAGCTGATGATGATACTGAAAACACTGACATTGTTTTCAACTGATTATTCATGTTATTGTCAGTGCTGTACATAGTGGACAAATAAAACAAGAGACCAATATAAAACAGAAAGAAAACTGCACCTCACCACAAGCATGACTAGTAGGAGTGAAACACTGGTGAACAGGAAAAAATTATATGCTATTCATCTTTCTCAGTTCAATATTAGCTCTTTTAGCTTTATAGCTTAGTCAGTTCAATAGTCATGATAGCATCTCTTTGGTTAGATTGTTCACTTGTTCCATGTTAATATTTCACAGTCTTGTCCACCAGGAGTAACAGTGTAGACAGAATGGTGAAGTATTAACTATGGCGCTGGAATAGTCCTGAATTCAATGTTAATAAATGTTCACCCACCATACTCATTACCATTACTATCTGTGAAAAAGGTAAACTTTGTGTATCGGTACAGAGCCTTCTATGTAATTATTCCTGTCACATGTGATTAGGTATACATGGCAACTCCGGGCAGAAAATCGCATTTCAAGACATATTTGTAAAGTCCATGCAAACTAGCATTTGCCTCCTGATCTGCGAAAGGGGGAATATGCCTGTGGGTTTTTGCAATTTCCTGTCTAGGTCTGGATCATGCTGGATGCTGGGGTTTCCTCTTTTTGCCCCCACCTATTGTTTAGAATAGGTCTTCAGCAACCCATGCTTGCCGTAAAAGGCGACTATGCTTGTCGTAAAAGGCGACTAACGGGATCGGGTGGTCAGGCTCGCTGACTTGGTTGATGCAGGTCATCGATCCCAATTGCGTTGTTCGATGCTCATGACATTAATCACTGGATTGTCTGGTCCAGACTGGATTATTTACAGACTGCCGTCATATAGCTGTAATATTGCTGAGTGCGGCATTAAACAACAACAACACAACACGTTTAGAATAAGTAAAGCAGTCACACATACTGAGTCAGAGATCAGTAGCAGAGGTCGTCTCATTGTTTTATTGGATGCCATGAGTGAAACTGACATGTTTTTCTGTGTGAATGAATAGGATAAACATCATCTGTTAGATGTACATTAAATGTGAGTTAGCAGATAAAAGAAACAGATTTTGAATCACTTAAATCCAACTTGCTTGTCTGTCAACTTGCCTAGTCATAGCAATGCAGAGAAACGTGTTTAAAACTTTATGAGGGGAGTGATGAAAGTCACTGGTCGTGCCTTGTTTGTTACATTGTGACACTGATCTGTACTACTCAAAAGAAGTTAGACTAAAGACTACCTGATTCTCTCATGTTACTTTAGTTAATCTGTCTTGCAGATTCTTTCATATTACTATAGTGTTCCCGTTTACCAGTAATTACCAGTTTTTTACCGGTAAAATTAGGCTTCGACCGTAATTCATGTTACTGCCAGTCCCTGTGGACCGGCAAATAAAGTACCTTATTTGTTGTTGAACAAAACATTGGCGATATTCATATAAGTATATTTTTCTAACAAAGTCAGATTGTCAGTTGCCATCTAGGTTCCTCTTGTCTATTTTTAGTGCAAGGAAATAACATTTAGCTTTGCTTCAAGATTAAATATATTTTTGCAGCGATTTTTTTAGTCTCGAAATATTTAAAAAAAGATGCCACCCTATATTTCTGCGATCCTTTCCTGTTGTTTTGTAACCTGCACATCACATTTGCCTGTTGTGTTTCACACCTTCATAATTGTAATATACTCATCATATTTGCTTGGTTTCTGTGTTGAGTGAATATTTGTGTGTGTTTTGTTATGATAAATGAATGTGGAAAATTATGATATAAAACCCTGATGACCACAAGATAAGATGTCGACTGTTTGTTATTACTACTGGTGATGTGGATATGATGCATCCACTCTCTTCCTAGGGGTGGTCGGGTAGCCTAGTGGTTAAAGCGTTCGCTCGTCATGCCGAAGACCCGGGTTTGATTCCCGACATGGGTACAATGTGTGAAGCCCATATCTGGTGACACCCGCCATGATATTGCTGGAATATTGCTAAAAGCGGCGTAAAACCATACTTACTCACTCACTCACTCTCTTCCTTGCTCCGGGTCCTATATTAATTATACTCAGATTGCTGACACGCTACCACTTGATGAAGTATCAGTTTTCCCAGTGTATTCTATAAAGACTCAACCAAGTGGAACTAGCACTAAAGTTTCATTACCGTTAGCTAGAAGGCAGTGTGGTGGTGGAGTAGACCAGTGTGTGACAACCGCACCCAAGATCCAGTGTTTAAATCTCCTCAAGGATGCGTCACATATGCTGTGTGATGCATGCTTGGTGTCTCACACTGTTACGGGGACACGGGTGGCCCAGTCGTCTAAGGCGCCGCTATTCACTGTGCAGAGTTGCATCCCTTGGGCATGCCAGAAATCTATGATTGTGGGTTCAAATCCTGGTTTGCCTCGGTTATGTTTCTAGGTTTGTCAGCACCATACCCATGATCATGGGTTTTGCCGAAGTGGTAAACGTCTGAGACCTGCTTCACTTCAGGCTTTCCTCCAACATTAAGCTGACACGCCGTGATATAACTGGAATACTGTTAAAAGCGGCGTTAAACCAGACTCACTCACTCACACTGTTACATGGTACTCGTTTTAACAGTATAAGGCCTCTTAGTTTTTATCAGTTGGTTTAGGAAATGTTTTTTCAAAATTTCAATGTAGGTGGTTGGATAAATAAGAAGATAATTTTCAACTTCCAGATTAGTACTGCTATTGATGAATGAAAAACAAACAAGGTTTGACACGGCTGGAATAGTGCCAATAATGGTCTAATACCAAGCCTACCATTTACCATGTTTACCATGTTTACCAGTGCATATCATAAACATGTTTTGATTTTTGTTTTGGTTTGTTGTTTAATGAAACACTCAACAATATTTGAGCTATTTGATGGTGGTCTGTAAATAATCGAATCTGGACCTGACAATCCAGTGATTGATATCATGAGCATTGATCTATGCAATGGGATATGATGACATGCTTCATCCAAGTCAGTGAGCCTGACCACCCAGTCCCAGTAGTCGCATCTTACGACAAGTATGGGTTGCTGAAGACCAATTCTTATGAAAATGTTAGTAGAATTAAGTAATCAAATTAAGATTCAGTGTGATTGTTTATGGAAAAAGATATTTTTTTAAATAATTGTATGGACTGTATTTCTGTATGTTGGGAAAACGTGTAGGAGAGAGAATTACATGTCTTTTAAGTATTTTACATAAGGAATGCCACTGTTAATATGATGAAAGAGTCTTTCGACTGGTGCCTCAATATCTTGTCGGGGACTCGGGTGTCCCAGTCATCTGATGCGCTGCATTTTGCCGTGCAGAGTTGCGTCCCTTGGGCATGCTAGAAACCTATGACTGGGTTCAAACCCTGTTGGCCCTGATTAGTGAGTGAGTGAGTTGTGTTTATAGTATTCCAGTTATATCACAGCGTGTCATCTCAATGTGGGAGGAAAGCCCGAAGTGATGCAGGTCTTAGATGTTTACCACTTCAGTGAAACCCACAAACATGGATATGGTGCTGACAAACCTAGAAACATATTTAGGGCTAATCGGGATTCAAACCCACAATCATAGGTTGCCCAAGGGATGCAAGTCTGCACACCGAGTTGCGGCACCTTAGACAACTGGGCCACCCGTACCCACTCTCCCTGGTTATGTTTCTAGGTTTGTCACCACCATTTCAGTACTTATGGGTTTCACCAAAGTGGTAAATCTCTGAGCACTTCAAGCTTTCCTCTCACATAAGCTGACACGTCATGATATAACTGGAACACTGTTTAAAGCAGTGTTAAATCCAACTGACTTACACACTCAATATCTTTTCCTTGATGCTCAAATTAGGAAAGTACCGTATTTGACGTAATAAGCGCCCAGGTCACTCTCAAAATTAGAAATAGGCAGCTCTTATTAGAATATTATTTTGGTGAAAAAAGACAGAGTTGAAAGATCGTAAATTTCGTGGTTTTTACTGACAGCCTGAAATGTTTATATACGACAGATATATTTGTCCAGAATTTAATTGCCCCTAATTAAGGGTGCATATAACACACGAGTGCGTATCATACACGAATAGATAAGCCTTGTGTACATTGATCAATCAGAAGGGGTGCTAATTAGGATTGTTCACTAGCCAATATATCAGCAAATATCGCCGTGGGCGCTTATTACGTCGAATACGGTAAGTGGAAATCTAATGCAGACAGAAATACCATCATTTAGCATCTTTTGTTTCTGTAGGCCCACATAGGTGCAGCCCTGTTACCTACAGCTGCCTTCCTGGCAGTGCCTCGCACCCCGCCCCCACAGACTCCCCCAGGCACTGGGGTCGGTCTTTCCTCGACTGTCTTCAACTCCAGCATGGTTGGTCGCATGGCGGCACAACCACAGCCTCTTTCTGATGATGAACCCTTTAGCGACCCCGAGAGCAGTCTCTATGACTACCAGCAAATGGAGGAACCAGGGTAAGAATCAAGACAATATTTCATCTCCCTCTGAGATTTGGATGTTGAGGCTATTACCTTCTATTTGAAACGGTATGAATGAAAAATATACCACATTGTAATTGTATCTGTATCTTTGTGCGAAAAAAAGACTGACTCTGGTGATGAATTCTATTTTTTCATGTGTCCTATCATCTTCCCGAGGCAAGGGAGTTAACTGACTATGAAAGTCCAGTTTCCACCCTTGCCAAATCAGAATCCACCTCTCGTATCACTTGCATTTGCTTTAAAAAAATGGCGGCGCCCAGTCAAGACAATCTGATCGATGATCAAGGTATATGTTGTCATAAAACGGGTCTTACCTCAAGAAGTGCATCAAATCACTTGAGCACCTAAATTAAAAACATGAAAAGATTTGGGAAATATCTGTTGACGATACACATGCTTTGCAAATCCTGCAGTCGACCAAAATCTGCATGTTGAAGTCCATGTTGTTTACTAATGTCGACATCATTACACGTTTTTGATTGGACTATGCATAGACTCGTTAGTCCAGCCAAAATATAACTCCATTATTGGAGCCTAGTTCGGCAAGGGTGGAAACTGGACGTTTTCAGTCAGTTTACTCCCTTGCCTCGGGAAGATGGTATCCCATATTTGAAACAGGAAGACGCAAGTCTCACCTTTCAAGCATATCTCACTAAAATTAATAACTTGTTAAATTGTGCACTCTATTAATAAGTAAGGCCTTATATTTTGTAGTAGTTGGTTTACAAAACTTTTGACCAAACATTCAATGTAGGTGGTAGGCAGTGTTAGAAATAAGCACCTTTCTGTAGGTCCGTGGCAGGTAGATCTTGTGTTGGGCCCTTAGTTTCAGATTTGTATGGGTCTTTATGGCCTGCAGTAAGTTTGCATGTCAATTTCTTTGTCATAATAAGCTGCAGTTTTTTTAATGAGGGCCTGAAGAGTTTAGTCCGGGCCTGCAGCTTCTAAAGTCTGTGGGTCCTGATGGCAGCCTGGTAATTTATTTTATTTCAAACACTTGTGGATAAAAATTTAAAGATTAAACTTCCAGATGAGCATGATTAGTACTGCTACTAATGAACTCGTACGTCACACCATTAGCATATGATTAGTCATGACAGAGGTATGGTTGCGAATAATCCTGAAAGATAACTTGTTTGGTTTGTGGGAAACTGAGACATTGTCAGTGTGTATTGTTTCTGGATACGTGGCCCACGATACAATACATCATTAATTCAATCTCATTAAAATCAGATCTTAGTTCTCGCTACCGCTAAACAAGGATCTGAGGACATCCCATTACAGGTCACGTAAGATTGTCATTAATTCAATCCCTGTATCATGATACATATGACACATTATATTACAGGTTATTTTGGTGTAAAAACATGAAGAAATCTATGCATATAATATGTTCTTATGTATATTTTTAGGTATAGGGTATGTAAATGTACATGATTGCATATTCATAAATATTCGATTCTAGTGGCCACGAATAACGAATTCAATTCATGAATGGATAGGGTTCGATTCACTGAATACGCAAGTGAATCGTAACAGCCCAAGTGTATATGTGTTTCTGCCCTACAGTATCCCATCTTCTATCTCTGGAAAGTGAAAATGTAGTGATTCCGGGTTGAGATTCACCTGCAAGATGTCAACTTTGGACAGAAAGTACTGTATCAGGATACGAATTGTATTGCACCCTTAGTATCAGGATATATATCATATCGTGACCCCACTGTACTGTTAAACCTGTATCAGGATACGAATCGTATTGCACCCTTAGTATCAGGATATATATCATATCGTGACCCCACTGTACTGTTACACCTGTATCAGGATACGAATCGTATTGCACCCTTAGTATCAGGATATATATCATATCGTGACCCCACTGTACTGTTAAACCTCTAGAATATGAAGATATTAAATGACCTGGATTCTTGCAGGTATTCTAGTGTTGATTTTGGAACATGTCAAAAAGACAAACGGAATACCATATCAAATAGAGCACCAGCACGCATCCCCTCCACTGGGAGTTTGAGGAGGGGCAGGGAGCATGATGTGGACGACTTTAGAGGTGAAGGCCAAGGACCAGGTCGGTATATCTTAGATCAGGCGTGCAATGTGACGATATCTCTCAGCTTGTTATCTTAAGGAGTTATAATACTTAATGCATTGGACTATAACAGTTCAGCACAAGTAAGGTACCGAGGAACCCTGCTAGTTCAGACCCTGTAGGGGTTTATCAAGGTCCGCTCAGAGGCTGATATTTGGCTCCAGTTCTGCAGCATTGGTAAAAAATATTCCCAAATTGGAATTAGAAGTTTACCAAGTCATGTTACACAGGAATAAATAACTAAATAAATAACAGCTTTGTACAGGTGAATTGTATTTCACTGGCCAATTTGAGCAAAATAACAATCTTTTTTTGAAAGTGCCTGCCAAATGGAATCCTGGATAAATCCCTTCCCCATTATTCTGGAAATCCTGCCTTCCACACAATTGCTGTAACACATGGTCAGAAACATCAATATAAATATTAATGGACATGACTCCATACCTTTAATTTTTTAATGCAGTAATGTGTTGATCTATAAGATTTCACTTATACATGCAGTTCTGAATGATTTAACCTATGTTTTAAGCATGTACAAAGTGGGAGGTTGTGAATATTTGTATCTCCCTCCATCAAGGGGGAACATTCTACCACGAGCTGGAAAGAACAGACATCAACCAGAATGACGTGGATCTGTATGCTGTGCCTAACAAACCAAGGTTAAAAGGGGTAGGAAGGATCATGCAGTTGATAGTTATCCCCCGCCCTAACAAGTTTGCAGGGGATATAGAAACAGGGTCATCACAGTTTCGTAATTTCTTTCAATATTTCTTGATGAAACTTTGTATACACATCAGATATGCATTGAAGTGGTGCTTTTGCTATTCAGAATTTGTTTAAATTTATATTTTGTGTTTCCAAGGCAAAAGGTTGAACTTGGGATGACATGAGGGTCGGGTTTGTTCCCCGACCATAACTCAATATTCAGTATTGCAGTGTCCAACCCAGGCCGCGCGATTGCGCGATTCACGCTAAAAAAAATCAAATCGCCCCTCATAAAAAAATCAAAGCGCGATCTGTCGCGCACAGTTATTTCTTGTACAGTCACTTACTTTATCAGCTGTTTATCACTACCTTTAGATTCAATACTCACTAAATCTTAAATCAATTAACCAAGAAAGACAGTTCACAGCAAACATTGTAAACAACTGTTGAAGACCGATCGATAACAACCGGAAGTTCGAACACGAGTGACATCCCTTGGGTTGCTGAATAAATTATCGACAGGATTGGCATAGGAAACGAAATTTGATTTACTTTAGTAGAAAAGGTATCAAAACTTTGATCAAAATTATGTTGTATTTTGTTGTTTAGTAATCAAAAACCTTTGACAACATGTTTAAAGACCATAAATATTCTATCTTGAATAGTTCTGAAAATATTTTTGAGCATTTTAGTTCGTTTTAGTTTTGTTTCTGAAATCACAAATATGAATCGCCGACTGTCATAGCAGACGATCTTTTGAATATGTCACGCAAAAACAAAAGAATTACAGACTTTTTTAATCAAAATAGAAAAAAAGCACAAAGCATTGTTATTCATTTCAGTTCTTTATTTTGATCTGTTACACTTTTATATGATGATGTTCCAGTACATAATACAAAATAAGACAATTTTGAAGAAAGCAATTATCCCCCCTACTTTTTCAAAATCCCTCCTATTTTCTACATGATGGGGGGACAAGTCCCCCCTTGATTTTCAATTCTGGGTTGGATGATGGTTGTATGTTTCCCATGGTAACAGTGATGATGGTTGTATGTTTCCCATGGTTACAGTGATGATGGTTGTATGTTTCCCATGGTAACAGTGATGATGGTTGTATGTTTCCCATGGTTGCAGTGATGATGGTTGTATTTCCTATCTTATGCCCCCTGTACAGAAGACTGCCAGGGATATTGGCGCCGGAGGAGGGATGGTGGATGAGACCTTCGTCAAGTCCCACGGTGGAGAGCTGCAGGGCTCCATGATGGGGACAACACGCGATGTACGAGAGGCCATGCAAGCTGTTCATGATATGCCTGAGTTTGACGTTGATGAGGTGGTGAGTTATTTCAATACGTTCAACTGCGTACATACCATACTTCAGGGTGCCGTTGTAGAAAACAACCTTAGCGCCATGCCTGTCAAAAATCTGTGTTAAGGTATTAGAGGTACAATCTCCTCAGTGCTAAGATTGCTTCGTACAACATCAACCTGGTGATGATGGAAAGCAGAGTTCTATAAGGCAATCTTAGTGCATTGCCTGTAGTTACTCCCATATATTAACACAGGACTAACAATGACTACAACAGTCACCATACTCAATTATACAATGTATTACACTCCTGGATCCTCTTGCATAAAGCGATCTCAGCGCTATGGCGATCGTAACTCCCTTTTACATAGACTTATGATAGCCGTTACGCTAAGATCGCTTTGTGCAAGAGGGCCATGGACCCAATCGCCACCATTGCTTTGTTTCAGGAGTGGCATCTCCCTTCATCACTCGTATCTCAAACTTAGCACAGAATTGCTAGGTCCATAAAAGTAGTTTGATTGCATGGCTGGTTTAGGTGTGGTTCCATTTGGACTCAAGCAACTATGCTTGTCGTAAGAGGCAACTAACGGGATCAGGTGGTCAGGCTCGCTGACTTGGTTGATACACGTCATCGTATCCCAATTGAGTGGATCAATGCTCATGATGTCAATCACTGGTTTATCTGGCCCAGACCTGATTATTTACAGAACGCCGTCATATAGCTGGAATATTGCTGAGTGCGGCGGTAAACAACAAACAATACCATACCATACCATTCGGGCTCAAAACAGAGCTAAGGGGACAGGTGGGTAAAGGGTTTTTAACATAATAAAATGGAGATATAATACAATGGCGAGGATCAATCCTGTGGATTTGTGACCAGGCTCCAAATGGATAAGTCTTGAGAGTGTCTGGATTAGGTCTTACCCCATGCTCCACACAGGTGACTTTGTTCAAAGTAAACCTCTGTTGCAGACAATGAGAAAAGTGCCTGGAGGTCATCGCCATGGCAGTCCCATCATGCACCGTGGCAGCAGGAGAGGCTCCACACGGCAAGGTAAGGTATAGGCACTGTGGTGGAGTCTTCATTCTAACATGAACTGTATTCGAAACTGCACAAAGTCTTTTCACTTGGTTATCTCCCTTGATCCGTCCAGATGTTACAATTAAGATTTTCATTGACCAATTTTTGGTCTAATTCAGATTTTTCAGTCTATATTTCTCATCAACATGTATTCCAAACTTCCCTGTTCCAAAAGCTGGCCAATTTATTATGCTTAACATCTTTAAATCAGCATTTGATCTTGCTGATAATGGATAGCTGTACACTCTCAAATTGCACAGGTCATTTGTCAGAAGATGACAACTGTTACAACTGTTTAATCTAGGTTTCTGAATCTCAAGCACAAGAATTCCTGAACTTGATTTACATTTACCCTAATTCCTTATGTATTCTTCACTTGTTTCAAGTCCTTTATCCACTAGAACCGCACACGTGTCACTGTTTATTATTGTTATCAGACAGTATTTTACTTTTACATGAAGAATTGTGATAATGACTTTGGCAATATGGCTGTTCATTTGTGTTCAATCACTGATGATCCTAGCTATTAGAAATAGTGAATGAGAAAATGTTTTCAATATACAAAAGTTATGACATTCAAAACTGAAACAAGGCCAGACCAATTTTATGATAATTTACCGACAACACTAAAATATCAATCACTTTATTCCGCTATTGTTACTTGCCATCAGCAGAAGTGTAAATAATTTCATTGGACGACTGCTGCAGCTTTGCCAATCAAGTTACTGCTTGCTGATTATTGTCGTATACACATAGTCGATGCCGGTTGTAGTGTGTGAATTTGTTATTATTAGCGTTTCTTGTTACGTTTTGCATAATGTCAACAAAGTGCTTTAGCCCAATGATTGTCCCTTATTTATTGCGATTTTTCAATATTTATAACGTCAGAATGCAGGCAGGTAACTTTGAAGAATTCCAGGCAACACTTATGGGTCACCTGCCTGACTGTCTTGTTGGGTTTTAAGATTATTTCAAACACTGGCTTCAAGAAGTTTTGCTTCTTGGCCTTGTAGAAGTTGGTTTCTGATTCCTCAGGATTTTCCAAGTTTTTTTGTTGTTTTTTTGCTCCTCCCTAGGCCCAATTTGGCTCCATAAATCCAAAATACAAACAATTATATACTGATCAGGGTCCATTGCACAAAGCGATCTTAGGGATAACTCCCATACTCCAAAATGGACTTACAACAGTCGTGGCGCTATGATCACTTCGTTGCATTCGTCCCATTACATCTTTATTTTGTCCTCCATCCAGCCAATTTAATCCAAAGAATCTGTAATACAAGAAAAGAGATTGGTCTGGCGGTATGCAGAATGTCTTGGTCAATATTTAAATATGTAGTTGGTCAATATTTTTTTTAAGTTGTTGTCAGGGTTGATATGAGGTTATTTTTTTAAATAATCTTGAGAGGTAAAAAGTTTGATGAAAAATCAAAAAAAATAAATAAACATATTTGAAAATCTAATTATTTTTTTGTCAGTCATTATTTGAACAAACTTTGTGTTGACTATTCTGTAATACGAGAAATGAAGTTGGTCTGGCTAAAATGACAAATACAATTCTAGAAAAGCTCATGTGAAAGGTTAAATACTGTTGGTGTTGCTGATTGATGTGCTTTAACCGTTGTGCTGTGTTTTCTCTGATTCCTCTCTCTCATCAACAAAGTGGAAGTTCAGTCTAAGATAGAGTTTCTGAAGCTACGAAAAATGATGTGTGAAGCCCATTTCTGGTGTCCCCCGCCGTGATATTGCTGGAATATTACTAAAAGCGACGTAAAACCATACTCACTCAGTCACTCACTCACTATGAGAAAGGTGTAACACTGAATTAGAAAGAAGTTTTCATCTCTGTAAAATATTTTACCCAGGCAGTCAAGGGCTTATAAATTTGCAAAGTGAAATGAATGTTGGAATCAAAACGTTTTGAAAAAAAACTCCTAAATATTATATGTGTAGACGTTTCCAACAATGTTGTGGTCCTATCTTGTGAAACATTCAAATTTTTTATCCAAAAATCTTTGTGAAAATGAAATAAGAAATACAATCTATTCCAAAAGATCTATCAACATTTTAAGAGTGAGCAAACTGATGTCAAATGCTGTTATCTTGTAAATAGCATTTGCACATCAGAGCATTTGTGTTAAAATATCCTTTTCACAATATACTGTCAAGGAGGTGGGTTGACTATAGAAGGGGAGACTGAGCTATCCACTGTTGATAACTGACTTTATTGCTACAGACAATAACATGAATAATTTGAGTGATGGCCAAGCTGTATCTCAGCCAGACAAGCAGACTCGGCCTGTGCAGGAATGGCTGGAGAAAAATGTTGTGGCAGGTACCTCCAACTCAAAACAGCCTCCAGAATACAACCAAACTGTTAGTGAAGAAATGTTGCAGGCCAACACTCAGAGCCTAACCAATAATGAAACAGGTTTGGTCCTCATCAGAATGAGCTTCTCACAGTAGAGCAGTTCAATACGTTGTACACCCTTCAGGAACTGCTTCAAACTTTGTGTGATCATGGGGAATCAGTATCGAGATAAATCACAATTATGGAACTAGTATCTCACTTCTAGCCTATCATAAACGGGAAATTATTTTTTTGTGATGGCAGTCAGGGTAAAGAATATACTGTTGCAAACTTGAGTGAAGCCCATCTCGCCAACAGAATCATGACCCCACAACTCAGTGTGCAGAGCTGCACGCCACAGGTGCCAGGGCTTGATCACTGGAAGCACAGGATGTGCCAGATTTGTCCAGAGTATGAAATTTTGTCTGTCCGGTGACATATCCATGCTCGTTGGCAGCCTTTGTCTTTTGAAAGACTAGTCCCGAGGACTATTTGAAATGTTATTTCACTACTCCTTAGAGTTTGAAGCTTGCCCTGCTTGAACAAGACAAAAATATTAACTTCTATCAGTTTTTATCAGTTCCAGTTTGTAGCACAGTTGAAGCATTGACAACTGGTTCAGAATTTTAGCCCTCAAATGGGACTAGTCAATGAGGACTACCATTGTCGGATTTTTACATGTCCTCAGCATAATTAGCAGCCTTTTGGTTAGCGAACTAGTATGAATTTTGAAGCCTGCATTGGTTTCTCCAAAGTGAAAAATATTTACTTACTCACAATATAAGGTCTTTATCAAGGCAGACGAGGTGTCAGAATGTTGTCTAACAAGTCACTTGGTTGACAAAGTCTTCAGAAATTGGCACTTGTTTGAGACCCAGTGATATAAGTTTCACCAAAAGGTTGTAGCTGTAGGAGTATTTGGTTCTTAAAGGGTGTATGAGGTATTGAATGTAAAAATATATGCCAATTGACGTTGTTGTTGATTACTGTTATTGATGTAGTATTGTGAGAAAGGAATAGGTTTTGTTTAGTTCCTCTCCTTGTATCTTGTATCCTGTTGTATCATGTTGTATCATTTCTCCTTGTATCCTGTTGTACAGTGAATAATGTGTTTAGGTAGTGTTCTTCTTGTGGAGGGGCACTGGTAGCCCTGTTGTATAAGGCACCGCAATTAGCTGTGCAGAGTTGCATCCCCTGGGCACGCCAGAACCTATGATCATGGATTTGAATCTTGGTTCACCCAAATTATGTTTCCAGGTTTGTCAGCACCACATCTGTGCCCGTGAGTTTTACCAAAATGGTAAACTTCTCACATCAGAATTTTGGTGGGCTTTCCTCCCACATTAGGTTGATATGTCGTGATAAAACTGGAATACTGTTAATTGCGATGTTAAACTCATTCGCTCACTCTTCTAGTGGAGTGTATTTAATACATTCTAGTACTGAGTGTCTTGCACAGAACACAATATGGAGGGGAAAGTATGAAAAATTCCTAGTGATTGCAAGTTTATGTATGGGATAGGATATTGATAAGATGAAAAGTAAATATTGAGACTGCATTGGCTAGCATCATAAAAGATTCCATGGAGTTGTTTTAGATATTCCATCTGATTTATCAGACAAACTTAAGTTTTGAAACTAATATATGTTATTAGTTCATTTGGTATGTCTACTGAATCTGCAAAGTCAATTTTTTACTTACTCATACTTGTGATGTTTAGTGTTCTCATCGACCCAGTCAGCACGTGTGACTGTGAAGGAACGAATCGTGGGCATCGAGATGGAGAACCATCGACTGAGAGACACTGTTCAGGACCAGGAGACGGAACTCCATTCTCTCCGCCAGGTGGCGTCGGCTGTCAAGGAGGGAGGTAACTCCGCTTAAACTCATTCTAAATCCTTAGAGGTTAATAAAGTGTTTTCTTATGACGGACCATGGTAAAATTGTAAAATGTTTATGAAAAGAAGAAAAAGGACAAGTTTGGGCCAATAGACAATGTTTTGGGTACACATTAACTAGATTTAATTCCCACTTGTTTTCTGTATCAGACACGGAGAGTGCGACCTCGCTGTTGTTTCGGAAGCAAATAGAGGAGATGAAGGAGGAGAATGAGGTTCTCAAACAGTCCGTGCACAAACTCAACATTGAGCTGAGCCAGAAACAGGCGGTAAATGATGCTTCCAGACTTGCATCTCAGGTGAGGAACATCTTCATGTGTCGGGTAGCCTAGTGGCTAAAGCATTCACTAAGTCTCGCCAAAGACCCGGGTTCGATTCTCCACATGTGTCAGTTATATTCAGTTCCAGTTTGTAGAACAGTTGAAGCTTTGACAACTGGTTCAGAATTATATCCCTCAAATGGGACTAGTCAATGAGGACTACCACTGTCAGATTTTTACATATCCTCAGCATAATTAGCAGCCTCTTGTTTAGAGAACTAGTATGAATTTTTAAGCCTGCATTGGTAATGATGCTTCCAGGTGATCTCAGGTGAGGAACATCTTCATGTGTTAGCCGGGGGCGGTCGGGTAGCCTAGTGGCTAAAGCATTCACTAAGTCTCGCCAAAGACCCGGGTTTGATTCTTCACATGGGTACAATGTGTGAAGCCCATTTCTGGTGTCCCCCGCTGCGATATTGCTTGAACATTGCTAAAAGCGGTGTAAAACCATACTCACTCACTCCTGTATGAGCCCAAAGATGATGGCTAGACTTGATTTACATACATGCAGGTTCTATTCCCCCCACAATGAGTGGGACTTATTCCAGTGTCCATGTATCCAGTCACCGAAATGATACATGTCTCAGAGCCTTGACTCTTTGAGCTTTCATCAGAGATGAACCTACCTTGCTCCTTCAAGTCTCCCCTCTTCAAGTTGCATGTTGAGCGCTGGATTATAAAAAATGCCTGTTAACAAGAAGAGGCATTAATGTTTAGCTTTACATTGTTGCATTGAACGAAGTCTTAAAATTTAAGAAAAGAATGACTTTTAAGAAAGTCTCAAATTTTGAACACTCAGAACTATCGTAATCATTGTTTTAATCTGCCTGCTCTGATAATTGCCCCCTCCTGAGACTGAAAATTGACTTCATATTCCATATTTTATGGCATATATTACAGACTTTTTTCACAAACAGCAGCACAAAGCCCTGGCAAAAACTATTTAGATACATGTATAAATGAACTGATCATGCATACACTAAAGTGGAATGAACCTTTACCTTTAATCAAACTATGCATGCATAGTCAGAAAGAAATGCGAACATTAGCATGATTAGTGACTTGTAGTGTATCCATGGAGTTTTATTGTTGCCGATATTGTAATTAAACAATATTTCAGTTGACTAACCACGGGTCTTGGTAGTGGTGTGGGTACAGGGTCTACTCAGGACCCACCCGAACCAAGTGCCCGAGTTTCCTGTCACAGCACGATTGTTCACTTCCTTTCAACCTCTAAAACAAATTGAACTTGTGTATGGATTAGAAGTTGCCTGCCAATTTTCTAAGCGACCAGGGCGCTTATGACTCCAAATTGCGATACATTTGTTTCCCAATTTGACTGCAAGGGACACAATTTGGAATCATAGCAGATCCAGGTAGAGAATAGGTCTTCAGCAACCCATGCTTGTCGTAAGAGGCAACTATGCTTGTAGTAAGAGGCGACTAACGGGATCGGGTGGTCAGGCTCACTGACTTGGTTGATGCATGTCATTGCGTGGATCGATGCTCATGATATTAATCACTGGATTGGTTTGGTCCATACTCAATTATTTACAGACCGCGGTCATATAGCTTGAATATTGCCAAGTGCGGCGTTAAATAACTAACAAACAAACAAACAAACAAACCAAGCCTTTTTACCAAGAGAAGTATCTGGGACCAATCCTAACCCAGCATCCCCCCGGGACTGATTTATTTCAGTTCCTAAAACTGATAAACATTTCAACCAGCTTTAGTCTTGGCTTTCCTTCCACACTAGACTTACAGTAATCATATCACATACAGTAGCCATGTTGTCTGAACTTGAATTGTTTGTTTGATACTGATTAAGATTGATTTATAAAGTCACATTCATTTTCTTTTCAAGTCAAGAGAGTTCAGTGGCCTTCCCAACAGGGGCCCTATTCCATCCTGGCTGGTAAGTATAGTCACCTAGATACACAGTTGCCACAAAGTTGCATGGAGGTCTCACCCAGGTGTTTCTGTATGTCAGGTACAATACAAGCAGAGAAGCAGGATGGTTTCTACCTTCATCAACAAGTGTACAACAAATACTAAGAACTGTACAGCTAATTCTTCTGATAACTGAACAACCAATTCTGGTACTTACAGAAATTCTTGTAACTGTGCAGAAAATGCTTTTTTGTGCTGTACAGCAAATCTTAGTTCTGTACAGAAAATTCTTGTAAGTGAACAGATAATGCCTTCTGGTACTGTACAGCAAATTCTTGTACCATCAGCAAATTCTTGTCCCATCAGCAAGTTTTTGTACCATCAGCAAATTCTTGTACCATCAGCAAATTCTTGTACCATCAGCAAGTTTTTGTACCATCAGCAAATTCTTGTACCATCAGCAAAATTTTGTACCATCAGCAAATTCTTGTACCATCAGCAAGTTTTTGTACCATCAGCAAATTCTTGTACCATCAGCAAATTTTTGTACCATCAGCAAATTCTTGTATAATCAGCAAATTTTTGTACCATCTTGAACCATCAGCAAATTCTGATAGCTTTACAGCAAATACCTTCTGGTAACTAGAACAAATTCTGGTAACCAATGGTAACAGTTCAACAAATTTTGGTATCAGTACAACAATTTCAACATAAAGAACTAGATTATCCAGACGGCAATAGCTACATCTCATATCAGCTTACCTTTACTTATATCATGTCAACAAGAAGTACAAATGTCCCAACCTTATCAGCCAAGGTCAAAGGTACCTTGAATGTAGGTCAACCTGCCATTACCTGTGTTACCATTTATCACACTGAAGTGCACTGGCTTTACCTGCCTGCCGTCAATCTTGTGTATGTCAGATCCATGTGTTACCATGTTCCCTTATCTTGTAGCCTATACTCTGTAGAGAGTGAGTTAGGAATCTTTGTCTGGACTTGTTGTTCTCTACAATGCTTGTTGTACTGTACAATACAGTTTCAGTACCTGTTTGTGTTGTCTGGTGAACCTCCTCCACCCCGGAACAATATACTTGTACATTCAGGGATGGTTTGTGTATAAAGGTTGCAGTGTGCAGGCTTTTGTGCCCCTTGGATGTAGATGTTTGTTGTGTACATCAGCAGGTATCTTGACGTGTCGGTGCCCGAGTCAACAGATTTTATTTTGTGTTCACAAACATTTGGACACTGTATTGGACTTCATTGAAACATTTTAAGCTTCAACTTTTGTCAAGACTGTGGGTGTGTCTTGTGACATTGATTGCTGCACAGTATTGACGTGTCTTGTTTGTGGACACTGAGAGGAACCTATTTGGCTATGGATCTCTTGGATGAGTCGAACCCTATCATTCCACCTGTGGTTAGTTGTTTTCTTCAGAAAGATTTGCTATTACGAAAGTCTCCTTGTGGTTTGTGTGTGTATTCTTATCCAAACCAAGCAAGGACTCCTCACTCACAAGATTGTATTGGCATATCTTTTCACACAACACATGTATAATTATCCCCTGTAAGGTGGTAAAGGAACGATGACAGTTTTTAAGTCCAAATAAGCATGATAAGGGTAGGGTTTGTTTCTTGTGCCAAACTAATAAACATTTAATTATTTCTATATGAAACTATCAGTAATAGACAGAGTGGCAGTACATTTATGTCCAGATAAAGTACTGGCACAAGTTCTCTCTGTGTCTACTTCAGTTCCACAAACTCTATACCTCAGATCACATGAACTCCACTTAAGGTCTGTCATGCTTAAATGTACAAGTTTCACAAAGCTGAGGGTTTCTCACCTCTATAAACTGTATACTTTACAGTACTTCATCAGCATATAAATGTACTCCACCTGATGAAAATAGTGACCACCCACTGGACAAAAGTATGTAACTGTGTTATAAAAGTTGATAGCAGGCTCGAGTGTGAAAATTACATCATATGACCAACATAAGCAATCCAAACAATTACCATTTTGTAGTCTCTGCATTTCCGACTTCATCCCCGATGCCTGATAATGGAATGCTGTTTCAGATCAACAAGAAGTACCTTGCCCCCCTGTTCATTGCCTACGATGCCAGGCTGAAGGAGAAGGATGATGTCATCAGGCAGTATCAGGTAATGCTTCTCTCCTGGGCCCCATGGAATGTCAAAGGTGAAGGTCACAAGCTAGAAAAATGTCACAAAAATGTTTGTGATTACATTCTCAAAATAATTATTCAGACTGCCTCCACACACACACACACACACACACACACACACACACACACACACACACACACACACACACACACACACACACACACTCCCTATCCTCCCACCCACCCACCAACCCACCCACTCACTCACTCACTCACTCACTCACTCACTCACTCACTCACTCACTCACTCACTCACTCACTCACTCACTCACTCACTCACTCCGCTCACTCACTCACTTCGCTCACTCACTCACACCAGCATGTGCAAACACACTAGGGCTGGGACGGGTAACTCGGGTACTGAGTAGGACCCGGGTACCCACAGGACTACCCGGCCCCGGGTTTAGTCACATGATATATTGTTTGATGACAAAAAATATCTAGAACTCTATGGTTACACTACAAGTCACTAATGTTCGCATTTCTTTCTGACTATGCACCCATTCCCTCTGATTTTTCATGTGGTTAAATAAAGATATAACTAAATTCAAATTTTGAGACATCTCCTGAGACCTACAGTGGGTACCCGGGTAGGGTCGGGTAATAGTGGTGTGGGCACCTGGGTAGTAAATTTGGACTCGTCCAAGCCCAAATCACACATATTTTGTCAGCTCCTAAAATAATGCTTTGACCCTCAAGAAAACAACATATGACCAAACTCTTCAATATAATAAAATTGAACCTTGAATGCAGTATTTTGTTGAACCCATGCACTGACTGACTGTCGTGTTGTCCAGGAGGAGCTACAGAGTCTGAAGCGTCGGGCCGAGGACATCGTGAAGGAGAACCAGAAACTCCACATGGGGCAGTCTGGCAGAGGAGCTCTCAGCATGACAGAGTGGTAGGTGCACCACATACAAATTTGGGAATACGAAATTGCCATGGATAATTTTTCCAATCAATTATTGATGATACCATCTTGACAAATAACAGATATACTGTAAATTTTAAAATTAAAGTGACTCCTGACCCCAAGCCAAAAATGCAATTCAATATTAATATAATCCCCAACCCCCCCCCCCCCCCCCCCCACCCCCACCCCAAAATTTGAAGTTTAATAAATGTGAGCAAAGACCACTGACATTCTTTTCATGCTCACATTAAAATTTCAAGATTTACAGTTTTTGCAAACAGATATCTTCAGTTTGATTGAAAGGTAGGTTAGTAACAGATTGCTTTTGTTACAAAATTCATAGAGTCTATTTTAAGTGAAGGAGAATCAACCTACACCAGAATATAACAGTTGATTGTGAGAATACGAGCATGGTGGGTGACAGCATCCGTCATTAATTAGTCTGCATCAGAAATCTCTCCCTGGGAGATATAATTAGTCTGGGAAGGGAAATTGAGATTAGTCTCATTAATATTTCACCAGTTTGTGCTGATCGGTTGGTGTTGTTTCTTGAATAATTAAGTCATGAATAATTAACCGCACAGCTTCAAGCAGGTGAGGAGAGCAGCTTGCTCACAACTTGTGCTTGTACAGACACTTGCTGGTTGTCGATATTCCATTTTTACAAGAAAGAGGTAGGTTTGTCTGCAGCAGTGTTACAAGTTAGTTTATTTACATCATCCTTCCTATTATCTGATTTGGTGTCGAAAGCAGCATTGTGTTGGTCCAGAAAAGGTCAGCGGTAGAAACTAACAATTTCAACCCACTAGTCCTTATAATGATAGCATAAAGCAAAACCTTTAAAAATGTCAAAATTCTACTAGTCCTTAGGATACCTTTACTATTGGGCAGTTTGGCAAGGACTATAGGACTAGTGCCAATTTCTAACCCTGAAAGGTGCTGATGTACATTGATCAGGAAAATGGCAGTGTAGAGGACGAGGATCAGATGGTGGATGCAGATGGGATGTAGACAGGGTACACTGTCTGGGGTGTTCTGGGAGAAGTATGTCAATATCTAAGTTATACTGACAAGGCTTAGGAGATGGTGAAGGGCAACATTTGTGACCCACCAGGAGAAAAGGGAGCTTATGGGTGTAGGATACAATTGTGATATGACATCACATGACGTTTGACGTCAATTTACTTCAGTGAAGATCAATATGTGTAACGTCGCGTATCTTTGTAATAAATATGAATTGAAGCTTGTGAATTGTACTTTTGTGCTCCGAAGATGCTGTAGTTTTAAAATATAATAAAAAGTCAAAATATGATTTTTCACCCATAAGGTCCTTGTTCATGATAATGCTATTATTCAGATATTCTGCAGCTTGCTTCCCACCAAGGCTGTAGCTGGACTAAATGTTAAAATTTATTCTTGCTCCAGACTCCTATGATGTTTGTTTGTTTGTTTGTTGTTTAACGCCGCACTCAGCAATATTCCAGCTATATGACGGCCGTCTGTAAAATAACCGAATCTGGACCAGACAATCCAGTGATTGACATCATGAGCATCTATCCATGCAATCGGGATCAATGACATGCATCAACCAAGTCAGTGAGCCTGACCACCAGATCCCGTTAGTCGCCTTTTACGACAAGCATAGTCGCCTTTTACGGCAAGTATGGGTTGTTGAAGACCTGTTCTACCCCGGATCTTCACGGGTCTCCTATGATGTAGGGTTGGGACGATACACCAACTGTGCTATCTGATACGTATCACAATACCTTGCTCACGATCTGATACGTATCACGATACTCGCATGTGCTGTTATCTGTGGTGCCGAAGGCATCTTTTTTAGTAAACCTGCCACACTGATGATCTACAAGTATGGCACAGTGGAAAATATTGACATTTTCACTACTAATTATTGTTTAGTGTAACAGTTATTATAGCTAACACTCAAGGTAAGAATCGATATTGTTTTGCATAGTGTGCTACTGTGATTGATACTTGTATCGGGAAGTAAAAAATAACGATCCACCGATTCATCGATGTATTGTCCCACCACAACTATCATGTGTATGAATGTTTTTGTTTGTAGTTTTCTTTTTTATGAAACACAAGTGATTATAGCTGTATGATGGGAGATAAGAAAGAATTCACATTCTCTTCAAATATATGTTCCTAATCTCCAACACCAGTGAAGCATTGAGTTGTCTACATGCTTTTGAAACCTGTGCTCCTTCACAGAAAAACTGGTGTTTTGAGTACTTTCAGTTTATTTAAGTTACAATACTTTGTCAATAATATTAATACTGCCAATGTGTAGGAGGGGAGACGTTCCTGTATGACTACTTTCAGTTTATTTAAGTTACAATACTTTGTCAATAATACAAATACTGCCAATGTGTAGGAGGGGCGACATTCCTGTATGACTTCACAATTGATAAGTGATGTTATCATGTCACATAGATGGAACAATTGACCATTTCAACTCTCAATAACCAAACAGTTAAATAATTTGATGATTGTTCCGTAATAATCTTTGAGCTTTTTGTTTGAGCCAAAGAGATCTGAAATAAAATAACTAGGGTTAGATTTGAATATTTATGCTTCACGTTAATACTTGTCTATTTCCCAAATAGTAATTAGGAGGGAGTAAATAAGTTTTGTTTTACACAACTTTTAGCAATATTCTAGCAACATCACAGCAGTGAACATCAGAACATCATGTACCCATGTGGGTAATCGAACCCGGGTCTTCAGCATGACGGGCAAATGCTTTAACCACCAGGCTACCCCCCCCCCCCAGTAATTAGGAAAAGTAACTGGAAGCTAAACAAAATTTAGAAAAAGTCAAAAGAATGCCAAAGTATTTTCTGTGCATATCTCGTGTGGATACTGTGACTGAACTACGGTTCCAAATGGTTGTATACATGGTATAGTCACTGCCTGACTCTGTGTCTTGCAGGCAGCAGCTACAGGAGCAGGCCAAGCTTGTCCTGGAGGAGAATCAGGTTCTTATGGAACAGATCGAGATCAACCAACTCAAGTCCAAGGAAATGTTCAATGCCCACTTGCAGGAAGGTAATACATTTCTCTCACAGTTGCTTAGAAATGGAGCTGAAGTAGGTCTAAAATGCATACAAGAAGATGGTTTTTAACAGAAATAACACTGACCAAGTTTGTGACCCAAGATGAAACTTTCATCAAATGTCAGCAGTTTGAAGTCAGCTGGAGTCAAGGACTCTCTGATGTGAAAAATGGACATGTTGTTGAAAAGAGAATATTTTGAAGTGTCGAAATGGTAACCATCAGTTAAATTATTATAATCAGAAAAAGCTTTTCCAGTTTTCTTTTATATTTGAAATTAGGCTGTTACCTGAAGGGCTCATCCTTAAATCTTGTCCCTCTGGTCAGGAATCAAGACTAGGATCTATTCATTATGTGTATCCGAAGAGGGTTTGGTTTGGTTTGTTGTTTAACGCCACACACAGCAATATTCGGTCTGTAAATAATCAAGTCTGGACCAGACAATCCAGTGATCAATATCATGAGCATTGATCCACGCAATATGGGATCGATGACATGCATCAACCAAGTCAGCAAGCCTGACCACCCGATCCCGTTAGTCGCCTCCTATGACAAGCAAAGTCGCCTTTTACGTCAAGCATGAGTTGCTGAGGACCTTTTCTACCCCGGATCTTCACAGGTCGTATCTGAAGAGGAGAGAATTACGATTTCTGCCGTCTTCCTGGTCATTTCTGTCTTACTACCGTGCAGGTTCAACCTTTTTATCCGTTGAAGGAAAACATGTTTATAAATTAGAATACTATGTGTATTCACACCAATCCAAAGAAAAGAAAATCTTTCAAGTAATTAAGAAAAGAGGCATTGGTGTTGGGGAGGCTGGGAGTAAGGGATTGTTTGATGTTGGGGAGGCTGGCAGTAAGGGATTGTTTGATGTTGGGGAGGCTGGCAGTAAGGGAATGTTTGATGTTGGGGAGGCTGGCAGTAAGGGATTGTTTGATGTTGGGGAGGCTGGCAGTAAGGGAATGTTTGATGTTGGGGAGGCTGGCAGTAAGGGAATGTTTGATGTTGGGGAGGCTGGTAGTAAGGGAATGTTTGATGTTGGGGAGGCTGGCAGTAAGGGAATGTTTGATGTTGGGGAGGCTGGTAGTAAGGGATTGATTGATGTTGGGGAGGCTGGCAGTAAGGGAATGTTTGATGTTGGGGAGGCTGGCAGTAAGGGAATGTTTGATGTTGGGGAGGCTGGCAGTAAGGGAATGTTTGATGTTGGGGAGGCTGGCAGTAAGGGATTGTTTGATGTTGGGGAGGCTGGCAGTAAGGTAATGTTTGATGTTGGGGAGGCTGGCAGTAAGGGATTGTTTGATGTTGGGGAGGCTGGCAGTAAGGGATTGTTTGATGTTGGGGAGGCTGGCAGTAAGGGATTGTTTGATGTTGGGGAGGCTGGCAGTAAGGGAATGTTTGATGTTGGGGAGGCTGGCAGTAAGGGATTGTTTGATGTTGGGGAGGCTGGCAGTAAGGGAATGTTTGATGTTGGGGAGGCTGGCAGTAAGGGAATGTTTGATGTTGGGGAGGCTGGCAGTAAGGAAATGTTTGATGTTGGGGAGGCTGGCAGTAAGGGAATGTGTGATGTTGGGGAGGCTGGCAGTAAGGGAATGTTTGATGTTGGGGAGGCTGGCAGTAAGGGAATGTTTGATGTTGGGGAGGCTGGCAGTAAGGGAATGTTTGATGTTTGGGAGGCTGGCAGTAAGGGAATGTTTGATGTTGGGGAGGCTGGCAGTAAGGGATTGTTTGATGTTGGGGAGGCTGGCAGTAAGGAAATGTTTGATGTTGGGGAGGCTGGCAGTAAGGGATTGTTTGATGTTGGGGAGGCTGGCAGTAAGGGAATGTTTGATGTTGGGGAGGCTGGCAGTAAGGAAATGTTTGATGTCGGGGAGGCTGGCAGTAAGGGATTGTTTGATGTTGGGGAGGCTGGCAGTAAGGGATTGTTTGATGTTGGGGAGGCTGGCAGTAAGGGAATGTTTGATGTTGGCGAGGCTGGCAGTAAGGGATTGTTTGATGTCGGGGAGGCTGGCAGTAAGGTAATGTTTGATGTTGGGGAGGCTGGCAGTAAGGGATTGTTTGATGTTGGGGAGGCTGGCAGTAGGGGAATGTTTGATGTTGGGGAGGCTGGCAGTAAGGAAATGTTTGATGTCGGGGAGGCTGGCAGTAAGGGATTGTTTGATGTTGGGGAGGCTGGCAGTAAAGGATTGTTTGATGTCGGGGAGGCTGGCAGTAAGGTAATGTTTGATGTTGGGGAGGCTGGCAGTAAGGGATTGTTTGATGTTGGGGAGGCTGGCAGTAAGGGATTGTTTGATGTTGGGGAGGCTGGCAGTAAGGGAATGTTTGATGTTGGGGAGGCTGGCAGTAAGGGAATGTTTGATGTTGGGGAGGCTGGCAGTAAGGGATTGTTTGATGTTGGGGAGGCTGGGAGTAAGGGATTGTTTGATGTTGGGGAGGCTGGCAGTAAGGGAATGTTTGATGTTGGGGAGGCTGGCAGTAAGGGAATGTTTGATGTCGGGGAGGCTGGCAGTAAGGGATTGTTTGATGTCGGGGAGGCTGGCAGTAAGGGATTGTTTGATGTTGGGGAGGCTGGCAGTAAGGGAATGTTTGATGTTGGGGAGGCTGGCAGTAAGGGAATGTTTGATGTCGGGGAGGCTGGCAGTAAGGGATTGTTTGATGTTGGGGAGGCTGGCAGTAAGGATTGTTTGATGTTGGGGAGGCTGGCAGTAAAGGATTGTTTGATGTTGGGGAGGCTGGTTGTAAGGGATTGTTTGATGTTGAGGAGGATGACAGTAAGGTAATGTTTGATGTTGTCTCCAGTGTCCAGGCTGACGAAGAAGCTGAGTGTATCCGAGTCTGAAAAGTTGGAGATGGAGCGAGACCAGGAGGCCACCAGACTGAAGTTCTCCGAGCTGCGACACAAACATGACGCTCTCCTCCTCACCACCGGCAGCCAGGTGACCGTGCAGGACCACATCAACACCATCGCCGACATCAAGAGGTCAGTACATTTGTGTGGGATATGCTCCAGCAGATATCAGCTTTCCAAAGGACCAGTAGGTATAATATTCAGGTCCTGGTGGATTAATGATCCTGACCAAAAAATGGTAATGATGATGATTAATTCTTCATTCTAATGCTTAATTCTGATTCCAATCGCGAAATAAACAACAGTGCCCCAAGAACAACCACAGCACTACTATTTGGTTCATTCCACTCTTCCAAGAGAAAATAGGTTTAACATAGGACCAAGCTGGTGATAGTGATGCCTTTAAGCATTGGTCACCACTCGCCCCTTTCTGTAACCTGCAAGAAGACTCGTACCCCTATCGATAAATGTTATGTGCGAAAATATGACAAACCATCAGAATCAGAATGCGTGTATGATTTCAAGTTCTTCGTCAAAGAATCCCTCAGAAATATTTTTGATTTTACATATGTCTTGCATCTAAAAATATACCAAAGACCCAGTTAAATGTGTTCATTCATACTGTATAATTCCGCATGTCCAGATGTGCTTTAAATTGCATCTGAAATATATATAATAAATGGGGAAATATATGTGACCCATTACGCAACAAGTTGACAATTGTTTTAGGTATGCCAGTTTGCGCTAAGACGAAACCCCGGTCGCAAAAATGGCCATGAGAGGGGCAAGAGTCTCTATTTGTTCCGGAATAACACAAGTTGGTCACGAATGGGCCTTTAAGATAAAAACAATCTTTTCTTTTAGTTTGATCACAGCAGTGGTATCTGTGGTAATAGTTTTGTCTGGACAAGAAATATAGTGAACAAACACAAGCAGAACCTGTAGGACACAAGCTATAGATCCCTCTCCTTGTTCTCCATGCACCAACATGTTTGTGAAAGTTACAAATTGACTCTACAGAGCCACATTTATTATAACCAGTTCATGACTATTAACATGATGTTAAGGTAGAAAGGGAATGCTTATGTAATTATTAGTTGTTGATCCAGTAGTACCTTCTCAGTGTTGAGTGTCAGTAGCAACTGAACCTCCCAGTTACCAAGATATTTGAATGAACACAGGTCTTTGACGGAGGAGAAAGAGCAGCACTTTCAAGAAACGGAAACTTTTCGCAATAGGATAAAGGTAAGTACTTTATATCAGAGAAGAGAGTGACAGATAGGGAGCCAGTTATGGCACACACACCTCTCCTATTCCTGTGTTTGCTGATGAAGAGGCAAGTCATGGAAGATGTAGAGTGGGTTTCAGTTTGAATGTGAGAGTAGCTGGTGAAGCAGGTGGAAGACATATCTTTTGGGTGAAACTGGTGAGCTTGGGTATGGTCCTGGCAAACCAGGTACCATATTCAACATAATAAGCACCCAGGGTGCTCTCAAAATTAGAAATAGGGGGCCCTTATTAGAATATTATTTTGGTGAAAAACAACAGGGTTAAAAGATCGTAAATTTCGTGGTTTATGCTGACAGCCTGAAATGTTTATATACGACAGATATATTTTTCCAGAATCTAATTTTCCACAATTAAGGATGCATATAACACACGTATTATACACAAATAAATAAGTCTTGTGTACATTGATCAATCGGAAGGGGTGCTAATTGGGATTGTTCACTTGCCAATATATTAGCAAATATCTCCGTGGGTGCTTATTAGAGTGGAGCGCTTATTACGTCGAATACGGTACTCCAATCAGGGCAAATCTAGTATTCCAACCCAGGACCAGAAGATTCTGTTACAGCTAAGGGAGTGAACTCTGCTCTGCAACTTGTGGCACCTTCAACAACTGGGCCACTTGTTTAATAAGTAATGTTGAGACATTATGAAGTGATCTCACATGTGGTGTCTCTTTAGACAGGTGACACTATTCGAAAGTGACTCTGTTCACCAAGCAGTGAATGGGTACCTGGTAGGATGAGATGGTAACGTGACTGACTGTTAACCTTCTAGCACCTCACAGGCAGCTTGCGTTGTATACTTCCCAGGGAGCTGAGAATGAAAATCAAGGAAATTCTTTCCATCGTATCTTCCTTGTTTTCCACATTAAATGGTGTTTTGTACACAGGGATTACTTACTTAAATTAGGAAAGTTTTATAGGGTTGAGTACTCAGGTTATCAGACATTCACTTGTCGTGCCAAAGCCGAGTTTTGATCCCCCACCTGTAAGCAATGTGTGGAGTCCAGTCTTGATCATGTTGATGTTCTGCTCTGTGATGTGGCTGGAATATTCTGTGTGAATTCCATATTAGCCAGGTTGACTTGTTTGATTGAGTGTCACTGTACCCTGACCATGTGGATCGTTGCTCATGATACCAATCACTGGATTGTCAGGTCCAAACTTGGTTATTTACAGACCACCATCATATAGCTGAGTGCTGCGCTACACAACAAGCAAACTTCTAATGCTGCCCAGCTCCATTCACTGCATTTTATCCTGATGTTGAAGGTTATTTAATTCTCTGAACTATTGTATGGCTGTCTGATGTTGCCAGGCCTTGGAGGAGGAGAGAAGGAGTCTGGCGGTGAGGAACACAGATTTTTTGGCAGAGAACAAGAGACTCCATGCAGAGATCAAGGCTCTTCACAAGGCTGTCAGGTAAATATGGTGCACAAAGTAGAGAAACGGGCCAACAGCAATGGCAACTGTGTTGTGTAGTGTTGAGAGAGTACTGTATATGTTGAGGGCAGGGCCAGCAGAAGCTGATGGTGTTGTGTAGGGTTGTTTAGTGCTGTGTAGCGTTGTGTGGGGTTGTTAAGTGTTGTGTAGGGTTGTTTAGGGTTGTGTAGTCTAGCGTTGTGTTTTGTCGTGTAGTGTTGTGTAGGGTGATGAATTGTAGGGTTGCATTGCGTTGTGTAGTGTAGCGTTGTGTATGTAGCATTGTGTAGGGTCATGTAGTGTTGTGTAGTGTAGGGTTGTGTAGTGTTGTATAGGGTAGTGTTGTATAGGGTCATGTAGTGTTGTGTAGTATAGTGCTATGTAGGGTCATGTATTGTAGGGTTGTGTTCTGTAGTGTTGTACAGGGTCGTGTAGCGTTGTGTTGTGTAGTGTAGTGTTGTGTAGTCTTGTATAGGGTTGTGTTGTGTAGAGTTGTATATGGTTGTGTAGTGTTCTGACGTGTAGTGTTTTGTTGTGTAGTGTTGTGTCGTCTTGTATAGGGTCTGGTGAAGTGTTGTATATGGTTGTGTAGTGTTCTGACATGTTGTGTTGTGTAGTTTCGTATAGGGTAGTGTTGTATAGGGTTGTGTGGTGTTGTGTAGGGTTTTGAGAGCTCTGTATGTGTTGCAGGCGGGCCCAGCAGAAGCTGATGGTGTTGTGTAGTGTTGTATTGGGTAGTGTTGTGTGGTGTTATGTTGTGTAGTGTTGTGTGGTGTTTTGATGGGTTGTGAAAGATCTGTATGTGTTGCAGGCGGGCGCAGCAGAAGTTGATGGTGTTCCAGTCTGCAATGGAGCAGTCGGAGGACAAGGAGATGACTACCCAGGAGTACCTTGCCACTGTCATCAAGCTGGTCAGTGTTGCTTCACATCTCCCTCTCGCTAATACCATCAAGGCGCAAATATGTTTGCAGAAGTTCTATGTGAGATTATACCAGGAATTTGCTTGTTGTAACAGACGACATATTGGATCAGTTTGTCAGACCTGATCATTTGGTTGAACGCATGTTGTCGTACCCCAATGGGCTAGGACGTTTTTATCAACTGCTGGATCTGACTCGATTAATGAACTGTTTGTGCAGAAAGGTTGGATCATTTATTGAAGTACTTGCACAATGCTCACTAATGCATGGATATTATTTGCTTTGCAGGCTGAAAAAACTGCAGCAGAAAGGGATACTTATGCTAAAGTTGTAAGTATTTTTAGTGAAACGTTAACATGGTACTACAATACCAGGGTAATAATATATTTTTTTAAGAAATAAATGACGAGCGTGAGTTGTTTTTCGTGCAATAAATTACTGCAGGGAGAATAAACCATGAGGGGTGCAACAAGGGTGTACCTTTTCTACTTATACAGATTGTCATATCTCTCCCATTTATAAATGCGATCGATTTCCCATTGCGTTCATCTGCGGTTGCCAGATACATCTGTGGAGTTGATTTCACTGGACACTTCCCTCAAAAAATAACATTGTCCAATTTATGTAATCAAGTTGCGAACATGTGTAAAACTTCCTGAGTAGGTTGTACATTGTAACATTACTGGAGATGTGTTTTAGTAGGGTTTCACAAGATGCAGGAACCCTGCATATTTTATGCATATTTCAGCAATAATACTCCAAATCATATTTTCAAGTCTTATTAGACAGTGCTGCCTCCCACAAAATCAGAAAAGAGGAAGTCATATTTTCTTAATTTTGTTTATTTTAACATTTTAACATGATTTGGTCATGAGCAGAATGAGCATGATGTTATTTAGTTGTGAATGTCCCAGTGAGTGATGAAGACTCTCAGTTAGTGTAGGTGACACTGTGTAAGTGAGATGTTCTGTTGATGGTGTTGATGATGGTGTTGATGATGGTGTTGATGGTGTTTGTCTCCCCAGGCCAAGGAGCAGCAGAGTGAGAGTAAGCGAGCCATGAACAAGATGTTGGCCAGAACTGTCACGGTCGGCAAGCTGGAGGAGAAGCTAAAGGTAGTCACTCAGGGAGACATTCTTATCTAGTGTAAATAATCTCACTATGATCAGATCTTTTGTTCATGATTCAGTATATCTCTGTGTCAAGATCAGATAAACCCTCTATTGGTGGTCACGTCAGGTCAACTTTCTAATCAGCCAATCAGCCTCCCTCCTCCCCCCTCCCTACCTTTGAAAACCAAAGCTAGACAATCCCCCAACCCCCACCCTGCCCACTGAGAGAAACCAAAGCTAGACAATCCCTCTATCCCCATCCACTGAGAGAAACCAAAGCTAGACAATCCCCCACCCCCACCCCACTGAGAGAAACCAAAGGTAGACAATCCCCCACCCCCACCCCCACCCCCACCCACCCTACTGAGAGAAACCAAAGCTAGACAATCCCCCACCCCCACCCCACTGAGAGAAACCAAAGGTAGACAATCCCCCAACCCCACCCTACTGAGAGAAACTAAAGGTAGACAATCCCCCACCCCCACCCACCTTACTGAGAGAAACCAAAGGTAGACAATCCCCCACCCCCACCCACCTTACTGAGAGAAACCAAAGGTAGACAATCCCCCACCCCAACCCACCCTACTGAGAGAAACCAAAGGTAGACAATCCCCCACCCCCACCCACCCTACTGAGAGAAACCAAAGCTAGACAATCCCCCACCCCCACCCACCTTACTGAGAGAAACCAAAGGTAGACAATCCCCCACCCCAACCCACCCTACTGAGAGAAACCAAAGCTAGACAATCCCCAACCCCCACCCACCCTACTGAGAGAAACCAAAGCTAGACAATCCCCCACCCCCACCCACCCTACTGAGAGAAACCAAAGGTAGACAATCCCCCACCCCACCCCCACCCTACTGAGAGAAACCAAAGGTAGACAATCCCCCACCCCAACCCACCCTACTGAGAGAAACCAAAGGTAGACAATCCCCAACCCCCACCCACCCTACTGAGAGAAACCAAAGCTAGACAATCCCCCACCCCCACCCCACTGAGAGAAACCAAAGGTAGACAATCCCCCACCCCCACCCCCACCCACCCTACTGAGAGAAACCAAAGCTAGACAATCCCCCACCCCCACCCCCACCCCACTGAGAGAAACCAAAGGTAGACAATCCCCCACCCCCACCCACCCTACTGAGAGAAACCAAAGCTAGACAATCCCCCACCCCCACCCCCACCCCACAGAGAGAAACCAAAGGTAGACAATCCCCCACCCCCCACCCCCACCCACCCTACTGAGAGAAACCAAAGGTAGACAATCCCCCAACCCCACCCCACTGAAAGAAACTAAACCTAGACAATCCCCCACCCCCACCCAACTGAGAGAAACTAAAGGTAGACAATCCCCCAACCCCACCCTACTGAGAGAAACCAAAGGTTGACAATCCCCCACCCCCACCCCACTGAGAGAAACCAAAGGTTGACAATCCCCCACCCCCACCCCCACCCACCCCACTGAGAGAAACCAAAGGTTGACAATCCCCCACCCCCACCCCACTGAGAGAAACCAAAGGTTGACAATCCCCAACCCCCACCCCACTGAGTGAAACCAAAGCTAGACGATCCCCCACCCCCACCCTACTGAGAGAAACCAAAGCTAGACGATCCCCCACCCCCACCCCAGTGAGAGAAACCAAAGGTTGACAATCCCCCACCCCCACACCACAGAGTGAAACCAAAGCTAGACAATCCCCCAACCCCACCCTACTGAGAGAAACTAAAGCTTGACGATCCCCAATCCCCACCCCACTGAGAGAAACCAAAGGTTGACAATCCCCCACCCCCACACCACAGAGTGAAACCAAAGCTAGACAATCCCCCAACCCCACCCTACTGAGAGAAACTAAAGCTTGACGATCCCCAATCCCCACCCCACTGAGAGAAACCAAAGGTAGACAATCCTCCAACCCCAACCCCACCCCACTGAGAGAAACCAAGGAAGACAATCCCCCACCCCCACCCCACTGAGAGAGAATTATGATATTTTGACCCCTCCCTTTTAAAAATGCTAGATCCGCATTTGTGTATACCGGTAAGTGCAATAGTCTTGAAAGCAATGTTAAACCCCATTTCACCTCACCTCACCTTGATTGAATATTTGTGTGTTGAATGATTACAAGTTCTTTTGTCAAATAGATATCTGTTCTAATGGGTATTCCTCACGATGGTTCCTCCCCTCGGCTTGTTTGATCAGTGTAGGTAACCATTACCCTGTACAAGCCAATGACTAATAAAAGCATGTGACGAATAGAATAAGTAATCAGTAATCAATTTCCAACACTTGCCTTTCCAGCTGTACAAGATGAAGGCAGCAGCTAAACTCTCCACTGTGGCTGACAGGTGGGTTCTAGTACTGGTTTGTGGTTCGTCTGGCAAACAAGTCACACTACATTACTCTTGACTCAAACCCACATCCTGCTTGTGTGACACTGAAGTACACAGTGCCCCTTGTGGAAGTTTCCTTGTGGAAATTTTATGACCTACGTAACTAAAGTATCATTATCAGTGACAATAAACCTAAAAATACTTTCTCTGTAATTTACCTTATGACAATGTGTGATAGTCAGCATATATCTCTTATACCTGGTTCTTCGGATCTTTGAAGGCATGTGTGGCTCAGGGCTGTTAGCTGTGCAGAGTTGCGTCCCTTTGGCACGTCAGAAACCTATGATTGTGGGTTTGAATCCCGGTTTGCCCCAATTATGTTTCTAGGTTTGTCAGCACCATACCCATGCTCGTGGGTTTCACCGAAGTGGTAAACGTTCTGAGACCTGCATCACTTCGGGCTTTCCTCCCACATTAAGCTGACACGCCGTGATATAACTGGAATACTGTTAAAAGTGGTGTCAGACACATCTGACTGACTCACTCACTCTTCCGATGTCTGTGTTTCAAGGGTGCTCTATATTGCAGGCTCAAGGAGCAGGATGAATCCTTCAACAGCCAGAAGCAGGAGTATGAGAGGGAGATCAAGCACCTGCGCCTCGTCCTGCAGGACAAGGATGGGGTGCTACTCAACATGGTGCATGACAAGAGGTCGGGTTTTATTTCAATGAGTAATTCTTGAAACACAATAGATTTTTTTTATTCATATCCATATTCAATTGATTGTTGACTCATGTACAGATATTAACTCAAGATCAAGGAAGAATATTCTTCATGGCAGCCCACATTCCATGTCTGGCTCCATGTTTGTTTGTTTGTTGTTTAACGCCGCACTCAGCAATATTCCAGCTGTATGACTTCAGTCTGTAAATAACTGGATCTGGACCACACAATCTTGTGATTGACATCATGAGCATTGATCCACGCAATTGTGATACAATGACATGCATCAACCAACCAGCGAGCCTGACCAGCCGATCCCGTTGGTTGCCTCTTACGACAAGCATGGGTTGCTGAAGACCTATTTTACCCGGATCTTTACAGTCTCGCTCCATGTGGCCACATGAGGTAGTTAACTAGGAAATAGAGAATCATGAAAATGTTTAGATTGAATTTGTATTTTCCACCATGAATCTATGAATGGCTTTTCCTGTTGCAGAGAAGTGGAGAGTGACCTCGAGCACATGTGGCAAGCTGCCAACTCAGAAAATCTTCGCATGAAGGACACGATGAGGAAAAGTCTTCGGAAGCTCCGAGAACATTCAGGTCTGAGAGATGTGGTGGAAGACGTAGATAAACAGGAACTATTACACTTGTCCAGTGATGAGGAACACTGAGTGCCTTACCAGTACCTTGCCAGTCAGGGAGGCCAGTTTTATACCGACGCAGGAGATACACAAGTGTGCATGCTTCCTTCAGCCATGACGCATGTTAAGCCTGGAAGCCCTTGCTATGAGAAGTTACAATATATGTCTCTGAAATTATTGAAACAAAGATGCAATCTCATTAAAATCAGACCTTAGTTCTTGCTACCACACAACAAAGATCTGAGGACATCCCGGTAGGGGTCACGTCAGAACAACCTTTCATCCGACCAATCAGAGTGTTGCTTACCAGATCATGAAAGTGACAGTCGGAATGTGTTAATGCATTAATTCTAATCATGCATCCTTGAAAACTTTAACACAGGGTATTCCGAACAATAGTTACAGGTTTAACGACTGAATCCATACAATCTAGACCATCTATAAGCCATTCCAGAATGTTGTTTTGTTCAGGTTTCAAATTTTTAATCAAGATTTGTCAAGATATGTTTCAAAGCGTAGTCGCCAATTTGAAATTAGTGCCGTAAAGCACGAGAAAGCTGCCTTCTGGTTGGTCATTCCATTGGTCGGTCAAAGTTCGCGCAAGGTCGGTCTGACGTGACCCGTAATTGGATGTCCTCAGATCTTTGTTTAGCAGTAGCGAGAACTAAGATCTGATTTTAATGAGATTGAACAAAGATGTTGAAATTTGTTAATCCTAAAATGTTCAAATACTTGCTTATTTTTTTTCAAAAACATATTAGTCATCCATTTTAGGAAAAGTGGATTTTTTGTTGTTATTTTTCCAAATGAAAATTTTACAGGGTGATGAGTAGGTTGTTTATCATTTAAAACAAGATTAATGTTTTATATTAGGTTCCTGATTTAATGTTTTCATAGGTATTTATAAATATGTCAACTATTGACAATTGTCTGTTATTCAGTGTTGACAGATGTACGCTGGATTACATATCTAATTGATAACAAAGCCGTGTGAAGATCTGGTTAGAATAGGTCTTCAGCAATCCATGCTTGTTGCAGGAGGTGACTCAGAATCGGGTGGCCAGGATCACTTGACTTGTCATCGTACCCTAATTGCTCGGATCGCTGATCATGAAGTCAATGACTGGATTGTCTGGTCCAGATTTGATTATTTACAGACTGCTGTCATATAGCCGGAATATTGCTGAGTGCGGCGTTAAACAACAAACAAACAAACAAACAAACATAACAAGGAATGGCAGAGTAACTCCTTCACATGCTGTCTGGCAAGTCACACCTTATTAAATAAACTACCAAGATTTCTTGAAAAACTCAATAACTACACTACTAAACATGATGTTTGATTTTTATTTTCTATACAGTATACATACTCGAAAGTACAGCATGCATACGGGGCACAGGTGGTCCAGTGGTCTAAGGCGCAGCGATTCGCTGTGCAGAGTTGCGTCCCTTGGGCATGCCAGAAACCTATGATTGTGGGTTCCAATCCGGGTTTGCCCCGATTATGTTTCTAGGTTTGTCAGCACCATACCCATGCTCGTGGGTTTTACCGAAGTGGTAAACGTCGGAGATCTGCATCACTTCGGGCTTTCCTCCCACATTAAGCTGACACACCGTGATATAACTGGAATACTGTTAAAAGCGGTGTTAAACTCAACTCACTCACTCGTTATTTGCATATCTCTGTTTAAAATGCTTAAGGAAATGTTAGAATCTCAATTTAGCTTGTTGTTAGCATTACACAATGCTTAGAATGTGTGTACAAGATTTATTATGGTGTAATGAAATAATTAGCTTTATTTGTTCATAGCAAGGGCAGTAACTCCGTCTTGTGAAAACTACATTGCAATATATGCTTGTGATATTAAATAATTATATTTACACATTACGTAAATTTATTTGCTGAATATAACCTAGATGTAATTTCCGTCCATGAATACAAAAGTCCATATCATGTTGCCTTAATAATGCTATGTATGTTTTATAGTATTACGTTTTTAGTTATTTATTATTCCGTCCATCACAGTTTTAGTTGTTTATTTAGAATTAGCATAAACCGACAACATATGTTTGGACATACAGACATGTAAAATATTGGAAGGTCATGAAAACAGGAAACAAAATTCCTTATCAATATCTTTTCCACTTACTGACAATAGTGCTTGTGTTGTCCCACTTGCCCTGTATCTATGTACATTGAACACAGGCAGAGATGATGCTTTGTGGAGGATGGAAACTTCCTACATAAAACAGACTGATGACAAGTTTGCCTTAAGCTGATGTTTCTTTGTTTGATAGGCGTTACTTAGAAGTTGACAAATGACAAAGAAGACACAATTTATGGATAACAACTTTTTTATTTACTGTAAAGGTGACGTTTCGGTATAGATCCTTATACCATTGTCAAGCAAGGCCTTTACTGTAAGTAAAAAAGTTGTTATCCATAGATAGTGTCTTCTTTGTCAACTTAATAATATATGAACACATGGAGGATTCACCTGATGAAGGAGCAAGAAGCTCTGAAAAGTTGTGACAAAGAATAGAAGCTGCTATTCATAAAAAGTGTCATGTATTCACAAAGTGGAAGCACTTCTCCATCCACACTTTCCTAAACTCAGGGACAGCTACAAAAGTCATTCCATTGCATGTTTCAAACATGACAGGCTGATTATTCATAAGGATTTAGTACATTAATGGGTATCATCTCAGTTATTTGGTCGCAGATTTATGGGGAGTTATGAAAAAGGCTGTTGATTATGGTTCTTTCTCCTTGCATGTCGTCATGTAAAGCATCATTAATTAATATCATTAATAGTCATCCAAGATTCAGCACACTTTAAGATAGCCATGGCTCCAGTCTGTCGCCCACTTTTCACTCTACGCCTCGGTGTTGTCATTATTGCTCCCACTCTCTTACCCAGAGTTCCTTGTGGCCAGCCTGCTGCCTCATCCATGGGCCAGCGCCACGTCACATCTTATACAGTCCGTTAGAGATATGGCATATATTGCCAAATGTTATTTTGATGAGTCTACACATTTACATATGTCGAACAAAAGTTAACTTTCATTGAGAAAATATCCTAAAACATGAAAAACCAGGTCATTTCCTTTGTTTTTACATCATCGAAGCCCTACAGAGACCTAGCGATACGGTCACTTATATGTGTAGGAGTAAATTTACTCTCATATGTAAAGATACCCACATGAGTGTCAGGTGGCATGTGAATGGGGTATTAGATGTGTATATAGTGTCCTGCTCCTCACTGTCACATGTAGTAGCATATCTATTTGCAAAACAATAAGACTTGCATGAGGCCAGTCTGTTCTGATTTCAGAATAAGTGTGCTTGTTGACAAGAGAAAAGTCAGGTCACATGATATGCAAATTAGCCTGTGGCTTGGTGTAATGCTGAGTCACCACTGTGCCGAAGTGTTGTACCCTGTGAAAAACCGAGACATTGTGTCAATGGAATAGGAAGATCATTGACGGTTAGACTGATATACATCATTGACTGTGGTGTTTCAAAGACCTCAATAGAACTTTCCATGACTGCCAATCTGCCCGAGTGGAGTACTCCTTTAAGGATAGGACGGGATTGGACAGTATTTCATTTCGTTCATGCATGTCCTCAGCACAGTGATTGAACACAGCCTCTAACTAACCTCTTAACTTTGACCAGGACTGTCAATCTGCCAGAGTGGAGTACTCCTTTAAGGATAGGACGGGATTGGACAGTATTTCATTTAGTTCATGCATGTCCTCAGCACAGTGATAGTACACAGCCTCCAACTAACCTCTTAACTTTGACCAGGACTGTCAATCTGCCCGAGTGGAGTACTCCTTTAAGGATAGGACGGGATTGGACAGTATTCCATTTGGTTCATGCATGTCCTCAGCACAGTGATTGTACACAGCCTCCAACTAACCTCCTAACTGTGACCACAACTGTCAATCTGTTAGGGTCAAGCACTCCTTTAAGGATAGGACGGGATTGGAGAGTATTTCATTTCGTTCATGCATGCCCTCAGCACAGTGATTGTACACAGCCTCCAACTAACCTAACTGTGACCACGACTGTCAATCTGCCAGGGTCAAGCTCTCCTTTTAGGACGGGATGGGACACAATGTCATAGTCTACTGACCATAGTTCATGCATGTCCGTAGTAGCTGTACACACCTCTAACTGCCAAACTCTACTCCAGGTGCTGATGTTGATGATCTCAACTCATAGTTCATGACACTTGTGCATGTATTGTAGAAACAATTGATCATGCTAAAAAACATACCGTTTTCGACGTAATAAGCACCCACTGCGATATTTGCTAATATATTGGCTTGTGAACAATCCCAATTAGCACCCCTTCCGATTGATCAATGTACACAAGACTTATTTATTTATGTATAATATGCACTCGTGTGTTATATGCAACCTTAATTATGGGCAATTAAATTCTGGAAAAATATATCTGTTGTACATGAACATTTCATGCTGTTAGCATAAACCAAGAAATTTATCTTTTTTTTCACCAAAATAATATTCTAATAAGAGCCCCCTATTTTTAATTTCGAGAGTGCCCTAGGCGCTTATTACGTTGAATATGGTATTGATAGTTTCTGGCATATATTATATTTCTAGGTTATTTTCTAAGGCATTGTTACATGGCTTTAATTAGGAATACTTAAATTGTGATCATTCAGGAACAATGGTAAGACAGTCAGGATTCTTGGAGAGAATGGTGTTGGAACAAGAAACCTACAACCCATCTGTTCTTCCAAAAGAATATTTCTTATTAAAAAGGACCATGTTTTTCAAAGTTGTGTCTGTATACTGTGATATTCAAGTTGAAACATTTTAGTATTATATGTATATTTTTTAAAAATCAATTTGAAATAAAGATTTCATTGAATATTTGGTTGTCTTAATTTTTGTTCAGGGATTGAAAGGGTTCTTTACAAAGAGTTTATTTTATCTTGGGGTGTTAAAAACCTGTTAACTAAGACCTGCAATGTAATGTTTATAAATTTGAAGTCTTGTGCTTGCCCACAGAGATACCATGCTGCAGTTTAACACGAATAGCCCTCTCAGACACAGTATACTGACTCCGAGCCGACCAGACCTTGTTTTAGCCCCTTTGTGCTGAGATCGATCACCCGAGGCTGGGGATTGAACACACGACCTTCCACCCTCTGAGCAGACACTACCACTAGATCGTAGTGGCTGTCTGTAAATCTTTGGTGTAAATACTTAAGTTTGCCAAAAGGGGCAACAAGAATTTGCTGGCGAGAGTACATTGTTAACTGCCATAGTATTCCATGTCACAACACCGTGTCTAGTCAAGGTGAAAGGAACATCTTTAACTCAAGGCACTGTAGCGACTTTAGATGTGCTGGTTTGGTTGAACAGTATATCAGATATTTCACTGTCCGCTTGATGTAGGAGGAAAGCCTGAAGTGTGTCCGATGTTATCCACCTCCTTTAAACCAACAAGTACAGCTATGGTGCCAACAAACCTAAAATATGTAAGACTGAATGTGGGATTTGAACCAATGACACGTTTCTGGCAAACTGCGGTTTGTGGTTTAACGTCAAGTCCAAGATTATTGCACTTATATAGCGATGTGCATGCACGTGTGTGTGTGTGGCTGCTTGTACTAGTCGGGACTGATGCTGATTAATAGTGCTAGCCCACGGAGACACCATGTCGCAGTTTAACATGAATAGCCCACTCAGACACAGTATACTGACTCTGAGCCGACCAGTCCTTGCTTTAGTCCCTTAATGCCGAGCGCCAGACAGGGTAATGACAAGCACCAATTATTAATATCTTTTGGTATGACGTGGCCAGGGATCGAACCCACGACTTTCCACTCTCTGGGTGGACGATCTACCACTAGACCACGGAGGTGGTCTAAAGAATAAAGAATGTTTATGGTTGGCAAATTACTGTCAAGTGATCTTGTGCCATGGCCTGTTTGTCTGGCGTCCATAATCTTCTGATCAGAAATTAAACAAGCTGAAACTTCTTTGGTACATGTGCAGTTTGGAGCAGGGCTCAATTATTTACAGACTACTGTCATATAGCTGGAATACTGCTGAGTGCGGTGTTAAAAAACAAAGTGTCAGTGTCTGTCTTTCTACATATTTAAATATTACTACATATCCAAGTAAGCTACAGAATACAACAAAAATCACATGTTAATCAATACTTTTATTTCAGAGCTTTGCATAAAACTATACAACAATATGACAGCATAGAGAAAGCCTATGGACCACGGCATGTGTATAAAGGTTATGGAACGTCTCACACACACAGTGGAGAAAGTCAAAAATACAATCTTTCGAAGTGGAGCAAGTCAAAAGCAAAATCTTTCACAGATCAATCAATTTAGTTCTCCTGATACAGCCAAAATAAACCTGAATCTCAGCTCGTTTGATGTCATTCATTCACACACACAAAGACACTGAAGATGAAAGAATAAGCTGTTTCTCCATGCTGCCAGACTACGATACCTGCATCCGGTTGCCCACCCTTCGGACAACAGTGTCAGTCTTATGCTTCATGTATTAAAATATGAGAAAATCAACAAATGCCCAGGATGACGTGTTAGATCACATGAAACACTCACACTGATGAAGAAAGGGGAAATCAAACAAAATACTGTCTGAAGGACAGGATCCTTGAGCACAGATTATCCGAGATTTCTCTGAATATTATGATCACAACTGAATTAGATTGATGAACAGTTTAAATGAATGCACAGTTAGCTATCTGAAAATATATTTAAAAAATACTCTTAAATAATAAACTGATTAAAACAGTTCATTCTACAAATGTACATCTTGGTGTCCATCATGAGTTTCTAAAACGTTTCCATGACGATGATAAGGATGAGAGGAACCCTCTGGAATGAGGTGTTTAACAAGCATGAAGGAGGTGTTCCAACAACGGTTTACAGCAACACGACTAGAACCATCGAGTATCATATATCTCAAGATGGCATGGTTAATTAACTTGGCAATTTACAAAGTGTCTCTTGCATCAGCTTTCACAAATAGCTGCACATAATGAATGCAAATCATCTCTATTCACATGGGTTTTAAAACAGAAGACTGACTGTACATAATTACATGACTTAAATAATAAAACTATAAAACAAGATTGTGGTGTGGTGAACGGCTACAAACCCAACTAAAACAATGCGTCTTGTAGGGATGACAATATAAAATGTACATTATGCCATATTTAAAAAAATCATCGCCGCCTTCTATTCCTGCCGACACTGTCGCTCCTACTCCTGCCCCTGACTGGCCGGGACCGGCTGCGGCTATCACTTCGCCTTGGGGGTGGTTGGCGCTCTCGCTGCCTCATACGTTCCCGTTCCCGGTCTCTATTTCTGTCTCGATCCCGGTTCATATCTCGATCTCTTCCACCAACCTCGACAGGTTCCTGAAAGGAAACACACAATATTTAATACATACAACTTGGGACGCCGACATCAATCACAACACTTGCCCGATTTTCCTCAGGTGCTAAATAGCAGTGAAAGCTGAGTGTTACTTTAAGCATAATTCAATCTATGTGAGTAAGTGAGTGAATATAGTTTTACTCCGCTTTTAGCAAAATTCCAGCAATATCACTGCATGGTACACCAGAAATGTACGCATTTGGGGAATCGAACCCAGGTCCTAGGCATGACAAGCTAACGCTTTAACCACAAGGCTACCCCACCGCCCTCATTCTATGTAGAGAAGTGGATGTTGATTTACTGGAGTCTCCAAATTTTTACCAATTCGCAGTAGTCTGGCAATAATCCAGCCTAGGTCAAGCAAACCAATGGTTGATAGCAAGAACAACAGTCCAGGCCTTCAGTGTATCAATGTGCGGTGTTAAACAACAAACAGAACGAGTATAGCATCGGGGGCCTGAGTGAGTGAGTGAGTATGGTTTTACGCCGCTTTTAGCAATATTCAAGCAATATCACAGCGGGGGACACCAGAAATGGGCTTCACACATTGTACCCATGTCAGGAATCGAACCCGGGTCTTCGGCGTGACGAGCAAATGCTTTAACCACTAGGCTACCCGACCGCCCCTCGGGGGCCTGAATTCACATTGGACAATCATGTAGGCAGGACTATTTATGGCCCTGAATCTCTGCGAGTGTTTTAGAGCCACTTGTGTGATATCCAAATGACATTTGGTTTCACTCACAGTGCAGATTTTAACCTCAAAACCATATTTGATCACTCTAGTACCATGTTCATTTTCACCACAAATATTATATTCTTTAACATGGTCCTGGCAAACCAATTAGGATCGAATTGTATGACTGAGCCAACAATGACCCCTAAATATACTGAGTGAATGGCTACCTTCCGCTTGAAGTCCGCGTCACGGCCAGCTCTGTGCCCCTGTTCATCTTCCTCCTTGCGGCGTTTCAGTCTGTCATCTAGTCGCTGTTTCTTCTCACGTTGTCGAAGTTCAATCTGGTGAGTGAAAGGGTTCTTTGCATAACTTTTTATCAAACACACAATTTGTTTTTGTTTTTGTTTAACACTGCACTCAGCAATATTCCTGTAATATGATGGCGATCTGTAAGTAATTGAACTCTGGACCAGACAATCCAGTGATTGACATCATAGGCATCGACCTAGGCTATTGGGATACAATGACAAGCAGCGAGCCTGACAAACCAATCCTTTTAGTCGCCTCTTACAGCAAGCATGGGTTGCTGTAGACCTATTCTAACTCGGATCTTCACAGGTGTCGAAATCATACAAACATTGTAAAATATTGGTTCAAGATGTGTCAAATAGGACAGACCCTTAGAAACAAACTATAAAATACACTGGAGATTATACACCTACTTCTACCCAGCAGAAGCTGCTTCTACAGCTACACACTGATAGTACCACAGAAGGATTCAGGAACGTATCTTAAGGTTCTACTACACCAAATCAGTACCAGTTTGGAGAGTGCGGTTTTCGTAGGGAGCCTTCAGTGCAGATCGAGAGATATCTGCAGGCTGTGATTGGAGGATATTCTGTAAGATTTTTATGTCTTTCAAATGTACATCCATCCAGTTATTAAAACTGACCATGTTTTTCTATATTTAGTACTGTCTTTTTCAACATGATGACTTATGCTGAATGTGACCACAGCTATTTTCAAGTAGGTGACATTTGGTGCGAAACTGGGGGTGGTGTGTTTAGCTTCCGGTACTCGGAAAAGGAGCTGACTAAGCTAGTCATTTTTATTTTTTTTATTGCTGCTCTAAGGCCAAACTGTGCACACACGTACAGGTAATAGCTGTTGAATGCTTAGTTATTTTAAAAAAAATCATAACGTTACTATAGAAGTCTATGGGAAAACATTTGGTTGTGTGTAACCTTAAGTAGGTTTTCAAGATTTGTTCTGGAAAGAAGCACTACCGCCATTTTCAGTCTTAGTCAAAGTCGCTGCTCAGGACACTCAAAACTAAAAAAAAATATTTAAATCCCAAACTATCAAAAGTCACCAGTTTACCACTACACCTATCTATGCATCAAGTTTGGTAAAGAAATCTCTCATGGTTTTTTAGTTCCTCTCTGGAAATGAAGGGGAGATGAACTGCCCCCATTCCTATATCCATCCCCCTTCCACTTTGTGGAAATCTAATGATTCTTAACTTCTTTTGAGTAGTATCAATTTGCCAGGTGTTAAAAGACTACATGAAGCAGTTGAAAACAATTTACAGGACAATCATAGTTGACCAATACAGGAAAACAAAAACATCTTGGATTTCATTTTCCATCGGTTTCTTCCTTATTGTCAATTATGCATCGTGTTACCGTGGTTACCCACCTGTTCTTCTGTAAGGGGCAGCCAGTATATACAAGGTGTGGCTTTGGTTTTGCGGAACAGGTCATCCAACAATTTGGCAGGTGCTTCTTCCTCAACTTTCTTCTCTGTGGAGCAAACATAAAACATAATGAAAATAGACTCGAAAACAACATTTTCATGCAATTCCAAACAGAATTCTACTCCAACTGTGCACTTCAATTCTAGTAAAATCTAGATTTTTTTATATTTGTATACTTATCCTGCATTACTCCTTAATGTATTTACGACTTGTTTAGACAGAAAGAAGAAGCTTTGTGAGGTCTAGCTGAAGAAGACGTTCCAATTAGTTGTGTGACTAATATCACACAGCTCCCAAGTGACCATGGAAGTGATGACGTCACGGGAAAAGCACATTACTGCTAAGCCGGTGACAGTTCAATCTGAATGACAGCAGTAATGTGCTGTTTCGTGACGTCATCACTTGCGTTGTCATGTGGGAGCTGTGTGATATTAGGCAAACTAGTTGGAACAACTTCTTCAGCAAGACCTCACATAGCTTCTTTCTGTCGAAAGAACCAGTAAATGCATAAGGGGTAATGCAGGATAAGTTAAAACATTTTGAAGTAAACAATGAATGGCTTACCTGGACCCTTCTTCCTCTCCCGGATCCGTTCTTCTTCCTTCCTTCTCCTCTCTCTGTCCCTAGATCGAGACCTGGTTGACTTCCTCCGCTCACGTTCGGGTGGTGACCTGTCCCTCACCTTGTCCCGGTCCCACTCACGGATAGGCTTGGGCTCTTCCTTCCGCCTCACTTCTCTCGTTCCTTCTTTCTTCTCCTTCTCTTTCTTCTCCTTTTCAGCCTTTTTGGGCTTGGCAGACAGGATCTGGCTCTCCTCCTGGGCTCGGTGAAACTCAATCTGGAGAAGTGGTGAATATAGGCCTTAGGACTTTTCATGCCTTGACTCTTGAGTACAAAGTGTGGCTCCCTCAGTAACAAGGTGAGGTGAAATGGGGTTTAACGTCGCGTCCAAGATTATTGCACTTATATAGCGACGTGCATGTACGTGTGTGTGTTTGTGTGGCTGCTTGTACTAGTCCGGACTGATGCCGATTTATAGTGCTAGCACACTGAGATACCATGCCGCAGTTTAACATGGATACCCCACTCAGACACAGTATACTGACTCCGAGCCGACCAGTCCTTGTTTTAGCCCCTTAATGCCGAGCGTCAGACAGGGTAACAACAAGTACCATCTTTAAACGTCTTTTGGTATGACGCGGCGGACGCTCTACCACTAGACCACGGAGGCGGTCTCCTCAGTAACAAGTATCAGGATGGTCGAAACAAAACCCTACTTACTTGAAGATTGCCAGAAATACAAGATTGCTGCTTGAAGTGAAAGACAAGTGACAAAAGTGATAACAGTTACTTCCCTTTCTCTCAACTTTGAAGGTGTTTTTTTCATTGCCAACCATCTTAAAACTGATGGAAGGATAGTAGACTTGATAAAGGCTTTTCTAAATCTTACTTTTATGTCACATTTGTGACACTAATTTAGAGGTGGTTCCACAAACAATTTATGTGGGACAATGGATGTACATTTCCTTAGTTATCGAAACATATACAACATCTTATTTATTTGTGTCTGATGTAGTGCCACACAACAATTAACTGTGTGTACAAAGACTTGTTGATGCTGGAGCTATCCTTCACACCTACCTCGTCCTGAGAGGCGTACTCAACTCGGAGCACCTTGGGGTTGGAGCCTGGCCATCGTGTTCCGTGGAGCGCCTTGCGGGTGGCGACAGCCTCATCATCATTCTCATACTAGAAGAAACAAACAGTATTACTATTTGTCTTCACACAGAGATCATGAAATCTAGGCAGTGGATAGCCTAGTGGTTAAAGTGTTTACACATCATAATGCAATTGAAGGCAATTTCGGGTGTCCACCGCCACAATGTTGCTGGTATATTGCTAAAAGCGGTGTAAAACACATATTCCAGCTTGAAGCAAAAGGTAAGAAAGCAGAGCCATTCTTAGTCTCCTAATGCTTGTATTTAAATTCCTACTCCAATAATGAAAACTGAAGACTAAAATACCTTCCATGGAATCTGTCAAAACAAGCCTCCATCTATTCTACACCTTGGTTTGAGAAGGACTCAAATTTTCGTCAAAAATAAGTTAAGACAGATAAAAATGTATTTGCCTCAAGAATTCTATCTAAGAATAATGTTACCAGTCTAATCAGGTGACATGAGGAATCTAAGGGCACTGCTAACACAGACTCTCCAGTCAGTCTCACAAACAACAATCCTAACACTACCACCAGATGTGTCGTTATCTGACTCACCGTTACGTAACAATGGGACTTGATCTTGTCGATCCAGAAACCATTCCCATCCAGGATGCAGCCCGTCCTCTTGAGAAGTTCTTTGAGTTGCCCGAGTGTGAAGGGGCGCACGAGGTTGCGGATGTGGATGATGTTGCAGACTGGGTTCCTTGCTGGGGATGGGGAGCGGCGGGCGGCTTGGGGTTCATCAGGTTCCTGGAGAGAGGCTTGGTTCACGCGGCGGACAATCTTCGGCTCTGAATAAAAAAATGTCCAGGAACAAGGTAAAAAGTGAGCAGGGCTTACTGACACCAAGACTTCGACTCCCAACATATTTTGAAGTTCAAAACATGAAAAAAACACCAAAAAAACCATTTGGCACTACACCGCTCCTATTTCATATATTTGTATAGTAACTGTATGCCCAATTAGAAAAGAATCCATGAAGCCGTTCTCAAGTTATAGGTTGCACAAATGTTGAAATAAAAAAAACACCAAACATTCCAAGTTAAAAAAATTCATATTTTCCCAGAAAATCCACAATGAAAATCAAAATCAAACTTTGCAAATCACCTCTTCCATTAGAATGGAAACTGTTCACTAAATTTCAAAAGAATTTATGCAGTAGTTTTCAGGTAGCACAAATGTTTAAGTAAAAAATATATATGAAAATCCAAATATTTAAATCGAACTCAGCTTTCTCAGGTGCACTCTCCTATTGGTATAGAAATTGCTGACCAAGTTTGAAAAGGATTTATATATACCCTGTACTTTTAGGTTGGGTGTATAATAAACCAAGAGTTGTAACATGCTCTTCAATTGCTGAATATGATACAACTGCAAAATTTTGTAAAAATCCTCAGTATGACATGAGAATAAATCCTATTAGTCAGCTAACAACATGATCAAAAGAGAATGCAGACACAAGCCATTTCATCTAGGGAGGAAGATAAACTATGTCCAACAGCACTTTCTGAAATAATTAGGCAATCTGGCCACACCTTTTCAAGAATAATTTAAATCAATCCCCAGGAGTGAGTGAGTGAGATTGGTTTTACGCCGCTTTTAGCAATATTCCAGCAATATCACAATGGGGGACACCAGAAATGGGCTTCAAACATTGTACCCATGTCGGGATTCGAACCTGGGTCTTCGGCGTGACGAGCGAACGCTTTAACCACTAGGCTACCCGACAACCCCTCAATCCCTAGGAAAGCCTGTGAGAGGGTGTAGGTAGGAGCATGTCATCTTACCAGATTTAACCTTCTCCTTCTCCTCCTCTGTCTTGTTGTTGTCTGTTTCCAGCAAAGTGTGGCGCGTGTCCTCCCCTTTGCCTTCCTCATCCTTCACCACCTGCAACATCAACCACAGCCAGAGTCAGTTCAAGTGTCACCACCCTCATTCTTAGATCAACAATACTGGGGAGTCGAGAACTACTCTGCCTCTGAATCCCTGACAGAGGTGTGCATCAATACTCTAGCCATTATTGTACCTAGTCCTGACCTGACAAAAACATGAAGGCCTATGCAAATGCTTTGAAACCTTGTTATTTGTCACAATTGTCTCTATCTTTGTTCTTTGTTCTTTGTTGTTAATGCCGCATTCAGCAATATTCCAGCTATATATGGGGGTCTGTAAATAATCGAGTCTGGACCAGACAATCCAGTGATTGGCATCATGAGCATCGATCCATGCAATTGGGATACCATCCTGTTAGTCGCCTCTTATGACACGCATTGTCTCAAGATAAAATAGCAAAAAAGTGTAAGAATTTCTCCAATGTCAGTCATTTGTCTCGAAGTGACTCCCAACATTAAACACAGCCAACAAATCCCCATCTCAGTTATTTGTTACAACCATGGGGTACTGGGGACCTATCTCTGAACAAAACATTGCCTGGTGTATTTAGGAATCGTGAAGTATGAAGTACCTGTACGACAGTCCTCCTGATCTTGATGTCCCGCTTGTCCTCCTCCGGCTCAGACCCGTACTCCCCCTCGGCCTCCAGCTCCAACACTGGCTCATTCAGCGGCTTCACATCATCAATCAGACCCTGCAAATAGTCACAAGTCAGAAGTTGAAAAGGCTGTAATGTTTTCCCAGGAGAATCCCAAGCATGTAACAGAGGCAAAATCTAACAGAAAACTCAACAAAGTCAAAGTCAAAGCGAGAGAGAGAGAGAGAGAGAGAGAGAGAGAGAGAGAGAGAGAGAGAGAGAGAGAGAGAGAGAGAGAGAGATGTGCTTCAGTTCTCCAATGAAGAGCTAGTATAATGTGCTAAAAAACACTTTTTGTTTGTTGTTTAACGTCACACTCAGCAATATGTCAGCTGTATGACGGAAGCCTTTGAAAATTGATTAAGGACCAGACAATACAGTGATTCATATTAAGATATGCAAACCATGCTGTCATATTACGAAGACACGATATCAACCAGGTCACCTGACCATCTGATCCATAAAGTCACCTCTCACCAACAGCCCCGGTTACTGGGGACCTATTCAAACCTGGAACAGGACATAGATGCTTGCAAGTTTGGTGAAACCTGTGACAAATGGTGTGATTCTGACAGACCAAGGGTCGTAACTCTTGATGAGAAGATCCTGGCACAACGAAGGACAATTTGCCACAGCCTGTTGCAGGGTGTTGGACAGTGGCACACTCCAACCCAAACATGTAGGAATATTCAGGATAAAAAAGGAAACAGGTCCGTCCCTGAAACTGACAGCCACATGAACAGTTTCACAAAGATAAACCCCAAACATCCTTTAACCCCGAAACTAGAGGTGAGGTGAAATGGGGTTTAATGTCGCGTCCAAGATTATTGCACTTATATCGCGACGTGCATGCACGTGTGTGTGTGTGTGTGTGTGTGTGTGTGTGTGTGTGTGTGTGTGTGTGAGTGTGAGTGTGTGTGTGTGTGTGTGTGTGTGTGTGTGAGAGTGTGTGTGTGAGAGTGTGTGTGTGAGAGTGTGTGTGTGTTTGCACTAGTCCGGACTGATGCCGATTTATAGTGCGAGCACACTGAGATACCATGCCTCAGTGTAACATGAATACCCCACTCAGACACAGTATACTGACTCAGAGCCGACCAGTCCTTGTTTTAGCCCCTTAATGCCGAGTGCCAGACAGGGTAACAACAAGTACCATCTTTTAACGTCTTTTGGTATGAAGCGGCTGGGGATCGAACCCCGGACCTTCTTCTCTCCTGGCGGACGCTCTACCACTAGACCACGGAGGCAGTCCCCGAAACTAGAATTCAAGTTACCTTGAGTGAATCTGTTGAAATCTCAACACTGGTTGACTTCTTGGCGTACTTTGCACTTGATGATCCCCACTTCCTCTTCTTGATCGGGCGGTCCCCTGCCATGTTCTCCTTCTCCTCCGACTTGTCCTCATTGCCTGAAACACAACACCATCATCAGATCACTAACCATCATCAGGCAAATGACCATCATCAGATCACTGACCATCATCAGATCACTGACCATCATCAGGCAACTGACCATCATCAGATCACTGACCATCATCAGGCAACTGACCATCATAAGGCAACTGACCATCATATGGCAACTGACCATCATAAGGCAACTGACCCTCATCAGATCACTGACCCTCATCAGATCACTGACCATCATCAGGCAACTGACCATCATCAGATCACTGACCATCATCAGGCAACTGACCCTCATCAGGCAACTGACCATCATCAGATCACTGACCATCATAAGGCAACTGACCATCATCAGGCAACTGACCATCATCAGATCACTGACCATCATCAGGCAAATGACCATCATCAGATCACTGACCAACACACCACCTTCCTTACATCAACAACAGATCACTGACCAAACAGTGTCAACAATATCAAGGGACTCTTGTCCAAATGTGCCAATACTGGACTTGTGGTGTGGGTAAGTAACTTTGTTAGTTTGTTGTTTAACGCCACACTCAGCAATATTCCAGCTATATGACGGCGGTCTGTGTAAATAATCAAGTCTAGACCAGACAATAAAGTGATTGACATCATGAGCATCGATTCATCAGGATCAATTTTGAGGTCATGAAGGACCATACACTACCTAAAAGGTTTATTGGAAGTTGGAGGACACTGACTGGAATGTTTCATAAATACTAAGCTGTCAAAGTATCTGAAGTTTACAAACATGTAAAGGTATTTTCAGGCATTAAATTGTTACGTTAAAATTTCATTTATTTACTTTCATAATTACCCTTGAGTACGGTATGGCGCTGATAACTATAAACCTTGGATCAAACCCCTTAAAATAGGATCCTGCAATGACTAGGGAATGCAACGCTGCATTGTGAATTGCACTGCCTCACCACTTGTCCACCCAACCCCAACATTGGAAAGACTGATTTCCTTTGGAAGTTGCAGCAAGAGGCAAGTTAAGAACCTTTATTGGAACTGGAGAGTAGATTTCTTCGTCGAGGGGGCACCACCACTTCTGCCACGGCTGCTGCCTTCCTCGCCGCCTCTGCCTGTAATATCCAGGCCAAATGTTGAAACACTGGTCAGTCACTGGCACCAGACTTACCCCATACACTTCAGACAATGCAAGGAGTGCAGAAACATAGTCATAAATGGATAACACTTACCAAACAGTTACTGAATATCAGGTCAGTGTGATTTACAAAACGATTAGGATTTGTCAGATCTGTCAAATGTACGACTGTTGGTCAAAACCGTAAGATATACCATCTTAAAGATATTTTTCTTTCGATCCAGAAAAGCACCTTGCAACATCTCAGTGGAATACAACTTGAATTCCTGATCAGGTCTTAAAGCTTTGATACTGAACATATATATGTACTAGAACACTACTTTCTTTTCAACAATTAGCTGCTTTCATCTTATATCTGACGGTATCCCATTTTACACAATATTACACTGAAATAAGGCACTTTTCATTTGGTATCTCTGAAAGCAAGAACTGTGATTACATTTCATGCTACATGGTAGGTAGTTAAATAACTTTTCTGAAATTATATCAATATTTGGGGGAGTTTTGTGAAATCAAATGTCTTTCATTATTCAAAAATGGGCCAAATGGTTTAAGCAAAGCAGTCTGGTCCAAGTTATATCTATCCACCATGTAACTATGACAGGCGATAGAGCTGGACTGTACGTAATATCTGAACATTCAAATACCAGTGGTCACTTGTGATGGCTGTATTCTTGCCCACATATATACTGAGTGATCTCAAGCTACACACAAAAGACCAAGGGATTATGGGGCAAATGTTGGTTGCCAGACTCGTTTTCGGCTTCGCTTTTTTCTCGCCTTGTAGGTTAAGACATCTATTAGCTGCGACAGCTCTTCAGTCATATTGATTTCAGCCATGGAATCTTTCAGGAAAGTTCATTGATTGTCATGATGTATGACAAGCGACATCATTGTTTGACATTAGGGTCTGTTTTCTCTCAGAAATGTTCAGGAACAGTTTGAAAGTTTCACTTCTCAAGCAAGTTCTATTCACTTCTCTGTAAGACAAAGCATTGCTCTCCAGAGATGAAGCAGTATTCTTTCCACTTCCCTGACAGACGAAGCAGTAATGACAGATCACAACATTGCGTCAATGGTCTCTTTCACCCAGGCCCCGAGTGATGGCCTTTCATGAAGCATCAAACATTACTGTGAATCCATCAATTTCTCTAAAACATGTCTTTGAACTGCTAACAGTCTTCTAGGTCAATAACCCTCTCTCACACACTGAAGATCACAACTTGTGTTGGACTCGGGGAACTTTTGGTAGTTGAGTCACATAAATTGCTGAATGTTCACACAGGAAAGGAACACTGAAACATACCCTCCTGTTTGGGTCTCGAGCTGCAGAATGATGTCACCACCTGGACTGTGTGGCTTTGCAAAGTCTTTTGCTCAATCTTCAAAAACAGCTGAATGTCTCAAGCTAAGGGTCCAGCAATAACCCTCCGTGGTGACATCACTTTCACCTCAATCAGGACACGGTTCCAGCACAACCATTTCTTCACATTTTTGCTGGATCACAGTCAGTACAAACTTCATGATTTTCTTCCACAGCTCAGTCACTTCTCCTAGGCAACAAATATTGGGCATCTAGCCCATCACTCAATTCTTTAAGCCTGAGGATACACAGAGAAGATACAAATGCAGAGTTTGTCGACAGTTTCAAGTTGCATATATTGACAGATGGGTCTCCACAACTAAGGCTTGACACATGGAATCTTTTGAAAGTGTCCTCTTAATGTCGTCTTGCAGAACACGAATCAACACATGTCAATGACCTTTGGCCTTCTGCAATAGCTCTTCATTCACCTCAAAGATACAACCACCATGCTTGAAGACACTCAATAAATGTTTGATAATTGTTTGCTTTCCAGTTTTCTTGTCACAACAGAACAACTCCAAACAAGCCTTTCAGACCCAAATTTCACACACTTGTTCATTATGCATGTTTTGCATAGTGGTGTCAGCTTCGACTTTAAAACATTTCAGATTCCTGTCGTGACTTCAATATAAGCTCATGGGCTTTTTGTCAGGAAGACATATCGGTCTGTCACGTATCACACCACATCCTCAGTCTGAAGTCTTGTAACACAGACCATTCAAGGCTATTTTAAGTCACAAGCTACAGGGTAGCAACAACCGGGTGATGGCTTCAGGTAACCATGGCAACTACTAGGCGGTAAAGGTCAGGGACGTGGCCAAAGTGATATGGGAGTCTGGCATCCGGGCGCAATGTATGTTTGGCAAGCTGCATCATTCCCCGTGTCTCCCAGTTGGACGTAGTTACCTCCCTTTTCTAACGTACACGTGAGATAGCAGAGGTAATAGCATGTCATGAAATCATGGGAGAGGCCTAATGTTTATAAGTTTGACAAGAACAACTTAGAAGCAACTCAAATCCATTACACAATGCCCAGGCAACAACTTGGAAGATAACGTTAGAATTATGTCTTATGATAACTAAAAACTAAAAAGTATTCATATGCATGCACTGAATCGTGGACAATTTGAGATGGAATTCGAAATGTGTGGAAAAAAACATCAGCTGCTTATATCAAATGTCATCAACGGCATGGACAGCAGTCAGCTGCAACAGTTGTGAAATCCTATTTCACATCCCAATAACATGCAAAGATGTTGCTGCCTTCAAGACATTTGTATAATACACAAACATAGACATCCAGGAGAAATTATGCAGAACAGGAGAAAAGGTTTCAGATCCCCCGAGCTTACAAACAAGTGGGCATTGTGTCCGAGCAACTAAAAACAACATGACAGATCTGACAGCAGATACGCCTCTCCCTCCCACTTTATTTACATCCATGTCTTTACCCAGTCTCGTCTCGTCTCCCTTCCTCTTACCTTGTCAGCCTCACGTTTACTCTCGGAATCTTCCGTCTCCTCAGCATCCCTTTAAAACAAGATCAGGCGTAAAATAAGGTTCTGATGATACAATTTGTCACAATGTGATAAATATTTCGATAGTATGGTCTGATTATGATACATCTTGATAGTAAGGTCAAAATATACAATTACCCATAGGGTAAGAAATATCCAAGTTCATAAATGGTGTTAGTGAACTAGTGCAAATATCACTTCTCGCGCACCAAAGTATTGTTTTTTGTCATCCATACGGCATTGTTGACGTCATTCAAATCTTATTGTGATATAAGGACGCATGACGTCACAAGAGAAACGACGACATCATTTGACAAATTGTGGTTTTCAAGGACAGCGGTGGTGATCACTGCATTTTTCTAAAAGGGAGCTCAAAAGGAATAAGAAATAATGGGTAATAAAGAAATTATTACACTCACATGTGTGTCACACTGATTTTATGAAATTCACGTAAAAATTCATGCACTTCCCCCATTCTCACTCAGGAAATACAAGAATTCTGACACTCATTTCGAAAAAATCAGTATATCACACATGCTTGTATAATAATCTCTATATATTGAAATATATCTTGAGAGTAAGGTCGGGATATTCTACTTATTTAAATCATCTCTACATAAATGTTACACTCAGTGAAAAATAACCTTCAATACCTTCACTTGACATTATCTCCATCGGTTGACAAAATGGATCTCATACATGCATGTGCCATCCGTTGGTGTTAAAAAAATATACAACACCCACTAAATAGTAAACACTCACATGGCTTTACTACGTTCATCCTCATCATCATTCTTATCATCCGACTCCTCACTCTCGGATGACGACTCCGACGAGGACTTCGCTGAACTGGATTCCCCATCTCTCTCCTTCTGCTCTTCATCCTCAGACGATGATTCCTCCGATGATGAGGACTGCCGTCTGCTGATCCTACTCTGTACAGTCAATGGAGCCTTCTTCACAGACGTCTGCTTGTCTTCCCTTGCTTCAGCTTCTTTCTCTTCTTCAGTCTCAGGAACAACATTCGGTTGGCTCCTGTCCAAATCTTCTGTTGAATCTGGCTTCTCTGATCTTGTGGCTTCAGGTTCTTCCACCTTTTCCTTCTTGGACTCGGCTGCATCTTTTGGTGCATCGGTTTTCCTGGCACCCCATCTCCGACCCCTCCTGGTTGGGGAGTCGGCTCTCTTCGGTGAAGTTGAATCTGCTGGTTTGTCCTGAATTGTCTGTTCCACAGCTTTAGGTATAATCTTTTCTGCTTCTTGTTCTTTCTCTTCAGTTTTTGATGAATCGGCTTCAGCAACGGTTTCTTCCGACCTTGAACTGGAATCTTTGGAAGATCTTGATCCCCATCGTCTAGTTTTAGTTGCGGGTTTTTCCATGTCCTCTTGTTCGCTGGTTTTACTCTCCTGAGATTTGGAATCATCTGATGGTTTTCTGGAGCCAAAACGTCTACTTAACGACATTTCCTCACTCTTCGCACTCTTGCTTTCTGGCAAGTCCTTTGCTTCTGGGGTTGGCGGTTTAACAGTACTCTCTTTCTGCCCTGAATCTGATTTTGGAGGTTCTGCACCAGAAACAGTCTTCTTTACTTCTGATTTTTGAGATTCAGATGGTGCATCACTTTCTGATGATTTTGGTTTTGAAGGAGTGTCACCGGCCGGATTTTGTGCCCCCCAACGATTTCTCTTTGAAGTTTTCTCAACTTCTTCCACGGCCTTTTCTTTCTCAGATACCTTAATACCAGACTCAGTGGTTCTTGAAGATTTCTCAAGGCCTTTGTCACCTTTTGCATGTTCATCTGTCTTACTATCTGCAGTGGTCCCTGGTTTTGAGGTAGCCTCAGCTTCCACAGAATCTGTGTCTTTGGAAGATTTACGTCCCCAGCGGTTTCTCCTTTCTGGCTTGTCACTGTCTTTGCTCAGCTTTTCCTGAACTTGAGATTCTGCCTCTTGCTTAGACATATGCTCTTGCTCAAGCTTAGAACTATGTTCTTTCTCCAGTTTGGAGCTAGGGTGTTCTTTCAATTTAGAACCTGAATTTTTCCCTGATTTAGAAATATGCTCTGTTTCTGATATAGAACTAATCTCTTTCTCTGATTTAGGACTAGGCTCCTCCGATTTAGAACTAGTTTCTTTCTCGGGTTTAGAACAAGGCTCTTTTTCAGGTTTGGAGCTTGGCTCTTTTTCAGGTTTTGAACTGGACTCTTTCTCAACATTGGGTCTAGATTCCTGCTGAGATTTGGAATTTTTCTCTGATTTAGAAATAGGCTCTTTCTCTGATTTAGAAGTGGGCTCTTTCTCTGATTTAGAACTGAGTTCTTTCTCCGATTTAGAACTGGTCTCTTTCCCTGATTTAGAACTGGTCTCTTTCTCTGATTTAGAACTGAGTTCTTTCTCCGATTTAGAAGAGGGATCTTTCTCCGATTTAGAACTAGGCTCTTTCCCTGATTTAGAACTAGGCTCTTTCTCTGATTTAGAACTGAGTTCTTTCTCCGATTTAGAAGAGGGATCTTTCTCCGATTTAGAACTAGGCTCTTTTCCTGATTTAGAACTAGGCTCTTTCTCTGATTTAGAACTGAGTTCTTTCTCCGATTTAGAAGAGGGATCTTTCTCCGATTTAGAACTAGGCTCTTTCCCTGATTTAGAACTGAGTTCTTTCTCTGATTTAGAACTCGTCTCCTTCTCCGATTTAGAAGTGGGATCTTTCTCTGATTTAGAACTCGTCTCTTTCCCCGATTTAGAACTCGTCTCTTTCTCTGATTTAGAAGTAGGATCTTTCTCTGATTTAGAACTTAGTTCTTTCTCTGATTTAGAACTGGTCTCTTTCTCTGATTTAGAACTGGTCTCTTTCTCTGATTTAGAACAGAGTTCTTTTTCTGATTTAGACCCGGGATCTTTACCTAATTTAGAACTGTGCTCTTTCTCCAATATGGAACTAGGTCCTTTCTCTGATTTGGAGCTAGGCTCTTTCTCCAACTTAGAACCAGACTTTTCCTCCAATTTAGAAATGGAATCTTTCTCAGACTTGGAACTTGCATCCTTGCTTCTCAAGTCAGTCCTTTCATCACTTCCTGCTTTGAGTTGTGACTGTTCAGATTTTGGAGTCTCTGTCACATCAGGCTTTGGCAGAGAATCTTTCTGTCGCCCCCATCGACTTTTCCTTCCTGTTTTTTCATTATCATCACTTGGTTTTTCTTGGGCCTTAGTTTCCGGTTCACCTTGCTTTGAGCTATGCCCGACACTGGATTTAGAGCTGGCTTCTTTTTCAGGCTGCTTATCTTTTTCTGTATGAGATTTTGGCTCTGGTGCTTTAGGGGATTCAATCACTTCTGGCTTTGAAGATTCTTGGGAAGACCTGCGCCCCCATCTTCTGCCCCGCTTTTGTGGTACTTCTTTCTCAGCAGGATCCTCTTTCGATTTCTCCTCCTCACGATCCCTACTTTTATCATCTGCTGAACTGTCTTTTACATCTACAGATGTCTTGTTTGGCGTCTTGTTTGGCGTCGAGGGTGCTGGAGGCTTATCTTCGGTCTTCTTCTGTTCCTGGGGCACAGCCTTAGGCTCAGGCTTAGGCTCAGGTTTCAACTCGGCAGTAACACTCACTTTCACTGGCTCTGAGGCAGGTTCAGCAATGGAGCGTTTGATATAGTCCTTTCGGGACATAGGTCTCTTTTCTTCCACCGGATCAGATTTTTTCTCTCCTTTGGACTCCACAATCTCTGCATCTTTTTGGTCTTTCGCAGTTTTCACAATTTCAGCATCTGTTTTGTCTTTTGCAGTTTTCTTGTCTGGGGTCTTTTCCCGAGGATCTTCTTTTGTTTTGTGAGCTGGTTTGTCAAGCTTCTCAATGGGAAGTTGGGGCTCTTCTCTGGTTGGTTCCTCAACTGTTATTGCTGCAACAGCTACAGCCGCTGCCACTGCGGCCTTGCGACTACTTCCTCTACGAGGTCTTTTAGTTTCTGGCTCAGGGGGTGTTTCTTTTTCAGCTATCACTTCAACTTTCTCCTGCAATAGAAAAATAAAATGACAATTTTTGCAAAAACAAAAACATTACCAATAGAGCGTCAATAATTTTGCTTCATTCTGATTCAGGTTTATTTTCGGTTTCTTTCATTTGGGAAGTGGCCCTTGGCATTGTAAAGTCATATGTCATATTTTCTGTCTTGACTGAACATGTTATCTGTTGACACACATTCTTATGTGGTGTCTTCAGTACAATGGGCTGACCAAGACAAAGTCTCTTCAGCCAATCGAAATACAAAATGTATAGCCTAACATATACTTCAACGCCAGAGAATAACCCTATTAACCATAAGCTTGAAGCTCGAAAATTCTTCTCCACTATGTCCCTAAAAGGATCACTAAATATTAGAAAGCCTTGGACAACTACATCTGATACCTAACAGGAACTGTCATGACTAGTGCGATTTACCTTTGAAGGTGAAGGAGATGGAGACCTGGAGCCTGAGATTGTCCTTGGCCTTCCTCTCCTGCTTGTACGACCTTTACCTCTTCCCCTTCCCCGACCTTTGCCTCTGCTGCTTTTGACTGGAGTTTCTTCTGGTGAGGACTCATCTGAAGCTGATGATGCTGATGGCGATGGGGTGGGAGATTTCTTGTGAGCACGGCGTAGGGACGATCTGGTTAGGGACTTGGAAGGAGGTGAGTCTGCCTTCTTTGTTTGACGTCTACGACCTCCACGTTTTCTAGGAGGACTGCAAGAAATATCAGCAACATTAAAGAGAGTCAAATTTCAGACTAGTGTCTAGGGTACATTGATGTCTTTATCAACAAACTTAAGATGCACACAGAAATAAAACTAAGATCATCCAAAGGATTTTTCTAAAACTAAAAGTATGTGCAGGTGGTTATGATGTTTCATACCTGTCACCATATTACCTGCAGTCAATCATATGACCTTGAGATATGACCTTGAAGTTTCAGCTATCAAATGTTTACTTCATTTTGGAGCTTATCGCTTTACACAGCAGTACACAACATAAATGATAATATTATTTAATAGTAATGTGGGGACAAAATAAAGAAAAACAAATCACTGATGAAGGAGCTTCATTCAGTCATGAGGGAATGACGAGATCACAACAAAAACATTAAATCAACTTATAAAGTGGCATATATAATCTAAAGTACTGTTGGAAATGCTAGAAAAATGCTTTTCTGGCTTTATAAATTAATAAATATGAATGATAGGGCTTATAAAATAGCATTTCAAAATAACACAAATGTACCTAATCTAGCTGACACTGTGATTAGCCTGAAAACGTACCTTTACAGAAAAAATGATGATAAACTTACAAAATAGTCGTGTGTTGTCATGCCTATAGCCTGAGGTAATTACCCAACACCAATCACAAGGTGATGACTTCACACTGGCCTGTGCTTTTGCACAGACTGCATTTTTATGTTTATAACGGAGTCACACGTACATTGGACTTAGAATAAATCTGAACATGCTGTTTTTGTTCAAATTTGTCTACTGTAAGATGGGCGATAGGACTCCTTGTGACTGAAATACTTCAAACCACAGGTAGGTAGATTGGTAGTTACTTGATATTTCAATAGCAACAGTCTACCTTGTTTTCATGGGCAAGAAGCATTTTCTAGCATTTCAGACAGTACTTTAAAATCAACATCACTTTAACCTTTCCTCTGACATTAGGCGGAAAAGCTATGAAATAACTGAAAATCCGAAAGCTCTCATGTGACGTTAAACCAAACTCATTCCATCACTCATGACAAGTATTTTCAAAATCAGTCAAATTTTCTAGCATTTCAGACAGTACTTTAAAATCAACATCACTTTAACCTTTCCTCTCACATTAGGCGGAAAAGCTATGAAATAACTGAAATCCGAAAGCTCTCATGTGACGTTAAACCAAACTCATTCAATCACTCATGACAAGTATTTTCAAAATCAGTCAAATTGCTGTTTTGTTTCACCATACATTGTCCAAACTTTACTGATGGCACTGGTGTCCCACTCAACAGAGTAATGCTATTTTGCTGGGATCCTACAGACTTGATGCAGAAAGTGATCAACAAGACCTGAAGAAACTGCAGCTATGTGCCTGGACTGACAATTCCAGCCCCAAACACCACCCAACACTTACAAAGACGACCTTAACCTGTCTAAGATGTGGCTGCTCAGATGGACTGTTTCTCGTAAAAAGGAAACACTACAAACCAGAAAGAAGAGACAAGCCGAAATTGAATATTTTCTTATTACCCCACATCGCTGTGTCAAGACAATCATTCACTTGAGGCTTGAAACATAAGCTGGGTTCAATGTTCTCATTAATATGTAAAGCAACACAGTATGTTTAAGAACTTGTTCTTCCAATGTGTGTCCTTCATAGATTTGTTTGATTGTTGTTTAACCCCGCACTCAGCAATATTCCAGCTATATGACGGCGGTCTGTAGACGGCACCAGACAATCCAGTGATTGACATCATGAGCATCGAACCACGCAAATGGGATATTATGACATGCATCAACCAAGTCAGCGAGCCTGACCCCCGATCCCCTTAGTTGCCTCTTACAACAAGCATGTCCTTTATTAAAAACACCCATGTTGTACCTGCCTAAAGCACAGCCAGAAACAAATCTTGCAGATCAAATATTGCTTATCTGTGCACTATCAGGTGCAAGATAAGAACAGTACCGAGGACTGCATAAAACAAACCACACACAAGTGTGGTGTCATGACAGGTCATTAATATGCTTAGAGATGTTCACATACAGGTAGAATGTACTTGTCAGCAAGCCTGACCACCTGATCCTGGTAGTGGCCTCTAACGACAAGCAGTCGCTTTTTAAGACAAGCATGGGTTGCTGAATAGGATCTTCACAAGTGACACACACTGTCCAGAATGACTGCCACTGAATGATGGTATCGATCAAAGCTGTTGATCCACATCAGTGAGAGAATGCATGAATGTTGTAATTTGCTGGTTGGCAATATTCCACCTCTATTATGACACCATCAAAATCAATGAACATTGTCCGGGCAATAAGTGTATCATAGCTTGTCTGACAATCTGGATAAAATGACAAAATTTAGCCAAGTCACACATTATTCCCAACCATTTGTTTCTGGGGACCCATTCTGGATTTTTTAAACAATATTTAATGAAATTTTGAATAAAATGAATGAAATAGGTTACAAACAGAAGTCCAGATATACAGTGAACACTTTTTATAACCAGACAGTGTCAATACAAGTTTTTATTGCGTATTTCCAGTGTTACGTGCTCACGGTAATGTATTGGCATCGGCACGTGCATGCGTGTGTGTGGTGGTGGGGTCGGTGTTGGTGGTGAAGAAGGAACATCAAAACTCATTATGCGCACCCACTTCTACACAGCTGTGTTGTTGGTTTTTTAAATAAATGTTCACCACACTCAAGAAAATATGGTAATGTATTCGTGACGCACTTGTACACACAGCTACTTGGCTGAAATAATGCTGATGCAAAGATAAATTTTAACTCACTCACTCACCCATTCCCGATGGGTACCGGTATCACCATCGGTTCCAGTTTTCAAAATTAAGGGGGGCCTGGGGTCCTTGAAGTCTTGTATGGTATTTGAACCTAGGGACCCCCAACTCAGTGCACTTTTAACATTAGGGTCATTACGTGTTGCCTTTCTGTGCGACCAAATGGGAATTCACCGTATATTTGACAATTAGACTTTCAGTCTAGGATTGTAAACTGCATTGGTTCATATTGGTGACTTAAAATTTGTTGTGCAAAGTCTATATCTATTCCCAGCAAGGGTTGTGAAGTAACAATACCATTGTCTGAGGTACTTGTGATGTCACGTTTGTAAAAAGGTAATAATAATAATAAATGCATTATAAACTGAGTCTCTGAAACAGGAGACAGAAAATGTATGTTAATACTTACCAATCAAATTTGACAGGAAATGTGTGTATGAAAGATTAACTATAGAAATATGAAAGAATCAAGTGTTCTTTAAGTTCTTTTTAGTAGTATATTTATAAAGAAATAACAGGAATGTTGAGTTTATGAGCGCATGCCGGCACATATTCCCTGTATACATGTTCGGGTGAGTGAGTGAGTGAGTGAGTGAGTGAGTGGGTGGGTGAGTGGGTGGGTGGGTGGGTGGGTGGGTGGGTGGGTGAGTGAGTGAGTGAGTATGGTCTTACAGTGCGTTTAGCAATATTCCAGCAATACCATGGCAGGGGACGCCAGAAATTGGCTTTACACATTGTACCCATGTGGGGAAACAAACCCGGGTCTTCGGTGGGACGAGCTAAGCTTTAATCAGTTGGCTACTCCACCACCCTGTATACATGTTGGAAGCACAATGTGATCCCAACACCGGTATTGACCTTGACCATCTGCATTTCAGAACATGGTTACCTGCCATTTTGCCCCATTTGGGCAGTTTGGCAAGGACTACAGGTCTTGTGCCAATTTCTGATGCTGTCCAAGCAGACAGGATGTGTCATACCATACCTTCAAGCTGGTAAACTGGTGTTTTGGTCCATCACAATTATGGACTTGCAAATTCAACGCTATTACAAGGATGCAAACGATTTGAAGTAGTAAACATGTAAATTACTTTTGCTTTCAACATATATAACAACATGTTCTTCACAGCAGGTGGACACACATAAATGTATGGCTGACTGAACAATGTTTACGGCAGATCACCATTCACTGCATGAAAATGTCTCTTATCACTATTCAATTCACACACATCAATGCAAACTTTGGTAAGTGGGTCGTGTACACTGTTATAACCAACCCAAGCTTGAACAGTGTGAGCTGCAACAGGGGAAGATGAACACCATACCCTCTGACCCAGGATGTGTTTCACATTACTGCACCTACATACAACAGGACAAGGCACCTTTATCTCGACAATCCCGTCATACTTGTAAAAAACAGATATCATTTAATAGAGAAAAATCAGTCAGAAACACTCAAAAGAGATGAATGCAAAACATTATTGATGCATTACATTGCAGTATCATGCAGTTTCATAAAGATATATTCCAGGGGATTGCATTGATATTTAGAGAGAAAAGTCAATCCTTTTACCCACTGTATTTGAACTAAGGGTGAAACGATACACCGATATTCCTGTGCATCGCGATACTTGACCCACGAATGGTATACGATAAACGTGGGCCCATTTATCGATACGCCACGATAAGGAACGCAAATCTCAAGTACAGGGTTTCCTCGCTATTGTGCCTTTTAATTGGTTGTAGCGCGCTCTATCGCATGGCTCCCAAAAACGTACTTACATTTTTAATAAGCTTAGGTATTACACCGACAGATGTTTTTCCCCATCTCAATAAACATTATCAGCTGATCACCGCAAGCACATAACACCGAAAATACCAGTCAGCAAATCCAAACTGAAGTACGCAATTCAATACAAATATTATACTATCTTGTTATTAAAACGTGTTCATTGTATATCTGGACTTATGTTTGCAATATATTTTATTAATTTTATTCAAAATTTAATTTAATATTGTTTTCATTAAGTTAGGTGAAATCGTGTGTGAAGAGATACAGCAACCACGGTCAGATTACCGCTTTTGAAGCATTGAAACGAACTTTCGTTGCTAGAGAATGGATACATATATTAAAAATACAATACTTTGACTCGTTAAAAGTCATATTTGTGGCAATTTGACTAATATATGTCAACATAACGTTTCGCAATCGAAATACATGTAGCACAGGAAGTCCCTAGGGTGACTGGTCAAATTGTTCCATACGTAAAATTATCCTGCAACAGCAATCCCCAGTACCAAAATCTTACGCTTGTGGTTCTTATTATTTTATAGATAGATAGATAGATAGATAGATAGATAGATAGATAGATGGATAGATAGTAAAAGCTGCAACTAAGGTAACACGATATTGGAATATATTATTTCTGATAAAACAATAATTTCAGATACAATTTCTTCGACCATTGCATCAAAATTCTTTGAAGTTGTACATTAATTATTTTCTGGTGTTTGAACTTTGAATTGTTTTGAAGGAAAGTTCCACTTTGAAGCTGAACAACTTCAGTCTTGTTATTATAAAATAATTTTGACTGTTCCAAAATCATGAAAGGTTTAATCTTGACATGCTTTAAGATATGTATCTTATCGTGACCAGAATATCGAGATGCGTATCGTATTGCGACCTTCCTGTATCGTTGCAGCCCTAATTTGAACTAATCTCCATGGAAACAGTCAAATCATCCTAAATATGCCCAGAGACATTCTTTTATCAGTATGGATTCAGAATTTCATGACGATTCTCTCATCTACAGTTGATCTTCCATGTGTATGAAGATCTTAACATGATTAATACTGAGAATTGATATCCTTAATCCCACGGGAAGAACTTGATACCTTGTAGATCAAGATGTGTGCAACCTCGGTGTAAGTCCTACCGGAATTTGAATTTTGATCTTATTTCCAAGGGACAATATTTAAAATTTAATGCCAGATCACATCTCTTGGTCAATGTGTGTGTCTGCAAACTTTCATAAATATATCATGAATATATCACAAATTATTTCCGACATGACATGATATTCTCGTGAAACTTTTATGCGATGAAAGTGTTTACTAAAGGATATTCATCAGATTCCAATGTATACATAACAAAAGTCTCTAAAACCAAGTATCAGGGCAACATCGACTGATACAATATCAGTTTGTCACAAACTGCTCCAATACAACTTGAAAAATTGATGACCTAATGCAAATCTAATGCTTCATAAGCTTGGAAACTGAAAACTGGTAATGAATGTCAAGATTGCTCTACCCAGTGATGTGTGTTGTATTATAGGCAAGTACCACAATCATGACAATGGACCACAGCATTGATGAACAATTCAACTAAAGACCAAATAAATATGTACACGGACAGGATGAAACGTGAGCGAAGACACTTTACTTCATGTCGACTCAAGAGTCAGCACGGTATTACGCTATTTCATCAATATTCCAGCAATACCACGGCGGAGGACACCATACGTTGACTTCACATGGGCAAGGGATACTAACATTTTGTGTGGAGGTATCTGGGATACTCGGCATCTAACATAACTAACTATTAAAAAAATAATAGTGACATTCTTAGCAATAACTCACTGGATGGCTTTGATGAAAATAAATTATCTGCATTGAATTTTATCCGAACTCAAAATCTGTTCTTTCCCATCACAAGGAATAATTACTGATTATTAATAGATTGTAAGTGACTCTGTAATGTGAAGCGAGATAAACAAAACTTGTAATTCATTTCACACAATTGTATTGACAAAATTTGGTTTGAAATATTCTAATGATACCACCCATATTGTAATGGTTGGCATCTGCTCTACCCATGTTGGGAATCAAACCCCAGCCTTCAATGAGATGAGCAAACGCTTTAACCATGACGCTACCCGACCACCCCCAAGTTTATATACTCCTTACTAGGATCATTTCATGAATATCAACTTCCCATATGGAGGATGCTTTTCAGCTGACTTAGAATGATGGTGAATCCTTTTCACTACCTGATCATGACAAGAGGTTGAGCCATTCAAACAAAACGACTTGTTTTGGCAAGAACACTTTCAGAGTGTGTAAACTTGATGTCAACAGATCAAATAAAACTATTTGCCCTGATCCAATAGTAGTTCTATCAACAACACCCAAAAGTGTTTCCACAAGATGACTGCTTGATGGGATTCGTCACTCTTCACTATTTTGAATTCTCAATTAAAGATAAATGATACATTTTCACCTGAATATTTTGCATTGTATACTTGTGGGACTAGCCTCCTATGTTCATGCGCAGGACACTGGTTACATTTCCCCCTTTGTTAATATGTTGTCTGTTTTATGATGGCACCGTAAAGAAAGAAATAGCACACAGGAGAAACAAATAATTATCAACTGACAAAGTTAGTGGCCCTAAAATTGCAGAAATGTTGAGATGAAACAATCTGCAGTGGCATAATTCCTAAAACCTGTGAATCGCTGGAAAACACACCTTTGAAGTGGCAGATCCAGAAAGAGTGACTCTCAGGGATATGGAGAGTTCTACAGCTTGTAAAACAACAAACTTTTTAACTTGACCTAACTATTATCTTTGATGCACAGGTCAAATTATCTCAGACCTGTCAAGAGACTTTAAGGTTTCATGATTAGAAAAAAAGAGTTAAATATTATAAAGATCCACACAAAATCAGATAAATATATGGGAATGGTGCCACTGCACAAGATGGTTGAAATTCATTGGGAAAGGGTTATTTTTTTTCAGATGAGAGGTAAAAACAAAATGGTGCATCTTTGGCAAAAGGATGAAGATAATTTGGTGTGCAGGCTGATCCAAAACCAACATTGCTTTAAAGTGTCACACAGACGGTAGTAGAGGTACTTTGGCAGTGATTTTGACAGAAAAATTGGTATATACAACCATGACTTGGACGATAGAAATGTAATAAGTCAATCGCAAATGTCAATACCGTATTCGACGTAATAAGCGCCCACAGCGACATTCGCTAAGATATTGGCTAGTGAGCAATCCCAGTTAGCACCCCTTCCGATTGATAAATGTACACAAGACTTATTTATTCGCGTATAATACGCACTCGTGTGTTATATGCACCCTTAATTATGGGCATTTAATTCTGGAAAAATATATCTGTCGTACATAAACATTTCAGACTGTCAGCATAAACAACAAAATTTATCTTTCAACTCGTTTTTTTCACCAAAATAACATTCCAATAAGAGCCCCCCATTTCTAATTTTGAGAGCGCCCTGGGCGCTTATTTCGTCGACTATGGTAAGTCAAATCAACAAAAATGGAGGATGAACCAAAATACCTCACACATCAAGATTCATAAACAGGTGGATACAGAAATAATATTCCAACAATGATGTGGTCAGCCCAGAGCCCAGATATTAACATTATTGAAAATGTATGGAGGAAACTCAAACTTCTGCTTCAGCGAAGAGTGCAAGGCATCCATTGCTGAGTGGATTTGATCCGTGCTGTTTTTGGAGTAATTGGTCTTCATACACTCATACATACATCAGTGGGTTAGTGAGATTGGTTTTACGCCACTTTTAGCAATATCACGGCGGGGGACACCAGAAATGGGCTTCACACACTGTACCCATGTCAGGAATTGAACCCGGGGCTTCGGCGTGACGAGCGAACGCTTTAACCACTAGGCTACCCGACCGCCCCCATACATACATCAGATCCCTCTACACCAGTCTACCCTTGCAAATAAGGCAGGTCCTGAGTCCAAATGAAAGCATAGCAAAATGCTGAAGTGAGGTACCTCTGGTATTTATTTGTACAATTTACAACTTCAGTCTGTTGTGCTACTGAAGTAGTGAGAGGTTATCACTGTGACAGCCATCTTGTAGAAATACTTTTGGTAACAGTCTGTAGTTAAATCATGAAGTTAGGACAAATGTGTTTGTACTTGTAACAGGTCTGCAGAAATACCATGCCTGAGTGCTGTCTTTCACCTGTCATAAAAGCAGACTTTTACCATTGTTTACTCCCCTTCTCCATCAACTATGCTTGTCAGCTCGGTGACTTGGTTGATGGTGTGACCAGTGGTAGAAACTAACATTTGTAGTCCACTAGTCCTCATAATGACAACATATAGCAAAACCCTTAAAGGCATATTTCTACAACCGGTAGTCCTTATGATATCTATTGGGTTTGGCAAGGACTACAGGACTAGTGTCAATTTCTCATGCTGAGTGTCAGCGCAGGTGGATTATTGCTCATATCAATCACCGGATTGTCGTTTATTTACAGTTCGCCGCCATGGCTCAAATATTGCTAAGGCAAAATTTAACAACCAATATCAAGCAGAGCATTTGGATTTTGTGGACTAAAGATATATGAAGAACACAGTATGTGGTCCGACCAATCTCATTAAAATCAGATATAAGTTCCTTGCTATCGCTAAACAAAGACCTGAAGACATCAGATCATGACAGTGACAGTTGGATTGTGTTTTCTAATCATGCAACCTCGAATAAATTAAACAGGGTATTCCGAATGACAGTTACGTTATCGTCAATCTCTCGCTTCCATGGAATACACATTTGAGCGAAGGAAGCGTTGCACAGTACCTGGGAAGCACTGCCGTACAATCACAACCATATAATAGACATTCCAGAATGTTCATTTGTTCCGTTTTCAACATTTTAATTGAGAACTGTGTCAACATATTTTTCAAGCAAAGTCTGAAATGGAAGTCACCAGGTTGAAACAAGTGCCATAAAGCCAGGAGAAAAGCTGCTTTCTCATTGGCTGATATTGACTTCTTGTTATTCGTTTCAGTAGTCGGTCAAAGTTTGCGAAAGGTCGTTCTGACGTGACCAGTAAGGGGATGTCCTCAGATCTTTGTTTAGCGGCAGCGAAAACTTAGATCTGATTTTAATGAAATTGTGATCAGTCCAAATTTGTATTGTGGCATAATTTTCAGTAGATTTTTGATGTCTTAGTACGTGCAATAGAGAGCAGATCTTACTTGACCTGAAATATTATTACAAGACTCAGGGTTCGGACTAGTAGCTAAATTTGAAGTCTCAGTATATACCAACTGGTGCTTATTATGACAGAAAATATCCAGCAGCCTTAACATGTTTTAGTCTGAATTTGAATTCTTTATGTGCAAGCTGGCACCTATTAAATTTCTACAAGTAATGGTTGACATGTGCAATTATTTTTAATGTTTCATGCAAGTACGATCTGTCAAGCAGTTCGTCCACCCATCTAAAAGCCAGGTATAGACTCATATTGTCAGACACATATTGTCAAACTATAATGTGCCCATAAACATCTTGGTAAAGAAAACCAGAGAATGCTTTAAGTATCATAAAAGCAAGACCTGTTATTTTCAAAGTGTTGACAAATGTTTTCAAGTCAATTCTCATTTCAATAGTCAAACCATAGCCTTAGATAACGAACTACAGCTGTAGTGTTCAAGTCTTCATGTATGCTATCACATACATTTGTAATACACGTTCTGTCACAGCCAAAGTAGTTTTATCACTTTAACAACTCAACAAGTTTGTCACACTGCCACCTGTCTCTCATCAAATATGTAATTTGAACATTTTTTGTATTATGTACGTGTGCATGTGATTTAATATCACATCCCCAATATCTGTCATATACAAGTGCAGGCGATAAAAAGACTTTAACATTATATGTGTGTTAGGGGAAGTCACAACCAAGGTATTTCTCATGTCCAAGTGGCCATCAAGCCATGGCAGCAATGAAGCTGGCAAAGTGAGAGAACTCTTACAATTCTTTTCGCAATATTGGGCAAAACGATTGCAGTGTTCTGTGAAGGCCCAAGAGTTTGGCATTAGTGTAGATTCTTACAAAATGCTGCAAAAAACGTATCACACTTGGGATATGAAATTACAAAAAAATCATACAAAAATGTAGTGAAGACATTCAGCCCAATCACATGTGCTGTCAACAAATTTCAAGACATGGTTATGACATGGTGCAATCAACCCTCACCACATGTAACCTGAACACTGTGGCAGGGGTTAACAACGCAAGGGCGAGATACTGCAGTTACCTTGACTACAGCATTTTCAATGTTCATTCTGGAGTGTGTCCTTCATTCACTTTCTGTGATTGGCCAAAACAATGACATATCACCATCCTTGTCCAATCATCACCTGTGTTCCACTGTAGAGTTCTTAGCTAGCAGACACATGATCTTAATGGGAGGCCTTCTTGAATATCACCAAACGATAAAAAAAAGTATGTTGAAAGACAATTCTATATTTTGGAGTCATAAAAACAATAGCAAAGCAAAACCTCACTGCTGACCGAAAAGAACATTTCTTAAATTACCGATGACGACTTCATTATAGCTCATAATTGCAATGTAACCAAAGTTGTTACATCATACGTGTTAATAGCCTGCAAGTTTTGCATTTCCTTCAGCTGTGTTTTCAATGAGGAATCCCTGCACTACAAACCAAATCTCATTTTAAACACCCCTATGGTCAGGCAAATGTCCAAATTTTATCCCCAGAGCTACTTACTATTGGAGATTTAACATGCGCTTTCCGACAATATGCGTATTTAGTTACATTGCCAGGGAGGGTGTGTCCAAAAGGTAAGGGAACCAGGGGGCATGAGGGTTGCATATTTTCAATTTTGAGAAATTTGGAGCTACCCCAGAGCAACAAGGGGTCCAAACTTATATACCTGTAGGATAATAGGGCAACTGTCCAAAACTAGGCCCTGTAAAGTTTCATAAGTCTTGGACAAGTAAATCTGTGGTGATGTCTAACTGACCTTATCCACAAAGGAACATCTCCACACAATGGAAACATTCTGGCTGGATGCCATGGTACATCCTCGACATGGTGATGCCAGTCAATAAAAACCTGATGTCTTGACTGCCAACTCACCGAGGTGTTGCCACTTACACTTGAGGTGTGACAAACTTGACAATTGTCTCAGCTGAATGCAATCACAAAGCTTATATCCAGGGAACATTATTCAGTTTGTGAATGGCAAGTACTAATTGTATTTCAAAACACTTGGAAGTAACAATTAAAAAGGAGAATCTAATATATTTGTGCTCGAAATAAATGGAAACTTTGACTTGGAAATAAAATTCTTGGATTTATTGATATTACTTTGATGCTTAGGCATGATTTTGAATAAGATGCTATGAGCCACAATTTAACACCATTATGAGACAATTTTGCAAGTTTAACCACCTATCAAGCAAGCCACTACACCTCAACAAGAACAAGAGAAAGTTGTGCTGACTGGATTCACTTCCAATAGTGAAAGGAAAACAAACAGTCCAAATATAGCATTGAATAAATTTATTCTGTGAATTCCAAATTTATGACAATGATGATACTAAGATGGCTGACTACATATCTAGTACATGAGGACAAACAGCGAAATGCCTTCAGGTGAAAGTGAAGATTACAATGTCAGCTACAAGTGATGCAAGAAGGCAAATGGGCCATGTACAATGACTGCTGATTTCAAGCAACTGGGTCCAGTTTTCAAGGATGAATATCTTACACAATGTATGATCAAATATTTATATCAATGATTTGGTTTGTCAAAGATAGTCAGTGTGACCAATGAGCCATTCATGGAAAATCGGAGAAACAAATAAAGGACTGAATCTAGTCAGGAACCCCTGACAGTCTTTCTCTTGTTCTTGTTTAATTAATAAACGAATGAAACACTGCTAATTAGTCAAACCAACTATTTCTGACCATATGACAATATTCACAAGATGTAAACAAAACTGCAATGCACAACAGAGTCCTGTCAAATAAATACAATTACCATGAAGCAGCTGGCAGAAAGTTATTATCATAACCCAATGTTCTTCTCCATGTTTGTTCAAAAAGGTTTCTCAACAGACCCATGGAACAAAATGGAACAAAATGGACTGTCTTTATCAAGAAACACTGGCCGAAATGTATAGTCCATGAAAGAGGACATTGGCACACTTTCAAAGAAAGTTTTCAAGAATTATTCAAATTGCTTTCTAACTGCAGCAGAACTATTTCTAAGAACAATAATGAAATAAGATTGTTCAACACGCTTACAACCAAACTAAGTTGTTACCAAACATCAAAGTACCTTGAACATTTGGAACCATTAAATGATAAAAACATCAATAACAGACTAGTAAACACGTGAAAAAGTAACATGGTAACACATAAATGGAAGCATCTATTAAATGTAATCAAAATAAAATTGGATTTGGCATTTCATTTGGTAACATTCTTCCTGGGCCCCATTCAACAAAGTAATCTCAGCATTAAGACTATCATAAATCTATGCTCAAGTACAAAATTTAGTCATCATAGCACCAAGATGGCTTTGTGGATTGGCCCCTAAAATCCTTTCTATATGCACTTTTAAAATAAGCCATGAAAAGCTATGAATGTTCTAAATGTACATGTCAAGTTTTCACAATGTCACTTGAAAATGAAACAATAGTTTCAGTTACATGTGATGATTAAGTATGTAAGCCAACTGGACAACAACTGAAATCAGGGCATATATTAAATTCCACACATGCCAGGAAAATCAGTTCATTTTGCGATTCACAATTATAACACAAAGAAGCATTGTTTGAATGAACAAGTGATTGAACAACCAATTATTGCAACTGTATATCAGTTATAATCCAATCTATGTTTTGCACCCTGTCTGAACGGACCAATAACACCAAACCTAATTCTTTAGCACATTAAAGCTATCTTTGTTTCGTTGAAACCATCAAATTAACCTATATGGGTTACATATCATGTCAAATACAAGAATGTTTGCAACTACCATTTGTAGCCATAAGCAGAAACTTGAATCCAACCCATTCTGCACCCATAAGCCACTTACGTTTGCTTTAATTGTAACTCTAGAAAATATACAGCATAACCAGGTTTAAACACAAGCAATGTCATAACTGATCTTTTACAGGTGTTATGTGAACAAATATTTCAAATGACTATGACCAGAAGTAAAGAAGTTCACTCGGGTCAAGAGCTTTGACTGAAACTTAGTCAAAGGTAGTTTGATTCATTTCTTGACCAGCTTTCGTCAACAATACTGTTGCAAATTGATTTGTATTTCCAGAGTGTGCAGATAACATGCACATGAATATCTAAAAGAACAAATCCAATAATTTTAAAAGTTTAGAATTTCACTATTTAACCCTGTCCCAAATGTCAAGACCACATAAGATATGATCTGCAAAAACACCACCAATCTGATATTCACAAGGTTATGCTGTACATTTTATCTAGAGTTTGAAATACACAAATAAAATGCACCAGGTCTTAATTAAACAAGGTGGAAAATCTCCACTGCTTTGACTGGTTCACTGTTATTTCAATGCATGATACAAATCATAAATCAAGGCTTTTCTTTCCTCTCAACACTCAAAACCCAAATAAGCAACTTTAGTCCTTACATCCATTAGCCTAACATGTGACAGTTAAGGTTTTGATCAAGGTGATAATAGGTGAAAACAGAAACAAGTGGTTGATTGTAAATTTTGTATTCCAAAACATCTGTTTAAACTGTCCTGTAAGAGGCTCAAATGTCTAAAGCATATTAAATACAGGGCAAATCAATGGTCGGAACATAGGTTTTACATTTTGTGAAGATTATAAATCAATCCTTTACTTAATGATTTGTAGCATGCTTTCAGTACTTAAATGATTCCAGAGAATGAGTTTTCAAATCATTTTACCTAGAAGATAACGATCTGGATCGCGATCTTGATCTTTCTTCAGATCCTGACCTGGACCTCGATCGAGATTTTCTCGCCTTTTTCATGTCAGCATTCTTTCCATTGGAATCTGCATCTTTCTGTACCTTAAGTGCCTTTTCATCTGCAAAACAAATTGTGAAGTAACTTGATGACATTCTAATCATTAACATTTATTAAGATGAATTATGTGTATTTAATACTTTTTATTGCTTTACAGGGAAGCAGGGAAGTATTACCCACTTCCAGTAGACTACTTTGTTCGTACTGCCCTGTTTTTTCTTGTAAAAATATCATTCTAAAGAGTGAAAAACAGCATAACAAGTTAAAATATATTTTGCAAAGCTTCCATGATCTTGTTGGAACAATATATTTCCTTCACTTCTTCAGACATTTCATATAAAACTACAATGACTTTGAAGTGAACATTTTATGTTTTTTCTGTCTCTTTTCAAAGTAACATGAAACTGAGAAATATGTCACAAACTGGACAAGTTTTTATTTGGGTGCTTAATACATCCATTTCGTTTCAGCAATATGAAATGTTTTATATATCAATAACGAAGCTGGGGCAAAAGAACCAGATGATATTATGATTTTACTAATCCAGTTTAACCGTCATAGCTGAGACTAATCAAAATGGTCTAGTGATTGTAGTTTTTGAATGATTTCTTGATAAACCTATATTCACGTCACTAAAACTAATTCCCAAAATTATAATTAATTTCCATATTTACATAATTGAGTTTTGCAATAGATGCTCGATGAATATGCACTGATTATTAAACAATCTGAAGTCAAGTGTTTGCCATACGAAAATGGACGGATGGATGACGAACATTCTTCCAAATTCTCAGACATGCAACGTTCGCACAATTTCACAAAGGCAAATTGTGAAAATAAAACACTGAACATCAAAGACAATACGACCTAAGCATAACCAGTACTCGGTTCTCAAATGTAATAAGTGCATAAATGTGCCTCTGGAAGTGTGCTTACTGTCACGTGCGTGACTGACAACTTTGACGGGCAAATAGCGATCGGCCATTATGCACGAAGGGGGCTCCAGTTATTGTCTAGCACATAAACACGTGACACAAGCAAGCCGAACACAGGCACAAGCCGACTTCTTCAAAGAACGAAGATACAACATGAACAAGCCATTTACTACTTGTTGCTAGCCAGTCAAATGTACTAAAAGCTTTATATGCTTACTTTTGTCTGAAGATTTTGATAAACTCCGCTTTCTGCCCATGGCTGTCTCAGACGCGGCAGGTGCGTTCCCAACGGCCTTGACCTCTTTCGACGTCACATCCGGAGAGATTACTTCCGGTTTACCTGCCAAATGGGTTTCGTCTGCTGAAGATTCGTCAGCTGTTGTACTTTCTTCACGGTGTTTCTTTTCTTCTGAAATGAAACATCCACCGATAAACACAACCAGTTTTCGACAGACCCAGAAGAATGGCGAACAAGTGTTTGATACTTTCAGTGACATAGCTTGTGAAGGATCTACAAACTGCACATGAATCGGATAGTTTGATGAAAAAAGCCCCGAGGTTAGAATAAAATGATTTGTCGCAATATATTGCAACAAAACCAAGTCAGTGGGTTTTTTTTTTTAAAAAAAGAAAGGCGCAATTCTCAGGGTTCAATGTTTCATGTGATCTTTGTTTTTACTTGAAATTAATAAACATTATGTCGATTAAATAAAAATAGGCGTAGTGTTTAATACATGCTCCACACCCGTTTCGTATGCATGATAGGAAATTCTATCTTGACAAATTTGGATGGAACAATAAGTGGACATAGTCATACTTTCATAATGTTCTTGCTATTATTCCTGTTGAACGGTAGGGTAGTTGTATCAAACAAACCCACAACTAATTTCTGAGGATACAACTACTTACTGCATATTATTATTAGTGCTGTTGTCTGAACTACTGGTAAGTGAAGTCTTCAAAAGGCATTTAGAAGTGACACACATAAGGAAGAGAATTTATATACTCAGAAACATTGTGTTCCTCATAATAAAGAAGTTTCCCATCCATAAATTCTCTTCCTTACTGGTAAGTGCTATTGTTATTCAACGGATAAGGTATTGAATTAAAAGGAACTGACTGAAGTGTAATGAAATGACATTCACAGCCATTTTTAAGCAATTTGTAGGAATTAAAATTCCAAAGTAACTGAAAAATAATAATTCCAGTGCATAAATATTTAAATTGATTAGCAAAGAAATAAATACCATTTACAAAGAAAAGTTTCACCCAAGTTCTTTTATTTACAAATATTAGAAACATTTGATTTCTGTGCATTGTAATAACAGTAGTCACATGATTGCAATGTCTTTTTGTCATATCTACTGATAACTTCGGACATCAATGAGGAAAGTGTGTATGTTAGGATCCTAAAATGCTATATAAAATATAGATCGGTAAAGTTTTATGGTCTGCTAGATGTAAGGAATCAATGTAATATTCAAAGGAATAATGACAAGAATCATCCAAATGAATATTTATCTGAACATATTAATTTTGCCTTCCTTGTAAACTGTAAGAAGGAAACTGAAGGGCATCAACCTTCCAGTATTGGTATAAAGAAATTTGGCTCAATTAATAATAATTGTCTGTTACAATATTGGTCTATTTTGTCATTGTTGGCTGACTCTGTTCATTTGACAATGTTACCTTCAAATTCAATGTATGTTCTAGATGCATTACCTGGAGGTTAAGCCAACTGAACCACCATACCAAACATGACTGTTCTCATAACATATCCCTTTTTATTACTTGCCTGTGAGGAGATCACCCGTTTGATAAACATACAGCTGTATTACACATTGTGTAATACCAAAACGCGTACTTTTGTACTCTCGGAACACGTTTCACGAACAAATATTGAAAGCTCTCAACATCCCTTGGCTTATTCAACGACATTGCGTGTGGAGTTGATAGATCACTGAGAGGAGCTTATGCACACTTGATGACCCCAGCAACCTTGTTGCTAGGCTGACGTCCAATGGCATTGTTTCGCCGATAGATCTTGCAACAAAATTCCACAAATTACGTCATCGGGTATTGTGACGTTATTGTAAACTTTGAGGTTCAAGGCCCGTTCCACAGGGCGATCGTATTGTAGCGCAACGACAGTCGTTAGTCTGTTAAAGATTGTTAGTTGCGATAGTCTTGGCCATACAATAATTTTGTGAATTCTAAAGGTGGACCGTTGTATGGTATTAAATTCATACGTTTCAACTTTTGACGTGTTTGAAGTATTATTCTGTTAAACTCAATTGGACTATGCCGTGGATCGTGTAGGTGTCAGCCTATTCATACTCAACAGTATAATTCTAAAAACGTTATAAATGGCAAGTAATAAATAAAATACTAAACTCGCTCCCATGTAAAACCAATTTTATGAAACCCATGAATAGTTGTGGTATCTAACTCGCTTTCGCTTGTCAGATACCACAACTATTCACTCGTTTCATAAAATTGGTATTACGCGGGAGCTCGTTTAGTATTCTATATATAAGACATATGTCTAATCAAAACCAATTCCAGGCAGATCAAGCAGATCTAGGATTTGAAAATCTCCAACTTCCCCTTCCCGGATTCAATGATGGACCATAATAGTGTTTCAGTTAAGAATATTTCAGAAGTGTATATATCGTGCGCACAAGTGTGTTGTGGATTAATACCAAGTTCTTTAGTTATATCACAGCATTCCAGCTTGATGAGGAAGGAAAGCCTTAAGGTCTTGGATGTTTACCATTTTGGAGAAACCAACAAGCATGGTGTTGACACCCAAGAAACATAATCACATGATTTTGGATTCCAACTCACGATCATAGATTCCTCATATATCTAAGAGATGCAACTCAGCACAGCAAATTGCAGTGAACTTGACTACTGGGTCACCCATAACTTCCTTGTATGTAAGTCAAGGGGTCCTTGTCACAACCTACATGTTTAGATGGTCCCTTACCACAGAAAACCTCAAGGGTTGGTGATGCTGACCTCTGACACCTTGCGGTCAGCCTCGTACCTCCGCCACAGGCCAGAGAAATGTGCCGATTTGTCACATCTTACAGTCCATTCAACAATAAACATGTTCTCATCGGTTTCATTTTTATATAATGTTCTCATTTAAAACATGTCCTAAAATGGCTAAGTTTTATGGAGAAAATGTCCTAAAATGTGAAAAACTATTTCCATTTGCTTATTTATCCTTTGTTTACATTGGTTGTACGGCTCCATGTGCTATCATCAATGCCTGAGGAAGAACTAGTGATATGGTCACTTTGGAGCATAAAGATATTATTAATAATCAAGTCTGGACCAGACAATACAGTGATAGATATCATGAGCATTGATTCACAGAATTAGGATACAATGACATGCATCAACCAAGTCAGCGAATCTGACCACCCGATCAAGTTAGTTGCATATTACGACAAGCATTGGTTGCTAAAGACCTATTCTCACCCAAATCTTCACGGGTATCGTCTTTACTGGTCATTACAAGGAGTGAGACCAGGCAGAGTGGTATCTACAGCAGGGATCAAAAGCAATCACGAACATTACTGTCTTCTGGATATCAGGAACTGCATAGCAGCCCAAAGCTTGGAAGAAAATGAACATAGTTTCATCTTTCAGTAATTAGAACAAAATACATTAACGGCTTTGGTTCCAGGACCGCCTCCGTGGTCTAGTGGAAGAGTGGCCGTCCGGAATGAGAGGAAGGTTTGGAGTTTGATCCCTGGCCCCTGCGACACACTACAAGACATGTTGTTACCCTGCTTAGCGCTCAGTATTAAGGGGTTAAAACAAGGACTGGTCGGCTCAGAGTCAGTATACTTTGTCTGAGTAGGGTATTCATGTTAAACAGCAGCATGGTATTATCTCGTGGGCTAGCACCATAAATTCAGCATGAGTCAGGACTAGTACAAGTAGCCACACACGTTCAGGTTGCCAGTTAAGTGCAATAATCTTTGACGTGACTTGAAACCCCATTTCCCCTTATCTCACTTTGCTTCTATACAACATTTTATTGTTAAACTATGCGAAATTTTGTTTTGTTTTATTACTGAACGAAAAGCCGTATATTGAGACAAAGGCCAAAATATTCGATTAAGTGCTCATGAGATTTCATCCCTGTCCAACTCACTACCAAACATAATTTAATCACCCCCAGGGACCTACAAAGAAAATCACTATTCATGTTTACTTATTTCTTTACTTGATAAAAACACCATTTACCACTCATGCTTGATGTGAATCACATCAGTCCATTGTTAATGTACACAGTTGCATTGAACAACCTCCCAACACATTACTCCTCTCCGACACACATAAGATGAAATGCCTTATAGTTTTTTTGTGGCCTTACAATTATATCTTTTTTTACATTAAATGTATATTAGTAGATGAAAATGCCTATATATGTCACATAAATGTGGATTTGGATTATTTACCCAAAATAATTCTTACTGAATTGTTGAAAGTATGAAAGAACCAAAAATTTAACAATTTATATGTTTCAAGTGAGAAAACATGGCACATGGTGCATGTTACAGAATAAGGTATACAATATACATTGACAGCATACAAGATGAATCAACAATGTGTAGTGGCTGTAATTCCTTTAACCATGCCTCCGTAAAGTAGACTTGAAATGAAGATCCGGGGTAGAATAGGCCTTCAGCAACCCATGTTTGCTGTAAAAAGCTACTCTGCTTGTCATAAGAGGTGGCAAACAGGATCGTGTGGTCAGGCTCGCTGACTTGGTTGATGCATGTGATTGATCCCAATTGGGTGGATCGATGCTCATGTTGTCAACCACTGGATTGTCTGGTCCAGACTTGATTATTTACAGACCGCCATCATATAGCTGGAATATTGCTGAGTGCGGCATTAAACAACAAACAAACAAACTGAAATGAAGCAGTGATTCAGATCAGTTCATATTCTAGGACATTGACCAACTGTTGCATAAAAAAGGCCTAAAATATTCTTTTCAAAATTGGTCATGTCTCCAGCAAAGTACTTCCTGGGAATAACAGATCACAAACTTCTTAACTTCTTCAAATGTCATTTCTAAAACACTAAAGAAAAAACAAAGCACCTACTGTACTGAGTTCATTGTAAATCAAGACGACCATACCCTATTGCAACAACTGGTCACTGGTTATATAAGACAATTCATGTTTGGCAGGAAATACTTCAGTCTGTATACATGTATGTTGAATACCTACACCAAATGAAACTTGAACACAGGGCATCTTTTGACATCAACAATATTTCTTACCAACTGAATTAGAATCCATTAATGATATATTCAAAATCCAACCTGCACAAATGTGCACTTCGGTGTACAAAAGGAACATATTTAGCATTAATCTAAAAGTGAGTTAATGTTGTGTTATGCAAGAGTGGGAAACATTCCTACAATATCATGGCTACCAGTAAAATCCAGGCCCAGCAAACCAGTGGTTGACAGCATGAGCAACGGAACTCTGCAGCCACAATACACAATCACCAAGATAAAGAAATATTAACCATCCTAACCTACCCAAGTAGATTTCAAAAGCAAACCTACTAAACTTGTGGATGAGAATTTTCCACGGATCCACAGATTTTGTCACATGAAGGGTTTCCTTTGTGATAAAAGCTATTACAATATATGCATAAATCATCGTCCCTTTCTCATACAATTACTCATCACCAGAAACTGACAGCTATCTTTAAGTGTGCATATTCCAAACCCTAACCAATTATAATGCATACATGGACATGTTTTGAAGGAACAAATGATGGAAATAAATATTCACTGTATTTGTACCCACCTCGTGTCGTCAGTCAAAGCTGTGAATGGATAGGCATATTTCAACAACCATGCCTGTTCCCACAGTAAGCATGTCAACACAATGAATCCATTATTCATCCAACATAGACCAGGACCTCCTATTGTCAGGTAATGCTCGCAATAGATGTATGATGCAGCTTCAGAACTAGCTGGATTGACCTTTAAGATACATCAATGTGCAATGCAGCTGTGTAAAAGATCGGGGTGTCGGATTACAGGTGGGCGGCTCGCCATAAGCAAATCCCACTTTCAACTGTCGGCTGCTACCCTTTCCATCAAAAACTCTGATTCCTGGTGCCAATCTGCGCAAGTTTTGAGGCCTGGTAAGTTACTATTGAACTGCACTGATAGGTCATGTTCATATCACACACAGCAGGTGATCTTCACTCATGCAATAACAAGCTTATGTACTTCAGGTTACAATCTGTTGGCTTATCTGCGTGATCATTGGTCCACCCAATCATGTTTTGTCACATGCACCTACTTGTGTGGCAATTGTGGGATTCTTAAGTTTCCACTTGTATGTGTGGTTCAAAACGCACATCAATTTCTTACAATTGATTAGATCGTATCCCTTTCATTATTTTACTCGATATTTAACATGTTGAGATGCAGTTGTCTCATATACATTATCAGCCTTCTGTCAAAAAAATTAGAAGTTAATTTTTGACTCGTGAAATGTTACACTTAGTTATGAAATCATGTATTTAGCCAATAGGTGTAACACATTTCCACCTGTGTAAGTTACCTGTATCAACAAACATCATTTATGCATGACTGCTACAGTAAAACACCAAAGACCTAACACAGGGCAGACCATATCAACTTTTGACAAAATATCCATCCACTAAATCTATTTATCGTACCGAGGTCACATGGTAGGATCTAACACGTCTCAGTATAACAGGATCTGAAATACACAACCATAATCTGTGTGCTGTTTACTGTCGATATGACCCACTGAGGAATACTACAGTTCATCTATTTATGACAAGAATTGCTTTAGGGAGCTATTTGAATAGCTATGAGACTGTTTGGAACATTGGGACACTGTAAACTCATGCTGCTAAATCAGGAAAATCAATAATTGTTCCCTCCTCAAATAAACAGGATAGTGTTACATTTGACATTTACACTGCTGGTAGTACAGAACTGGTTCATGTATTTTTTATTCTGACGGAAAGAAATCAATTTGACTGTGGAAATCGTCACAGACCAAACAATATGAGGTTTCAATATTACTGTCTTATGAGGCTCTGCAATCGGATCTTCTGCTAAAGTATGGTTCTTTAAATTGAGTGATACGTCACAGTATCTGTAGGAACTAATAGAGAAACATCTAAAGTATAACTTAAGGACACAAGTGTAACGTGATCAAATTAAATCTGATTTCTTCAAGACATAGGCTACACTTAAGTGGCAATAGGTTCTCAACTATTCATACAACTCAATAGCATTTCTCCTATATCATAATTTCACAAATAATCAGGGTTAGAAATTGGCACTAGTCCTAATAGTCCTTGCCAAACTGCCCAATGGTAAAGGTATCATAAGGACTAGCAGAAAATTGCCATTTTAAAGAGTTTTGCTATATGTTATCATTATAAGGACTAGTGGATGAAAACTGTTTCTTACGCTGATAATTGTCCTATTGTTGTAACGAAATTAATAAAACACTGGGATGGAGATTAAAGGAATCAGGAAAACATAATACATGTATATATTGTCCAAAACATCTGGAGAGGAAAAGTATGAAAATACTACGCAAGGATCACACATGCTACATTGTGAGAGCCATTTTATTCCACATTACCATGATTATCATGTCCTTGTGCACCAGGGCATGTACCAACCTCACATATATCACTGTCATTCCAAGAATAATGAACACAAATAAAATTATATAATGTGTAGCTATCAAGGACTTGATGACGTTACTGTCACACATTGAGTCAGAAAGTAAAAAAATGCATAAAAAATTATTTATGCAACACTGAAATAACCTAGAAAGCTATTAGGGTTCATGGTTAGTTGACTAACAACTCTTGAACGTGTGTGTAATACTTGAACACTAACAGGAACCAAAACGTCGAATTACACGTAGTGCATAGTTTTATGGAAGCAGGCAATTACTGCATCTATTTCGAGCATGTAACTTAAATTTACATAAATACGTGTTCATAATAATTTTACACCATTGAATCAAAACATCAAAGAGAAAAACCTGTATTGTTTTCAATGAGACTTGGTAGGTTATTTTCAAATCATTTTTCCCAACAGCCAGACTAATGACGAATAATATACTGATCTACTATTTTTAAGTCCATCTTGTACCCATAAATTACATTACATAATCACCATAATAAGTGTCCTGGGCTTCTAGAAAATTGACAAGGGGGACAGCTGATCAAAACAAGTCAATTTTGTTTTCAGAGATTGAGCAGTAGTAAACAAACTTGGTTCAAACAACCCTGAATCTAATACTTTTCGCAAATAGTTACAAGGCAATTACATACCCTTTATGCTGTGCTGTGTTCTGCAAAAAGTGAAGAAAATGCACCAGAACATATGGACTGTTCTATAAATTTTCGGTCTTTGTAGGGTTGGTTATAAACATTACTTACAGAAAGGTCTAACAGTAAGGCAAGGGGGCACTTATTGGAGAAGGGCACTTTATACGGCAAATATGCTGTGAAAATTTCCTTCTTCATTCAGACTTCTAGCACCTGGCCAAAACACAATACATTTCTTCCGAGGACGAGAACCAGGTGATGATTCTTTCAGTGAGTCTAGTATCAGACTGTTACGTTCTCCGGAGCTGGCTGCCATTGAAATGCTATTGATTCCAGTGTTTTACAAGACACTCAGTTTCTTTAGACAGTGGATGTAGCTGCAGCTTAGCTAGAGCAGTTCATTTGTAAGTGATCACCTTTCCTCAATGGCAACTGCGAGGAACATGATATACCAGTATGGTGTAATCTTCCAGACTGGGACATATTAAACGAACATTTGTATTCAGAGCAAGTAGGTTTCCTTATCACACGGAGGGCTTAAATTGTTCTATTAAACAAAGCAGTCTGTGACTATAGCCACAAGTCCGAAGCCTGAGTCTGGTAATATTCTGTTTGGCTTAGTAAGCTCAACCAATAAAAGTCCACATAATAACACAAAATTCTACTAAAATTGGTTCTGATAGCCAAGTTCGGACTGGTAGTCTAGTTTGTTTGCACAGACTGTAAGGTTAAGAGAATGATGATGTAGGCTTCAAGAGTGTGATTAGGAGACTGAAATCCTGTTGACTGTAAATTTAGATAAATTAGTTTCAGTCACAAACTTGTACAAAAGCCTTGAAAACAATTAATCAATGTTAGGAATTGAAATTGCCATCAGTACGACATTTAACAAAACTCATCTCTCTGAACTTATGCAATATTTTTGGCTAAACCATTAAGGTAATGTACACACAGGTTTATCTGCTCCGAGGCCAATTTTCGGTCTAAAGTCTGCAGGAAATTTTCATATTTGTGTTACTTTAGTTAACAAATGTCACATAATGACAATTATATTAAAATATTACATATTCAATAAAAGAATACAACATAAAAAGCCAGATTTCAAAGACATCCAACGGGAGCTTTCCGACTATTACAACTTAACTAAATATGCAGCAACTTTGAATTCGAATGTTAACATGTTTAATAAGTTTTGGTCAAGCTGTCATTTACTATTTTAGAAAATATAGTGACAAGTCTAATATGTATGCTCAACTTATGTAAAATGCAACAAAAATAATAAATTATAAAAAAACAAAAACAAATGTCATGACTTTGTAAAGGTAACTTGTGTTTCGATGATAACAAGACCAACAAATATGAAGAGGCTAAAATACTTAGATTCACATTACTCTGTTGAATGCAATGTTAAATTACCTCTGAACTTACAAAAATAGGAACTTTTAAAAATCCCAAAATATTATTTACCCCCAATTTGCCAGCTAAGGGCACTTGGTTTAGCATCCTAGATAAATCCCCAGAATACAAATCCAACTTACGCTAATATACGGCTAATTCTGGCATGTGCTGATACAAAGTTTATGAGGGGTACAAAAAACAACTCTTTTTTATCTGTGACATTATGGTCCCTTCTGAGGTCTGCATGTTATTATTGTAAAAACAGACAGCACCTCCGCCACTTTCCGGTGTCATTCCCTCATTTAGTTCGTTTTACCAGCTGTTATGACTCAGCATGTGCGTTAAATTGTTACCCAACAGCTGTGTGACATTGTCATCTACGAAAAAGGCATGGAGATGTCTAGTTCCTGCTGAATCTACTTGTCCACAGCATTTCCCATCATCACACCATCCTTCCAGTATTTCGGGGTGGATCCAGTTCCGTTTACTTTGAAGGTTTGTTTCGTTGTTTGTTTCAATGAATGTGAAATAATGGTGGATAAATGCCTAACTGTGGTGTTCTTACCGATTAGGCCTAAAACATGCTTGCATAAGAATAACTTGCATTATAATAAGGCGTGCCGTAAGATGAATTTCTTGTCCACTCGTCGCTGAGGTGTCAAGAGTTGATGTACCCTCCATTTTAATGTATGTTCCCTGAGATCTTTGGGCTTGAGGAATATCAACTAACACACAGTGTACATCCTGAGACCGGTGGCCAACTTATGATGTAGATCCTGTTTGCTTCATGTCTTTTGTGAAATATGTCAAGCATACTGGTACTGACAGTCATCTTCCTTTCTTCTCTTCCACATCTATTGATGTTAGTTGTTCAAAAGACGGCTAATGTGTGTATACTGTATCTGAAAAACATTACCTCCTCAATCTGTAATCATGTCAGAGGACAAAAGCTAATTGAGATACCATCTGGGAAAGAGGCAGATGTTTGGCCATCATAAAAACACAAGATTCGGTTTTGTATGACAAGTAAACAAAAGTTTCATCTTCATCAACAGCACGAAATGGATTACTTTAAGCAACTCGAATACTGTCCAAACTTATCTGATATACCATAAGTGATCTTCATGAAAACAATTGATACATTGATAGTTTTGGAGGAAAACTACCGGTGATTTTATCACTTCTCGTACCAATTGCCATGTCTACATGGTCTAATCCTTCGAAGGATTACATGTCATACACTGAACATAGATTTCTTTTCCATTCCAATTAGAACCATAACAAAACAATAGACAAATGTGCAGATGCAACTATGATATTACACCATTAAAGTTTTGAATGTGTTAAACATGCATTGGATTGTTTCTAGGCTTCAAAAAATGTTTCAGTCAATATTTTTGGCAAATGTTATTTGTTTTGGGTTGTTGTTTTTTGTGCACTTTAGTTTTCAGTCATATCTGATGGCATTCTTTCAATCTCCCCTCCTAGTTGAACAGGCATGCTTGTTTGTCATTGTGAACTAGTTCTGTCAACAACATCTTCAGTATGTGGTGTTAATTCTTCTGTCAGTACATCATGGCATATCTGCAAACACTTGTAAATATGAACTATCATTAGGAAGCTTCAATGCTTGTCCTCGGGTCAATCAGCGGTCAAAGCAATATCCAATTTGAACATGTGACTTTTCACATCCCTGCCCATCAACTGAAATATGAGTTTCATGTGCCAATACCAGAGTGTATAACATTTTATGAGCTGAACGAGGTCAGGAGGTGTACACAAACGTGCAGCTCGTAAAATCAAAACACCATGACTTCATGATATCTGCAGAGGCCAGCCACCCGACATGTATGGGTTTTTCAAGACAGGGACAGGCAAATCAAATAGATAGATTTTTTAACAAGTAGTGATAAGCACTCTTAAAGAGAGAGGTGTCATTGATTGGCAATTTTGGTACTGATTATAACAACTCAAAAGTATCATGATACATGTATATCGATATTGATTAATATTAAAATGACTTTATATGAATGGCATAGATAAAAATAACCTATGTAGACATGCATTTAATCAATTTAATGCCAAATATAAACTAGGGTGATCCATTAAATGTTTAAGAAAAATTTCTGCCTTCTCATTGTCCATCCTAACCATGGTAATCTCAACAAATGCAAATGTTTCTCTGGCTGTGAATTATTAATTTAGCATCAATATACATAAAATTGTATTGATACAGTAAGAATTTATCCCTAAATGGGTACCACAATATACAATGACATCCCTCCTTGTAGCAGGATTTGCCAGTGTTTGCAAAAATGCATACAGGTGTGTATATGTGCCACGCAAATGCCTTTAACACATGAAGGGATACACTGATGTATGCCTCGAATTTTATTAATCTGACACATCTACCATTGTATGATACAGTAATGCATTACATTTGTTGTGATGCTTGTCAACAATAGAATGTTACATGTAGTTGATCTCCACCATTCATGAGCATTTAATTAATCTGATTTTTCATAAGGGGCAGATAATGACTTTAGGTATCCAATTTAATTTTAGATTTGATAAGGCGAGTTTTTATCATTTGGGGGATTATGGACTGGAATACAAATGTGACTCACCTGACATTTTGATTTAGATTGATTTGCCCACAACAACAAAAATCCGACAAAGAGTTCAAAGGGTTTCAGCCATGTGTTTGAATTTAAACCTCCCTAGATGATTTTGACAAGACTCCCTTAACTTCAATCATATTTAGGACACTTTTCTTACAAGTTGATAAAAAGATGGTTTACAGTCTAGAGCCACTGCAAACACCTCATAAACAGAACAAAGAATACTCATACAAAAGTAAAAAATGTTCATCTTTCTGTAGATATATCAAACACCCTGCCCTTAAACGTTAAAATCTGAATATGCCAAATGTAATAAAACACAATCAGTTACACACAGATTTTTCACTTTTACTTAGACCTTGACTGTCCTTACGTGGTAAGCAAAACATCTGTGAACCATGAAACTAAAAACAAATGTGACTTAAGTCTTGACTTATTTACTGCACAGAACTGCATGAACCCCAGCTCATTGTACTAAACACAGATCCTTACTGACATTTGTGTCAGCTGAAAAACTAGTACAAATACTGCTGATTATTCGACAATGTACTAGTTGTTGGCCAAGTCATGTAATTATAATAATGTTTGAATGGTGTCCTGAGCGATTGGTTAATTGTTTCCCTGATTTTACACATCTCTCTATGCTAAGGTCCATTTCCCAACATCAACTGAGAATAGGATCAATGTGTATCTGACTGGATGAATATACATATATCATGGCTATGCATATTTATCCAGGCAAGTGCACTATGATAATATCACAGGTGTTAGCAGGTTTACAATGCGATAACCTTCCCTAATAATATCTGGTGGATAATATGAGGATTAACTGTATGACAGGATGCCACATTAGTCATAGACCTAGTCTGATTCGATTCATGTTTACCATGATGACAAACAAATTCTCTACAGCCAAAACATCAGATTTTTTAATTATTCTAATACCAGTCCCCGACTTTAGTCCGATTCCCAAGTCTAGTAAATTTCTGTTCAGTCCAGGAAGCTCAGCTACTAATATGGTAATCGACGTACTAAGCGCCCAGGGCGCTCTCAAAATTAGAAATAGGGGGCTCTTATTAGAATATTATTTTGGTGAAAAAAAAGATACATTTCATGGTTTATGCTGACAGCCTGAAATGTTTATATACGACAGATATATTTTTCTAGAATTTAATTGCCCATAATTAAGGGTGCATATGACACACGAGTGCGTATTGTTCGCGAATTAATAAGTCTTGTGAACATTGATCAATCGGAAGGTGTGCTAACTGGGATTGTTCACTAGCCAATATAGAAGTGAATACTGCCGTGGGCGCATATTATGTCGAATACGGTTGTCCATATTACAACACTAAACTCTACTGAAAATGATACCAAGGGCCTGGTATGGGCCAGATGACTCAAACATTTTTGGCCCAGACTGTATTAAACAGTCACAATGTTTCTTATTCTTGATGTAAAGTAAGTATGTTGGTTTTGAGTGAAAACAGGCGTTGGCTCATCTTTATTTGCCCCCGGTAAAAAACTTTTTGTCATTATCGACATGCCGCAACTGCATATCACAAAAGCCTGTGTTTACCTAGGGCTGGAATGACAGTACCAGTGAACATGCTGTATACCTGTAACATATTGTACATATTTGACAATGAATCAATTCAACGACTGGTGCATGAAACCAACATAATACTGAATACATAACTTGCAAGTTTTAGTTGGATAACCCAACAATTTATTTTGCATTTATGTTTCATAAACAGATAACAATTAGGCCAGGCCCACTAACAGAATACTGTTTCCTGATTGGCCGAAATTAGAATGGCTAGGACATGTGTTGCATTATTGCACGGAACAAAAACTGTCACTGATTCCTCTTGTCTAAATTTTTTGAGAGTTAATGATCAAGTAAGCATTCTGTGGAGTTATTACTGGCGAAATATATATTCATAAGAATTGACTCCCACTAATTTATTTTGCTGATGGAGGCCTAAACATAAAAACCAGTGTGCACGGAGTAAAGCCACTACATTATGTTTTACATTTGTACCTCCATAACCGAAAAAATTATTTAAATCAATTCTTCAAAACATCAATAAAGTGGATTTAGAGTAGGTAGATAGGTTTATTGCAACACATTTTATCCAAATTCAGGGATGTGAGCAGGTTTTCCCGAAAAAAGAGGAAAAGTCTAGGGGGGTCTGGGGGCATGCCCCCCATAAATACATTAGATTACATTTTAAGCAATTTTGTGCAGTTTGGACAACATTCATACCAAGAAATGTAATAAGTCAATGGTAAAAGACAATAAGTCAAATAAACAAAGATGGCAGATGCAGTAAAATTTCGAAGTTAAATCAGTCCATTTAAAAAATCGGGCATAGATTCATAGGCTAAAAGACAACTTCATCTTAAAAACAAGCCATCATCTGACTCTGAGTATTTACAATTTCTGTGTGACGCCACAACCTACGTTTTCGTGATAGAAAACATATGATGTCCGAAAACCTATGCTGCTGAAAGCTCTGATCGAAAACAGGACAATCCGCAACAGTTGTCCGGTTTTCGTTCATATTTTTTGGAGTGTTTATTTTTTTAGCTTTGATTATATTATTACGCGGAAGATGATTTTTCCCCCGAGGACTATTGTTTTAAAGCTTTTCTGCAGAGATTTCACATCCCTGCAAATTGGTTCTGGTTTTTCAGTATCAGGATATTGTTTTGGCAGAATCAATACATTTTATAGCTACAAATAAAACAAATATCTGACTCAACCAGTATTAATAGACATGTTTTACCAATAGAAGGCTTACACTGTGTTTCAGTTTGGTTGCTTAAAAAGGTTTTACCAAATGCTAAAAATAATTAAATACAATTATAATAATATCCACAATGGCTGATTAATGGGCACCAAGCAGCCATGTTCAATATCAAGTCAGAGATTTAGATTTAGAGACACCATTGCTGTAATCACTCAAGTTTCAGCATTATAGGCTTTGTGGTTTAGTAGGAGATGTTGAAAATGTTGTAATTTAAAGACAAACGGACAACATACCACAACAAAAACAAACTTGAACTTTCCCATTGGAATTTAAGTAGATTGATTGAACTTTGTATTGAAAGTTCACTAAACTCAAGTGATCCAAGCAAGCGACTACAGATAATAAGTAGTTCTAAGCAGTATATCAATGTTTTAACTTCCTGTTCCAGCCTGTCAATCATTGTCATATTCAGATATTCTTTTATCTGTCAAAAGATTTCTCTGAAGCCCCACAGCATGGATACTATATGGATACTGTAGAAATGGATGAATTGTAAGTTAAAACACGCTACAGGTTGTTATGTTCTCAAATTACGTCACACATGACCCAGTCAGATAATGTCAACATATCCCAATTCAATTTAAAATAGGCTACAGGTATGAGAGTGAATGAGTGAGTGAGTGAGTGAGTGAGTGAGTGAGTAGGGACGCTGCTTTAAGCAATATTCCAGCAATATCACAGCCGAGGCACAAAGCAATTTTAGCGCTAAGATGATCGCAACTCCCATACTTTAACCTAGGCTTACGATAGTCTCAGTGCTAAGATCACTTTGTGCAAGTGGACCCAGATTATGGGCTTCACACATTGTACCCAGGGAATTGAACCTGGGTCTTTGGCATGACGAGCAAACGCTTTCACCACTAGGCTACACCACCACCCCCCCGACATGTAAGAGACATATGGATTTTAGAACTGGTGGTGTAAGTACAAGCATTTGATTTCTGGTTGGGATAAACATTTTTTTTTACCCAGGTAGGAATCATTTAGACTCTATGTGGGACACAATGTCTTACAAGACGATATGATGAGATGAATACTTTTGATACTAGGGGTGTCAAGATACACTACATGATGTAGTCCATTTGTATCAGGCTCAAAGCACAGTATAACCCCGGTCAATGGATCAGTGTGCACTTGAATTTCATTCTCAGCTTCTTGGAGAGGGGCAGAAGGTTAACAGCCACATTGCCATTTCACCCTAGCTGCTACCCATTCACTGTTGGGTGTGCGTGCGTGTACACGTGCGCAAAACTCATGGAGACACACTCTGAGAGATCATATAAAGCTTAAAACCCCATGGTACGCAGGTTATTGATGCAGAATCGCCGTCCACAAGTAACGGACCAACCATTTGATATTCTGAGATTAGACATGTTTCAGCTACAGATACAAAACCACATATTTTCGTATTTAAAACCATGAGCCCGATGTCTTATTCAAGAAAAACAGTTTGCAACAATTTAATTTTTGTGATAGGCAAATTTTTTTCCCCAACAGTCTGTCACCATGGTCACTCCCAGTGAGACATGCAACACATTCTAACATAACTTGTGGTCTGTGATTCTGTGATATTGGGGTCATTTGAAGCAGAAACATTGTTGGCATTATCCGAACTATGACTACTATATTTGAAAAATGTGTAAACCTGATTCTGATTGGAGCATTTGTGACTTTCAACCAATGAAAGGTGCTGATCGTAATTGAGATGAATAAGGTTTTTGAGACAGTTAGTGACTCCCATAAATCATGTAAAATACACCCATTTACAAGAGTGTGCCTCTTGTCCCACTAATCATGCACCAATCAATAAAATACTGTGACTGGCTGATTAACCAAAATGTCCAAAAGATATTTTTCAAATTTGGTAGTAATACAGAAGAATGTCCTATCATAAGTTCCTATTCTATTTATTATTGCCATAGCACACCATTTTGATTTTGGTGTTGATTTCAAGAGATGTCTGTACCAAGCTAGTCATAAGAGAGAGAGATATGATGACATTACTAAAACGAAGCTACGTTCACAAAAGTGTCCATGAGATTAGAGATATGACACACTTGACTATTGAGGATGCGGAGTATTGTTTCATGATAGTTGGTAAGGTTATGCCAGCCCAGGAAGTTATCAGGAAGGCCTGAATAGCAAATCTTCGAAAATATTACGTTTTGAGTAGGTATTTCAAGTATCACATTGTCAGTGTATCATGTGATGCACCAATGAATAGAGACATCCCCAGCTGATACACATAACTGGAACCAGACTGGCAACTTTTTATTGAAATGTATTTACTTTGTGTGTGTTCTCATTATTACTGTGACACTGCAAAATCATTGTATACGTTTTGCTATTAGAAGCTTGGTTCCACGCTCAGTTATTACTGATAGTGAGCGAGTATTGTTGTATGCCGCTTTTAGCAATATTCCAGCAATATCAAGGCGGGGGACACCAGAAAATGAGCTTCACACATTGTATCCACATGGGGAATCGAACCTGGGTCTGCGGCGTGACGAGCTAACTCTTTAACCACTAGGCTACCCCACCGCCCCATTCTTACTGATAATCAACATTAGTTTACAAAATGGCTACCCTGGTCTTATTTCATCATAAACAGATCCTTGTCATTTGAAAGAATCAACTCTTCCTTCGCAAAGTACAAACAGATTTATCAACATAAAATTTATGTCTAAGTCAGGGTACTAACAATGACTTCCCAGTACCTTCTGTTCACTAACAGCCAAATGTTGTTTTGTTTTAAATTCCAAAAGCACAGAAGTCAGCAGCTGACCACTTGATTCATAATTGAAGAAATACAAATATAATGATCCACTTGAAATGAATTATGAACGCGTCACTGATTGGAATTTGTTGTCTTAGACAAAATAAATTAAACAAAGATCAACAATTCTGAAATAGCAAAAGGCACAAGTTCATGGCTAGATTTACATTGAATGGTGAGAGTTATGCTCTGGAAATATACCATGACAGAAGGACAGAACAATGGAAGGACAGACAGCACACATTCCAATAACCCGTCTCGCGTACACGTTACGTCCTCTACTACTCACTGTCATGGATGTCTGTATCACTGCATCCCTACCAGTAACTAAAACTTTCCAAACTTGGGAGAATACTGCAATCATATTTTTATCTCTTGACGTAGAACATTGGTTAACTGAAAGGTTACCTCAGTAAGGATGCTTGAAAAATATGCTGCAAAACATGTTTGTCATGTACTGTGAATAATCTAAAGCTTGCAAAACATCAAAACATCTCACATAACTGAGAAACTGTGCAGAAACAAAATGTGCAGGAAATGATGTTAACATAAATACTAGTTAACAAAGCAAGTAACAAACACATGGCTTCATCTGACTGCTGGCCCTCCAGCCTGTGACAGCCAGACTGGACACTCAATTAACAAAGGGGGTCCTTGGGTCTTTGACTTTGGCTGCAACAGTTTTATCTCTGGACCCCCTGACTTTTATTATGAGGTCCTTAATAGACATTTAGAAGTTGGAAGTACAGGATGAACCAAACTATTTAGGATAACAACGTCTTTATTGTTTGTAACAACGTTTCAGGGTTAGTTCTTGCCCCTTCATCAGGTGAATACCATCTTCCCGAGGCAAGAGAGTTAACTGACTTTAAAAGTCCAGTTTCCACCCTTGCCGAACTAGGTTGGTATTATGGAGTTACATTTTGGCTGTACTAACGAGTCTATGCATAGTCCAATCACAATCGCGCACCGAAATCGGAAACCGGTTCGTAAACTGTCGTGCAGATTTCTGTCGGTTGCAGGATTTGCAAAGCATATGCACCGCCAACTCGTTGTCAAAAGATATTTTTCAAATCATTTCATGTTTTTAATCAAGGTGCTCATGTGATTTGATGCACTTCGCGATGTAAAACCTGTTTTATCACAATATAGGTCTTCATTATCGATCAGATCGTCTAGGCTGGGCGCTGCAATTTTGTTTTAAACAAATGCATGTGGTGCGAGAGGTGGAATCTGTTTGGTCCATAGGAGAGGTTTAGAATGGACAACTTTTAATAACCACTGGTGGCGCTACGATCGAGCCCAGGAATTCCAGCCTAGTTCGGCAAGGGTGGAAACTGGACTTTTATAGTCAGTTAACTCTCTTGCCTCGGGAAGATGGGTGAATACTGAGTGAGCCAATCAAGTTAACATGCTCATATGTGTACACAAGGTAGGATTAATGTGGAAAGATAACAACATAACGAGGATGTCATTTGGAATGACGGGAGAGAAGCAAATTAAGTACAGTGAAAACAGAGTGATCCTCTTCAGTGTGATAAAGAGCTGACTAGAGCTCAATATAAGAATAAAACAATCAAGGTGTCCATGTGAGGGTAATAATTGGTTGTAGCACAATAGAGTATGCATTGGCAGTCTATGACTTTTGAGCTCGTAGACTCAATTGTTATTTGCATCACTGTGCTGGAGAGGTAGATGCCCTGGTTTGTTAACGACTGGCTTGTATCTATACTTTCCTCTTTTTTCCAGTGATTGATGTTGGTATGGAGAATTCTGGTTCGTTGCCAGGAAATATGAATAATGATCGTCGATGAGGAGTTCCAAAAGGGCAGAATTCATGTGAGATTTGGTAACAGAGGTCTTTTGTTCTCTTATTTTGGTGGCAGTGGGGCGGAAAGTCCTTTCGATACATTTGTCTCCACACTTGCTAGTGATCTCAGGCTCCACCCCCAGGGTATGGGATGGACTGGTATGTAGGATTTTCTCAGAGTTATGTCAGAGGTGAAGGTCACATCATGCTATGTTGGCCGATCTCGTGACTGGGATAGGTGTGGGACTAGTTTGGGCTTGATCGTGATTTCTTGGCCAAAGGTTTATCACTGCTAGATGTTTTGTGATGGCCATAGACATATATTTGTCACATCTAATAGCTAGTCCAAACATTCGGAAAACCAATGGAATCCAGCAAAAACAACCCCAAGCCCAAAGCAGCCCCATCGTCCTGTAGTCCTTGCCAAACTGCCCGATATTTAAGGTATCATAAGGACTAGTGGACTAAAAACGTAAGTTTCTCGGGCTGATAACATCCAACATATGTCAATATGTCTATTCAGTATTCACCCGATGTGAAGGGTCAAGAAGTAGTCCTGAAATGTTGTGACAAACAATAAAGGTGAGGTGAGGTGAAATTGGGTTTAACGTCGCGTCCAAGATTATTGCACTTATATAGCGACGTGCATGCACGTGTATGTGTGTGTGTGTGTGTGTGTGTGGCTGCTTGTACTAGTCCGGACTGATGCTAGCTCACTGAGATACCATGCCGCAGTTTAACATGAATACCCCACTCAGACACAGTATACTGACTCCGAGCCGACCAGTCCTTGTTTTAGCCCCTTAATGCCGAGCGCCAGACAGGGTAACAACAAGTACAATCTTTTAACGTCTTTTTGTATGATGCGGCCGGGGATCGAAACCTGGACCTTCCGCTCGCCGGGCGGACGCTCTACCACAAGACCACGGAGGCGGTCCGACAAACAATAGACATTGTTATCCATAAATGTTTCATGTCTTTGTTTTAACATTCGGAATATCAAGGATCCCATTACTTTTAGACTCAATTTCAAACATACATTGTGATCAATATCAAATAAATGTTACATTCAGTGTTTGAAATAATTTTAAAACCCAACAAGACAGTCAGGCTGGTGACCCATAAGTGTTGCCTGCCCATCTTCCAAGTTACCTCATACTTGCCATAAAAGGCGACTATGCTTGTCGTAAAAGGCGACAAACGGGATTGGGTGGTCAGACTCGCTGACTAAGTTAATCCATGTCATCGATCCCAATTGCGTGGATCGATGCTCATGATGTCAATCACTGGATTGTCTGGTCCAGACTCGATTATTTTACAGACCGCCGTCATATAGCTGGAATACTGCTGAGTCAGCGTTAAACAACAAACCAACCCAACCCAACCAACCCAAGTTACCTGCCTGCATTCAGACATAATAAATATTAAAAAAGCATGTAAATAAGAAACAAATAGCATCTTGATTCAGTTGAACTAATGCAAACAATCATTTCAGAATCTAAACAAGGAGTTAAATAAAACTGAACACATAAGTTGTCAGTAATTTATCTGCCAGACAGACAGGTGGAGGAAAATTTCATGTAGCCCAACCGAAAAATTACCAGCCACGGGCAGGAAGTTGTTTCTGGTTACATTATAGATTATTAGGTCTATATCATGTGATATCATCAGATACATATGGAGGGTTAAACATGACAAACTATTGTTTGATAATTTTGGAAGACTATTTGTTTTCAAAGTATTCTTTTTTCCCAAGATACACATGTACCCACTAGATATAATTTTCTTTTTTGCCTCAGCAATATTTCTGGAGTGAACATAAATTCACAACCAGGAGCCAAATGTAAAGTGAAAGAAATCAATGTAACTCAGATGTCGGCCTCGTGTATTTGACATAACATTGTTACCGGGTCAAAAGGGTGTCATTTACATAAGCGAGTCTTGAAAAACCACATACCATAGTGGCTGGTAAGTCTGTTGCAAATATTTTTGTATTGAAGTGTTAACCCATATCAAAGGCAGGTAAAATTCAGGGAAGCCCCTTGAGCTTTTGGCCTATAAATCTAAAAAAAGGCCCACATTTTCAAAAGCAGTGGGGCTTTATAACATTGTATTATAGAGGCATCACATAGAAACTACAAAATTTCACTTAACAGTGCTAAATGGACCCACATCAGATAAAAGGTATTTCACGAACGAATTGGTTTTGATGAAGGCACTAGTTGACTTTTGTGACAAAAAAATAACAGTCGTCAAACGTACGAGTTGGTTGCCACATTCCATGAATAGAGAGTAATACCCCCAGGCATGATAAGAAGATACTTCATTTATATCCACATGTTGATTTCAGATTCTTATTCAATCAATAACCATAATAGATAAACAATCTGGTCTTTGAAGATAAATGCTGAAACAAATCACTGTTCATGCTGAATCCTAATAGACTCTGATATAAGCTTGTACAATACATACTATGCTTCATTTCAGCAATTCTTTATATGTAACAGTTTGAGTTTTAAGGCATAATCAAAAGTGTCAAAAGTTCAATACAGATGGTGGTCCCTCCAATATGAATATTAGAAGAAAATTTTCTAAATATGTGACTTCTTATCATATTTGAATTTTAATACCATGATTAATTCTTAACAAGGGCTTGGGACTTGTAGCTAAAGTACCAAACTGCTTAAAATATAGATTGCTGCATATACTTGCAACATAAAAGAAACCAAAGGATACAATATGTCTTTGGAAGATGAGCAAAACACATCAAATGAGAAAAGCTCCTTTTAAGGTACAATATTTTGAAAACTTGAAATGAAACTGGCCAAAAAGACCAGTAGCTCAACAAAACTACAATGATGAACATTATCAGCTTTCAAAATGAAGCAAGCAAGTCAAGGGGTTTCGGTAATAACCCTAATGTTAAAAGCTAATGATTTAGGGTCCTTAGATTCAAATAACCTACAGAAAACCCCAAGGACCCTAGGATGCCCCCTTGTTTCAATCTCTGATTATTATCACAACCAACAAGCTGCAATACTTTGGTTGCACTGTTAGAATTTAATAGGGGGGTTTGGGGTCCTTGAGCTTTGCTGTATTTTAATCAAGGGATCCCTTGAATCTTTTTCGACTGTTGGGTTAAAACATGGACTATTTTTGGATCTGACTTTAATGCTTAATTTCAAACACTGTATTTCCATAATGAATAAAAAAACAATGAAAGATAACATAAGCAGAAAGATCACAAATATAAAATCCTTTCTTTAACTGTATTATAAAGGTTTGAACTGTGTTAATAGACGGATGTGACAGTAGATTGGATGACTGCTTTCATGCAATTAAAATGTCAGTGCCACAAGATAACAGGAGTCAGCTGTTTTGAATGCTGCAACATGACTGCCCAATTTTATGTACACAAACTAGTAGAATTTCAAAATTTTAGGAAACATTGCTTGTCTGTACATAAAAATGATGGGGCATCGGTAACCCAGTGGTCAAAGGTGCCGCAATTCACCGTGCCGAGTTACGTTCATGCCAGAAAGCATTGATTGTTTCGTCCGAGCTCTGCATCACTTCAGGCTTTCCTCCCACATTAAGCTGACAAGCTCTGATATAACTGGAATATTGTTCAAAGCGGCGCTAAAACCCAACTCACACACTCACTAAAAATGACAAACCCAAATTGAAACAAAAAATAATGAACAGCGAGCGAGCATGGTTTTACGCCGCTGTTAGCAATATTCCAGCAATATCACGGCGGGAGACACCAGAAATGGGCTTCACACATTGTACACATGTCGGGAATCGAACCCGGGTCTTCTGCGTGACGAGCGAACGCTTTAACCACTAGGCTACCCGACCGCCCCAATAATGAACAGACACATGAACTTGAATGTTGTTATCAGAGTTGTTACACTCATAAGAACATGATCAACAAGTTAGCTTTGAAAAGGTACAAGAATGAAAAAGAAGTCCATGCAAAAAATCTAAATATTACTCACCCTCTATTTTCTTCTTCACTTCCATTTGCATCTGCAGTGACTTTTGTTGACGGGCTAAGTATTGTTTGATGAAGTCGTTCTGGCCAGCAATTTCATCATTTTGAAGCTGGAATATGAATAACGACATGATACAAGACATTTGTGTTAAGACTGTCTTAGTCCTAGGATTGCTTTGTGGGCTTTTGGATATGTCAACTTAATTAATGAGATTTGAATTACCGGGGTAATTATTTTTTATGTTTTGTTCAGAAATGAAGGGCATTGTTTTAAATAACTTTAGATAATTAGTGAAAGCATTAAAAGGAAGCAATTGCTCTCCACAAAATACATATAATTACAAGGTCACAAGGTCGACATAAGGTCACAAAGAATTTGTCAAAGTGAGAGTAAGAATTATTTTCTTTTTAACAAGGGGCAAGGTCAGTTCGTGGGGCTGGTAGGTCATAAGAAACAAGAGATCTATTTCAACAAATCTCATAACCATGTGCATGCATGGCATAATCATCTGTCTACCATTTTCTCACAATTTGTCGGAATAGTCTCAGTTTGTGTCAAAGCATTTAGAGTTCCCCAAGTCCAAAATTGCATTTTGCCATCATATTCGGCACATGATAATTTTCGATATTATAAAATGTGCATTGTCGGTGGTCAGAAAAATTTGACTAGCCTTGCCTCTTAGCCAATTGGTTACAGATGCAGACAGTCGTCTTATGTTTTTATATGCAAGACTTATCAGTAGCAGAACACACAGATGGAAATCAACCCTAGATGATGTACAAACATCATTCAAACCAAATATATCATGATTACTTTTTTAAACATTACTTACAAGGGGAAAAAATGGTAAGTAATACTTACAGCTTGATTTGGAACATGTGCTGGAACAAAAAGAAACACAAAGTTTGATTACAAGGTGAAAAACAATAAAATTTCATACAATTACAATTATCAAACAATATGTGGCACCACACTTAAAGCTTTGACAATAACCAAATGAATGTAAGATTTTTATTTCTTCGATAACACAGTAAAATATCATAATTCTGATGATCAAATATTAATTGCTGTTGCTGGTAAAAACACCTCCAACAGACTTTCTCAAATATTCAAAGCATCATTCCTTTCCTGCTTAGATAACATATATTTACACGTAAATCTATGTCACTTACATTTTCACTATCTTCTCAGGTACATGAAGTAAGTTAGTCTTAAATATTATCTAATTATAAGAACCTAAAACAATCAAAGTAATTGCAGACAAGTAGATTTAAATAATCCACATATACATATGTCTTAATCATCTCTGAAGATCCCTTTGCATCTGTTTCATGATAAGGGCCCCATGACAGGTCAAGGGTAGACAACTCACCCTCATCATCGCTCCTGGGAGAAACCTTTGCTTGAGTCTGCAACTTTTCTAGTAGGAGTTGCTGAAAAGAATTAAATGATGCATATGCTTGAAAAATAAGCGATCTAACACTTGGTCAAATGGGCATAAATCTGCAACAGAATTCGTAAGGTCTTGTTTGCTTATAACGCCAGAAGAATGTTTACTAACAAAGAAAACAATGCGTGTCATAAATTGTTTACATTAGTAACATCGTTCGTGAATACGGTATTTTCTAACCGTAATATTGCATTAATAGAATTAACATTGATATAATCAAGGTAGCAACGTAACATATGTGAAGATAATTTCCAAGATTTTGATAAGCAAAGTTGTAAAATGAATGACACTGTCAAAAGATTGGCCTACTTTTGTTTACGGTCATTTTCACCCGTAATTTACTCCAACCAATCATGCAGTTTGTACTAACTTACAGCTTTTAATCTGTCAGCCAATGCAGTTTTGCTTCCTAACTTTGATAGTCCTCTTTTGTCGCATTCTCTCTTCAGATCGATTACTTTTAGTTCGTCGACTGGCTTCCCGTCCACCAGGACTGCCTCTTCGTCCGCCATTTTGCTTAACCAACGCGAACTTCGTGAGTTCCCGCCAATTATCATCAGTCATGTTTTTCATAAACTATTCTAGTTTGTGACAAATACAGATTATTTTCATGTATATTTTAACCATAATCGTGTAAAAATAAGCGAATAACGTCTAAATATAATATTTTCTTCTTGTCGGATATATCCGTAAACAAAATGTACTTTGACCTCATACTGCTTGTACTACAACTAACTAATTATCAAACGATTGAACACTCGTAGCTAAGAAAAGAAGAACGGGTAACTTCACAACAATATGCTTTTAAATACTTTAAAATATATCTACATCCTTCTACTGATATAATTATTGACAATATAAATACATGAGTTTTCTTTAAAGCAAAAACTATAATAAAATTGTGTCATTCTGCAGGAAAATACAACACCGAGCTCACGAAAGCACCTGCCAAAGAGATGAGCCGTCTGTTTTATTTGTCAATATTAAGAGAATCATTGACAGCTTGTAAATAAATCATAATAACTGCATAATGTTATGAATATTCACGAGAATAGACTTTGATTATGTGTACTACGTTGGATGTTTTAAGTGTCATGAACTGATTACATTTATTCGACTGCATATCTATCTTGGTGCCGAGCTCCATGTATCAGCTTTTGATCTTCAGTGCTTCAGAAAGGGACACTTGTTTCACAGATTGATTACCAGGAAACCACTTCCTGTGATTGTTTCAGAACAATGGATCAAAGTTTAGTTTCGGTTATGAAAAGCATTGGGCAAGCTCTGCGTTTGGACGATGACAACAAGTATCAAGTACGTATTATGTATAAGGATTTTCAATGCATTTCCCATGTAAACAAATGAATGAGGAAATAGATGTAGTATACAAACAACTGCGCATTTATTGGCAAACAACATCAAATATGATAGAAATTGAAGAAAATATATTTAACTATGTATTTAAAAGATTAATTTGTCCATGCGTTATGAGTTTATTTTATAATCATATTAGCATTTATGAATCCAGAACAGATTATCATCAACAACTGAATGTTATTCATTCTGCTTACCATATTGTTATTTGATATCAGTGATCACTGGAAAGGTCTGGAAAACATGTACATACGAATCCTGCTTTGAAGACAGAATTACAGATTACCTATTTCTCGTGAATGGATAGTAGGGTTGGGACGGGTAACTTGAGTATTCGGGTCGGGTGGGAACTGAGTAGGACCCGGGTACCCACAGGACTACCCAGACCCATGGTTAGTCACGTGATATATTGTTTAATGACAAAAAGTTTCTAAACCTCTATGTTTAAACTACAAGTCACTAATGTTTGCGGGGCGGTCGGGTAGCCTAGTGGTTAAAGCGTTCGCTCGTCACGCCGAAGACCCGGGTTCGATTCCCGACATGGGTACAATGTGTGAAGCCCGTTTCTGGTATCCCCAGCCATGATATTGCTGGAATATTGCTAAAAGCGGCGTAAAACCACACTCACTCACTCACTCACTAATGTTTGCAGTTCTTTCTGACTACTAGGCCTATTCCTTATGACTTTAATATGTTTGAATAAATATAAAAATTCGGTCAACTTCAGTGTATGCACCAGATCTTTTCATACGTGTATCTGAATACATTTTGCAAGGGGTACAGGCAAACTTTACCTGATCATTTCATTTCAATAAGGTTAGATAATAACTACTTATATTTTAGAAAGTTTGCTCCCTCCCCTTATTGAGACTGATAATACCCAACATTATATTTATAACATCATACTGTGCTTTAGGATGTTCATATGTTCATAAGTGTTCATGTGTTTGTCCCCAACATGGGTACAATGTGTGATGTGTGTCCCCCGCCGTGATATTGCTGGAATATTGCTAAAAGCGGCGTAAAATCAAACTCACTCACTCACTCACTCATGTGTTTGTCATGTTCTCTTGCATGACAGTATATTTATCATTGGCTTCATGTAGCAACCATTGTCACAAGGTACTGTTGCTTTAAAGACACTATTTATAAGTGTGCCCTTTGGCCATAGGGAACATATGTTGATCATGCCATTATGATTTTAGCTGTGCCACTGTCACTAAATACATGGAATTTGAAACCCTGCCATTGAATGGACAGTACTTCAACCTTTCTGAGACATTGTTTGTAAACAATAGCCGATAATCCCCGAGCTTACTCAGATCTGGTGTCCTTTTTCCGCAAGAGTAGGCTTATCATGTGACCGGACTGTTCTCTTATTTGTTAACAAATCACTTATTCTTAAGTAAGGACAGACAGGCCAAGTGCAAGCCGTTCAGTGTGTTTTACAAATTGTTTGAATAATTATGTAGATATGCTGCATAGTTCATATCAGAAACTGGAAAAAGAAGGGCCCAATGACCCCTACCTTTTTGAGAAGTTGGGGGGGGGGCGGGGGCGGTCGGGTAGCCTAGTGGTTAAAGCGTTCGCTCGTTCGCTTCATTTCTCAGACACCACGACAAGCTGATGCCACATTAATACAAGCCTAAAGCCAATGGGGACTAGTTATTGAACCAGCCAATCAAAAGCTTTGCAATGGTCAATTCATTCGGAATGTATCGCTAAACCTATCATTACTGAATGCTAACTGAAGACTTTCGAGGTTACAACAAATGATTAATTGCTAAAACGTGTTTACTTCTGATTACAACAAAGGAAATTAATGTTAAATTAAAGTCAAAAGTTAAAAGTACGATCAAAAACATATTTAAGTGTTTGGATTATATGTTGCATCATTTGGGCGCCTTGATATTTATTTTTTGCACCGTTGAGGCATTTGGTGTGTAAAAGTCTCAATGGCTGTATTTTGAGGGGACACTGTGTGCTACTAAAACTGCGATAGCGAGGTGCATGGCAACATAGCTTTATAGTAATTATACATCGAATTGACCGTATCACTAGCTCTCCGTAGGGCTTCAGTGACAGCAAATGGCACCATACAACTAATGTAAACAAAGGATAATTATGCAAATGGAAATACTTTTAAACATTTCAAGATATTTTGTCAATGAAAGTAAGAAAATTAAGGACATCTTAATCCAAATGTGAAGAAGAAATTGAAAACATGCAATACCGTATTTGACGTAATAAGCGCCCCGCTCTAATAAGCGCCCATGGCGATAACTGCTAACATATCAGCTAGTGAACAATCCCAATTAGCACCCCTTCCGATTGATCAATGTACACAAGACTTTTATATTCGCGTATAATACGCAATCGTGTGTTATATGCACCCTTAATTATGGGCAATTAAATTCTGGAAAAATATATCTGTCGTACATAAACATTTCAGGCTGTCAGCAGAAACCACAAAATTTATCTTTCAACTCTGTTTTTTCCACCAAAATAATATTCTAATAAGAGCCCCTATTTGTAATTTTGAGAGCGCCCTGGGCGCTTATTACGTCGAATACGGTATGTTGAATGGACTGTAGGCTGTGACAATGTGGCAGAGGTTCTAAGCTGGCCGCAAGGAACTCTGGGTAGGAAAGTACAGTGTGATTGGCTTCATAAGACCAAGGCATTATCCTTTGTTTGTGTTGTAATCTAGGCATTGATAAACACTGGCCTCTAATAAAATCACGCTAGCTCTGAATTGAATCGTGGGACATCACACCCAGAAATATTTTCATGCATGATTCATAAACACCCAGAACCGTTTAACTTAAAAAAAGCACCACCAAGGAATTTACGGAATTACAGTCACCCAGTAGCTTGTCGTAAGAGATTATAAAATTGATCAGATGGTCTAAAATTCGAACACAAGCAAGTCTTTGACCTGAGCAGATTTTTACAGGCACATTGCAAACATAAGGTAAAAAGTTAAATTTTTAAAACTTTTCCAATCTTATCCGATGCATTTTTTTTCTTCTTTCAAACCTAAGAGGAAATGTGCCTGAACAAAGGTTTCAAACTTCTTAAAAATAATTCACCCGAACACCCCCAGCATCACCATGGTCACCTCCCAACAATCTGGGTCATGCATGCTTTCAAGTCAATCAACCTACATGCGCTGAACACATGATTTTCCCAGGCAACTCATTCTTTTTCTAATTGCTGCGGTGTGGTGATGTGTTTACATCAAGGGAATCCATTCATGTTTTCTATTTTTCAATGTTTCTCTCTTCAATTTTCCTGTCTTCGCTACTTCTTTGTCATTATTTTCATCATGGATAAACAGTCCATGTGTCATCTAACGTGTCTTTCTTGCATGATGTTCAGACCAAGTGCGTTGATTTTCCTGATGATCCCTTCAGTATTTACCTTCATAAATGTCGGTGTCAAGAACAGGACAGGCTCTCTTAATCCACTTAAAAATTTGACAAGAACGAAGAAACTTCTTTGAAAAAGTCTAAAAGACTGGCGAAACTATGTGCACCCTCAATGATTGTGTATTCGTCGGATCCTGCGCTTCCCATATTATCTGTCAACGATGAAGGTATCTGTTTTTTAACAGAAGACATCTCCGTCTTGACCACTCAGCCTATCACGAAGAATCTAGCCTCATGAGCTTCGGCGAACAGACCTACTGGTTCAGATTTACAGAAAGTTCTCTCGGCAAATTTGGCTCGACCGAACCTTTAGTTTTCGGCTGTGATCCCTCTCACTGCTACAAAGCCTACCAGAGACCCTTTCTTTGTCGTCCTCGTCTTCTGTCGCTGATATTGTCAAGCTTTTTAAGCCTGAGAGCATCCTTATGAATGCAGATTTGATTGAACCCTCTACAGTCACTTCTCGTCGCTCCCCATTTTCTCCTAGACGTTCCAGATTTCCTATTCGTCCTTCCCCTGGAGAGTGGTTGTGACTCGATCACTGATCAGACTTGTCAGACTTCTCTTTATCAATATTTGCATAGGTCTCATTCTCGGGATTGCTCTCATGAGGATTGTGAAGTCAGCAATCTTCTCAGATTCGCCATACCTCGAGAGATTCTCCATAGATCAAGACCATTCTGTAGTTCGGCAAACATCTCAAGATCGGAACTCCTTTGGGAAGCAGCACACTTCCAAGGTTCGACATAGCTCATAGGATCGACAAACGTCTAAGGAGCGATGCTTCTCAGAGGAGCAACATACCCCAGGGTTTGACAAACCTCCATGGATGAACATTCTTCCAATGAGCATTACTCTTCCAAGGATCAACGATCAGGGAATCCGTCATCTACCCATCATCCTCACACAGAGACACTTCAGACGTAAAGGTTTGGAAAATGATTTTTATACCAGTTCTCTTGGACACTTGTCTCACTTGGCTCGAGCCTTTTTTCTGGTAATCCGGACTCTCACCTACATGATCGTTCTCGTCTTATGATTATTACCGTGTTCAACGTAATAAGCACCCCGATCTAATAAGCGCCCACGGGGATATTTGCTAATATATTGGCTGGTGAACAATTGGCACTCCTTCCGATTGATCAATGTACACAAGACTTATTTTTTCGCATATACTACGCACTCGTGTGTTATATGCACCCTCAGTTATGGGCAATTAAATTCTGAAAAAATATATCTGTCGTACATAAACATTTCAGGCTGTCAGCATAAACCACGAAATTTATCTTTCAACTCTGTTTTTTTCACCAAAATAACATTCTAATAAGAGCCCCCTCTTTCTAATTTTGAGAGCGCCCTGGGCGCTTATTACGTCGGATACGGTATCTTCAACAACAATTTTTCCTGGATCCCTGCCTCGTATAATGCCCACGCAAACCCGGCACATGATGGTATATGGACTCTTTCCCGCCATTGTGCAAGTACTCCTATGACACTGCTTACCCAGATTACCATAAATGATCGGCCTTCACCCCTACTTGGTAAGACCTCCCAGAGGTTCTTAGTAACAGATGCAGCTCCCTTCAAGGCCGGGGACGTGGTCGCCAAGGAAATGTATCTATCTCAGAACCTTAAAGTAGCGGTGAATCTCCAAGATCGGAAGATATGACCTCCAAATGACTCTTCTTAAGACCGACTGGATTCTTCGCCTCCAGCTGTTGCTGTGATTCCATCACCTGTCGGCGGAAGATTAGGTCTATTCTACAATGGGGCCATCGTGGACCATCTGTTTGTGCTACATCTCCTACAAACTGGGTATCATCTACCTTTCTTTGCGACGCCTCCTTCAATGTACAAGCCTCTTCAATGCCTATATCCAGACAGGCAGCTCCTGGTTCTCACAGATGCCATAGATACACTACTGGCAAAGAACACCATAGCTCCGAAGACGCCAGGTTTCTTCTCTCCAATCTTTTTGGTGCCAAAGAAAGAAAATTTTCAAGTTATAGATGCTGAATATTCATAGTAATATTCGTATAATCTTTTTTTCACATATCTTACCTCTAAACTTGTTTATTTATGACAAACATTTCCGAATTCCAGGTACCGTATTCGACGTAATAAGCGCCCTGGGCGCTCTCAAAATTAGAAATAGGGGGCTCTTATTAGAATATTATTTTGGTAAAAAAAACAGTGTTGAAAGATACATTTTGTGGTTTATGCTGACAGCCTGAAATGTTTATGTACGACAGATATATTTTTCCAGAATTTAATTGCCCGTAATTAATGGTGCATATAAAACACGAGTGCGTCTTATACGCGAATAAATAAGTCTTGTGTACATTGATCAATCGGAAGGGGTGCTAATTGGGATTGTTCACTCGCCAATATATTAGCAAATATCGCCGTGGGCGCTTATTAGAGCGGGGCGCTTATTACGTCGAATACAGTATTTCCACTGAAATTGACACTCGCGGCATGGACGCACACTCACTGTCACCAGAAGTGACCCAGAAGGCTATGTCACACAAGTTCGATTGGCTAGCATGTCGCATATCCAGGATGACATGTATGGACAATCTCTTGTATCCAAATCCGAATTAGAACAGTCCACAGTTATTTTATGATATCTTTGTCCATCAAATGTTCATTTTATGTTTTAATATTGAAAAAAAAAACCGATAAAAAGTCACAACTATCTTGCTTATTTACAAGGTTGATGCAGGGAGTTATTCTTGAGGCTCATCATGACAGGGGTACCAAAACTCAGAATGTCGACGCACAACACGAACTGGCGTGCAGAAACGTAAATGTGTCCAGTGCTGACATGTAGGGTGGGTACAGTGTGCCCAGGTTGTAATTGTCAATGAGACACTAGCTCGAACCTGATCAGGTACAAAATGGTCATTTGTCACATCACTATCGTACGTATCAAAACTATCGTCCTGATGTGCGTTGGTCGGTGAAGTTCCAGAAGTACTTGCATTTATCGCAGTGACAGTGGTTTTTCTTTTTGAAGATTTACTTGGTTTAGGTGCTTTTTTACTTTATTGGGGTGCCGCTTTCACAGCCTGGTGGGAACTAATTTTATTCAGAATGGCGCTTCGGTGATGGCCTTCCCCCCGACAACAGCTCTCAAAACATTTCTCTTTTTAGTAGGCACAGCTTTCTTGAAAATTACAGTTGTCTTGTCTTTAAAGAATCCTGCTACATAATTGCCCTGAGTAGGTGAAGTGGCATCCTTGTCTCCAACTGGCACACTTGAATCAATAACACCAGTATCAGGATGCAGCAAACGTTCAGTCGACTTAAAAACTGTTGATGGCACAAAGTTGATATCAGACTTGTCAAATGGGTAGACTCCACCTTTCCTGAAAGAGGATGCAAATTTGTTGGTGTCAGCAACAGGTTATAAGCTCTACAGCCATGTTCGCAAACAGAATGTTTATCTTCTGAACTTGTGGCATTTTCCCACATATACATGTGAAGGAGGTTGTTGTAAAAGGTCCAAAGCAACCAACATCCATTGGCTGTAAATCATGGGACGTGTGTGCAGACGCGGTGACAGCATGCTTCAGGAAATGCCTTGTCTTGGGCTGCAGACAAATATTGCGTATGCTGGCCTCTTCTGGTTGGTTCACCATTGGTCAAAACCTGTAAAAATAAAGCTTTATTTTATATATCATCAAAACTACAGTTTTAAATTTTGGCGAGCACATCACCTGACATTTACACCAGAAAAGTAAACAAGCAGACGATAAGTGTGCCGTCGATTTACAACGTGTGAATTTATTACAATTGACATTTTATTTGAGCTGATAAAGTTACATAAGTGATCGAGGGTTAAAAAGTAATTGTTTGCTTAATATGAGCTATAACTTACGTTTGGTAACTTGACACAAAGCATTTTCCAGTCCAAGCGATCTAGAGCAGTGTTGTCAGAAGATCAAAGCTGCAGGTACCGTAATTTCTCATTACATATCCGGAGAAATATAATTCAAAATGGCTGATCGAAGTAACATGTTGATCAAACTTGTGTGACTTAATGATACATGGAGACACTTCCACACTTACAAACATTCGATTCTTTGTCCCAGCACTTTATGATCAGTCTCGATCTACAGGACGAGTATTTACACGTCCACATCCATCAGGAGCATCGCCATTTCCTCTGGTTCATTTTCCTCGACCGCCACTATCAATGGAAGGTGCTCGCATTTGGGATTCCTTCAGGCCCGTGGCTATTTACCCGTCTCACAAAGCCCATCGTCAAATTCCTACATGTTTGGGCATCGTCATCGAATCATACATCGACGACTGCACTCAAGCCAACAAAGATCAGGCATTCTTTTCCTACATCTCAACTTCATGCAGTATCTTCTTCATCAACTTAGTTGGATTGTAAACGCCAAAAAATCCGAGACAACTCCAAATCAACGTCTTCAGTTTATCGGGGCCCTCTTTTACGTGCGCCAAGGTAAGATGTTCGTGCTCCTGGATCGTTGGATGAAGATTCAATTCCTTGTCCCATTGGCCCTCAGAGAGTTACTCTCTCTGCGTCAATGGCAACAACTTCTGTCTCCTGACGTCAGCACAGGCTCTCACAAGGAGAGGACAACTTCACCTGCGACCAATTCAATGTTTTCTCAAGCCCTCCAGATCAACGATTGTCAAGTTTTAATTTCCCTGATGAATCACCTACGGCTACATCTCCAATGGTAGGTGATTCTGTCAAAAGTCTGTGACGGAATCTCCTTGAGGCCAATAACCCCTTCGTTGACGCGTCAACCATGAGTGGGGGAACTCATTGTCAGGAACGACAAGTGACAGGGCGTGGTCTCTCGAAGTAAGCCATCTTCACATCAACAACTTTGAGTTCAAAGCAGTGATTGGGTGACACTCCTTTGTGCCTCCAGTCTGATGATCCAGTCAGACAGGTTATCTGTCGTCTGGTACATAAACAAGATGGGCTGCACCATGTCGGGGTCACTACTGTCTCTGATGCCTGACTTTTGCAACTGAACAACTCACTCAACATTCAAGTTTGGACGAGACACATCCCCGGCGACTCCAATGTCATAGCCAACACCCTGTCCAAACCCGACAAACCATCTCCCTGACGCCTACATCCAATGATCTTCCAGTGGATTTGCCAGTTATTTCCTTGCCCTGACATCAATCTTTTCGCAACCTCGCTTCAACACTCGGCTATCCCAGTTTGCATCTCCCATCGCCAATCCTCAGGCTTGGGAGCACACCTTTTCCACATCTGATGTTCTTCCTTGGGTCCTGCAGAACCCTGTAACCAACAAAATCTGAATTTTGTTTAATTTAATCCCCATGACGGATGAAGTTCTTTAAGAAACTATCATGTAATTTTGTATAGAAATGTGTACATGACACGTAGGGGGACAAACCGTGGAAGGAACAGCGCAAGCACGCATGCACTGCACATTCTGTGGTAGGGGAAATGACAGAGCGTTAGAGGGTCCGTCTCATGATAATTTCAGTCGCAATCTGACTCGCCCATGCCATAGATCTCGTCGTCGGAACTGCTGGTGCCTGAACCGACTGCCACTATTATAGGTTGGACTGTTGCTAGCCGTAGTCCATCTCGTGACCAATACCGTGGCTCTATCTCATCAACGACTGTGGCCACACAATGCCTCCACACAACGCCTCCATGCAATTCATCGTTCTCATTTGGAGTCAAACGGACTGTACTTTCAAACACAGGTTGTATGGGAAAGTTTTTCTGGGTCTACGATGGGATTTCATCGCCAGAAATCAACTTCTGGGACAACCTGACCGGATATTGACTATCCCACCTTTGACATCCATCTTGAATCCTGAGGATCACGATGACGTATCCTTGTGTCCCGTACATGCCCTTTGGATCTATCTTGATGCGCCGAAACCTCTTCGGCGTTCACATAAGAGACTTTGTGTCCTGATTCCTATGACAGCTGTTGAGACAGTTTCCAGTACCACGATTTCATTTTTGAATTGTTCAGTTGTTCTCAGAGCTTTTACCTATGCTGTGCTACCTGCTCAATTCGCATCCAACCCTCACGAAACTGGTGCTGTTGCCTCTACTATGGCTTTACACAGTAATTGTGCCTTGGCTGCAATTATGGAAGGATGTTTCTGGAAATCTGATACATGTACTACTTTCGAGACATCTCTGACTGACCTCCGAGGTCCACATCAATTTGGGCCACAAGTCTCCAAGACACATCTGCGCAGAATGGGTGAGACATGTACCTGATCCAGTTCCTTGTATGTGTCTATCTCTAGATATAATTGGCACTTTTGTTTGAGTTTGTTATAAATGTTTTCGGTTTTCTCAGACTGAGTATCCGATTGGAAGATGTATTCACTCCTCTGTAGAGACATCGGTCTTTATCTGGAAGTTGCCGTCAGGCGCGGACATGTTCTGGTGTCCCGTTCCTCTATTCCACTCACCTCTGGTTTGGGCATGTGTTGTTGGGTCGTGGATCGACGATCTGACCGTGATGTCGTCAATCAGTTCTCTTCCCGTCTTAACCTGTTGATTCAATCCCCGACGAATCATTAAAAGAGATGCCAAGCTGGTTGGTCCAATTGTCCATGCCAGATACCCGTCTTGTAGAGTCGATTGGCTGCCTTTACAATTACACTCACTCACGTATGAACTTGTTACGCATATTGTGCCTGAGTCCATGTGTTTTTTCCTCTGTTCACGTATCAAGGTCACCACATTCTTTGGGAGTGTCTCATCCCTATCCGCGAGCTTTTTCTTATGACACTAGACAGTGTTACATAATATGGTTCTGTGTCACTGTTTAGCTCCAGCTTCCTCGTATATATCCTACGTTCGTTGCCATTATAGATCCGGGGTAGGACAGGTCTTCAGCAACCCATGCTTGCCGTAAAAGGCGACTATACTTGTCGTAAAAGGCGACTAACGGGATTGGGTGGTCAGGCTCGCTGACTTGGTTGATGCATGTCAATAATCCAAAGTGCATGAATCGATGCTCATGATGTCAATCACTGGATTGTCTGGTCCAGACTCAATTATTTACAGACCGCCGTCACATATAGCTGGAACATTGCTGAGTGCGGCGTTAAACAACAAACAAACCAAACCAAAATCCAACTGTGGGATAATTGTGTTGTGTGAGATAGGATAAGTTATAAATTTGTAAATTTTACAAAAAATTGTTTATTTATAATACTTATCCTTTCTCTCAAGCTCTATTTCCACCTGTCAATCCCTGCATCACAAATCCTCTCGCCTGTGAGCTCTAGAAAGAAAATGAGTTGGCTGGGGAAATCATGTGTACAGCGTGTTTAGAACTATCAGCATGAAAAGCGTGCATGACCCAGATTGTTGGGAGGTGACCATGGTGATGCTAAGTGTGTTCAGGTGAATTGTTTTTAAGAAGCTGAAAACCTTTGTTTATGCATTTCTCCACTTAGAATGGTAAGAAGAAAGATATGTGCATTGTGGGAGGTTGGATAAATATTATCAGTGTAGAAAATTCCCCCAAAATTCAGTCAGGCAACCAGACTAGGAAAATGTTGCCAGTCCAGGACTTTCTGGACTAACGAACAAAGGTAACAGAAGGGTAACGCTAAGAATAGTACTGTTTAATGTAAGTTCTCAGAAACTTTAACTCCCGACCATCAGGCATGCAAACTTTTCAGAACTGACCATCCATCAGTAAAATAGACCGTCTCGAACTGTCAGGCAGGCGGGTATTTTAAACACTGGTATTATTAATATGCAATTTTGAGTAACAGACTTGCTCATACTTTCATTTGGAGTTCTAAGAATCTGCCTTTTTCACCCTTTATAGCCATATTTGGGTGTTTAGCCGTGTTAGATTTACACAACATGCAAGCCAATTTGAACATGTCTGATAATTTTCAAAACAATATTTCAAGTTTACCATAATTCTAAAATTGGTCCAGTGGTCCAAAATGGCCGCCTACCCCTTCCTTTGTCTGTATTAGTGTAATAACCACAAAGTAGACATTCTGCAATTCCTGGCACCCAAACAACAATGATGTAAAAGGCTACAGTTGCTATAAATATCATGAATGTGTATTGACATTACTATTATTTTTTTAGGATGCATACATCAAGTATTCCGAGTGTGTTCTGAGCATTGTCAGCAATCTTCTCCACAGTGTTAAAGAAGATGGTAATTATCCTCTTGCTCTTGAGTTGTTTGCTTCATCTGTATCAAACACGGAACAGGTGTTACTGGAGTTGTGCTTGTTGCGCTGTTATCAGTACATCATGACATTCTATAAATAAGCACAAGTTTGTTGGTGGCCCGGGTGGTCTGGTCATCCAAGGCGCCTCAAATCGTTGTGCAGAGTTGCTTCCCTTGGGCGTGCCTATCATTGTGAGTTCAAATCCCGGTGGGGCGGTCGGGTAGTCTAGTGTTTAAAGCGTTCTCATGTCACGCCGAAGACCCGGGTCTGATTCCCCGACATGGGTACAATGTGTGAAGCCCATTTCTGGTGTCCCCCGCCGTGATATTGCTGGAATATTGCTAAAAGTGGTGTAAAACCATACTCACTCACTCACTCACTCACTCAAATCCTGGTTCACCCCAAATGTTTCCAGGTAGTCTGGACCATACCCGTGGTCGTGGGTTTCACCAAATAGGTTTCTGGCATGCCCAAGGGGCACAACTCTGCACAACAAATTACAGCGTCTTACTTGACTCGGCCACCTGTGCAAATAAAGAGTCACTTGAGAAAGGATTTTAGGGAGAAATATTTATTTTAAGTGTCTACCTAGTAGACTGGTTAGTTAAAGCCACATCAAACTGTTCATGGATCGGTTTTGAATGTGATTAGTAAAAGTTTAAAAATGTCTTACAGTGATATTCCTCACTCACTCACTCACTCACTCACTCACTCACTCACTCACTCACTCACTCACTCACTCACTCACTCACTCACTCACTCACTCACTCACTCACTCACTCAAATGTATTGAATAATCTTAAACATGGATGTTTCTACAGAAATGTTTGTACAGAAATGTCCATACTGTTCAGTGAGTGACTTCAGTGTTTACCCCTCAATTACTAATTTCAAGGGTCCTTACAGGAAATATGAGGGTGTAAAGTAATGAAATTGTGTAGTGATAATTACTTTAATAACAGGACTGTTACAATTCTCGTCAAGAATTTGATACAATAAATAATATTGTGTGCCTCTTTGGGATGCAATATGTTTTTTTTCTGCATCCACTCTATTCATCTCTGTTTACTGGACATACGTTTCTTCATTATGACTGTGATCAAGATGCTTCAGGGAAACATACACACTTTTCATTGCTGTTACTTGTTCACTGTTCTGTACTGTTTGTTTGTCGTCGTTCTGCAGGGGGCAGAGTCGTGGCCTCCAAGGAAGTTCTCCGTCACATCCAGCTGGGCCAGCAGTGCATGGACAGACTGGCCTCTCTCATACAGGCAATTGGTAGGTGCCGACTGGCTTCTCTCATACAGGCAATCAGTAGCAGCCGACTGGCTTCTCTTATACAGGCAATCAGTAGGTGCCGACTGGCTTCTCTCATACAGGCAATCAGTAGGTGCTGACTGGCTTCTCTTACACAGGCAAACAATAGGTGCCGACTGGCTTCTCTCATGCAGGCAATCAGTAGCTGCCGGCTGGCTTCTCTCATACAGGCAATCAGTAGCAGCCGACTGGCTTCTCTCATACAGGCAATCGGTAGGTGCCGACTGGCTTCTCTCATACAGGCAATCGGTAGGTGCCGACTGGCTTCTCTCATACAGGCAATCGGTAGGTGCCGACTGGCTTCTCTCATACAGGCAATCAGTAGGTGCCGACTGGCTTCTCTCATACAGGCAATCAGTAGGTGCCGACTGGCTTCTCTCATACAGGCAATCAGTAGGTGCCGACTGGCTTCTCTCATACAGGCAATCAGTAGGTGCCGACTGGCTTCTCTCATACAGGCAATCGGTAGGTGCTGCAGTGTATGGACAGACTGGCCTCTCTCATACAGGCAATCGGTAGGTGCTGCATTTTATGGACAGACTTTTTTATTATAAAAAAGACAAGTGGTAAAAGACGACTATGCTTGTCGTTAAAGGCGACTAACAGGATTGGGTGGTCAGGCTCGCTGACTTGGTTGATGCATGTCATCGATCCCAATTGTGTGGATCGATGCTCATGATATTAATCACTGGATTGTCTGGCCCAGACTCGATTATTTACAGACTGCTGTCATATAGCTGGAATATTGCTGAGTGCGGCGTTAAACAACAAACCAACCAACCATCCAAAAAGGAAAGTTGGAACTTTACACTGCATGCTCTGTGCACAATTCAATTTAGCTCTGTTCAGTGTCAAGGTAACCCAACTCTACATCGAAAACACATGTTTTTTACCTGTTTGACACTGAATTGTATTTTTCAGTTGCGACCCAGAAGTCCCCTATTGGTCAGCAGGGGGCACCTGCAGCAGAGAGAAGACCAGCTGACCAGACACTGGACCTCCGGCTGGCCACAAGGTTCTCCCAGCCTGTCCCACCTCTCAACCCTGACAACTCCCCCTATGCCTTCAGCAGGTGGCTTACCCATACACTCGCTTGTGCTGAGGGACATGCCATGTATTACAGGGGAGGGGGGAAAGGGGGGAGGGTAAAATGTTCAGAGACTGGGTGGTACTATTTTTGGGTAGGATCACATTTAATGTTAGGCCAGCCACAAGTAAATGTTTGATTTATGGAGGAACCTTCCCGAAATGGTGTACATACTGAAATTTTGAATAAAATTGATAAAATATATCACAAACAAAAGTCCAGATATCCATTGAACACGTTTTCATGACTAGATAGTATAATAATGGGATTAAATTGTGTACTTCAGTTCGGATTTGTTGACAGTTATTTCCGGTGTTTGATCCTCGGTGTGATCAGCTCATAATGTTTTCTGAGATGGGGAAAACATTGTGTCATTGTAAACCTTGAGTTCATTAAAAATGTAAGTAAATTTTGGGAGCCATGAGTTACCGCTCGCAAAAACCAAGTTAGCTATATTAAAGAGTGCAATAACGAGGGAACACTGAATATGTAAAAAAAATCAAACACCATCGAAAATCATCCTATTTCACCACTAGTATTGTTGTTGTTTTTTGGAATAAATAAACCTGTTTGATGAACAGTCTTTCAAAATGGAAATTTATGGCTGAAAATGTATTCAGAATAAAAAATGAGCATCTTTGATCCTACAGTACTGTATAGGTCCCAGTATTTGGAGAAGGATGGTTCCCTTTGTTTAGAACTGCCATGGGTAACAATGGCCAGCTCCCCCGACCCTGGAATACATGACTTGTCCCGTGTGTGCTGTGACACTAACAACTGTGCAGGTGAATTATGATATGGCTGTTATCAAGTTAGACTTACCAGCCCAATCATTAAGTTTTTAGTTCACAAGCTGCTTTCTGTTGGGCTATTTTAGCCACCAACTGTTACCAACCTGATGTCTCTATCAGAGTTGGGATCAAGTAGCAACAATGTGTCATCTGGATGTGTGTCCTCTTCCTCCTCGAGGATCATCCAGGACACAGGATTCATTTATTTTTAGCAGTATTTTGTTTCAGTGAAGGCAAAATGGTTGGGAAATGGTAAAGACAAAATTTATGTTGTCACGGTTTGATTGAACATTCAATGAAACCAGCGACCTGTCACTGGAGAATCCCTGTACTCAGCTGCTACACTGGAATCTGTCTAAACTGGATTTTTGTAGGACCGTTTTGTTAGTCTGGTTTAGACAGAGGTCCAGATTATGGAGTTTTAGCAGGAGATGAAGGTTAAAAGACATTATGTCTAACAGTAAATACCAGACTGTAAATGCAGATTAGTCAGAGTTCACTCTTGACAGATTTCATTGTATTTCTGATGTGTAAATATTTTTCTTAAATCTTTATACATGTATGTAAAAAATCAAATATAACCCACTGAATTTATATCATGAATATTTTTTCATTGTTAGATTTAATCATTGCATATTCTTACAAACAATTGGTAACAGATGTAAAGCCTGTGTGATTCATCAACAGTAACTGCTGTGCACCCACACTGCTTGTTGTGAGTTGGTTTCCTTAAAGGTACAAGGTCAGATTGGCATTATATTAAAATTATATCTGTGTGCGGCATATGTAATATGTGAAAACATCCCATTCTGTGGTCTTTTGTACCCTGCCATCTGTAAAGATATCATTCATGACTATGTGAGCGCTAGGCAAATTTGACATTATCTAAACAGAGATTCATCAAAATAAGTTGCATCTCATAATCGTTTTCGCGTGTTATGAATGTGGCGTTACGTTTATACCTCCAGGAACCAGCCTTCAAACTTGACGCCAGTCCACTAGCCCTAGACTACTAAATTGTGCTGACGACAATTAAAAAATCCAGTGATGGTTGTCATCCCTGATAAAGGACACATATACCCTGAGTGATGCTGCTGCAACGAATTTGTCTTACCTACATGTTTTGATATGACATTATGAAAGGATCAGAACAAATTCAAAATTTATAGAAAATAGCTGTTCGATTAAGCGGAGGTTAGCTTGTGCTATGTCACATGACCTGAAGTCACCCTGAAGTTATCCCTCTTGTCGGAAAAAGCGTGCGGCCTTTGCTTGGAAGCAGGGTATAAAGAATTTATTCTGCCTCTCAGAGAGCCATGTGCAGCCTGACTTGCTCATGGTGGGGTATAAGGGATTTTATTCGCCTGCTGAGAAATATATTACCCTCCAAGGTGGGAAACATCATATTTTATCAAGGTCACGTGAACCTCAGATTTCCTCATTCTGACATTGAGGTATGATAATAAGTTTTGCAAAAGGCATCTGAGGCTCCCAGTGAGTGCCACCAATCATTACATATTTCTCTGTTTGCCATAAAAGGTGACTATGCTTGTCGTAAAAGGCGACTAACGGAATCGGGGGTCAGGCCTGCTGACTTGGTTGATGCATGTCATCGATCCCAATTGCGTGGATCGATGCTCATGACATTAATCACTGGATTGTCTGGTCCAGACTCGATTATTTACAGACCGCCGTCATATAGCTGGAATATAGCTGAGTGCGGCGTTAAACAACAAACCAACCAACCAACCAAACATATTTCTCAGTGAGAAGATATCACTGTGCAGAGCTATGGCAGTACTTGTGGACAGTCACCAGGGAGGCTTCATAGCGTGAAAGAATCAGTGTGTTTACTTTTAGAATAAATATCACTGAATATGTTGATTATTTCAATTGCGAAAAACATGTTGACCACAGAATGAAATGGAAATCTGACCATGTACCTGTAGAAACCAAACTTTCCAACCACACCAACCACACTGTAGAGTAAATCCAGGTTATGACAAGCAGGACTGAACAATTAAACTGTCGATAATGTCTATAGTTGAGAATAGATGCCATTGATTGATGAAATGAAGTGTGTTAACAAACAAGACACAAAACAGTGTTGAAAAGTTCTAACGAACTGATATTTCAAATCATTTCTCATCCAAATTTCTCGCCAGAAAAGCATGTTTACACATGTCAGAGGGGTACACAAAGTACGTAATCTAGACTACCAATTGTCGGACTTTCATTTTGTGGAAGCCTTGTGGCTGAGTGGGTTAGATCGCTGACTTTGTGTGCTGGCGATTAGGTGCCTCACTCTGGCAGTGTGGGTCCGAATCCCGGACTCAGAAAGTGTTATCCGAAATATGACATTTGTTAGAAAAGCATTTGTTGTGATATTGACAACCACAGAAATGTTTTAGAATATTGAGTAAATATTGACCTGATGTCAGAATCTCAAGTTCTATATTTGACCTTGTAATAATGAATGCTAGGTATGATTCTTGTGCCAGTACGCTGTTTGTCATAGCCTGGGTTCACCATATGTATACCTTCCAACACATTGGCATCAAACAAGAGCACTGCATTTTTTCTTACACACATAAACTGACCTGTGAAGATTTCGGAGTACCGGAGTAGAATAGGTCTTCAGCAACCCATGCTTGCCGTAAAAGGTGACTACACTTGTCGTAAAAGGCGACTAACGGGATCGGGTGGTCAGGCTCGCTGACTTGGTTGATGCATGTCATCGATCCAAAGTGCGTGGATCGATGCTCATGATATTAATCACTGGATTGTCTGGTCCAGACTCGATTATTTACAGACCGCCGTCATATAGCTGGAATATTGCTGAGTGCGGCGTTAAACAACAAACCAACCAACATCCATAAACTGCCAGTGCTTAGAACTCTCTGAGAGAGCTTTCTGAGGCAGATTATGTTCCAATACCAATACTTGTCATTGGAGTGAAATGGGGACTGGCGTGCCATGATGGCCGTGGAGAGGTACTTTCCTTCGGGAAAGGTCAGCTCCTATATGCGAGTTAGTGAGGGAAAATTGTGTTACGCCCCATCAACAAATACAGCAGATATTAACAGCAACTGTGTTTTGTCTTGTGGGCTAACATGCCCTGGCATTCATTGCTGCCATTATTATGTTCAGCCTCTTAATAATACTGGTCCCATTAAAACAGAGTACCTGCAATTCAGTTGTGTGGATCGATGCTCATGATTTCAATCACTGGATTATCTGGTCCAGACTCGTTTATTTACCGGCTGCCATCATATAGCTGGAATATTGCGACGTTAAACAACAAACAAACAAACATACCTGAAATTCATGTTCCTGCATTTGAAGCAGACATAAAATCATTAAACTCCAGACCCTCTGATTTGATTTGTTCGTTTGCTTCTTGATTAATGCTGCGCTCAGCTTCATGACGGCTCTCAGTAAATAATTGGGTCTGGACCAGACAATCCAGTGATTGAAATCATGAGCATCGGTCTACGCAATTGGGATACGATGACATTCATCAACAAAGTCAAAGCCTGACCATTCGATCCCGTTAGTTGCCTGTTACAACAAGCATAAATTGCTGAAGACAACAACATGTCCAGTAAACAATTTATCTTTTGGGTAAAATTTGTTTCAATGTTTCAAATGGACAGTCCCTCGCTTAGAATCGCCCTGTACCCAGCACCTGAGGTTTGTGTGTCTGATCACTAGGTCCCATACTTAAATAGAGTCACCCCATTGGCACTCAGGAGCAGAAGATATCCCTGGGACTATTGTGAGTGATTACCTCTATAGTGGGAATTGTTGCTTATGCTGGTAAACACTGGTTTCCATGATCCAGACTTGGTTACATACAGACCGGACCCATGAAGATTCCGGGGTAGAGTAGGTCTTCAGCAACCCATGCTTGCCATAAAAGGTGACTTTGCTTGTCATAAAAGACGACTAACGGGATCGGGTGGTCAGGCTCGCTGACTTGGTTGATGCATGTCATCGATCCCAATTTCGTGGATCGATGCTCGTGATATTAATCACTGGATTGTCTGGTCCAAACTCGATTTTTTATAGACCGCCGCCATTTTGCTGGACTATTGCCGAGTACCAACCAACCAACCAACATACAGACTGAGTGATATGGCTGGAATAGTAATGACGGTGGCATAACACAACATTCAATCACTGACTTGTTTTTAAGGGTTGGAAATAAACATGTCATGACAGACTAATTCAAACCATGCACGAACAAATTTTCTTTTAAACGAAGTTTGTGGAGCCACCATTTAAATCTTGTTGCATAAAACTGGGTCATTGAGCTGTTCAGCTGTGTACTGGAACCTTACTGCTTGCTCATTTCACATTGTACAAGTAAATCTGCATCAGTATGATACCTTAGTTTTCCTCCCATTACCATCATAACACACAAGCTAGTTAATACAGTAAACATTGGTCTCTTGGAATTCTGAGGGTGATGTTAAGCAACAAACACACACTTTGCTAACGTAACAGTTTTCAACTGATGTCTCTTGACAAGTGAAGGTAAAAATGCTAGGTTACTGGGATAACTTGGGATAACTTGTTTTGACCAGGGCCCACTTACACAAAGCGATCTTAGCGCTAAGACTATTGTAAGCTTATGTTAAAATATGGGGGTTACGGTCATCCACGGACGTACATACAATATATTCCATATACGTCTTTGGGTCATCTTAGCGCTAACATCGCTTTGTGTACGTACTGGTCACTGGGATACTAAAGTCAACTATACTACTCAAACAAAGTTAAGGACCATCCGATTCTTTCATGTTACTATTGTTAATCTGTCTTGCCATGTATAGTTTAGCTTGATGATGTGGCTGATAGACTCTGACCTGTTAAAGTGTGACAGGGTGACCTATTTTCTCCAGGAAACATGGCCCCAGCCCCATGGTGATCGCATACAAACAGAACCAACAGCTGATGTCTGCCTACAAGGCCAGGCTGGCCCGGATACAGAAGGGTCAGGCCACCAGTGTGGCCTCCATGCTGGTAGGTCACAGATGCATTTTTAGCTCACCCGACTAAAAGTCAAGTGAGCATATGTCAGGGTCTGTTTATCCGGTGTGTGGCGTGCATCCTGCATCCTCCATCGTAAACAATGTAGCTGAAACTTCACATGCTTGTTCTCGCCAGCAGATCTTGAAGGCAGTACAATATTTCTTTACCAAACTTGGCACATAGATAGGTCTAGTCGTGAACTGGTGCCTTTTGATAGTTTGAGATTTAAAAAAAAAAGAAGAAAATTCAAGTTTCCATAGCAACAACTTTGACTAAGGCTAGAAATGGCAGTGGTGCTCGTTCCTGAGCAGTTCTTGAAGAACATACAATATTTCGTCTCTTAACATGGCACACAGACAGATCTAGCAGTGAACTGGTGCCTTTTTGATAGTTTGGGATGTTTAGAATAATTTATTTATTTTTAAATGTGTGTGCGTGCGTGCGTGCGTGCGTGCGTGCGTGCGTGCGTGCGTGCGTGCGTGCAAGTTGGTATTGACGTCATCAATCCTGGAAGTAGGGGATTCCAGGTTAGAACTGTTCCCAAGCAATGCCTGAGTGGTCAGACCAGGTGACTTGGTGGAGTGTATGTCACCTTATCACCACAGAGTGGATTGTGTGTCATAATATCAATCTGTAGATTGTCTGGTCCATACTCATTTGCAGGCTACTGTCACATAGCTGGAGCATTGCTGAGTGCGGTGTTAAACAATGCACGAACCAGAGGTAGTCTGGAGAGTACTTGTACTTGTGATTATCTGGAAGGTACTGACCAAGATATATGTGGAACATCATTTCCTTCCAGAGTCTGACTGTCCAGAGGAAGATGGCGGAGAACCTTGCTATAGCCAAGATCCATGAGGAAGCTGTATCCTTTCCTGTGTTACACAAGCATCTGTCTGATCTAAAACAGTAGTAAACAAGCACCTGTCTCATCTAAAACAGTATAAAACAAACACCTGTCTCATCTAAAGTAGTATTTATTAAACAATCTTGCAGCTGGGAAATCCTCTTGACTTCATTGGGAAACACCCTGCTTTTCTATCTCCAAGACAAATGAGTTCTCTGTCAGAGTTACGATATCTTATCTTTTAACGCAAGTTGTTAAGATTTTTCTTAGATAAGATCGTTTTGAAAATCTAGACATCTCACACCGTGATGTGACTGGAATACTGTTCAAAGTGGCATTAAACCCACTTTACTCATTTTATCTTTTAGGGGACGTTGTTAAGATATCATTAAATGGCATTTTGGAAGCTGTCCTAATAATGAAAACAGAGTGGACTTGTAGATTGCAAATTATTTAATTACTTGCTTCACCGAAACATTGCAGTGGAAGATATTTATTATAAAGTTGAAATCCAGTTGAAAGTTGACTCCATCTCCATTGTCTAGAGTAGCATGGTCATATTTTGCCTTAACAAGATCAACTCGGAAAATGTGATTTTAACGAGTACATTCTTAATCCTCCATAGGGGATAATTATCACTATTGTCTTAACGATTCACAAACGACTTCGTGCTATCAGTGAAGTGCCTGTAGCAGAGCTCCAGATAAGATGTGTATCTGCGTAAAATACGCATCAGAAATGCAGAAATACGCAGTAAAATCAAATCAAATACGCAACGAACATTACAGATACGCTACAAAATAAAACTTGTGCGTATCATCAAAATATTGTGAAGTAACCCTGCGTATTCGATTAGCAAATCAGCAACTTATTTTGAAATTATAACGGGCATTCCGTCAACCTTGCCAGAGTCCACGATGACAGTTACATCATGATCATTTGCCATCACACTTTCTTGTGGAAGTATCGTGGTATTTTGAGTCCTATAAAGCTCTCAAACCCAAACGAAACCAGTTTGCAGGGCCTAGATGAATAGTGTTTTTAAATATTTAACTTAAATACCCACATGTGTAAAAACTAGTGCGTAACAGAAATTTGAATACCCAGATAGAATTACTGATACCCAAAGATTTTTAAATGCATGGGTAAAATACCCACAACACCATAAGCTTATCTGGAGCTCTGTGTAGTCTTTTCTTATAAAGACGAAAATATATACCCTAAAAGTTTTACCTGTACCCCTCCATACATACGTTTAATATTTTAATGACATCAAATAATGTAATAATCATTCAAAATCTATCTGTATTCATTTATAAAGCAATGAAAGTATGTCTTGTGTAAATTACCTAAAATTTTGTATTATAATGTTTCTCTCTCACTGTATACTCTGTAATGTATAATGGACCTGTGGCCTACAATACATAATGAATAAAGACTACCGTATAGTCTTTCCTGTGCCTGGTATCATGTAACAGGATGAAGTGGTGTTTTACTGTCACATAGGTTTTTACTTTGGCCCTCACACAGACCCCCTGCTCTTATGTATTTTATGCAAGACAGCAGTAAATTTCTGGGTGTCTAACCTCAAGAGTGACACTTGACCATACACAGATCAAAGACTGTTTGAGACGCCTGAACGTGCGCACGCATGCACACATGCACAGAGTGATGTCCTAAGGTCCATCGTCATCAGGGTTAAAAAATACTCTTGTCCAAAAGACTAATTAATATTACTCATTAATGTCTGCTCTATAGACTTCATTACAATCTACATGTATAATGTACAATATTAGGAGAAGCATTAATATAGGCCTGTTTGCTAATCCTTTTTCCATTTTGTAATGCTATTTAATGTAAAATCTGAACATTAATGGAAATAAAATACTGTTTAAATCAAAAGACTAATTTAGGACTAGTAATTTAAGAATCGAGGTGGTCTGACTGACTGGTGTGAAATATGAAATGTCAGCCACATTATTTTGTTATCCTATGACCATATAAGTAGCATTATTGGACTGGAATTACAAAATAGTTAGTGAAACAAATATGTGAAAACTTCCCCTTGGTTTAGTTGCTGACAACTGGCCTCCAAGACCAGTTATTTTTTTGTTGCACTGTCCCAAGATATACACAAGGGAAAAGGATATATTTGCCAAATCCTGGATCTTGCATCATCTTCATCACTTTGCCTAGTTAAAGTGTTTGCATGCCATGTGGATAACCCTGGTTAGATTCCCACATAGGTGCAATGTGCAAGGCCCATTGTTAGTGCCCCTTACTTACATACTTATGTTGGAGATTTAACGTGCGCTTTCCGACTGCAAGCGTATGTCGCACACAGCCCGGCCAGGCCATTTAATGTGTTTTCAAAAAGGGGAAAAGTGAGTTTGTGCAACCCAGGAGGGGGGCTTTAGGGGTTACTTATATAGTAATTTTGAAATTTTGAGATTTGGAAAGAATGCCAAGAGTGGGTGGGGGACGAACTAAGGGAGCTGTGTGTGTTGGGTGGTTGTTAGATAAGGTAGTTTTGGTTTTAATATTTTATTGGGGGTTTAAATGCGACTAATTAGTCCTGTTTTAATTAGGTATATGCCTAAGGCTTTGAATTTTTCTAATTTATTTTGTGGATTTAGGATTGATTCTAGTGTAAGTCCGGTTTTAAGATTTAGGGTGGTCTGTAGTGTTGTTCGGTGTGTTTGGTAGTGTGTGCAGTGAATGAGTACGTGTTCTGGTGTTTCTTGTTGTTTGCAATGTGGGCAGTTTCCTGTTGTGTGTAGATTAGCTATTTTACGGTGATTATTTAGTTTGGTGTGGCCTGTTTGTAGTTAAGTAATTATTCTGTCGATTTTTTTGGATGGGTGTAGTATTTTTGGTTTATTTAGGGTTTTTTTTAGTACTTTCCTGATTTGGCTATTTGAGTTTTGGTATATATTTTGCCATTTTTTGTTGATTCTTTGTGAAAGTGACACTTTTGATTTCTGATTTTGAGCTGGGTAAGTTTAAGCTTATTTCTGGGAGTTTAAGGGATAATTTTGCTGCTTTATCTGCCTTTTCATTTCCAAAGATTCCTACCTGGGCGGGGATCCAAATGAACTCTATTAAAGACCCCAGTTGTGTTATGTCTTAAATATTGCTGGAAGTGGCATGAAAAAAACAACCAAACTTAATCCCTCCCTCATTAATCACCTCCATTAAGCAAAGCTCTAATTCCAGTATGTATGTAACTGTTGTGATGTGTGTCGGACATTGACCCAGTTGAGGACACAAAGGATTTAATACCATTCCCTTAATGAACTGAAAGGCAGTTAGCATATCACCTAATTAATTGTATTGGCCCCCTTGGTGCTTGTCACTTTCACGGCAAGTTATACACCAGCTGTTGGACACTACAAATAAAGAAGTTGACATCCATGAGTTCTCTTCCTTATGTGTATTACTTCTAAATGCCTTTCAAAGACTTGACTAAAAACACATCCGGGATACGCGAGAAACTCAGTTTTCAAATTTCATCATAAGGCCCTACACTTTAAAAAATCAGTTATCATACTTATCAATTTTATTAGTCGTGTTCTTTGCAAAGAGTAACCAATTAGTTTGCTGCTAATGATGGCAGTTTTCAAAAAGGTGACAGCCATGTGATAACTGTTACGACATAATGGCCTGTCTGTCAGATGTGCAAGGTGCCAATGGTAGTTACTGCTGTACAGAAGTGACCCTTCCGATGTGATGTTACCAGGACATGAGGGGTGTGAGTTGTAGGGGAAGTGACTGATCACATCTGTCCAAGATGATCCTCGAAAAAATTATGGAAAAGGTGCTGATTATTGGGAAAAAACTGTGAGTATTTTATAGTCCCTTTACTCAAGTGTGTGCCCTATGGTGTTTTACTCCTTGTTTATTGCAATTATGATCAAATTAGAAGCAATTTATTACAATACAGAAAAGGATATGATATTAATTCAGTACTTTACGGATGTCAAAGCCTATCATCTAAAGCAGTCCTGGTGGACAGGAAAATCTAAAAATTACCAATCCCCCTAATGTTTGTCAGTCCCAACTTTCAACGAACAAAAAACATGAAACTTACCTGGTTTTAATTCTTTCAACATCATGTTCAATGCAATGATGTCATCTCTGAAGTAACTTAGTTAGAACTACTAAAAATACAGTCTCAATTTTCTCGAAGCAAAGCAAAATGTTATTTCCTTTCATTAAAAATAGACAAGGGGAAACCCGGATGGAAACAGACAAGCTTATATGCTTATATAAAATAACAAAGATTTATAAAGTACATTATTTGCCGGTACACAGTGACTGGCAGTCACATGAATTACTGGTCCAAGCCTAAATTTACCGGTTAAAAACTGGTAATTACTGGTAGATGGGAACACTGCATGGTGAAATGTTTTTGCTGCCACTACCATCTATCCTAACTGATAGTATGAGGTAAGATTTGCTTCCAGTTACTGACCAGCAATATTTCTTCAGGTCTAACATTGAATTTAGTGTGTATATGATAGTGCATTCTTAGTTTTGATTTTATTTTTTCAGGTAACTGTAGCTCTTACCGAAATTAAAATGCAAACTGAGCAGTAATTACAAGTATATTATCCTAATATTTAAAGCCAGTCACATGTCACGTTCAGCTGTTTTTCCTGACATTATACAAGCTTGCCAAAAAGATGAACGAGAGACAGAGCCGACTCGAGGAACAAGCTCAAAGGTGAGCACCCTGTCAGTGTTATGTTACCTTGTCTTGTTTCACGGACAGGGAGTGAGAGAGCAATGTTATCTGCCCTGTGGCAAACATTCCCCTATCATTGCTGGAAAGGAAAGACTGTTCTTGCAGCTGCTATTGTGTGTAGTTGTTGTCCTTGACTGTTGAAACTTGTCAAGATTGTCAAGCAGACCCCTGTAATTGTGTTTTCTCAACAGAAGTTATATGCCCCGGGTATCTGCTTAGGATATGAAAGGGTGACATTGAAGGTTAGGGTAACTCGGTTTAAACTGCTGCCAAAAAGGTTTTTTATCAACAATATTGTATTTGGGAATTTGGCAAAACTATGTACACATGACCTCAAGGATTTGATACAAGTGAAGATCCCGGGGTAGAGTAGGTCTTCAGCAACCCATGCTTGCCGTAAAAGGCGACAAACGGGATCGGGTGGTCAGAGTTGGTTGATGCATGTCATCGATCCCAATTGCGTGGATCGATGCTCATGATATCAATCACTGGATTGTCTGGTCCAGACTTGATTATGTACAGACCGCCGTCATATAGCTGGAATATTGCTGAGTGCGGCGTTTAGGATTTGATGTCAATTGCTACAACTTTGGGTGACCTTTGAGTCAGGGCAAGGTCATTGGGGGTCACGTTATGAAACATGATTTGAACCTAGGGACATTCCGGTTTGATTCATGGAAAGAAAAGTACATTGTAAGCAAATGGTATTAATTATGAATAGCTAAATAAACTTATGGCTGTCATGTGTCATATTTGTGTCGGCCCGTGAAGATTCCGGGGTAGAATAGGCCTTCAGCAGCCGTAAAAGGCGACTATGTTTGTCGTAAGAGGCGAGTAACAGGATCGGGTGGTCAGGCTCGCTGACTTGGTTAATGTATGTCATCGATCCCAGTTGCGTGGATTGATGCTCATGTTGTCAGTCACTGGATTGTCTGGTGCAGACTCAATTACTTACAGACCACCATCATATAGCTGGAATATTGCTGAGTCCGGCGTTAAACAACAAACAAACAAACATGATTGTGTTTATTGCCAAGGTCACTTTTGATGTCATTCATTGTGAAATGACTTGTAATTACCGTATTCGACGTAATAAGCGCCCCGCTCTAATTAGCGCCCACGGCGATATTTGCTAATATATTGGCTCGTGAACAATCCCAATTAGCACCCTTTTCGATTGATCAATGTACACAATACTTATTTATTTGCGCTCATGTGTTATATGCACCCTTAATTATGGGCAATTAAATTCTGGAAAAATATATCTCTCGTATATAAAAGTTTCAGGCTGTCAGCATAAACCACGAAATTTATCTTTCAACTCTGTTTTTTTTTGACAAAATAATATTCTAATAAGAGCCCCCTATTTCTAATTTTGAGAGCGCCCTGGGCGCTTATTACGTCGAATACGGTAGTTTCATTAGTAAAGTATAGTCACGGTGGTACTTAGACTTCATATTTGTGGCACCATCTAAGTTACGACGAGAAATCTTCTTACCAATACCCTGAGACGATGCAAACTTTAGTCTTATGAATATTGATTGGACAGTGCTTGACAGGAATGATCACTAGGATATGAACAAGAATGGAGTAGAATTTCACTAATGTCCACCAAAGTTCAAGAACACAAGAAAGCTTATTGTAAAACATGGGGTTCATCTCTGGAATTTTTTTTTTTCATTCCTGGCAAAATAAAACATTTTGCAATAATTGATGATCCATTATTACCACTTTCAAGGTCATGTCAAATATCATGGTTATTCAGACATAGAGAGGCTTGTTAAAAATATAATTCAGACTATATATGTAGATTATGCCTCAGATTTGTAACACCTGATCGTCAAGGTGATGTGCCCTGATCACTTGGAGTGCGATATGTTGAACTATCGATATATTGCAATAGCTTACCCTCCGATTGCACCATATTGATAGGAATTTACAAATACCAATGGTATTGTCGATGGTATGCATTACAATCAATAGTTTCAATAGTCGCTGTTAGTTAATTATTGTACCAGAAAATGTTCTTATTGTCAAATTTCAAACCTGCTGTGTGTTGATTAGCAAAGATTATGACAGATTCCAATTAGAGTTACTTCCCTTTGGTTTGAGTATTGACATCAAGGAAAATGGACGACTTTGACATTATCGGCAATACTTTGATTTATTTTATTACATTGATAAAAAGAATACCAATCCTTAAGGTTGGTTTCACACTATTGCAATACTATTGCAGTGGTCGACAACTATCGTTATACTATTGCAATACAATCGCAATAGTCATCCCTACTTGTCACACACAGCAACAGTGTATCAATATTTCCTGTGTCAAACATGGTAGGGCTTCAACGGGTCCAAAAATATGGACTCGAGTACCCGAGGGGTAAGACTCGGCTCGTGCTTGAGTACCCGCAATTATACATCTGTTCAATAAAATTGGCAATTATCCTATAGTATACAAAATGAAAGAGTCACAATGACATCATTGATCACTAAGAAAACCATTGTGATCGCGTATCAAATAAAATACCTTTGAAGTTTGCATGCTAATTCGCTGAAGCTTCATTGAAATAAGAAGTGTCAACTTAGGAAAAGAAATTGTTTACATCTAAATGTAACACACGCCATGTTCAGGCTGAAAAAAATATTGCACACGCGATCGTCATGTGATGTATGTTGTGACTGGTGATTGGCTGGATTTTGGCAGGCTGGCTTCTTAGGTATAGCTTATATGATAAATAAAATAATTTGATGCCAGCGCCGAAGGAAATTGTCAGGAAATGACAAAATATAGATAATAAGTTTACGGTAACATTTTCAATGTTATCACAAATTCTCAAGTCAGTATTTGCCTTTTTGTTAATTGAAAACAAAATATTGAAAGATTACTAGGCTTGCAAATTTACAGTTGACTTCTTTAAGCCGTTTTCCCGACATTTGAAGAGATACTTAGAATGAGATACAGTAACACAATGTTAATATTCAATAAAGTGATGTCCAGTTATAAATATCTTATGAAAATATTGAATTAATGATGATTAACGTTTCAACGCTAATTTAGAATGAATAGGTCTACTGCTTGCGACAGTTTAATAGTTTCTTAAAACATCCCTTTTAAACAAGAAATAAAGTACTTTTTAAACCAGGAAATATCCTTATGAAATGGTTGTAAATAAGTGTATTGTTTCGAAAAATAACTAAAAGAAAAGCTATTGACACTTTTATTTGATTTTATTCATTACTCATGAATAAAAAAAGTTACATAAAGACACGTTTCTTTTAACTTATTGAGAGTCGACCAAATTAGAGTTATCTCCCTTGGTCGAGTACTCGAGTCCTTCAAACTGGACTGTCCCACTAAACTCAGCCCATGCCCGAGTACTCAAGTACTCTTTGAAGCCCTAAAACATGGTGGGCATGGCAGCAATGTCACTCTTATTAATGTCAAAGTAGTTTCATTCAAGAAGTTTCCTCTCCTACATTCGCACCTAAGTTATGAGACTTAGATTGGCAGTAGACAAACAACGGCCCATCAGCATGGCCACGTGTGACAACGAACCAATGTGTACTTGGCAGGTGTAAGCTGCCTTCTGCGTTGATGCATAACTTGAGCCATGTTTGTGTTCTCTTTAATGACCAGTTAACATCCCCCAAAGGACTTGACTTGTCTGTTGACCTGGGCCAGTCGGCTGTATCCCACTTTAGTCGAGCCAAGGTCAGGGACAGTTCAGGAGGGTGACTCAGAATTGCGGTCTCTTTCTGATACTGAAAAGTAATGTAGTTTTCAGTTTAGATATTCCACAGGAAATTAATCAAATACAGGTGATGTTAATTACATTGAAATGAGATAGAGGAAGGGAAAACTTGTGATTTTGTTTTGGATGAACAGAGAAAATATAATAGAATATAATCTAATGTATGGTCTCTGGGATGAAGAAACCGAAACCGAATATTGTCTTTGCTTTCATCATGTATACTACTCAAAAAGAACACTAGTTCTGTCATATTACTATAGTTGATCTGTCCTGCCGTGACTGATTAGCTGTAGCCATATGATAGAATCGGGTGTTTGATAACTTCTTTTGAGTAGTAAATTTCATGTTACACCAAACTAAAATTTCAGTATGGTGTATTTTGTGCCAGTTGTTTTTGAATCATGGCTTTTTGTATGGAGACCAGATATGTTTTTAGCTACAGGTGCAAAGCCAGATAAATAAAAACATAATTAAAACTACCGTATTCGACGTAATAAGCGCCCTGCTCTAATAAGCGCCCACGCTGATATTTACTGATATATTGGCTAGTGAACAATCCCAATTTGAACCCTTCCGATTGATCCATTTTCACAAGACTTATTTATTCGTGTTTAATACGCACTCGTGTGTTATATGCACCCTTAATTACGGGCAATTAAATTCTGGAAAAATATATCTGTCGTGTATAATACGCACATACTTTTCTTTTGTATTATTTCAGGCTGTCAGCGTAAACCACGAAATTTACGATCTTTCAACGCTTTCACCAAAATTATAATCTAATAAGAGCCAACAATCTCTAATTTTTAAAGCGCTCCGGGCGCTTATAACATCGAATACAGTATCAGCTAAATATTTGTTGGCATTTTCAATTGGCATTTTTTTGTTTACTATCATTTTGGATAAAATTCCAGGCCCCCCCCCCCCCCCCCTCCCTCCCTCTCTCTCTCTCTCCCTCTCCCATTAAATGGTTGGTCCCTGATATGTCTTTGTGCATTTGTGGATGTTTATAATGGACACACATATAACAAAGTGACAGATATAATGTACTGGTTTTTTATCCCGGTCATTTGCTTTGTTTATCCTGTATATATGCTTAATACGAACTACGGTTATAACGGACTAAAATTAGTGGCCCCTTTGAGTTTGTTATAACTGTATTGTATCTTTGAATTGACTTGCATGTTTTATCAAAGAGAATTGCCTTTTTTTGTTTTGTGCAAGAGAAGTGACATGCATGTGTTTGTGTGGCAGGCGATTTACAGCTCCTACTGGAATGTCTGAAGAAGAACAGGAACAGAGGCAGATATACAAGAAGATTCTGGAGTATGAGCAGGATGCTGTAAGTTACCCCATTGCTGAGAGACGGAGCAATTACTCTGGGTGAATACTGACAAAGTAAATGCCTATCAAAGAAGAAATCCTTAAGTAGCTTTATAATTTAGGTCACAATCAATAGCTGGAGACAATAATGACTATCAGTCGTTCAGGTCACCATAAATGGCTTCAAGATTGCTGATGTGGCGTTAAGCCAAAATCACTCAATCCTAATTGTTGGCCACCACAAATAGCTATGTGGCATTAAGTAATAGTTGAATGAAAATATGATCATGTATACAGGTAAATATTTTTTAACAAGTCAAATCCAAAGTGGGAAGTATTATAGGAGTCAAAGATCACATACCGGTAGCTAAAACTCAACTCACCACGCAATTGTGCCAGAATTATATTTTTTAAACTGAATCTTATTTGTAGACACATTTGTAATCACTGTCAACCAAATCAATCAAAACAAAGGTCAGAGATTCGAGGTCTCATTGCCTTCAGTTGCTGTGATACCAGGCCCCGCGGCCCTCTTTCTCCAGCGTTTACCCTGTGACTGGTCGGAAAAGTTGGTGAGTTCCGGCAAGAGTAACTCAAAGACTGTTTTGTTGAAGAAGGCCCTAGTCGTTTCAATTTTCCCATTTTAGTTAGGTTTCATGTCAGTATTAAAGGAATTAGACCTTACATAATTACTGCAACAAACTATTCAATATTTACAATATTCTTTTTACAGAAATGGCTGGTAACTTGGAGACAGAAGCTTCAGAGTAACCCAGAGGATGAGATCGTTATCAACCAGCTGATACAGGAGATACTTCGGTGTGTATAGACCAGCTGATACAGGAGATACTCCGGTGTGTATAGACCAGCTGATACAGGAGATACTCCGGTGTGTATAGACCAGCTGATACAGGAGATACTCCGGTGTGTATAGACCAGCTGATACAGGAGATACTCGGGTGTGTATAGACCAGCTGATACAGGAGATACTCCGGTGTGTATAGACCAGCTGATACAGGAGATACTCCGGTGTGTATAGACCAGCTGATACAGGAGATACTCCGGTGTGTATGGACCAGCTGATACAGGAGATACTCCGGTGTGTATGGACCAGCTGATACAGGAGATACTCCGGTGTGTATAGACCAGCTGATACAGGAGATACTCGGGTGTGTATAGACCAGCTGATACAGGAGATACTCCGGTGTGTATAGACCAGCTGATACAGGAGATACTCCGGTGTGTATAGACCAGCTGATACAGGAGATACTCCGGTGTGTATAGACCATCTGATACAGGAGATACTCCGGTGTGTATAGACCATCTGATACAGGAGATACTCCGGTGTGTATAGACCAGCTGATACAGGAGATACTCCGGTGTGTATAGACCAGCTGATACAGGAGATACTCCGGTGTGTATAGACCAGCTGATACAGGAGATACTCCGGTGTGTATAGACCAGCTGATACAGGAGATACAGAGATATGTTCCCCATGGGGATTCCAGGGTAAAATATGCCCCAGCATTCCCTGCTGGTAGTTAGAGGCGACTTAATGTACTGAGTTGTCAGGCTTATTGACTAGGTTCATTGCCTGTGAAGATCTGGGGTAGAATAGGTCTTCAGCAACCTGTTCTTGCCGTATAAGGCGACTATGCTAGGCGTAAAAGGATCAGGTGGTCAGGCTTGCTGACTTGCTGACTTGGTTGATGCATGTCATCATATTCCAATTGCGTGGATCGATGCTCATGATATCAATCCCTGGATTGTCTGGTCTAGGCTCGATCTTTACAGACAGCCATCATATAGCTGGACTATTGCTGAGTGCAGCATTTAACAACAAACAAACAAACAAACATCATTGCATGTATTGTAACCTGATTCCTTGGATCGCTGTTTATTTTATCGATCACTGGACCCAGACCTGATTATTTACATGGTGCTGTTTAACTGGAATAATGCTGAGTCATGTGTTAAACAACAGACAAACAAGTGCAGAGATATACAGGGCAGTGCCAGGATCTGCTTGTTCACTTTGATTATGATCCTTGGATTGTCAGCTCTATGCTTGTGTTCCTTGGATTGTTAGCACTATGCTTGTGTTCCTTGGATTGTCAGCTCTATGCTTGTGTTCCTTGGATTGTTAGCTCTATGCTTGTGTTCCTTGGATTGTCAGCTCTATGCTTGTGTTCCTTGGATTGTCAGCTCTATGCTTGTGTTCCTTGGATTGTCAGCTCTATGCTTGTGTTCCTTGGATTGTTAGCTCTATGCTTGTGTTCCTTGGATTGTCAGCTCTGTGCTTGTGTTCCTTGGTTTATCAGCTCTATGCTTGTGTTCCTCGGATTGTCAGCTCTGTGCTTGTGTTCCTTGGATTGTCAGCTCTATGCTTGTGTTTCTTGGATTGTCAGCTCTGTGCTTGTGTTTCTTGGATTGTCAGCTCTATGCTTGTGTTCCTTGGATTGTCAGCTCTGTGCTTGTGTTCCTTGGTTTGTCATCTCTGTGCTTGTGTTTCTTGGATTGTCAGCTCTATGCTTGTGTTCCTTGGATTGTCAGCTCTATGCTTGTGTTTCTTGGATTGTCAGCTCTATGCTTGTGTTCCTTGGATTATCAGCTCTGTGCTTGTGTTCCTTGGTTTTTCCAGCTCTATGCTTGTGTTCCTTGGATTGTTAGCTCTTTGCTTGTGTTCCTTGGATTGTCAGCTCTTTGCTTGTGTTTCCTGGATTGTCAGCTCTATGCTTGTGTTTCCTGGATTGTCAGCCCTATGCTTGTGTTTCCTGGATTGTCAGCTCTTTGCTTGTGTTTCCTGGATTGTCAGCTCTATGCTTGTGTTTCTTGGATTGTCAGCTCTATGCTTGTGTTCCTTGGTTTGTCAGCTCTGTGCTTGTGTTTCCTGGATTGTCAGCTCTATGCTTGTGTTTCTTGGATTGTCAGCTCTATGCTTGTGTTTCCTGGATTGTCAGCTCTATGCTTGTGTTTCTTGGATTGTCAGCTCTATGCTTGTGTTTCCTGGATTGTCAGCTCTATGCTTGTGTTTCCTGGATTGTCAGCCCTATGCTTGTGTTTCCTGGATTGTCAGCTCTGTGCTTGTGTTCCTTAGATTGTCAGCTCTATGCTTGTGTTTCCTGGATTGTCAGCTCTGTGCTTGTGTTCCTTGGATTGTCAGCTCTATGCTTGTGTTTCCTGGTTTGTCAGCTCTCGGTTGTGTTTCCTGGATTGTCAGCTCTATGCTTGTGTTTCCTGGATTGTCAGCTCTATGCTTGTGTTTCCTGGTTTGTCAGCTCTCGGTTGTGTTTCCTGGTTTGTCAGCGCTATGCTTGTGTTTCCTGGATTGTCAGTTCTGTGCTTGTGTTCCTTGGATTGTCAGCTCTTTGCTTGTGTTTCCTGGATTGTCAGCTCTGTGTATGTGTTTCCTGGATTGTCAGCTCTGTGCTTGTGTTTCCTAGATTGTCAGCTCTATGCTTGTGTTTCCTGGATTGTCAGCTCTGTGCTTGTGTTTCTTGGATTGTCAGCTCTGTGCTTGTGTTCCTTGGATTGTCAGCTCTATGCTTGTGTTCCTTGGTTTATCAGCTCTATGCTTGTGTTCCTTGGATTGTCAGCTCTATGCTTGTGTTTCTTGGATTGTCAGCTCTATGCTTGTGTTCCTTGGATTGTCAGCTCTATGCTTGTGTTTCTTGGATTGTCAGCTCTATGCTTGTGTTCCTTGGATTATCAGCTCTGTGCTTGTGTTCCTTGGTTTTTCCAGCTCTATGCTTGTGTTCCTTGGATTGTTAGCTCTTTGCTTGTGTTCCTTGGATTGTCAGCTCTTTGCTTGTGTTTCCTGGATTGTCAGCTCTATGCTTGTGTTTCCTGGATTGTCAGCCCTATGCTTGTGTTTCCTGGATTGTCAGCTCTTTGCTTGTGTTTCCTGGATTGTCAGCTCTATGCTTGTGTTTCTTGGATTGTCAGCTCTATGCTTGTGTTCCTTGGTTTGTCAGCTCTGTGCTTGTGTTTCCTGGATTGTCAGCTCTATGCTTGTGTTTCTTGGATTGTCAGCTCTATGCTTGTGTTTCCTGGATTGTCAGCTCTATGCTTGTGTTTCTTGGATTGTCAGCTCTATGCTTGTGTTTCCTGGATTGTCAGCTCTATGCTTGTGTTTCCTGGATTGTCAGCCCTATGCTTGTGTTTCCTGGATTGTCAGCTCTGTGCTTGTGTTCCTTAGATTGTCAGCTCTATGCTTGTGTTTCCTGGATTGTCAGCTCTGTGCTTGTGTTCCTTGGATTGTCAGCTCTATGCTTGTGTTTCCTGGTTTGTCAGCTCTCGGTTGTGTTTCCTGGATTGTCAGCTCTATGCTTGTGTTTCCTGGATTGTCAGCTCTATGCTTGTGTTTCCTGGTTTGTCAGCTCTCGGTTGTGTTTCCTGGTTTGTCAGCGCTATGCTTGTGTTTCCTGGATTGTCAGTTCTGTGCTTGTGTTCCTTGGATTGTCAGCTCTTTGCTTGTGTTTCCTGGATTGTCAGCTCTGTGTATGTGTTTCCTGGATTGTCAGCTCTGTGCTTGTGTTTCCTAGATTGTCAGCTCTATGCTTGTGTTTCCTGGATTGTCAGCTCTGTGCTTGTGTTTCTTGGATTGTCAGCTCTGTGCTTGTGTTCCTTGGATTGTCAGCTCGGTGCTTGTGTTCCTTGGTTTGTCAGCTCTGTGCTTGTGTTCCTTGGTTTATCAGCTCTATGCTTGTGTTCCTTGGATTGTCAGCTCTGTGCTTGTGTTCCTTGGATTGTCAGCTCTATGCTTGTGTTCCTTGGTTTATCAGCTCTATGCTTGTGTTCCTTGGATTGTCAGCTCTATGCTTGTGTTCCTTGGATTGTCAGCTCTGTGCTTGTGTTCCTTGGTTTGTCAGCTCTGTGCTTGTGTTCCTTGGATTGTCAGCTCTGTGCTTGTGTTCCTTGGTTTATCAGCTCTATGCTTGTGTTCCTTGGATTGTTAGCTCTATGCTTGTGTTTCCTGGATTGTCAGCTCTGTGCTTGTGTTCCTTGGATTGTCAGCTCTATGCTTGTGTTCCTTGGTTTGTTAGCTCTATGCTTGTGTTCCTTGATTTGTCAGCTCTGTGCTTGTGATGGACATCTAGGGCCCTGTCAGTCTTGCTGGGATATAACCGAAATACTATTCAGGCGGTCGGGTAGCAGGTACATTTCTGGAGTCCTCTGACGCGACATTGCTGGAATATTGCTGAATGCGGCATGAAAACATACTCACTCACTCACTGTTCAGAGTTGCATTCCTATCTCACTCATTCATTTTGATGTATTTTCAGGTGTTCAGATCATCCACTGACTCAACTCTTGAAGTCATACCAGTACAAGATCTACGAACGACTCTACCCATTAGTGTCAAGCAAGATGATGAAACTGAAGGACATAACAGTGCCACTGCCTGTGTATCTTTACCCTGTCGAGGAGTTATCTGATGCAGGGAGTAGCAAGGAACAGCCTTCAGATACAGGTGCTTCTGGGAGTGTAACGGAACAGCCAGGAAGTGTTCAGGAATACATTAGTGATGATTGCAATAACTCAAATAATGGTGAGAATTTAGAAAGCGATTCAATAGATTCTAGTCAAGAGCGTTTGGATGAGGATGTGAACGACAGACAAGATGTTATGGCTAAGGATGATACAGATATTAGCCATTTGGAAAATAATAATACAGTGCCACAAAGTAAAGTGAAATCTAGTCATGAAAATGCAGATGATTTCAGTTGTGATGATGAAACTGAAGTAACCCGAATCCTGTCGGAAGCAGACTCAGTGATTGGGGATGATGCGAGTTCTGGCGGAAATGAGGAAAGTTATGTGAAAGAAATGGACGAAATCTGTGAAAATTCTAAAGAAGATATCGAAAATGCTATTACAAAAGGGAAACAGTTAGAAAAACAGCTGACAATTGAAAATGAAAAAGCTAAAACTTTCCTTCAGAGGGTTTCCGAATATGAAAAATATAATGAGGAAAACATGGACGATTTGTTTGACAATGAACTGGATGATGATGTAATTGAAGATGATCCACTAGAGACAAACGTTTCCCACGATCCACAAAGAGCACCACAGTCATCGGTCCAAAACAATGGCCACTCCGAAAGCACTGACAATCGGCCCTCAAAAGGTATTCCAAAATCTTTATCTATGGACTCTGGTTCAAGTGTATCAACTCCAGACAGCTTACTCAAGCCATCACGATCAGTAGACTCATTATCCAGCTCTGAAATGACTAAATTGGCAGAGGAGGCGTATCAGAGACATCTGAGCGGTATTTCCCAGGATGTGCACTGCTTCATGGAGAAGCTACTGGTCATGTTTACCATTGCGTACGAGCACCTGGACTCACCCACGGGCAGGGATCAGTGCTATGCTTCTTTGGAGGAGCCCTTCTTCAAACCCATATGGAAATACCTACTTGCTCTCTTCAGGTAGGGCGTTTTGAGAAATTGTGGTTTGAGTTGAATCAGAGACCATATGTTGATAACCAGAGATCCTATAGAGAGTCTTGTGGCTGTTTTTGAAAATTATATCCAGGGTATTCATCAACAACCTGGTCTTAAAAGACCGACCATTTGATATTCAGGGTGGGCAGGGGGCTGGGATTCTGTATCGAGATAAGATATTTTATCAGCTACAGCTGCAGTACCAGATATTTTTTTTATTTAAAACTCTGAGTCTAATTTTTTTTATAGGAAAAACACCTTGCAACAATGTAATTTTTGTGGCATGCAATATCTACTTTTTTTAACAGTCTGAAGTATAATTATTTTTTTATTTTTCATGAATTGTTTAGCACAGTTTATCTTTTTTGCTAATGTTCCAGCAACACTCCTACCTACCTGAGGTTTGGTGTATGTCAGTCACAAAGAGTCCTATCGACAATTTTGCAAGAATAAAAATTCAAACAAAATTTATTCTAAGTCCAATGAGGGAAGTCTGAAATGGAACAGAAAAATATGCTCATGCGACTTTGTTATAAGTCTTTATAAAACATGTGATTCATATAACTAATCAAGTCAATTGTAGAAAATTCTAGATGTGCATCTTGAAAAATAACAAAATGACGCTGCATTTGTTTTGTCAACACTGCTCCCATGAGGCATGTTGCATTACACTTGCATAGCCATGGTACACGATATGGAGTCTGTAGTAGTAAATGTGTACAAATCTTTATACTTGAGAGAGATAGAGGGAAAACATCATAATAGTTAAATTAGGGTGTATTACCGAACTGCCAAAGCTCTAAGGCTTTCATTCCAACAAGTCTACCGTATGATAAATAAAACAAAAAAGGTAGGGTTCATCTCAAAACCAAAACCGGGGCGTAAAAGGATATTAGACAGCTTTGATACATGTGTATTTAGGCGAACAGTGTAAAGCTTTATGAGCAGAAGGTTCCTCCGACTTGTAGTAGAACTAGGGATGGAATTATAGACCCAGGTAGACTGCCTGGTGGTCTATGACCGAGGCAATTTAAGGGGAAAATATTCCATACTGTCTAGGTCACATTATCGCCACACCATTCATGACTATCACAGTCAGGGCTTCCAGGTCATTACCTTGAAACCTGGGGAAATACGAATCATTTCACTCACTAGATGTGGCTACTAATGCAGTACACATCGCAATTGGTACCCCTGTCAACATATCACATTAAGTACAAAAACAACAATATTTTGAGACCACCCCCAGCTTAGTGGAGGGGCTGTTGTGAGGTCATCACAGCAAGACAGATGTTAAGTAATTACTTCAGGCTATAGTCTGTTTCATACTTACATGACAACAGTGTCTGTACCCTCGAGGGTGGTTGAAGTAGCGTAAAATTATTGTCCCCGTACGAGGGAATGTACGTCCCATATCATTCGAAGTATTTTCTGCATGCCAGGATTTTAAACGTAGTATATTCGTTATTTTAATCTAAGGCTTAACTGGTACACTGTCGCCAGTGACTGAAGGGATGATATAAATCCTGCCGGGGTCCATACAGGAAGCAAAGGCACTGTAAGTCCCCATGGTCCCCAGTATGGTGATCTCCCTTCAGTGGCTGACGATTTCTAGCCCATTTTTATATTGTGGTGTTCATTAATGCTTACTGTTTTTTAATATTCTCAACTAGTTTTAAATCAAATCTGTGATATTCTAGTTATTCTACTGTCCATCGTTGACAGCTTTTTATTTAGTCTAAATATATATATCATAAATGTATAACTTCTCGTCACGATATGGCTGAAATACTGCCCATGTGACGTTAAATAATAACTCACTCACTCACTACATGACAACATATGAATATTTTGCACTTTTAGGCCAATCACAGTGTCAGTTAAGATGGCTAAATAAGGTAGCTTTGTGTTATTTTGATATATGCTAATTTCATAGCCCTTTGATTTGTATTTATTAAATGAAGCCAGAAAAGTATTTTCTAGTGTTTCTGACAGTACTTCGGTAACAGTTGATCTTCGGCAACCCTGGCTTGTCCAGCTCACTGACTTCGTTTATCAGTGTTCGAAATGAGTGCCCGCGTGTAGGTTGGTTGGTTGTTTAACGCTGCACTCAGCAATATTCCAGCTATATGACGGCGGTCTGTAAATAATCAAATCTGGACCAGACAATCCAGTGATTAATATCATGAGCATCGATCCACGCAATTGGGATCGATGACATGCATCAACCAAGTCAGCGAGCCTGACCACCCGATCCCGTTAGTCGCCTTTTACGACAAGCATAGTCACCCTTTACGGCATGCATGGGTTGCTGAGGACCTATTCTACCCCGGAATCTTCACGGGTTGCCCGGGTGTAGGCACGAGGCAGGTAGATCTCCGTAGTTTCAAATTCTAATCGGTCCTCATGACCTGCAGTAAATCTGCGTGTGGAGGTATTTGTCACAATAAGTTGGATTTCTTTTACTTAGTGCCTGAAGAGTTAAGTCAGAATCTGCAGATTCAAAAGTCTGTTGTTCCGGATGGCAGTCTGGGAATTTATTTTATTTCAGATACTGTCATTGATGCAAGTCATCCTATCAAAATGCTCATGATGTCAATCAGTGGATTATCTGGTCCAGACATGATGATTTACAAATGTCATATAACTTGAATATTGCTGAGTGCAGCATTAAACAACAAGCACCAGTCTTGCTGTTGTTGCTGATGCCTGGTGTAAAGCTGATATCTTGTCTCTGTACAACAATTGATGGCTGACAGGTTATACGTGATGACATGTTTTGTTTGTTTGTTTGTTGTTTATCACCACACTCAGCAATATTCCAGCTGTATGACGGCGGTCTGTAAATAATTGAATCTGGAACAGACAATCTAGGGATTGATGTCATGAGCATCAATCCACACAGTTTTATACGATGACATGCATCAACCAAGTCAGCAAGCCCGTCAACCCGATCCTGTTAGTCACCTCTTACGACAAGCATAATCGCCTTTTACGGCAAGCATGAGTTGCTAAAGACCTATTCTACCCAGGATATTCACAGGGCTGATGACATGTGACTTGTGTATATATATATATATATATATATATATATATATATATATATATATATATATATAAATGTATTTAATACTATTTATGCACTGAGATACATTTCTCAATAGTAGGGTGATGCTTGTTAAGGGACTCTAAATTATATTTTATAAATCAAGCCAAAACTCCTAATTGTTGTTTTCATGTTATCAGGTTAGCAAACAAACCCCGAGAAATCCAGCTGGCATACAGAATGACTTCACAGAAGGGTTCAGAACCTAAAGACTTTGGTGTGTCTAAGAAGCTGTGGCTGGTGTCCTCTGATGGCGAGAACAGGATTCCATACAATCAGGCAGTGATGGAGCTGCAGAAGGTGAAGGAGTACTACACCATGCTCAGCAAGCTGGAGTGTGTGGGTAGGTCCTCTCATTGTACAGTCAGTGCTCAGCAAGCTGGAGTGTGTGGGTAGGTCCTCTCATTGTACAGTCAGTGCTCAGCAAGCTGGAGTGTGTGGGTAGGTCCTCTCCTTGTACAGTCAGCGCTCAGCAAGCTGGAGCGTGTGGGTAGGTCCTCTCATTGTACAGTCAGCGCTCAGCAAGCTGGAGCGTGTGGGTAGGTCCTCTCATTGTACAGTCAGTACTCAGCAAGCTGGAGTGTGTGGGTAGGTCCTCTCATTGTACAGTCAGTGCTCAGCAAGCTGGTGTGTGTGGGTAGGTCCTCTCCTTGTACAGTCAGTGCTCAGCAAGCTGGAGTGTGTGAGTAGGTCCTCTCCTCGTACAGTCAGTGCTCAGCAAGCTGGAGTGTGTGGGTAGGTCCTCTCCTCGTACAGTCAGTGCTCAGCAAGCTGGGTTTTGTGCATGTATTGTACAGGCAATTCTCATTAGATATTAACTATGCCCATAACTATAGTCAATAAATCATACACAGAAGTTGAAAGACCAAAAATGACATGCCATTCGCTCACTCACTCACTCACTCACTCACTCACTCACTCACTCACTCACTCTCTCACTCTCTCACCTATCGCCCATGTTGTGTTTCAGTGCGCGTGTGTCGGGAGGTGTGTACGTGTGTGGAGCAGCACTACAGTTCCGGGGAAGCAGACCCCAGCAGGAAGACGCCACCTAGCGTGTAAGTCCAGAAACACCAGGCTGTTTATATATATGGGATCTGTCAGTCCTGGAACAGTTATGATATTTCATTCAATCATTTGGCAGAATACAGTGCAACATATTTGTAATGACTCTGCAAAAATCATATCTGTTTGTTAGTACACAGATTGCCCCCCCCCCCCCCCCCCCCCCCCCGATCTCTGTACATCCATATCTAGTTTCCATAGTAACTGTATATTATAGTTTTTGTGTGATGTACGTTGGATCATGAGGACCTGCTGTCTAATCATTGAAATGGTTAGTTAGACCATGATCACACCTCGTGGTCTAACTAACCACTTCAACGATTAGATACCAGTCTCCAAGGCTACTTCAGGGGTATGGGTGGCCCAGTCGTCTGAGGCGCCGAGTTGTGTCCATTGGGCACGTCAGAAACCTATGATTAAGGGTTCGAATCACGGTTCACCCCTATGATGTTTCTTGGTTTGTCAGAACCATACCCATGCTTGTGGGTTTCACCAAAAGTGGTAAATGTCTGAGACCTGCATCACTTCGGGCTTTCCTCCCACATTGAGCTGACATGCAGCGATATAACTGGAATACTGTTAAAAGCGGCGTTAAACCCAACTCACTCACTCACTCACTCCAAGGCTACTTCAACCATGGCCAACATTTTAAGAACCCCAGCACCTAAAATGTTTAAACAACAATGTTTTGATTACAGTATTTAAGAGATATTCAAGAAATCTCTGCTAACGGTGAGAACACTGTGTGAGTTGCCTCTGGGTTATGCAAGCAGAGCCTTTTTCGCACGTGCACCTTGCTCTTTGCTAACTTACGTTATGAAATGTCCTGGGACAAGTATAAGACCAACTCAAGCACATTTATCAGTCACATTAATATTATTATTATGAGCAAACATTTCCCTGATCAAGATAAATGTATTTTCATTTCTATCCGTTGCTATGAACGAAAAGCTCCCAAATAACCTGTAAATACAATGTCTGGAATAACATAAAACATACTGCATAAATCACACATTTCACCAGTAGATATGGTAATTTCCTACAATTTCTTCCATGTCACCGTGGCAAAAGACATTCGTTATCCTTCAGGGGAGACTTTGCCAGTTCAAATCCAGCTTGTGACACGTTTTTTGTCAAATTGTTCTATCATTCGAGTCAGTGACAGAAATTAGAGTTCTGTTGGTGGCCAAACTTATCTGTGTTAGACCACAGATCGAAACAAATTGTTTGTTTATTTGTTGTTTAAAGCCGCACTCAGCAATATTCCAGCTATATGATGGCAGTCTGTAAATAATCGAGTCTGGACCAGACAATCCAGTGATTGACATCATGAGCATCGATCCACACAATTGGGATACGATGACCTGCATCAACCAAGTCAGAGAGCCTGACCACCCGATCCCATTAGTCGCCTCTTTAGTCGCCTTTTACGGTAAGCATGGGTTGCCGAAGACCTATTCTAACCCAGATCTTCACGGGTAAGATCGAAACAAAGAAGCTGTGGATTCTACTTGTGCATTGACATTTATGCACAGAATAGGGTTAATGAAGGCCTGAAAGGGACACAATAACATGACAATATTTAAACCAGATGTTTAAGAAGGGAGTACAGAACTCAGATAAACGCAGTTATGTATTTGTGTAGCAGCTTTCATATAAGGTATTTAATGGATTTATATTGATTGTTAAAAGAGGGCAGTCGGGTAGCCTAGTGGTTAAAGCGTTCGCTCGTCACGCCGAAGACCCGGGTTCGATTCCCGACATGGGTACAATGTGAAGCCCATTTCTGGTGTCCCCCGCCGTGATATTGCTGGAATATTGCTAAAAGCGGCATAAAACCATACTCACTCACTGATTGTTGATGAAATGAAATAGAGTTTGTACATACAATATTATTTGTGTTCAGTGGTGCTGACGACCTGCTCCCGATCTTGAGCTACGTCGTAGTGAGGTCCAAGATGCCACAGCTGGTCAGTGAGTGTCAGGCCATGTCCGAGTTCATTCATGAGGGGTGAGTTCACATGACAGACAATTAGGCTAAAAAGAAATAGTCTTGGTTCTCAGGCACCACCCGCATCATCATAAAAGTCTGCAGCACTTTTTTCCATTTTCCAAAAAATATAAAAATCCTAATATCTCATCCCAATGCAGACAAAAAATTGAAAATGGAAACGAAAAGAAACGTGCAATGAACTTTATGATGATGTGGGAAGTGCCTGGGAACCAAGACTATTATTTTTTCTAGCCTGCTCACACCATCAACCACTAGATTACCTGTATTAACACCTGCTCACACCTTCAACCACTAGATTACCTGTATTAACACCTGCTCCCACCATCAACCACTAGATTACCTGTATTAACACCTGCTCACACCATCAACCACTAGATTACCTGTATTAACACCTGCTCACACATGCAACCACTAGATTACCTGTTCACTCACCTGTGTTTTGTTCCAGGTACATCATGGGGGAGGAGGGGTACTGTCTGACTTCCCTCCAGACTGCCGTCAGCTATGTCACGTCGACCAATGCTGCCGGTGTGTAATCCAACACCAAGACAGATTCCAGCTGAACTCGTTTACCTGCTGCATTGTGATACACCTGGACATTTTGTCGACTACATTAAAGTATTCCTGTTAGAAACATGTAGGAGAGGGTCATAGCAATTGTTGTTTCTAATATATATAAGTATTTGTAATTTAAAGGTTTGTGCTGCAGCCATTAACTTATGATGATGTCCTCCACTTATTCTTTTAAGGTTTTTTTTCCTTCCAGCAAGTACTAAAACTACAAAAATTTAAGTCCAGGATTGACTTTGAATATGCACAGGGAGTTGTTTTTTTAGCTAATACCTTTTAATGGTTTTGCTTTGATGTATAAATAATAATACCTCATTATCTTTCGTGAACTTTTACTTTTAGACCTTCCGACCTTGGACAGACCATTATACTGATTCTGGGGCGGGGGTATTTTTTTTAGGGACAGCATCTTTTGGATTTGTGGGGTTGGGGTTTCCAGGGCATCCAACATGTCAAGTGAACAATTTTGTTATTTTCCCCTGTATTTTATGGGTATTTTTTAATATTCAATGGTCAGTTTCTAAGATGGTTGTATATGTGTGATCAAGTCGGCAGTGTTTGTTATAAACATACCATACACCAGACAGGTTGATTCTCCTGTTATAGAGATTAGCACACACAATGTTTGCAACATGCGGTTTTAAAAAGATATTTCAAAATACTGGGGTTTTTATTTCAAGAGGATAGTTTTAGGAAATTAATGTTAAATCATTCCAAAAAAACATAATTATTTATTTATTCATTTTTGCCTACTGCCTCTTTAGATAATGACCAAGAAATTCTGTTTACTGGACCTTAACATTGTCTGCCTGAAGTTGCCAATTATGTCATGAGTTTAAAACATCTTTAATGATAATCAAACTGTTCATGGCACCATTCTACAGTTTGAACTTAGCACTAATATTGCCATGTTTCAACATGAGACTTAGATCACTATGTGGAAGGGGCCACAGACCAAGCCTCACACATTTGTTGTTGTTTTTAAGACAAGTCCAGAGGACTAGTGGAAACTTTATTATTTCACTAATCAGCAGAGTTTGTAGCTAGTCTTGCTAGAGCAAGACATAGAGAATCTCACCCGAGTGTCTTTTGATATCAAATATATCAACACTAGATAGACACAATTTTATGGATAACAACTTCTTTAATACTGTAAAAAGCGACGTTTTGCTTGACAACGGTATAAGGATCTATACCGAAACGTCGCTTTTTACAGTATTAAAGAAGTTGTTATCCATAAAATTGTGTCTATCTTGTCATCCGCCAACTTCTAAGTAATGCCTATCAAACAAGATAGCAACACTAGTTGATAAAAGTGAAAAAACTGCGGGTGAGATTTTATTTATCATCCAACATCATTCTTCCAACCTTTTCAGTTTGTGGACAGTAATAATCAGTGTCTTCAGTGAAAAAAGTACTGCTTACAGCTTCAGTAGCAGAACCATTAGTGATGTCATTTGACTGTGATGTCATGGTAACCAATCATGTCACAATGGTCTGCAAAGCATTGTGATGCAATTTCATTGCAGCGATATCTACACTGTAGATATCGCTTGATCTCACCCAAGCAATATCTCCTATGGGAGCCAGTTTTTGATGATAAAAACCTTTATACTATGTTTACCTTCACTGTTAGTTTTATACAGTTCAAATTTGTAGCACAGTTGAAGCATTGAGAACTGGTTCAGAATTATAGCCTTAAGATGCAACTAGTCAATGAGTACCATCATGACAGCTGTGCTGTCCTCAGCACAATTTAGTTATCTCAGGCTAGCGGGCTAGCGAACTAGCGGACTAGCGGACTAAATGTCCCGGATCTGCAGATCTTTATGACAATTCAAGTTCATTGGATGGTGCTTATAGATGTTGTTTGCAGCAGTGCTGTCAAAGTACACTTTGTGACAATATTAAACTTGAGTCAATCAAAGAAACATGGGCTGCAGGCCTCTCATGTACCATCAGAAAATTGTATGTTACAACTGATCTTCATGTCCAGTAGCATGTGTCATCTACTTATCATATTGCTTGCCTCCTTATGTATGTAGGGGCAGTCGGGTAGCCTAGTGGTTAGAGTGTTCGCTTGTCACGCCGAAGACCCGGGTTTGATTCCTCACATGGGAACAATGTGTGAAGCCCATTTCCGGTGTCCCTTGACGTGATAATCCTGGAATATTGCCAAAAGCGGCATAAAACCATACTCACTCACTCATTATGCATGTATGTTTGTGAATTGTTTTGTATTGAAACACAACTTAAAGATATGTTATCGGGGTACTTTAATCTTATCAGACCCTATTGCCATGAACCAAACCTTAGTATCCTTGTGTGCACCAGGTATATTTTCAGTGTTAGAAATTGGCACTGGTTCTGAAGTTCTTGCCAAACTGCCTGATAGTAAAGGTATCATAAGGACTTGAAGAAATTTGACATTTTTAAGCGTTTTGCTGTATTTTTTTATTATAAGAACTAGTGGAAACTGATTTTGAATTTTGAATACACTTTGACACATCTTGTTAAATGTTCTCATCGAACCTTAGCAGGAAATATGAACAATATGTTCTGAAGTGATAAATAATCTTTGATAGTCTTCCACTATGGACAGACATTGATTTGTATTTTTACATACAGCTCTGGCAAATATTTATGGGTTAAGACCTATTGTTATCCATATAGACATTTCATTTGTCAATACAGTAGACTATGTTTTATAACGAACACGCATATCACGAAGTGAAGGATGTAATTAACTTTTCTTTTGATGCCAGCCATTTGCCATATATAAAGTTGATGAATATAACGAACACGCTCATATAGAAATAACGGATAAAACCAACTCACCTTGTGGTCCCGTGTGTAGTCTGTCAACAGTAATGTTTAAGTGTATAACGAACTGTTAATCCCGGAGCTGAGCTCCTCGCGTGTCACCAATCTGCCTATCAAAACATCCGCTGCCAACTGGTGCTGTTCAAAGCATCAATAAACAATTCAAGGCAATTGGTTTACTCGTAAGTACTGACGCCTTGTCTCAAATTACACCCGCAATTAACAATAGTAACACAGTGATTGAAGTGGATATATTCTACATGTACAGTGCTTACTTTTGTTATTTATTGAGTAACATGATGTCACATGACTTGATAAAAGATGTCTGAAGGTCGATACAATGAACTAAAATTAGTGGTCGCCTTGAGTTTGTTATGACCGTAGTTTACTGTATTTTGGGTGTATCACGATGGTTTTGTTGTTTAACGCCGCACTCAGCAATATTCGAGCTATATGACAGCGGTCTGTAAATAATCGAGTCTGGACCAGACAATCCAATGATTGATATTATGAGCATCGATCCACTCAATTGGGATTGATGACATGCATCAACCAAGTCAGCGAACCTGACCACCCGATCCCGTTAATCGCCTCTTACGACAAGCATACTCGCCTTTCACTTCACGTCAAGCATGGGTTGCTGAAGACCTATTCTACCCCAGATCTTCACGGGTCGGCAAGCATGGGTTGCTGAAGACCTATTCTACCCCAGATCTTCACGGGTCGGCAAGCATGGGTTGCTGAAGACCTATTCTACCCCAGATCTTCATGGGTCGGCAAGCATGGGTTGCTGAAGACCTATTCTACCCCAGATCTTCACAGGTCGGCAAGCATTGGTTGCTGAAAACCTATTCTACCCCAGATCTTCACGGGTATCACAATGGTCATTACACAGCTGAACGTATGTAAATTTCATGTAATTAATGAATCAATAATGGAAATAATAATCTATATGTGCATGCAGTGTATTTACATTCCTTTGTTTCTCAAGTTCTGTAAAAGATGAACATTGTAATGTTCAATGTGGGAATTTGCCCTTGCGTTTATGTCACCTTGTGATACAGATAACCACATGTGAATAATATCAGCATGTCAGTACAGTGTGTCAAATAACATGTGATGAATATGGCAGAAATGTTTATATTATACAAGTTATTACTTTTGACGAGGTCAATATGCGAAAACAAGGACCCTCAGACCTGACCCCTTTGACCGTCAGGTCCTCACATATTGATGTGATGATAGGTAATCATTCGCTTTAACTTAAAATTCACTTTAAAGTTTATGAATCCTTTAAACCATCCTCTGTTTCATTACAGTCACTTTAATAGCTGCGAACTGTGACATGTTAGTACCAGACATCATCTTGTTTTCTAACAGAGGAGTCAATATACGAGATTAGTGTCAGTGACATGATTTTGGGGTCAACCTTCAAATGTTTTCTTTTATCATGTTGTACGGATTAACCAGTAGAATTGCAAGATTCTTAATGGAGTTATAACGATATATGATAATCGTTAAGGTGATAGTGTGATGAAGATACAGATGAGAAGGTACACGTGATGGTGATGCAGACAGTAGTCCGAAGCCTGGACCCCTTAACATGTTGTTGGTTGGTTCGTTGTTTAACGCCGCACTCAGCAATATTCCAGCTATATTACGGCGGTCTGTAAATAATCGAGTCTGGACCAGACAATCCAGTGATTAATATCATGAGCATCGATCCACACAATTGGGATCGATGACATGCATCAACCAAGTCAGCGAGCCTGACCACCTAATCCCGTTAGTCGCCTTTTACGGCAAGCATGGTTTGGGGAGGACCTATTCTACCCCGGATCTTCACGGGTCGTGATAAATGTGCTTGAGATGGTCCTATACTTGTCCCAGGACATTTCATAACGTAAGTCAGCAAAGAACGAAGTGCACGTGTGAAAAAGGCTCCACTTGCATTAGGCAGAGGCAACTCACAGTGTTCTCACCGTTAGCATATATTTCTTGAATATTTCTTAAATACTGTAATCAAAACATTGTTGTTTAAACATTTTAGGCGATGGGGTTCTTCAAATGTTGGCCATGGTTGAAGTACCTTGGAGTGAGTGAGTGAGTGAGTTGGGTTTAACGCCGCTTTTAACAGTATTCCAGTTATATCGCTGCGTGTCAGCTCAATGTGGGAGAAAAGCCCGAAGTGATGCAGGTCTCAGACGTTTACCTCTTCATGGGTCCCCATAACATGTCTGACTGTGAGCTCGGCTATTAATAGCCCATATGTTTATGCCCACATTGACAGAAAAGGGTGCCATTGACAGATGGACTAGTAGGCTCAAACTTTAATGGAACAGACCTGGACCCCCTTCCCTACGCGATCTTAGCACTAAGACGATCGTAACTCCCATACTTTAACAAAGACATATGACTGTCTTAGAGTTACAATCGCTTTGTGGAACGAGGCCCTAGTAATAATTGAGGTGAGATTAGTTCAGTTATTTTAAGATGGAAGGGAAGTGTTTTTAAGACGTGAAGAAGTGAATTACTGTTTTCTTGTAGCAGTGTGTTGCTGGTGACATTCTGCCATACTCCATTGTTCATCTTCATCTCAAATTGATTTTTTAGGCTCTTTCATGAGCTCACTACTTAAACTATCTGTGATTAGCCTTCAGTGTCGTTCATTCAACCCATGTCTTTCACCTTTGTGTATGCTTACATAATAAAGAGCAGTATAAGATATATTACCTGTTTTGTTAAATGTTTTACGAATCAACTAGGGATGGCTGGGCAGAGTTGCGTCATCTAGATGTACAAATTATGGGTTCAAATCCAATATCTGCCCTGATGATGATTCTTTGTTTGACAGCACTGTACTCTGTCGGTTTTCTTGTGGGAGACCGCCTCCGTGGTCTTGTGGTAGAGCGTCCGCCCGGGGAGCGGAAGGTCCGGGGTTCGATCCCCGGCCGTGTCATACCAAAAGACGTTAAAAGATGGTACTTGTTGTTACCCTGTCTGGCGCTCGGCATTAAGGGGCTAAAACAAGGACCGGTCGACTCGGAGTCAGTATACTGTGTCTGAGTGGGGTATTCATGTTAAACTGCGGCATGGTATCTCAGTGAGCTAGCACCTTAAATCGGCATCAGTCCGGACTAGTACAAGCAGCCACACAAACACACACACATAACCAATTTAACATCCGCAATTACGAGGATCTGTGATGAACACATACCAAATAAGACTGTCACCATCAGACCTGCATATCCACTTTGGATGACGAATCATATACGATCCTTGATTCGGAAACGTAATCGTTTACATAAAATTGCCATAAAAGTAACCATCGTACTAAGTGGGCTAATTTCAGATCAGCAAGAAATAAAGTTACTTCCGCTATCAGAACTGCTAAACAAATATTCGTCTCTAAAATTGAAGATACTGTTAATAACTCGCCTTGTACCAAAACGTGGTGGCGCCTGATTAAAGCGTTTATAAAATCACGCAACGATAACAGCCAATTCCCAACAATTATTTTCAATGGTGCAGTCTACAATGGCCCCGAAGAAATCGCAAATGTCTTAAATAACTCCTTTACCGCTCAGTCGACAATTGAAGACCATAATCGAGATGTGCCCGACCCCCCGGTTCCCTGTAACTCAACATGATCTAACATCACTCTAACCCGCGATGACGTCAGAGATATTCTATTGTCATTGGATACATCAAAAGCGACCGGTCCGGACGGAATAGGAAATAAAGTACTTAGATACACCGCAAATAGTCTAACATCCATACTTACGAAATTGTTTAATTTATCACTGAGCCAGTCAATTTTTCCCTGTTTATGGAAAGAAGCATCAGTAATACCTATCCACAAAAAAGACAGCGTACATGAATGTTCAAACTACCGTCCCGTCGCACTCACATCTTGTTTATCGAAAGTCTTTGAGAAATGTGTATTTAAATATGTATTCAACTTCTTAAGAGATAACGACCTACTAACAAATCTACAATCAGGATTTATGCCAGGAGATTCCACATCAAATCAATTAACCTATTTGTATAATTTCATAGCTAAAGCTCTTGACGAAGGAAAAGAAGTTGGAGCAGTCTTCTGCGATATAAGTAAAGTAAGGTATGGCATAGAGGAATTATTAATAAACTGAAAACTCATGGTATCCAAGGCGAACTATTAAAATGGTTTGAAAGTTATTTAGAAAATAGAGTACAACGGGTAGCAATTAACGGGTACAAATCTGACAAGAAAGCTGTACTAGCTGGAGTACCTCGGGGCTAAGTCCTTGGACCACTTCTTTTTCTGATATACATTAACGATATTGTATGTGATATTGACAGTAACATTCGTCTCTTTGCAGATGACACTTCATTATATGTTATCATAGAAGATCCATCAGTTGCTGCTTCCTGTCTTAACAATGATCTAGATACAATTTCACAATGGGCCCGTAAGTGGCAGGTTACATTTAACCCAAATAAGACCGAAACCATCCAATTCTCACGTGAAGCTAAACCGTCTCTAAAGCCGAACCTACTTATGGACGGAACAATCATAAAAGAAGTCAAAAGTCATAAACATTTAGGAGTGACACTCCAAAGCGACTGTACATGGACTGATCACATTAATGATATTGTACAAAAAGTTCGTCCTATGATCAGTTGTCTGAGGAGTTTTAAATACCGATTATCACGTAAAACCTTGGATACTATGTATACGTCCTATATCTTGCCAACATTTGACTATTGTTCACGTATTTGGGATAACTGTACGTCTGAGCAATCGCGTATATTAGAAAGCTTACATCTTGATGCCATGAGAACTATATGTGGTGCCGTTCGTGGCACAAGTCATAAGAAACTTTATAATGAAACTAAATCTCAATCCTTGCAAGATAGAAGACACTGCCAAAAATTACCTTTTTTCTTTAAAATGTATAACAACCAATTCCCAAACTATCTTTGTGATTTGATCCCAAACTTTGTCTCCGAAACTCGACTATAATTTAAGAAACAGTTCTGAAATACAAGGAATTTATAGCCGTACTTCCTCTTACGCCAAATCCTTTTTACCAGACACAATACACTTATGGAATGCTCTAAGTCCAAAGAGTCAAGTAGTCTGTCAGAATTTAAAAACCTAATTACGAAAACCGAAAATAAGACTTATTTTGACCTTAGCTATGGCACTCGATTCTGTCAAATCGTTCACTGCCGCCTCAGACTCGGTTGTAGCGACCTAAACGCCGATAAGTATTATAACAGACATTTAATTGACAGTCCGTGTTGCTCCTGTGAATATCAGAGTGAAAACGCCCTACATTATTTTTTTACTTGCTGTAACTTTACTCAGATAAGACTTAATATGCAATTTTACACTACCGGTTATAACCTGGATACTATTATGAACGGAAACAATGAACTTGCTCACTCTGAAAACCAGAAATTAGTTGAATCCGTCCACGATTTCATCATCAAGACAAAACGTTTCAGCTCTTCACAAATTAATAATTAAATTAACCGGACAATAACCTCATGATTGACTATTACTTTTGTTAACAAACGACTTGTTAGACACACACAAGCTGTAATTTTCTATTTATGTTCACTTTGTATTTGTATTTGATGTAATATGTACAGACATATTATTTAAATAATGTCTATATCGATGACGTCACATCCTGGGGCTGGGCTAGTCGTCTAAGGCGCCGAAATTCGCTGTGCAGAGTTGCGTCCCTTGGACACGCAGGAAACCAATGATTGTGGGTTTTAATCCCGGTTCGCCCCGATTATATTTCTAGTTTTGTCTGTGCTCGTGGGTTTCACCGAAGTGGTAAACGTCTGAGACCTGCATCACTTCGGGCTTTCCTCCCACATTAAGCTGACACGCCGTAATATAACTGGTATACTGTTAAAAGCGGCGTTAACCCAACTCACTCACTCACTAACATTGTTCCTGTGAATATTAACTTAACAATGTCGGTGCTATCAAAAATTATTTTGTCGTGTGTTATAAGATGACGGAACACCAGATGGCAACTCATGGTATCTTAATGTGACTTAACTTGACTAGTTTCTGAACCGGATCCCAATTGCGTGGATCTATGTTCATGATGTCAATCACTGGATTGTCTGGTCCAGACTCGATTATGTACAGACCGCCGTCATATAGCTGGAATATTGCTGAGTGCGGCGTAAAACAACATACCAGCAACAACACCATTGGTTTTGCTTACACTTCAAATTAGCCTAGTTGCGCCCCTAGTTTTCTGCTTGAGAAGGTCAAATCTTGACGAGGTGTCATCCGAGACACAGATCAAGATAATTTCCCATGAAAATACTCCATTGTCTCTCTTCCATCTCAAGGGCGGTGGGGTAGCCTAGTGGTTAAAGCGTTCGCTCGTCACGCCGAAGACCCGGGTTCGATTCCCGACAAGGCATTTATGTAGCTGAACTTGATTCATAGACCGTCGCTATATAGTCGAATTGGTTGAAACATTTTTTCACTTGGCGTTTTAAAGCAGTATTTCTGGGTCTGGAACGCACATTGTCTTTGGTTTTGGCGCCTGGAACGCACATTGTCTTTGGTTTTGGCGCCGTGTCGGTGCCACGCATCATGCAAGGCTTTCTTGTTGCGATGTACTGTTATCTCACACAGTTCTTCACGAACGTGTAATGGCCTCATGAAGACACCGCGTTCCTTCCGTAAAGACAGGTAGCATACGAAGCAGTTGTTGGGAGTTTAATGGGTATATATATAAGGAAAACCTATTCAAATTACCAAAACTAAAGGTTCAGTTTGTCCTGCACTGTTGCTAAAACTGCGGTTTTGATTGCTGTTTTATTTATATGAGACATTTATTAGCACGTACACAGCAGACACTATATCAAAATATCAAGTTTCATATGAAAAAAGTCAATCAGGATATACATTATATATTGTTAACTTAATTAAAAGACCCGTGAAGATCCGGGTTAGAATAGGTCTTCAGCAACCCAGTCTTGGCGTAAAAGGCAACTGTTCTTGTCGTAAGAGGCGACTAACGGTATCGGGTGGTCAGACTCGCTGACTTGGTTGATGCATGTCGTCGTATCCCAATTGCGTGGATCGATGCTCATGATGTCAATCACTTGATTGTTTGGTCCAGACTCGAATATTTACAATCCGCCGTCATATACCTGTATACATTCATCATTGATTAAAAAGATTAATTTCAAAACATTTTTAAGATGGGTGTTTATGTGATGTAATCGAACATATGTCATACTTTTATGAATATAAGATTGTTTGTTTGTCTGTCTAGTCTAGTGACAGGGGAAAAGGAGATACGCCACTCGTGAAAATATCTCCCCCCCCCCCCCCCCCCCCCCCCACACACACACACACACACACCCGTGGCTACGCCATTCGTAAAAATATCTCCATTCCCCCCTTCACTCGATGAGAGAAACATGATATATATGTCACTCGATACATGAAATATCCCCTATATGATTGTAATTGCAAACATGTTTCTATTTGCAAAAGGTATAGTTATCAATTTCGTCACATACATAAACAAAGCGACAAAAATCATTTCCATTATCATGAGAATAATCTCTCTCAAAGACGAAACCATGGTACGATTTCGATTATATCATGAGCATGTGTTTATGAGTCACGATCAACTAGCTAGTACCAGCAATAAACCTCTCTTTGTACGGATTTTTACTGCAGTACCGGAGTGTGTGAGTGAGTTTGGTTTTACGCCGCTTTAAGCAACATTTCAGCAACATCACGGCGGGGATACCAGACGTGGGCTACTCACATTGTACCCATTTGGGGAGTCACACCAAGGCCTTCGGCGTGATGAGCGAACGCTTTAACTATTTTTCTGGAGCTTTGAATCCAGTACAAAAGAGGAATGTCCGTGTCTTAAGGTTTTACAGCCAAGTAAAAGGTTTTAAGTACAGATGGATGGTTCTTATTCAGTTAACATACTTGTCATATATATACTACTCAACATTTGCTAAGGACCACACCTTTGACTAAAGATGACTATCTTGGTCAAATGTTGGGAAGTATGTGTGACATTATTTGTCACGTCACTTATAAAAACCAAGTCCCTTGATCAAATAATTAATGTAGTGATGCTTAAATGTAACATTTACGTTGTCTGGTGGCCCAGTCGTCTAAGTCTCAGCAATTTGCTGAGTTGCGTCCCTTGGACACGCCAGAAACCTATGAGTGTTGGTTCGAGTCCCTGTTCTCCACGATTATGTTTCTAGGTTTGTCAGCACCATACCCGTGCTCGTGGGTTTCACAAAAGCGGTAAACCTGCATCACTTCGGGCTTTCCTCCCACATTAAGCTGACACGCCGTGATATAACTGGAATACTGTTAAAAGCGACGTTAAACCATACTCACTCTCTCTAACGTTTGCAACAGAAATTTCCGTTTTATTTCAAACCCTGTGTTTATTAATGCAAATGGGTTATATGTTTACTAATTCACATTCGGGTAAAGAACGGGTAAAGAAATGGTAATAAACACTGCATTCCCAGCCATTTAAAACTATTTGTTGAAATAATTGGAAATAACAGGGAAACAGTAAGGAATAACTGAGAAATTGCTCATTTACATATGTGTCCGATCAGAGACCATATACCGAATTAACTTATGACACTAAAGCGTTGCGTAATATGATTTGCCTGACAACGGAAGTCCTCCGATAAGAGCATGTGCGCATATGCCATGCATCTTGACCACAGCCGAGAGTAAAGCCGCAGGGGTCCTTGGTGTATCGCTTACACTCATTACCGCGGCAGTGATCGTTAATGATAATCCACTCCTGAGGCCTGTCCCTCGGTATATGGTCTCTGGTCCGATGTATTCCTATCTCCAACAAATCCGATTTTTTGTGTAGTGATCGTACAGTGACGGCGGTCATATTACTAATCAATACTTTTTAAATTATTATTATAGATTGGGCATTGAGAATGTTGTTCAGTGGAGTCAGGTCATGCAGCATTGCGCGCCACCTTTTTTTACAAGCTCTCTATCTTTTGGATGTTGCAAAACTTGTAAAGTGTTTGATAATAAGAAATTGGTTTGTGTTCATTTTGAATATGGTCACTGCACAAGTCAAGTACTTATTCTTTTTTTCTGTTCTTGTGATGGTTGTAGCAACATTATATATTACAACTGAGGGGTGAAGGGTGAGTATGTTTCTATTCATGTTTTATCTACATCTTAGCAATAATTTATCTGTGCTTTATCTATCGTTTATCAATATTTATTCTATTTTATTTACTGGTATATTTGATCCATTTTTCATCAGTTGAACTTGCCTTTGCATGTTCTTTGTGACGGTTCCCATCGGTGGGTCAGGATACGCCCACCTGGTGTCATTATTTTATAGTTATTCAAAACCACATACTTATGATACAGTCGGAATCGTACAATAGACACAGTGTGCTTTCAATACTGCTTAGTGCGGCGTTAAACAACAAACCAACAACAACAACACTGCTTTCAGCTGAGTTTTTTTTATGAATAAAGAAGGGGTTTGTAGCTTTGTAAATTACTTACGTAATTTTACCGACGTTTCAATGCCTATTTTTCATTTATATTTTATTTTTATTGATGGAGGGTCGTATATTGTTATGGTCAGTGGAGCAGACAGCTACTGATACTTTTGACTGGCGCATAGGTATGAATATTATATATACATAATTTCAAACGATGCCATAATTTAACATTTTTCATTCCTTTATAATAACCGAGAATGTACGATGCTAATCTCCTTTAGAAGTGCTATTAACATAGAGAATATGGTCTCTGTTATGAACCAGAGAATGAGTCTGTAGGTATGCTCAAAGTGACGTCACAGAGAATATGATCCACGACACCAAGGTCGCTTCCTTGAACTGTGCACGATGGATTTTGTGTACATGCTGTACTATGTAGTGTGTATGAAGTCAGTTTGTGAATATTTCAATACATGGCTTCAGACAGAGATTCTATATAATAGATATATCCTGTATGCTTATACACAGCCACACGCTGTGTACATCAAAGCCTATTTCCCGAGGGATAAACCTACAACGAAAGTCTTACCGAGATGTTTATTATTTACCACAATTTGAAAACAGGCTGAGACTGGCTTATCGCCATATTGCCATGCGAGCTCCAGACGACACAAACTTCAAAGTAAATCACCACACGAAGGTACGAAAACCTAGTGTTCATCACTGATCTTCAGTGATCTAATTCATATAATTTTCACCTGTATTTTGCCCTTTACGCCTCATGGAGGCAGTTTACTCGAATGATCGAAACAGACTCTCCGGCGTTGTTGTTTCTTCATGACACTATGACCCAAAACCAAACGCGATCTCTTTGGTCGCAACGGAAGTGATGAGCATCTGACATCGGTTGAGTATAATATCTTAGTAGGTTCATCAGTTAAGATCGGTCTTCATTCGCCTATATGCTTTCTTTCGTACATCCAAGCCAAACATATTACTTTAACCACTTCATTGAGACACAGCAAAAATCATCTAGCGCAGAGTTCATGCAAGCATTACTGAAACCGTCATCCCTTGAGAAAATATAGTGTCTATTGCCAGGTTTAATTAGTTCATAGTATACATCTATATTATGACGTCGTTATTCGTTAAAGACAGAAAGGCCCTGCATTGTAAAAGACATACTGTCATGGTCTATGAACGTACATTTGATTCCCCTGGCGGACAAATCAGAATACTGGATTCTAAAATGTTATGATAGAGTTAATAATTACCGAACTATCTAGGTATACCTATTTAAACCAAGCGAGTATTCTGTATTTCAGGTTTCAATACAACAGATATTCCTTGAGAAAACTATTCCAGTGGAGAACAAAAGTTACCCCGAAACTTTAAAAGCATTAAAATCCTATGCCGACTATCGTTGTATGGTTAACGACAGCAGCATAAACAACGAGATTCGCGAAGCTTTAGGATCTCTCTCGCGCATGTCTTTGGCTGATGTACAACATACATATCAGATTAATGAAACGGTAAAAGTAAACATTGTTCTATTCGACCACTACAAGAGACCAAAAGCACGTGGAGGTGACATGTTAGTCGTGTGGATGAAAGACCCCCAACATGGCGCTGCTTCCGCCGGAACTGTTCTCGACCACGGGAATGGAACGTATACTGGAGTTCTGCGCACCTTGTGGACAGGAAGAGCCATAATTCGGGCTGCCATGATTTCATCCAGAGAACGAATGACGCACATATATCGTGCATTCCAGAATGGATATTTGGGGAAAAACATTATCTGTACATTCAGATCAAATACTGCAACTGAGGCCACAAGAGGATATATGGATATGAGATATATGATAAAACGCCCCTTTTGTAATCTGACTGCCGACTATTTTGGCGTCCCATTCTACTGCGAGAAACCAAAAACAAAGGGGATTAGGTGTCATGACTGGACTGAAACCTCTTTACCTCACAACTATATGACCTTTGGGCCAGACACGAGATGGTTTGCAGAGTAAGTATTAATTAACTCATTCATTCACTCATGCAGACCATGGTATATCTCTGGTGTCTCTATTACCGGACACCTTCTGTAAACCAGCTTTAAACATTCCTCGGTGGATGCCTATTTAGCCACGAAGTGTGTCCAATATGTTCTCGTGTTTTTCAAGTGAACAATTAACTTGCCATTGCATGTGTTTGTGACTGGGGTGATTCATAAATGATAGTGATTATTGCTTATGATAATTATAGTCATAATCGTACAATGGTCTCTGCTTTATGAAATTTACTAACCATGTTCCCTTGAATCTGTTTTTGTTATTAGCAAATCAACCCTTGAAGATCCGGGTTAGAAAAGGTCTTCAGCACCCCATGCTTGTCGTAAGAGGGGACTAACGAGATCGGGTGGTCAGATTCGCTGACTTGGGTGATGCATGTCATCGTATCCCAATTGCGTGGATTGATGCTCATGATTTCAATCTCTGGATTGTCTGGTCCAGACTCGATTATTTACAGACCGCTGTCACATTGCTGGAATATTACTGAGTGCGGAAACAAAAACAGCTGTATAATTGATCAGTCAATCCAATGTACGGATATGCCCATACCTGACCATGTTGACGTTCATCAGCTGATGAAGACAGTGCCTCACGTGAGCACATTTACCATGAAGCGCTTCCATAATTGACCACTGGATCTGTATATGTTTAAGGTGATAGACAGTCGGTACTGTCATACAAGCCGTTACATAACTGGAATATTGCTGAGTGCGGTGGTAAACAACAAACAAACAAAACTGACATACAAGAGACAGGTTCGAACAATGCACTTCTGCTCTTAGTAAAAACTAGTTTTGATCGCGACGCGCCGATTCAGCGCGAATGCAACGAACAATTTTGTGAACGCTCTTACAAGGTAATTCCACAGGTGACATTACCAAGCAGCAGGGTGCCTGGACGACAGTGACAGCGCCAGACTGGCCAGGTCAACCCTAATATCACTGCCCGCAGAGACTGGCTCTAGCATCTCTAGCAGTGGTAGACGAGTTAGAAGAAGGTGTCTATTACACCAGCAATATGTCGACGTGTTGTTGGTCTAGTCAAATCCGGGACAATTGAAGCTCAGAGTAAATCAAGGGTTACGCTGATGGAAGCTTCCAAAATATGTTCGTGAACTGGTCATTTAATGGCCGACAGAAAAAGAGCGGAGACTAAAGTCGATCACTCGAGATATTGGCTTAAGCGTGTATGCTGAGATTTCAGCTACAGCCCCACGGGCTGTGCATCTTCCCGAGGCAAGGGAGTTAACTGACTTTAAAAGTCCAGTTTCCACCCTTGCCGAACTAGGCTCCAATTCCTGGGCTCGATCCTAGCGCCACCAGTGGCTATTACGAGTTATATCCCTTCTAAGCCTCTCCTATGGACCAATCTGATTCCGCCTCTCCTATTACTTGCATTTGCGGCAAATGTGTTGACGGTGCACATGCTTTGCAAATCCTGCAATCGACCGAAATCTGTACCACAGTTTATTAACCGGATTTAGATTTCGTTGCGCGTTTTTGATTGGACTATGCATAGACTCGTTGGTCCAGACAAAATGTAACTCCATTATACCAGCCTAGTTCGGCAAGGGTGGAAACTGGACTTTGATAGTCAGTTAACTCCCTTGCCTCGGGAAGTACAATGCACAATGAACAATGGCGCCACAGCTTCAGCAGGGTGCCTGGACGACAGTGACAGCGCCAGACTGGCCAGGTCAACCCTAATATCACTGCCCGCAGAGACTGGCTCTAGCATCTCTAGCAGTGGTAGACGAGTTAGAAGAAGGTGTCTATTACACCAGCAATATGTCGACGTGTTGTTGGTCTAGTCAAATCCGGGACAATTGAAGCTCAGAGTAAATCAAGGGTTACGCTGATGGAAGCTTCCAAAATATGTTCGTGAACTGGTCATTTAATGGCCGACAGAAAAAGAGCGGAGACTAAAGTCGATCACTCGAGATATTGGCTTAAGCGTGTATGCTGAGATTTCAGCTACAGCCCCACGGGCTGTGCATCTTCCCGAGGCAAGGGAGTTAACTGACTTTAAAAGTCCAGTTTCCACCCTTGCCGAACTAGGCTCCAATTCCTGGGCTCGATCCTAGCGCCACCAGTGGCTATTACGAGTTATATCCCTTCTAAGCCTCTCCTATGGACCAATCTGATTCCGCCTCTCCTATTACTTGCATTTGCGGCAAATGTGTTGACGGTGCACATGCTTTGCAAATCCTGCAATCGACCGAAATCTGTACCACAGTTTATTAACCGGATTTAGATTTCGTTGCGCGTTTTTGATTGGACTATGCATAGACTCGTTGGTCCAGACAAAATGTAACTCCATTATACCAGCCTAGTTCGGCAAGGGTGGAAACTGGACTTTGATAGTCAGTTAACTCCCTTGCCTCGGGAAGTACAATGCACAATGAACAATGGCGCCACAGCTTCTTATATATTGTTCTTTCCATACTACAGCTTCAATAGTGTTGTCTATGTCTGAGGGTGATCGTTCCCTTAATGTTCTGTGAGGTCTGTGGTCATAATCCCGGACGATATCTTGCAAAATATCCATTTTGTTGTAGGTGAAATACCTGTACATAGTTGTCTTGAGGGTCCTATGACTCTCTCAGCATGAGACGCTTTGGTTTCATTCTGAGTCACATAATAGGTAATTCCTTTACTTTGTAAGAAAGCTTTCATTTTCCTATTATCAAATTCTCGCCCTTTGTCTGATCGTATGATCTTAGGCAGAGTTGAATGAGAAAATATTTGTTTCAAAGATTTAATAATAGAGTCGGGTTTTTTTATTGGTCAATGGCTCAACCAATGGATACCTGGTAAACACATTAATAACTATCATCGGGTATTTAACGCTTTCATTGTCTGAAGCAATATTGAAGACATAAGCCAAGTCTATATCCCAGCAATCATTCAATACAGGGGCCACCACTCTGTTCCGCTTGAATTTATACCTTAAAGGTCGCTGCAGTGAATAGGCATCTTGAGAAGCTAACCACTTCTTAATATGATGTAAACTGATATCATACTTCCCCTCCCAGCTGTGTTATTCAAACGCATTTTGTTTACACAGCTGACAGACGACTGGCTGTATGACCCGATTTCACGCTCTCAACCGGTTTGACTGTACTATACGAGCTAGTTTTAGTGTGACGTCACTCCTTCATCAACCAATCAGATTGACGTACCTTAATGTATCTGGCGTTGAACTGTCATAGTTGTTTCATCAGTCATACATTGATCAAAGTCAGCATAAAACATATCTAGAAACTACTCGTGGAATACATTCTATCTCATGACGATATGACAGGGGAAGAAAGTGACTCGGTGACGCCAGAAATGGGCTTCGCACATTGCACCCATGTCGGGAATCGAACCCGAGTCTTCGGCGTGACGAGCGAACGCTTTAAGCACTAGGCTACCCGACCGCCCTTATGGATAACAACTTCAACTGTAAAGGCCTTTTCAGTAAACAAAGAGTTGTTATTCATAAATTGTGTCTACTCTGTCCTTCGTCAACTTAATGTAATGCCTATCAAACAATTCATTAGGACTGTGTTTGATAGGCCTATCAAACAATTCATTATGCCTGTTTGATAGGCCTATCAAACAATTCCCGTGCCCTTGAAGATCCGGGACAGAACAGGTCTTCAGCAACCCATGCTTGCCGTAAAAGGCGTCTATGCTTGTCGTTAGAGTCGAGACCCGTGAAGATTCCGGGGTAGAATAGATGCTCAGCAGCCCATGCTTGCCCTTAAAGGTGACTATGCTTGTGGTAAGAGGCGACTAACAGGATTGGGTGGTCAGGCTCGCTGACTTGGTTGATGCATGTCATCGTATCCCAAAGGTCAGTCACTGGATTGTCTGGCCCAGACTCGATTATTTACAGACCGCTGTCATAGAGCTTCGTGCGGCGTTAAACAGCATATAAACAAACATTATGTCTGTGAACATGAACCAATAAGACCTCAACCAAGATCGAGATTTCCCCCAGCAATGTCTTCAGAAACCAAAGGATCATCTCACCATGACGAAACCTGAACTAAAGAAAAGACTATACTGAAAGAGGCGAGCCTTTCTGGGTCCTCCAGTCTTAAAAAGACCACCGAAGACATAATACAATTGGATGCAAAGTTTTATGTTTGTTGAATCAAATTGTAACGCACCCTTTATTTATTATGAACACACAATGCCATTACGAAAGTGGTTAAATGTAACAAATGTTAATTTTGGGATAACAGTTTATGAGTACAGACCAGATACTCGTACCTTTTTGGGTTGAGTCCGATTCAGGATTCGAACCCCCACTGGCAGAGTGAGGCACCTAATCGCCAGCACAAAAAGTCGGCGTGTCCCCGCTGGCATCTGCTGGATGTGATCAGCCGAAGAGTGTAGCAAAGGACCCCAGCACCCTCCAACGTGGCCCAGCTTGGAGTAGCTCTTTTGCCGGAATGGCAGGCAATACCAAAGGCAGCCATGCGCAAATTCATCCACAATATGCATCAAGATGTCGTGCATGTATCAGATGCGCATACCAGATATTGAACTAAACTCTCGAAATATATTTTTCAGATAATCATCGTCATTACACCTTCACGATCATTTCGTCAGCCCCCTTATCTTTTGCCGGTATTACCGGTTTAATTCTCAAATGTTTGGGAGTTGTCATTAACTCTGCCCTCCGAACTATCATGTACCGCATCGTGACTACAACAATATGGGCTAACTTAAGGTTTGATCTATAATGACGTCTTGAGGTAGGTGTCAACAGTGATCAGTTCCACGTGGAATTAGTTCCAACCGGAACAAATATTGCCACTGTCAATGTATCGCGGAAAACATTTCCTAGTGAAAAAAGTAGTTCCGGTGTGACAGAGGTCACGGTTATCCAATCAAAACGAGGTCAACCTTGTACGACGCACGGATTTAGTCATTCGTCACCACTCGCCCCTTTCCAAAGCCCGCAAGAAGACTCGATCGTCCCCCTTACGATGAATGTTATGTGCGAAAATACGACAAACCAATCAGAATGCACGTATGATTTCAAGTTCGTCGTAAAAGAATCCCTCAGAAATAATTTTTGATTTTACATATGTCTTGCATCTAAAAAGACACAGTTAAATGTGTTCAATCATACTGTATAATTCCGCATGTCTCGATGTGCTTTAAATTGCATCTGAAAGATATATAATATATGGGGAAATAAACGTGAACCATTACGCAACCTCTCATAGCCAATTTTGCGACCGAGTTTTAGATATGCCCGTCTGCGCTAAGACGGAACCCGGTCGCAAAATTGGCTATGAGAGGGGCACGAGTCGCTATTCAGTGTGCGAGCTCAGCCTATGTTACCGCTTATAGATGAAAACCAAGCCTCGCTTTCACACAGGTTATAAATAGATTCAATGCTAAAGACCCCATAGTGACGTCACAGCCCCTGTCACAGGAAGTGAAAAATCCTGGGCTCTACACCTACCTCATATAAACCTTCAATTACAAATCCTATATGTACATGTAATGTTTTCATATATTTCCCATTTCCACATATGTCAATTTATCAAAATAATACCTAAATATAACCCATCCATGCACTGTAGAGGCTGTGAGAACATGTTTATTGAAGTCACGTGACCTCAAAATATTCTCTCACAGGGTAGAAATCATTCATATGGGTTCCATCTGTCTTAAAGGGAGGAGGGGCCAATTCCTATGTTTCCTGCAATCACTGATCACTAAGCTTACTATATCCAACTTAAAATAGGAGGAGCTACAACTGTAAACATGTTTTTAATTGGATAAAAGACAGTCCCCAGTTTCCCCCTCGAAGTGACCAAGAAGTCCAACACAGAGCGGCCAGAAACATAAATAAATATGGCACCTTACTGATAGCATCACATTCTAGTGACAGATATGTTACTTTAGGGCAGTTTAACACCGTTTGTTTAAATTTGAGTTGACTGATATGTCATTGAGGGTCTAATTTGTATGTCAGGGGTCTAAACTGATTGTTTACAGGTTGTGGTGTTTGACATTTGGTTCTTTCTGTCTTAAGCTGTCTGGACATAGTTTGTCAGTGTTATCACACTGAACAGACATTTGCGCTTAAATAAATCAGAACTTAAATCTCAAATATGTATTGGTTTATTAGTTTTAATTAGGGAAAGTAACCCTTCGCAGCACCGGAAGTAGTCAAGATTTTAGTCACGTGATCTCTATCAGTAAAATGATTGGCTCAAACCTATCGTCTGCTGTAGCAGTATACTACTTTTACTGTTGTGGTGGACGATTACTTTTGGATTATACCTTGGTTATTGCATTTTTATGCTCAGTCATGGCTAAATCATGTGTTTCAACTGTTATTTTCTTGGAACTCACTTGAAATACCAGTCTCTTATTAACTATTTATCATGATGCAACTTCCAAGTGACACCACTGGAGATTTGTCAAGAAAGGTATGAACATATTGGAATTCTAGCACCTCTAAAACTACTGAATTTTCAAGTGGAAAATATCAAGAGTACATTTGTACAAATAAGGCTTGTGTATGCATTAATATTATATAGAAGTTTAAGCGCTTGTAGAATTTTGCATCTTGTGAATGTATGTGCATTTATGCCATCCAACAAGTCAACAAGAAAAAATAATGGTATTCCTCCTGAGAAAAACTTAAGACATCATATCATAATGGTAGCCCATGTCGTCCTTGTCAGGTATGCATACAGTTGGGACAATTTTAAAAAAGATGATCCTCATCATGAAATGAATAAACCTTATTATCCAGGTAAAAAGCATTAATATCCAGTGAATATATTTTGTAACATGGAAAGCTAATAAAAGTACAAAAAAGTTGTTTCAGTAGAAACCTCTGTTTAAAAACTCCAGTTGACAGAGACTATAGAGTGAATATGTCATCTGCTAGCAAATTGTATTTACTGTTTGTAGGTCGCACTTGAGAACGAGGCTTGGTTTTTACGGGAAAAGATATCAATTACAAAATTGAGGCTTAGCTCGCACACTGATTCGGCTTGTCCCGGAATTACACGAGTTGGTCACGAATGGGATTGAACATCTTACCACCTGTATCTTCACCACGTATGTATTAATTCTCGATATGTGATGTGGTGGTTGAAATATATATTTGATAACAGAGAGGACCTGAATGAGTCACAGTCTAAGACACATATATACAAAGACGGAAGTCCATGATTTCAATAACATAATTCAGTTACCATGTCTCCTTGCTGTTGTTATTTCTGATGTAACGTTTTGGGTACATATGTATTAAAATGGCTGTCACATGCATGAACGGGTCTCGAATATGAATAGACTTTCTTAATATTTATGCATGACCCCAAGGACAAACTCCAAAACTAGGTTTTACACGCATGTCTGCAACCTCCTACCCAGAGTTTCATGGCGGCAGAGCAAACACCCGGAAGTGATTTATCGCTCGTCTCGCATGTCTCGTCCAGCTTCCTCGAGAATTTTGACCCAAGTCAATCTAAGAGCGCGGGAAGTTCCCCGTTGAACAAGGGATTCCATTACAACAGCGAAGGGTTCATCAACAGTATTAAAAGTAGGTATATTGTGATTTTACACTAAATAACAATGACCACTTTGACAGGTCACCTTTCATGTCATATGCTGTTGTTTTAAAATGATTTTGATGGGCGCAACATGAATGGGCTAAGACAGTCATAATGACTGCTATCCAGCCCTTTAAACGTTTGTAAGCGCTATATTTTATTTATTTTAATTCTTGTGTTTTGGAATATTACGTTAGTCTATAATTAAATATGATTATTATTGAGGCTATAGTTTATTCTGTGTCACGTATATTGCATACGTCATAAATGCAAATGTTTTTGGTTATAGTTAAAAAAATCTTTTGCATGAACCATAATCATCCACAAATCTTCCATGAAATTCAGTTCTGCTTCATAGTTGAATGTGTGTATAAAGTAATTATTTTATTTCCAGCGTCGTGCGATGGATTCCTGTGTCCTGACTCGATCTATGGGGAAGAACGAAATCACACATAACCTAAAGGTAAGGACTATGAAATAAATATTTCGTATATGCATGTTCAATTAATCAAATTAATTTGAATCAATGGGTATGGAAGTTACATTAAACTGCAACACTTATTCTGGGTAACTGACCATGCAGATGATCCTGTTATTGAAAGAATTATATAAAAGATATCTTTTAAAACGTTTAAGTGACTCGGCACAATGTTTGAAGTGTTTAATACTAGAACACTTATTAAATTGCATTCACACAATTGCCATCTGTATGTATTTCTTCACAACGTCAATGTTTTTTTCAGATTTTTCTGACAAAAGATTCTTTAGTGAGGGTTTCTGCAACAAACTGTTCGTGTGCCAACAGACAGAGCCAGTGCTGTGGACATCAGTTTAAATACAATGTATGCACATTGTGTAATAAAATATTTGCGTCTCAAACGATTTGACACTTTTATCTCTCACCGGCAATTGTAGCACAATTCTATATGAGTGTGCAAAGGAAACGAGAATCAAGCAACTGTCCACAGCTGATTGATAGTTTTGCAAATTCTGCAACATGAACTCTCAAGGATGCTATGGTTTGTATTTCTCCTATTTATTCAGCTGAAAACTGACCACACTTAAATAGGAATGGGGGAATATGGAGACTATTTCTTCTGTGCAAAGTAGTGGCAATAGTAAAGCCTTGATCTGCACCCACACTAACACCAGGTTGAACAAGATCAAGAAAATTCCAAACACTTTATAGCTTTGCCATCTCAACATCAGACATACCACCTGTAGACAAACATGATACAAAGTTCACAGCATCATGAGGGGCTATACCAATCCGGCTTTATAGTGGACAGCTAGTTTTGGATACAACTTTTGAGTTGAGGACAAAGGCAGATGGAATTTGAATTTTTATTTCAGTGCAGTCAACAGCATGGTCCTGGGTCTAGCAGCCAAAGAAACAGTGTCAGAACAAACATAATACATGCTACACATTTTGGTGGTACTGGGTTTATCAAAATAAAAACATTACTTGAAAGTATCACAATCAGTAAAGAAATATAATATTGCATGAAACAGGGGTCAGTTCTCCCTGCGTCTGAGTATCTCAGCCGAGCTTCCCGGCGCCTCCGGCGCTACCAACACCACCGGCGCCCCCGAGAAGCAGAAATATCTCAGCCCAGCTTCCCGGCGCCTCCGCCGCTACCCACACCACCGGCGCCCCCGAGAAGCAGAAGTATCTCAGCCCAGCTTCCCTGCGCTCAGATCAACAAGTTTCAACAAGCTTCAACAAGCTGACAGTGTGCAAGCTCAGCCTATGTTACCGCTTGTAGATGAAAACCAAGCCTCGCTTTCACACAGGTTGTAAATAGATTCAATGCTAAAGGCCCCCATAGTGACGTCACAACCCCCGTCACAGGAAGTGAAAAATCCTGGGCTTTACACCTAGCTTATATATACCTTTTATTACAAATCCTATATGAACATGTAATGTTTTCATATATTTCCCATTTCCACATATGTCCATTTATCAAAATAATACCTAAATATAACCCATCCATGCACTGTAGAGGCTGTGAGAACATGTTTATTGAAGTCACATGATCTCAAAATATTCTCTCACAGGGTAGAAGTCATTCACAAAACTATGGGTTCCATCTATCTTAAAGGGAGGAGGGGCCAATTCCTATGTTTCCTGCAATCACTGATCACTAAGCTTACTATATCCAACTTAAAATAGGAGGAGCTACAACTGTAAACATGTTTTTAATTGGATATGAGACAGTCCCCAGTTTCCCCCTCGAAAAAGTCCCACACAGAGCGGCCAGAAACATAAATACATCTGGCACCTTACTGATAGCATCACATTCTAGTGACAGATATGTTACTTTAGGGCATCTTCACACCGTTTGTTTAAATTTGTGTTGACTGATATGTCATTGAGGGTCTAATTTGTATGTCAGGGGTCTAAACTGATTGTTTACAGGTTGTGGTGTTTGACATTTGGTTCTTTCTGTCTTAAGCTGTCTGGACATAGTTTGTCAGTGTTATCACACTGAACAGACATTTGTGCTTAAATAAATCAGAACTTAAATCTCAAATATGTATTGGTTTATTAGTTTTAATTAGGGAAAGTAACCCTTCACAGCACCGGAAGTAGTCAAGATTTTAGTCACGTGACCTCTATCAGTAAAATGATTGGCTCAAACCCATCGTCTGCTGTAGCAGTATACTACTGTTACTGTTGTGGACGATTACTTTTGGATTATACCTTGGTTATTGCATTTTTATGCTCAGTCATGGCTAAATCATGTGTTTCAACTGTTATTTTCTTGGAACTCACTTGGGATACTAGTCTCTTACTAACTATTTATCATGATGCAACTTCCAAGTGACACCACTGGAGATTTGTCAAGAAAGGTATGAACATATTTGAATTCTAGCGCCTCTAAAACTAATGAAGTTTTCAAGTGGAAAATATCAAGAGTACATTTGTATCAATAAGGTTTGTTTATGCATTAATATTATATAGAATTTTGCATCTTGTGAATGTATGTGCATTTATGCCATCCAAAAAGTCAGAAAAAATAGAAACAAAAGAAGAAATAATGGTATTCCTCCTGAGAAGAAATGTAAGACATCGTAACATAATGGTAGCCCATGTCGTCCCTGTCAGTTATGCATACAGTTGGGACAATTTTAAAAAAGATAATCCTCATCATGAAATGAATAAACCTTATTATCCAGGGGAAAAGCATTAATATCCAGTGAATATATTTCGTAAAACTAATATGGAAAACTAATAAAAATACAAAAAAGTTGTTTTAGTAGAAACATCTGTTTAAAAACTCCAGTTGACAGAGACTATAGAGTGAATATGTCATCTGCTAGCAAATTGTATTTACTGTTTGTAGGTCGCACTTGAGAACGAGGCTTGGTTTTTACGGGAAAAGATATCAATTACAAAATTGAGGCTAAGCTCGCACACTGTGAGTATCTTAACCGATCTTCTACTTCGGCATAAGCGCCACCCACAGGCCCCTGAAGCAGGATAGTGATATAACTGAAACAGTGGACCCATATTTATATATATGGGTCCACTGTTTCAGTTATATCACTATCCTGCTTCAGGGGCCTGTGTCGCCACCTAGCGGTTATAGTGATAGGACGCATTACGAGCGGGCTCTCGCCTTGATGATCATTTCTCGCCGAAAACTATACCTATGACAACATGTGGTAAGACGAAAATATAATTACAGGTATTGTTTTCATCATGGGCTGCGATTTGGCCATATACAGAGCCTATATTGGCAGCTTTCATGCTGTCTTCTTCAACTACATGACTGCTGGACAACAACGAGTGTCGGCCATGCGTGTGCACGTTCTGCACGCCCCCCGGAAAAAGGTGCTGTGTGATGAGACTTGTTTTGTTTCTGTCAGTGTTATTGATACAGACGTGTCCTGACACTGAGAAAAAACCCGGCGACAAGCGACAATTGACGGTGGTTTAACATTGACTGAACTTGTATCTGAAATAAAAGAAATGCGGAAAAAAATGAAAAATAACTTCAAATGTAACATATGTTATATTTGGGATAAAACTTTCTTCGCAAAGTACAGATTCTCGTATTTTTTTTGGGTTGAGTCCCGTCCGGGATTCGAACCCACACTTGCCAGAGTGAGGCACTTAATCGCCAGCACACAAAGTCAGCCATCTAACCCACTCAGCCACCGAGGCTTCCACAAAAATGAAAGTCCGACGACTGGTAGTCTAGATCAAGTACTTTGAGTACCCTTCTGACAAGTGTAAATTGGCACAGCTCCCATGGCACAACTTCAAAGACTTGTCATCGAAACTACAGAAACTTGAAACTGATGTGAGCGATCTTGTTGAAGAAAACTCTTTGCTGCGCTCCCAGATAAATGTACTTTCGTTGAGAGTTTACAAGATGGAGCAAAGAAAAACAACGTCATTTTGGGGTCCCTGAAAGTAAGAATGAAATAGCCGAAAAAACTGAAGACAAGATATATACAATAATGACTAAAATTATGAATATTTCCACAGATGTTGAATTCAGTCAAGTCAAACGTCTGCCGACGAAAGGGAAGGGTCCACGTCCAATCCTAGTAACGCTGAGCCAGTACAAGTACGAGCCACTCGTCCTAGCTGCCAGGAGTAAGCTGAAAGAAGAGAGACTGAGTGTTTCACAGGATTTCACCGAATGCGTACGTGACATCAGAAGAAACTGAAGAAATTTATGGATAAAGCTAGAGAAGAAAACAAGTACTCAATACTCAGACATGACAAGTTACAACTACAGTAAACTACGTTTATAACGAACACGCTTATAACGAACTGACGGATATAACGAACTTACTTTTTTGTCCCGACTATTTGCTGTAGTTATGCTGTATGTATGCTTATAACGAACTACGGTTATAACGAACTAAAATTAGTGGTCCCTTTGAGTTCGTTATAACCGTAGTTTACTGTATACAACAAACTCTATAGACTAAGTGAAGATGGTGAGAATGTTATGTATATCAAAACACTCAAGCCCCGCCCTCAGAATAAAAAGATAAATAACATGAAGGTCAAGGCCTATTGGATCGAAATCAGTCGCCTCCATTGGATCTATTAGTTTTGAATGTAGAAGGACTAAGAGGTCAACTGTTAGACATTAACATTATAAACCTAACTGCATCCTACATCATCATCGTGTGTGTTGAGACATGGGTAAATCAGAATGATAATCTCTCCCTCCCTGGATATACACTTCTGCATCATACTAGAACTAAATCTTCGGGACTACGGGAGCTATTAGAAACTCTAGTGGCGTTTGTGCTATAATTAAAGACGATATCATGATTTATGTTGAAAAAATGACCAAGACATCTACTGATATTTTGTGGCTGAAAATTAACTCTTTACATCAATTTCCAGTATTCATATGTATTTGCTACTTTTCTCCTGTAGGGTCTAGCATCCACGCTGATGAATCTATATTTGATATCTTGGAAGATGATATATCCAACATCACATCTCAATATCAACAGTGTCATGTTTACATCACTGGTGATTAAACGCCAGAACTGGAACGCTACCCGATTACATTGTAGATGATGACGTCACTCTGTTACCAACTGAAGAAGCAGGCTATACACAAGATACTCCGTGCGCAAGAACATCACAGGATACAGTCGTTAACAAGCGAGGTCGTGAAGAATATTCGGTGACAAAGATATTGGTAAATCCACATATATCACAAGTGATGGGCAAAGTGTTATTGACTATTTGATATGTGATGACAACGCAAGATCAATTATTAGAGACTTTCAGGTAATGACAGAAGTAGGATCTTCCCATATGCCGCTTGTTTTTCATTATTTACATCAGATAACCATCCCGTTAATGGACACGAAATTGTGTTACCAATAGTTGGATATACCTGGCCACAGAACTTTAATGAAAAATATGCAGACAACTGGAATGGTGAAAACAACCAAACTGAACATTCTGGCGATGTAGACAGCGTATACGAAGAATTTCAAAATATGTTATTAACCTGTGCAAATGACTGTTAGAAAACATCAAATCGTCAAATTCTGCAAAGGGAAGCAACTGGTATGACGACGAATGCCGAGACGCTAGGTCACATGCACGATACAAGCTGTGTGCATTTCATGCTGCCAACAACGCTCGTGCACGGCATGAATACATCGAATCATGGAACCACTATAAACACCTCTGCAACCAGAAGTCAAAACACGCTTTTAATACATATTGTGACAGTTTAAAAACAGCACTAAAAACAAAAAAATGCGGACTTTTGGAAATTATTGAAAGGACGAAAAAACCTTTGTTTTGATAACATAAAACCATCTGACTTTGTGAATCATTTAAGAGTGTGTTTAATAACAACTTCCTATACGAAGAACAGCAATACTTTTATAATTACATAAACCATTTTGTGTTATCCTTGTCTGTTTCTACTATTGAAGATAATATTGATATAAATAGTGAACTTGATATATATATATATATATATATATATATATATATATATATATATATATATATATATAACTCACAGCGAAATTGTTGATGCTATTAATGATATGAAAAATGGTAAATCCCCTGGTTATAGTGGAATACCGATAGAATTTTTTTTTAAATGCCCCTACCATACGTATTGACATGTTACTTTCAATATTTAATCTAATTTTAAATACTGGTGTTTATCTTTAAGCCTGGTCACTAGGTGTAGTTATGCCTCTATTAAAAAAAGGCAGTAGAATCAACCTTTCTGATTATAGACCCATTTCTTTACTTGGGTGTTCAGGGAAAATATTTGCTAAAATAATGTGTAAACGTTTAAACGATTGGCCAGATCAAGATAGTTTTTTAAGTACCTGAGCAGGCTGGGTTTAGAAAAGGATTTAGAACATCTGATAATGTGTATGTTATCAATGTTTTGATTGAAAAATATCTATTGTTACATAAAAGTAGATTCTATTGTGCGTTCATAGATCTTAAGTCAGCGTTCGATTCAGTGTGTAGGACAAGTTTATTTTACAAACTCTGGAAAGGTAATGTTAATGGTAAAATAGAATACTTAAAAATATGTATAAAAACGTTAAATCTTGTATATTTGTTTACGGTGGCTACACAGACTTTTTCCATTGCCAGTCAGGTGTACGACAGGGATGTGAGTTATCTCCCTTTCTGTTGTCATTCTTTGTAAATGATATTGTTGATTTTCTTAATTCAGACGGGCAACGTAATATCCAATTAGGAATGATTGAACTTTTTATTCTAATGTTTGCAGATGATATGGTCTTATTCGATAGTAACAGTAGTGGTGTTGCAAAGACGCCTCGACAAAATGAAGATTTATTGCCATAAATGGAAATTGTCGATTAATATAAGCAAAAGTAAAGTTATTGTATTTAGACGTAGTGGTCGTCTTAGAAGATATGGAAAGGTTTGGTTTGGCACTGACATTATAGAAATTGTTCCTACTTATAGATATTTAGGTGTTCGCCTTTCATCATCTGGTAGTGGGTACTTTACACAGAAGACACTAGCTCTACAAGCGACGAAATATCTTCTCGTTTTACAATCAGGCTCAAGGGATTTTTTTAAAACTTCCTTATAATATACTTTTACAGATATTTGATGTCAAAATACTACCTGTTCTTCACTGCTGCTCAGGGATATGGGGCTTTCACCCGTCTCAAGATGTTATTAATGTACATGATAGAGTCTGTAAGAATATTTTACAATATGGAATGATTTGTCCCCAATATAGTTGCTCGTGGTGAGCTTTGACGTTATTCACTTAAAGTCAATCAACATGTTCGTATTGTCAAATATGACTCCGACATGTTTCTCAAAAAACTAATATAATCCTTAGCCATGCTTATTCATATCAATACAATCTGGCAGAAAGGGAATAAATTGCTGGGCACTAAAAGTAAAACAACTTCTGTATACATATGGTTTTGGCCATGTTTGGAATAGTCAAGGAGTAAATCATATTCGTTTTATTGATAGTCAAGGAGTAAATCATATTGGTTTTATTGATAACTTTAAAACAAGATGTATTGATATAGATAACCAACAATGGTCTAGCAGTTTAAGAACTTACTCAAAACTTTCTTTTTATTCTTGTATTAAGCAATAAAATGTATTTGAAAATGATCTAGATTGTATTCCAGTAAGTGCCTATCGTATTGCTTTGAGTAAGTTAAGATGTTCTGGTCATACTTTACTAATTGAAAATGGAAGGAAGTACAATGTACCTAGAGCTAAGAGACTATGTCCATTTTGTGAAAGACCTGAAGTGGAATCTGAATATCATTTTCGTTTACAATGTCCATACTATGACCGTTTGATACATAAGGTTCTACCTTATTATTTTTACACAAATGTAACTTTTGATAAATTTGTAACACTCTGTACATCTAAAACCCCATGCATAATTAATGCTTTAGCTAAATTTATATTTCTTGTTTTTAAAAAGCGTAATAACTTTCTCATTGGCGCTGAAATTGTCTTACTCTGATATCATGTATTGTATAATGGGCCGGTGGCCCCTTTACTGAAATATGTCTCTCTCTCTCTCATAAGGGGCGCCACCGGCAATTCCCTCTCCGACGCCACAGGCATCTGCTTCTGTTACTGACATCTCATGGATCGTCGAGAAGCAAGGTGAAACCACGTCTTTCAATTGTCGCCGCCCCTGTCGCTGCTCTCCCGTACGTCGTCGGGATCGTTCCTATCGTTCAACTTCCTGGGAGGAATCTTTTCAACCAGTAGACATTTGGTCTGATTCAACTTGCCTACTTGTTCCTAACCCCGTCGTTTAAAGCGAACCGCCTCCGTGGTCTAGTGGTAGAGCGTCCGCCCGGAGAGCGAAAGGTCCGGGGTTTGATCCCCGACCGCGTCATACCCAAAGACGTTAAAAGATTGTACTTGTTGTTACCCTGTCTGGCGCTCGGAATTAAGGGGCTAAAAACAAGGACTGGTCGGCTCGGAGTCAGTATACTGTGTCTGAGTGGGGTATTCATGTTAAACTGCGGCATGGTACCTCAGTGAGCTAGCACTCTAAATCGGAATCAGTCCGGACTAGAACAAGCAGCCACACACAAAGACACACGTACATGCACGTCGCTATATAAGTGCAATAATCTTGGACGCGACGTTGAACCCCATTTCACCTCACCTCGTTTAAAGCGCCATGCTTTCGGAGAGATGACCTGCTGGTTTCCATCGCAACAGAGCTTCTGGTGGACAGCGTCTATGTCAGAACTGACAGATCTTCACTGTCCAGGCTCATTAAGCCTGTTTGACCCCCTCGTCATAGGCTACCGGGTACCCACTTCTCGGGATCATCGTTGACTGGTCTCGCATATCACGGTGTATCATATCGCTCTGCACCAGCCCCGCCATTCGACGACGACATCCACTGTCTTCTTCGTATGAAATTAGCGCGAAATTTGAAGACAGTTATCCGGAGTGACAGCAGAATCTAAAAAAAGACATCAGATAATTTCTTCAAATGGTAAATATTTATTATGAATATGTTTTATATACTTGTCACCTAAAGCTAATCTATTATTAGCTGGTGAATTTTAAATTATACATCACTATATTAATATAATAGGCACATTTTCATGTATTTTGTCTGTGCCTGATGACATTATGAATACTGGTCATGCTGATTGAAAATGAATAAAGTAAACATTTCAAGTTAATATTTATCATGAAAGCAAAAGTAATAAATCTATTTGAGAATAATAAGTAAATTACAACATTACATGATCATATGAATATCACAAACACACCCAAATCTCATGATGTGCCATTATAATATATGAAATTCTGAATTTTTACCAATGGCATCTATATTGCGATGTTACAATAATTCAAGTTCTTGAAACATTCTTATAGGTTACATGAAAAGTGTGGTGAAGATAGCAAAAGTACTATACCAGTTGAAGAGATTTTCCAGACATTTTGTCGGAAGTAATTGTCGGAAAATATATATAAAATGCTTTTCCAAATATCACCACAACCAGGCACCGACAACCTTGTGATTGGACAAAACAAACATCACGGTTTACCGTGGCATCAATATGAGATCTGAACAGACACAAAACATTGAATTTGCTGCAATATCTGATAACATTCCAAAAGACTATTTTGTACTGCAGCAACTAAAGACTCAATAACTGTTGGAAGGCAGACAGGATTATCCTGTAATTGGAACATGATGTATTAATAACTGAGATTTTCTACTGATGGGCATGTACATCTTTCCGTCAGTGGTACAGTAATAAATGACACTTTTGGTATTCAGTCTATACATTACGACTCAAAATACCGTAACTCATTCTTTTCGACACTGAATATGACAAGATAGTGTCAGGGCATATCTCCAAACAGAATATCAGATGAGAAAGAAAATATTGTTCTTCGGCAAAAGTTTGAGGAGGAACCCATTGCATACTCTTCTAACTGTTTGAGGGCATTATCTTTGAATTGTTTAAAGTCAACAGTAACATGTCAGAACTAGATTCCATTTATCCTCAGTCTCTCCGTAATTTCCTTGATAAGAACCGTTTTTCCTGTGCCAGCCTCGCCAGATTAGAGTGTTGTGTCCATCTTTGATCAAATTCCATGCAAACACCTGTTCTTCAGTCCTAGCTATCATTTTGAACCCACATTGGTTGTACATGTGTTGTTGTTTTCACGCTGACTTGACATAAGTAGGTCAGCCGATCAGGTGGCTCGCTCGATTCTGCCCGCGTTTAAAATCTACTTCCGCTCGGGGTTGGTAACATTTTCCCAGCTCGCGAATAAACTGTCGATATTTCGGTAAGTAAGGGACATTAATCGAATGTAGATGACATGTACATGTGTAGAAATGTATTATCGATCAATCTACCGCCAGAAATGCGCTTGTCAATAAGCGTATAATAATAAATCGCCGTGGATATTGAATGTAAACAAACCGGCAAGATGGCGAGTGACGCCCCTTTTCTCTACTTACATATAGGGGGTATATATTTTTATTAACTGACCAATAACGTGTTCCTGTGGGAAAAGATCGCCCTCCTTCGTACGGTTTGATCCTTTAGACTACGACGCCTTCATATCTTCAGCCTTGACTACCAGATACAGCGTCCCACGACAGTTCCATCGACCCCACTTGACTACATGCCTAGTATCGTATATAAGAACAGGTGCGCTTATTCGACGCTCAGGGGATGGAAACGATGTCATTACTTCGTGCAGTACGGTGCGATCTACCCAAACCACAGTTTATTTCGTCTACATGGGGTTTGGTTCGCAGGCGACCACACCTCTCCACGTATCGTCCCGACGGTACACGATCGGAGACTCCTGTTGCTGACTTTTCAACTTTGCAGTCTTGCAGACGACATCATTAGTCTACCATGTCTTCCCGCCCTTCCACTGCCGCTTCCACCTTGTCAGTGGAAAGTGTTCTGGGATTGCCCACACCAGCCCACGTTGTGACCGACTGTGATCCGGACATCAACACCATTGGCACAGCAACAGCCTCGAGATAAAAGCGCTTATCCAGGACGTCACTTGCTGGCAGAGAATTTTCGGCCACGCCCTGTTGATCATGTCCATGGACAACATCACCATAGTGTGGTGTTCAAGGAACCAGGGTACTCTCCACTCTCCATCCTTGCTAAACCAGACCTTTCGCTTCCGCTTCCGCGACTTTATTGGTGATCAGCCTGGACATGTACTTTCTCGTCTTGCACTCACCAGGTTGAGAGCATGTTCTAGCACAGGCTCTGTCCAGGCCGGAATAGGTGGCTGACACCGAATGGAACCTCCACCCAGAGGTCTTCGCCAGACTATGTCAAACGATCGACACCCCAAACATCGATCTGTTCGCAACATCTCTGAACTGCCAGCTGTCGCCTTACATTTCACCTGTGCCGGACCCGGCTGGTGTGGCAGTCGACGCCTTCATTGTTTCCTGGGAAGGATAACACGCGTATGCTTTTCCGCTTCCGGTTCTCCCTCCCACGGTTCTTCAAAGATCCAGGCCACTCGGCACCTGACACTGATTTTGGTCGCGCCTTGGTGGCCGGCCAGAAGTTGGTTTGTCGACCTCCGAAACATCGCCAGAAACAATCCCCTGGATCTCCGGTGTGGTCCGACCTTCTGCTCCACCCATACAGTCGGTTGCCACACCCTAAAACCCGCACGGTTTCGTCTGCACGCCCGGCACATCTGCAGAAAAGCCTCTTGAGCCAAGGGCTATTCGGCTAGAGCGGCCAAGGCTATTGCTTCAGCCCACCTTCCATCTACACGAGGACTGTATGATGAGAAATGGTGCTCGTTCCAGGCATTCTTTTCAGACAAACACCAGGATCCGATGACAGCGTCACCGCAGTTCCTGTCTGAGTTCCTTCTGTACTTGCGCAGCACCCGTCGGTTGAAAGGCTCTACCATCTCCACATACCTGGTAGCCATCAACTCCGTTCTTGCCATCCCGGACGATCGGAGCATGACGAAACTTCCCGAACTACAGGCCTTGCTGCGCTCGTTCCGTCCTGAAGACCAAAAAGACAAGTTCAGACCGCCTGCGTGGGATCTGAATATGGTCTTAAACGCTCTTCGGACGACTCCCTTCGAACCACTCCACTCGTCTTCCTTCCACGATGGGGCGGTCGGGTAGCCTAGTTGCTAAAGCGTTCGCTAGTCACGCCGAAGACCCGGGTTCGATTCCCGACATGGGTACAATATGTGTGAAACCCATTTCTGGTGTCCCCCCGCCGTGATATTGCTGGAATATTGCTAAAAGGGCGTAAAACCATACTCACTCACACTCCTACGACCTAAGGTAGAAGACAGCGTTTCTACTGGTTTGGGCTACTGCCGCTCGGGACAGTGAGCTCCACGCCCTTGACGTCTCCCGAGTCCGGTTCGAACGCGGTATTCAGGACGCCGTTCATCATGGGCCATGCCGGGACTTCATCGTAAAGAATCGACTCCCGGGACAGCCTCATAGATCATTCATTATTCCCTCCCCCCGCGTCCACTGTGGGTGCCGAGGATGAAGAGGAGCGTTATTATGCCCAGTAAGGGCACTGAATGTTTCCTTCGTCGCAGTCGGAGGTCAGCCGGAATATTTATTCCCTGTGGCTCCAGGCGGTCATCCTCCAAGCTTATAAAGCCGCCGGATTAGACCCTCCCCCAAGGCTATCAACCCACACGAGATCAAGGCGATCGCATTTACCATGGCTCTTCACAGTATAACTGTTCCATCCAGTCGCTCATGGAAGGCTGTTCTTGGCGATCGGACATCGCCTTCGCCAGCCACTACCTCCCTGATGTAGCCTTGGAGGATGTCGCCGGCGTTCACAGTTTTGGTCCCTGGTTGTAGCCCAACAGGTCACCAATCGCCGACGCCACTGATTCTCCGATACCCTGAGCGGGGCCCGACGAACTCTCTGGTGTTCATCACCCCAGACGAGAGAGCGCTACTGCGTTCCGCATTCGCTCTTAGGTCAGCTCTAGTTTTTGGCTACCCGCCTCATATTCGGGTTTTACTTTTAGCATCGACACTCGCTTCCTCACGACAGGAATGGTAGAAGATGGTGACGCCGACGCCAACGCCGCTATTCTCCGATATCCCGAGCGGGGTCCGTCGACCTCTCCAGTGTTCCTCACCTCCAGGCCTCCAGGCTAGAGGGCATTCGCTTTTGGGAATGGGCGTAGGTATTGACGCCGACGCCGCTGATTCTTCGATACCCCTAGCGGGGCCCGTCGAACTCTCTGGTGTTTATCACCTCAGATTAGAGGGCTCTACTGCGTTTCGCTTTCGCTCTTAGGTAAGTTCTATTTTTTGGCTACCCGCCTTATTCTATTTCTGTCACCTTTTCGGGTTTTTCCTTTTTGAATCGACTCTTGTTTGAATTCTTGTTTCCTAAAGACAGGAATGGTCGTAGATGTAGAGCAAACGTTAGTTTACGAAAGCACTTTCATTTTTTAGATATTTTTGTTTCGTTTTTCTCGTAATTCCAGTGGCTAACATGGTTATAAATGGGAACTAATATACATATATTATTTTTTCGGTTCATTAATTTTCATTATAATTCACCAAAATGTGCAGTTTATTAGCAATATTATTTTGGCGCTGAACACATCCAAATGTCTCCAGTGTTAGGGTAGTTTGGATCCCCTTTACGATCAATCAACCCTTTACAATCATTACGGTTATATACCCGTTTAGTGGCTATTAGATTACCCGAACTCTATCCTTAGCCCTTGGATCCCCTTTATGATCAATCACCCCTTTACGATCATTAGGGTTAGGTACCCGTTCAGTGGTTGTTAATGATTTCTATAGCGGCTCCTAATATTCTTCACACAAAATAGAGTAAAAAGGATGTAATGGTTTTGTGTCGAATATTTTGGCTGCTGGAAACTCTCCTGGAACATTCACACAAGCCACTTTCACCGACTACATTTTTTCAGTACTGATTCAAAAGCAAACTCACCGTTGCGTCGTCATCAGCCATGCTCATACCTTCCTCGTTCATTACTATTATCCACATCATCCTTACAGTGTTCCCTACAAAACTTTTTTGTCACAAAATCCACCCGACGAATTATTATGTCATTCACACGTACTCGCAAGTTCACCGTCTGATGTCTGACGCTTGAAGCCGTTTTCAGTTCGCGCCATATCGGCTCATTCCTTGCCACTCGGTATCTTGTAGATTACGGAATGGGATGAGTGTGCCAAATGGCATCAGGATCATACGTAAGTATCCATCACCTATTCGACCCTTTTTGTTAAGTTCCGTCGCATGACTAGGTAAATTTGCACTGATTCTTACAAGAACTGGTTGCTTGTCTTTGAGACATGTGACCTCCGGCAGAGATCGTCCTCATAAGAAGGTGTGGTACTGTATTCTAAATGTGATTCAGTAAAATCGAAATATTTTTTACATTTGTATACTTTTCCTGCATTACGAAGTCTAAGTGCCCTCCCTTTAAGATGTTATTTTTAAAGCAGTAATGTGTTTTGATGTGACGTCATGACTTCTGGGTCACATGCCGACTGTGCGAGGGGGGTGCTGCCTCCCATCTTCCCGAGGCAAGAGAGTTAACTGACTTTAAAAGTCCAGTTTCCACCCTTGCTGAACTAGACTGGAAGTACTGGGCTCGACCGTAGCGCCACTGTAATACCTTCGTATTAATGACACAACTCGAGCTCAATACGAGCCAACTTTGCTTCGGCCATGTGACGGTCAGTACAAAAACTTGGTCCGGCAATCTCAAATCAACAATACATATAAAACTCGAATCTGTAAATGAAACAGGATCCATTACATCCCCATTTTTCCATAAGCTAAAAATAAAGATAACACTACTTTAAGTGTCACACTGTTAGATGAAATGTCTGTCTCCCTGAACACAATAAACTTTAACACAAATAAAACCATTATTGCAATTTTAGAGTCACTCAGAGAATCGCTGTGGTCTGAAGATTGGTCGACCACTGGATGAGAATGCAATGGGGTTCCTCGATGGAGCAAGGCTTTGCGACACATTCATGTCTGGCGGAGTGTCTGGAGACTGTACAGGAACATTGTCTGGAGTAGCATTAGCTGTTCCTTGAGTGGTTCCATCAGGACTTTGGATAGTACTGCAGTCGTCAGGAAGATTTTCCTTTGTTGGAATCAGGTCATGCTTGTTCCGTCGGTACTCTGAGCCACCTTGAGTTCTTACTACCAAAGAACGTGGAGTGCTTGCAGATTTCACAACTTTAGCTGGGATCCAGTCCTTCCCTTGCCTCAATCCCACACTGTCATTCACCTGTATTGGTGGTCTTGGATGAGCTCTCTGATCATAGTAGACTTTCTGGGTCTCTCGTGACTGTGAGATTGCTTGTTTCACTACATCACAGTCAACAACTTCAGGTCTGAGCATTTCATATTGCACCGGTAAGTCACTTCTCAACCTGCGTCCCATCAGCAGTTGCGCTGTTGAGGCGAGTCCATTTATAGGCGTATTCCTATAAGCCAACATTGCCAGATATGGATCTGCATGACTCTGCCTAGACTTTCGTAACAGCTGTTTGAGAGTTTGGACTGTCTTTTCAGCAAGACCATTGGCCTGTGGATACAGTGGGGACGACGTTATGTGTTCAAACTTCCACTTGTCACTAAAGGTCTTAAACTCAGCGCAGGCATACTGTGGCCCATTATCAGAGACAACACGCATAGGCACGCCATGTCGTCCAAAGATGGACTTGATATGTGTGATGACTGTAGAAGCCTTTGTGTTGGTTAACAGGGCTACTTCAAAATACCTGCTGTAGTAGTCTGCTACTACTAAATACTCTCTTCCATCCATATGGAATAGATCTGTGGCTACTACTTGCCACGGGAGGGTAGGTACTTCACTGGAGATCATGGGTTCCTTACAAGGACTTTTCCTGTGCTCTTGACATACTGCACACTGCTCTACTGTTCTCTCGATATCTTTGTTCATACACGGCCAAAAGAGAATCTCTCTAGCTCTTTCTTTTGACTTGGTCATGCCTTGATTACCACTATGAATGCATTGAAGCATTTCAACTCTGAGTTTCGAGGGAATGACTACTTTACTCCCCTTGTACACAATTCCATCAACACAGGAGATTTCCTCTTGAAATGTCCAAAAGTCCTTGACTTGAGTGGAACAGTCTACGTGTGTAGCTGCCCAACCATTTTGCACTGCACTAATCACTGCCTACATCTTCAACTGTAGCGGATTTTATCTCAGACATCTTCCTATCTGAAATAGGTAAGCCTGTTGTCACCATATGAACATATGCGCTAACTTCCTCATCAAAAGAGTTCAAATCTGTCAGCTTTTCTTTTATAAAGTGTCTGGACAGCATATCAGCCACAGGAATGTCTTTTCCTGGAATGTACTTGACAACAACATCATACCCTTGCAGTCTGATTCTCATCCTCTGGAGACGTAGTGGTACAGCGTGGAGTGGCTTCATGAAAATGCTCTCCAATGGTTTGTGATCTGACATGACAACAAATCTTCTACCCATCAAATAATGATGAAATTTCTCACAGCCAAATACTATGGCCATCATCTCCTTTTCTATCTGTGCATAATTGCGCTGACTTGACGTCATAGACTTGGATGCAAATGCTACAGGGTGTCCTTCCTGTAACAAAACAGCCCCAACACCATCCACTTGCAGAACGACTTCTTTCTGGGAATCAAAATATCGCAGAACAGGACCTGGTGATCTTGTGATGAGATCCTTGATCTCTTGGAACGTTTTTTCATGGATTGGAGTCAAATTCCACTGACTGTCTTGCTTAATCAGATCACACAGGATGTTAGTTCTCTCAGAAAGACAAGGGGAATACTGTGCAAGATAAGTGAACATTCCCAGATAACCTTCAAGCTCCTTCTTGCTTGTTGGAGTTGTCATTGTGCGTACTGCTTCAACTTTATCCGGGTCTGGTTTCATGCCATCAGAGGTAAGTATTTCACCAAAGAATTTCACTTCCTGCGAACACAGTTGATTCTTGTCTGCATTTAACTTGATACCACTTTCTTTTGCAGTCTCAAGAGTGTCCATGAGGTTCTTGTTATGTTCCTCAATGGTTCTGCCACTGATGAGAATATCTACTATTGGGTGAGTATAGTTCAGTTTTTCGAAGATTTTGTCCATGCGCTTTTGGAACACTTCACTGGCACTTTTAATTCCAAATGGAAGACGTAAGAACCTATATCTACCACATGGAGTGTTGAACGTGGTCAACATGGAGGAGCCGTGGTCAAGTTGTACTTGCCAGTATGACGATTTCGCATCTAGGACTGTGAAGTACTTGTGGTCAGCAATCTTTGAGGTCACATCTTGAATCGTGGGCATTCTGTAGTGCTCATGTTGTATCGCCTTATTTAGGTCAGCTGGGTCAAGGCACAACCTAATTTCACCACTGGCTTTAGGGACGACTACCATAGAATTTACCCACTCAGTGGGCTCTTCCACTTTCATGATCACTCCCAAGTCCTCCATTCGCTGAAGTTCCACTTGAACTTCCTCATGTAGGGCAATTGGAACTTTTCGTGGAGCATGTACTACTGGTTTCACTTCTGGGTCAAGCTGAATACTGTACTTGTCTTCAAGACATCCCAAGCCTTGGAAGATATCTGGAAACATCCTGAGTATTTTCTCAGAACTACTTGCATCAGTAATCAGGCGTTCAATGTTCAACAGGACTTTTATCAGGTTTAAGTCCTCACAGGCTCGAAGTCCTAACACTGAGGGTGCCTCTTCTTGCACTATATAGAACTTTAGGCATACAGACACATTTCTGTAACTACAATCCAGGTAAGTCATACCTGCATTTTTCAACCACTTCTGTCCATAGCCGTAAAGCCTTGTGTCCGGTTTCTTATCATGGGATAACATTTATACTAAGTTATCTTATAATAATTAGATCTACATCAAGTGCTTTTATGAGTTATCATGGTGTAATATTTATACATCATTTCATATAATTATAGTTTAGCAAGTAATAATTATCATTAGGTAAAATGCATATATAAAATATCAGTAGTTTCAGTTAACGCTTTTTAGATGGTTGCTAGCCTAAGGTAATGGGAACGCGTCTTCTAGACATACTATTCAATAAGACAAGAGTTACGTCTACATAGTTTAATTGATTTGAAGCTTTTAGATAAATGCTAGCCTAAGGTATCAAGATCCCATCTCTCAGACAAAGGATATTTATTTAAGTATATCTGTCATCACATACCGGGGTATATTAGAATAACATTACTTCAATTAAGACTCATTAAGGATTAGCCCCCAAACAAGCTCGTCTATAGGGCATTAAGGATTAGCCCCCACACAAGCTCATCTATAGTGACACCCTAATCTCTTTCAAAGCATCCAGTAAATATGTCAACAAGATTAGTGCCAGTCCAACATGATAAACAGGATTTAGTATTCCCCTCTGTCTAGCCATCCATTTAGCTTAGGACACAACCAATCGTGTATCAACCAATCACATTCCATTTTATTGTTTAAATTTTTGTTAAATACATACTGTAGGCAGGTTTTAAGCAGAGAAGGGGTTTGACTCTCTTACCAAGCAGACCTCTCTCCCACAGCCCAGAGTGTGTACCGACTCTCTGTGGCACCTCAGTTATATTCTAAGATATTGTAAATTGTTAATTGTTCTTGTAAATAAAATTGTGATTAGTCTCCTGTGACTCTGGCTCTTTGCTGACTAATTCCCCAAGAAAACCAGCACGTCATTTGGAAGGTATTGTTCACCCAGAACAGTTCCATGATAATTTGGCGGAGAATCATCGTTTTCGGAACCACGGAGTCCAGGAACTTACTACAACCAGCTACAAGAACCCATTGGAGGACATGTCCAACCGTGATCATCTGATGGAATAACAAGCAAGCTGCATCTACCTCTGACCTCAACACTGGATTAAAGACAACCAACTCCTCCAAAGACACCAACAAAGAAAGAAAAAGTCTTCAAATATTGTAAGTAAAACATTGTTGATTACTTGTCTTCCTTTAATTTAGTACGGTACATACTAATAGGTGTCATGGCAAATATGGAGTCTGGAATGGAAAGTAACCTTGAAAGTGAAATTCCAACAGTGTCTTTAGTTACGCCCCTTGCCAACAGTGTAATTCAGGCAAAATTTGGCACAAAAACAACAAATTGTTTAGTAGATACAGGGGCATCCATTTCTTGTATTTCGTCTGCTTTTCTTAGCACAGCTTTTGAAAACCTTACCCTTGGAAACTCACCCTTTCCACAGGTTAAAGGTGTTGGCGGCGAATTGCATAAAGTGTTAGGTTCAGTTGTGTTAGATTTTGTCATTGAGGATCAGGAATTTTCTCAAAGATTCCACATTCTGCCTACACTTCCAGAGGCAGTGATACTAGGTGAGAACTTCCTTGATGACAATGATGCAGTCTTAGATTATAGCTGTCATTCCTTGATACTCAACAACAGCACCTCAGATAGGCAATATATCAATTTCATAGCCAATTCAGTGCATGAGATTAGTGGATTAGCAAAAACAATAGATCAGATTTACATCCCCCCTCAGAGTGAAATTCATTTCAAGGTCAGACTATCAGAGACCAAAGAGGATTCCCTCATTCTCATTGAACCCATTGCTTCCCTCACTGCTTATTCTGAAGTAGCAGGCGGTAGAACTCTTTCTAAATCAAAAAGCAAGACTGCTACATTTAGGTTTATGAATCCCTCCCAAGAAGAAAAGGTTCTTGACAAGGGTACAGTTGTAGGCAAATTTAGTTACATTGACAAAGACTCTGTTTTTGAAATCGGCTCTGACCAACCATTCATCAGTACCGTTAACACTGACAATGAGAAGAGAGACAATGACACCAGGGATTATGTCAAAATTGCACAGGAGTTAGGATTTGATTTGACCAATACACAACTGACTCCAGACCAACGACACAGACTACTTAGATTTTTGGGACAAAATAGAAACATGTTTTCAACGAGTCTTGCAGATTTAGGTAAGACTGACATGCACCAACATATCATTGACACTGGCAACCACCAACCTGTTAAGAGTAGACCATATCGTCAATCTCCTCATCTCCAAAAAGTCACTGAAGAACTTATAGATGATTTTCTGAAGTATGATTTGATCGAGGAATCTACTTCTATGTATTCAGCTCCCATTATCCTAGTCAAGAAACGCGATGGCTCATATAGATTTGTTTGTGACTACAGAAAGTTGAATTCTGTCACTTTACCAATGTCATGGCCTCTTCCTGTTTTCGATGATGTTGTTGATAACATCGCCAATGTACAAGCTAAGATCTTCTCTACTTTAGACCTTGCTAATGGCTTCTTCCAAGTGCCATTACATGAAGATTCAAAGCATAAAACTGCTTTCGTCACCCATCAAGGCCTTTATCAGTTCAAACGTTTACCACAAGGTTTGACAAATTCTCCACTTTGTTTTCAACAGCTCATGAGCAAAGTGCTAAGAAAATTGCTTTTTAAGGTTGCGCTGATCTACATTGATGATTTGATAATTTACAGCAAAAACTTTGAAGAGCATCTCCAACATTTGGAGCAAGTATTTTACTATCTGAAACAGGCAAAATTAACACTAAAGCCATCCAAATGCAATTTTGCAACGGACAAAGTATCTTTTCTGGGTCATGTTTTATCATGTGGAGGTGTTCAAGTTGATGACAAAAAGATTGAAGCAATTAGAACCTTTCCAGTGCCCAAGTCACAAAAGCAGATTCGCTCCTTCTTAGGTCTCACGAACTTCTACAGGAAGTATGTGAAAAATTACTCTCACATAGCCCTTCCACTGAATGCCTTGCTCAAGAAGCATTCGGAGGCAGAACTAGGAAAGAAACCAAAGTTCCAATGGTCACTTGAGTGTGATCAGGCATTCAACACACTCAAACATGCTATGAGTAATACACCTGTTCTGGCGTATCCAAATTTTGACAAAGAATTTCTTCTTGCAACTGATGCCAGTGATATGAGCATAGGTTTTGTTTTGAGTCAAAAAGACGAGAAAAATAATGAACATCCAATAACTTTTGGTGGTAGAGCTCTTCATGGCAGCGAAAAGAACTGGAGCATTACAGAAAAGGAAGGCTTAGCTCTAGTTGAAGCCATTAGATCCTTTCGTCCATACCTTGCAAATTCCAAATTCACAGTCTACACTGATCATATAGCATTGAAGTGGCTGAAATCCATCAAGGATGCCACAGGTAGGTTAGGACGATGGTCTTTGGAACTTTCTACCTACACTTTTGACATTGTTCACCGCAGCGGCAAAGCCAATGGGAATGCCGATGCTCTCTCACGTAGGGAATATGAGGAAAATATTAACTGTAATGATCAGACAGAAGAAGATGCTGAGAAAACAGTCTTCTCAGTAACTTCAACTCAGCAAAGCAAATCAACTAGCAATACAATCTTGCCAAACACCCATTCATCCACACAGGTCACACAGACAACTCAGACTGAGGATATTTGCACACCTATTGTCAATCACTTAGAATCAGACACACAAACAACACATTGGTCAGTCACCTTTGAATATGAAGAGGATTATCAGTCAGTACCAGTTAATGTTGTTGCAGCCTTACATGCTACAAATGCTGATGTTACCCAAGACACATTGGTTGAAGTAAGTATAAAAGAACATCCAAATTTACGTCACCTACAAAGGATTTGTCCAGATTTCATCCAAATCTTTGACTACAAAGAGGATGATGTCCTTCCACAAAATGAAAAGGATCGTCAAAAGATTCTTATCGAAGCCAATACTTTTGAAATTGATGAAGGCATCCTATACAGATTCGTTCCACAAAGACAGAAAGGCCACGCAGACAAGTTCATTAAACAGCTGGCAGTCCCAAGAACCCTCAGAAATCAAGTCCTGCAATCCTATCATGACTCAGAGTTTGGCGGTTGCCACCACGGGAAAGAAAGGATGCACAACACCATGAGACCTAAGTACTACTGGCCCAAAATGTACAGCGATATTGCTACTTATGTCCAGACATGTGAGGTATGCCAACAGACCAAGAGGCACTACCATGGCAAGAAGGCACCACTTCGTCCACTTCCTGTAGAAGAGGTCTTCACCCGATGGCACGTTGACATTCTCGGTCCCCTGCCAACAACACCAGATAAGTACAAATACATTTTGGTCATCACAGATGCATCATCTAGATGGTGTGAAGCCTTTCCACTTCGGACCCAAGAAGCCAAAGAAGTAGCAGATGTTCTCGTCAGAGAAATATTTTGTCGGTATGGCGCTCCAAGGACCTTAATTTCAGACAGAGGTCAGAACTTCATGTCCAAACTTATCAAAGCAATTTGTGAACTTTTGGCAATTAAATTTACCCATACCAGCCCATACCATCCTCAAACTAACAGCTGTGTAGAAAGGCTCAACTCTTACATCAATCAATCACTAAGAGCCTATTGTAACAAGTCTCAAAATGATTGGCCCCGTTTCATTCCTGGCATCATGATGGCCTATCGGATGGCTCCAAATTCATCAACTCAAAAATCCCCATATGTTATGCTTTTCGGCCGAGAAATGAGAGCTCCACAAGATGTAGCATTAATTCCAAAAGAAAATTTAGGCCACAATAACAAAAGTTATCTTTCCAATTTGCTTGAGGAGCTTGAAATCACTAGAACAATCGCAGCTGAAAACACTGCTCGGGCTAAGGAGGTGTATTCAGAACAATATAACAGAAAGGCTAAAGAACCAGAATTCGCCCCAGGTCAAAGAGTTTGGCTTTACTGTCAAAAAGTTGAAAAAGGCCTTTCCAACAAATTAACCAAAAAGTGGTATGGTAGCTATTATATCACCCATACAGGTCCAAATTATACCTACAAACTACGCCGAAGTTCTGACGACAAAATACACAAACCACTGGTCCATGCCAACCGTCTGAAGCCATATTTTGATCCTGCTGATCGTCCACAGTATCCTCCAGAACCATACCTCAATAACCCCAGTGACATAGATTCAGGAGTCATGGATGACAACGAGGAACCAGTCAATGACACTCAGTTTGACAGCAACAATTCCCCATCAACAAGTTCAACTTACCAGGCTACTGATCAATCACCTCCACAACAGAAAGGTAAGAAGGTCAATTCCAAAACAAAGGCAGGTACTTCCAGCAACAAGAGTCCGAAGCAAAAGACCCCAACAAAGAAGAAAAACCCTGCTTCAAGTACAACAGAAAAACCTACCAGTCCCACGGCAACAATGAAGGAAAATCATGCCACACCAGGTCCTAGTGCTCCAACCAAGGTAAATGAAAAGGTAAACAAAGGGAAAAGGGGAGTGAATAGTAAGCATCACCAGCCCAAATCCAGAAAACAACCCGACGACAGCCAGGTACAACCTCCAAGTCCAACATCAGGTAATCAAACAAAGGATACCCCTCAGGTCTTCAATCCAGAGGACATCCACTCAATTGTTAGTTCCAAGAGAGCAAATTGCAAAATCTACTACAGAGTAAAATGGAAGGATCCAGAAAGAGGAAACACATGGGAGTATGGCAGCAGCATTCCAGACTCCATTCGGAGAGAATTTCACCTCAAAAGAAGTATGTCAGGAAAACGACGAAAACGTCCACTGAAGAATCATAAGTTTTTCGACCAAAAGGAATCAGCACAAGACAATAAATCAGTCAATGTTCTGTCAGGGAATACAATGTCCGGAAATATCAAGCAAGACAACACCAAACCATGCATAGAATTAGACGTCAAACCATATCCGTTTATTCCAAAACGCCTACGAAGAGTAGAACATAAAATAGAAAGAGTTATGGGCATTGAAATTATTCAAGGAGACTGCTTTGTCAAGGTCTTATATAAAGATAATCCTGATCAATTCACATGCTATTTTGAAAGTGTTCCTCCCCACCTCATACAGCGCTACCTTGATGATAGCTGGCAGGATCTCCGTAATTGGTCCTGTCTTGAAGATAATCCTCGATATGATCCAGAGGAAACACCATATTATAAATCCAAAAGGGTTATTTTTCCACATAAAGACTTTGGAAACATCAACACCTTTTTCTACAGTATTTCACTCACAGACCGTAGTCACACGGAACCATACCAGGATCAACTCGCCATATATATCGACAGCTGCCAATTGAACATATTCTTAATCAAAATACAAAATCTCCTGAATAAACGGTGCAAATCACGAAACAGCTATTAGCTGTATCTTGTTATGTTTTCTTGTGTCCAGTTTTTTCACTATGGGTCGCCAGTTGAGAACAAATGGCATCAGCCTGATCATCTGAGTTATTTGTATCACAACAAATTTTGAGTATTGACCTGATCAACCAATCTCAAAAGCGAACCCGAACCCAAACCGTACCGAAGTGAAATGACACAAACCAAACCATACTGGGAAGCGAACCCAAACGGTACAAAAGCGAACCCAAACCGTAGCGAAGTGAAATGACACGAACCCAAACCGTACCGAAGCGAACCAAACCATACTGGGAAGCGAACCCAAAACCGTACCGAAGCGAACCAAACCATACTGGGAATCGAACCCAAACCGTACCGAAGCGAACCAAACCATACTGGGAATCGAACCCAAACCGTACCGAAGCGAACCAAACCATACTGGGAATCGAACCCAAACCGTACCGAAGCGAACCAAACCATACTGGGAATCGAACCCAAACCGTACCGAAGCAAAATAAACCAAACCCTATCGCATTGAACCGAAGGAAAATCAAAGCGAAACAAACCAAATTCAAATAAAGGAAACTTAACAACCGAAATGAACCAAAACAAAGAAAAGGCAAACCAAATAGTTACGAAAACTAACAAAGAATTCTAAAAAGGATATACACCTTTTGTATACCGTATTAGTGTAATAAACCAATGCACTTGTTATATGCACATGCACATATATGTATATATAATGCGTCTAATGATTGTATCCAAAAATAGAAGGATATTACTATTTTTCATGATATACTTTTGTAATTTGCCACCAATACATTCTTCCTGGTCATGACACCGTTTAGTAATAATTATGTACCGATCTTTTACATCATAATTATCATATTTGTTTTATTTTCTAGTTATTACAGACAAACTGAGGAAGTATTTATATATGACATATTATTTGAACATGCTAACTCTCTTTTCTTTGTTTCCATGTAAAACCTCCATGGACACAGCCTACTATCTCACAACCCCAATCCAGGATGTGGAACTCAAGGCCTCCTACATCACCCATAAAACCACCAGTACAGAGTGCCAAGACAAGCCAGCTCCACATCCAGAACCCCTGATGACAGCATTTTTATATTATGTTTCCTTATATCAAAGAGACTCTATAATAATTATTATTCACTACTACCAGTTTAACTTTATACATTGTCCATCTAAGCCTTAATTATTTTTATTTTTACATGTTTGGGGTCCAAACTTTTTCAGACGGAGGGGAAGTTATCATGGGATAACATTTATACTAAGTTATCTTATAATAATTAGATCTACATCAAGTGCTTTTATGAGTTATCATGGTGTAATATTTATACATCATTTCATATAATTATAGTTTAGCAAGTAATAATTATCATTAGGTAAAATGCATATATAAAATATCAGTAGTTTCAGTTAACGCTTTTTAGATGGTTGCTAGCCTAAGGTAATGGGAACGCGTCTTCTAGACATACTATTCAATAAGACAAGAGTTACGTCTACATAGTTTAATTGATTTGAAGCTTTTAGATAAATGCTAGCCTAAGGTATCAAGATCCCATCTCTCAGACAAAGGATATTTATTTAAGTATATCTGTCATCACATACCGGGGTATATTAGAATAACATTACTTCAATTAAGACTCATTAAGGATTAGCCCCCAAACAAGCTCGTCTATAGGGCATTAAGGATTAGCCCCCACACAAGCTCATCTATAGTGACACCCTAATCTCTTTCAAAGCATCCAGTAAATATGTCAACAAGATTAGTGCCAGTCCAACATGATAAACAGGATTTAGTATTCCCCTCTGTCTAGCCATCCATTTAGCTTAGGACACAACCAATCGTGTATCAACCAATCACATTCCATTTTATTGTTTAAATTTTTGTTAAATACATACTGTAGGCAGGTTTTAAGCAGAGAAGGGGTTTGACTCTCTTACCAAGCAGACCTCTCTCCCACAGCCCAGAGTGTGTACCGACTCTCTGTGGCACCTCAGTTATATTCTAAGATATTGTAAATTGTTAATTGTTCTTGTAAATAAAATTGTGATTAGTCTCCTGTGACTCTGGCTCTTTGCTGACTAATTCCCCAAGAAAACCAGCACGTCATTTGGAAGGTATTGTTCACCCAGAACAGTTCCATGATATTCTCAAGAGGACCTGCAAACTTGCAGACTTTTAGAAAGTCTCTCTCTGACATAGCATTGACTTGTTGACTTGTGCTCCTGTATCTATCTTCATAGGTACTATGAACTTCTTGTTCACTAGGATATCTGCATATTGTTCTGAATAGTCTTCACCACTTTCACCCTTTCTATGCTCTATTGTCCCAATAAAGAGTTCATCAGTCTCTAAACTGTGGACTTTTGGGTTGCTTTGACCTTGTTTCCATCTTCCGGACTCTCTTGAGTTCTGTGTTCTAGGTGGATTCCTCGCTACTGTTCTGGACCTACAAACTGATGCATAATGTCCAAATTTGTGACACTTCAAACACTCAGCATTTCTTGCAGGACACATGTCATTCTTTGAATGTGATTTTCCACATCTTTCCCACATATCACTACTTGTTTTCACACTAGCCTGTGCACTTGCTGATCGCTTCTGACTACTGTCCCCTAACTTCCTCTGATGAGTATAACCACCACTTCTCTTCTGAATGCTACAAACTGCCTCTGACTGAATTTGTTTCATCTGTTTTTTACTCACTTCAAAACTTCTCGCTATTTCAAGGGCCTTATTTACTGTCAAATCTGCTTCTTGTAACAGTCTTTCTTGTACTTGTTTGTTACTCGTTCCACAAACTATTCTATCACGAACCATGTCATCAGCAATGGCACCAAAGGCACAATCTTTCGAGAGGGTTTTGATTTCTGTCACATATGAATCCACTGTCTCATTTTGGCCCTGAACACGTGTATTAAAGCGAAAGCGCATGATTGTCACATTCGTTTTAGGAATACAATAGTTTTCAAATTTTGAGTACAGAGGTTGCAATTTATCCTTTTCTTCATTTGTCAATGTCCAAGTATTAAATACATCTCGGCCCACCTGACCAATGTACAACAGAAAATAGCTACACTTTTCCTTTTCATCTTTCGCCGCGAATGGTCCACTGAACAGCAATTCTATTGTCTGTTTCCACTTTTTCCAACTTTCTGCCACATTAGCGGCATCGAAATTCATGGGCAGAATGTCAATTCGACCTGCCATGACTTCTGACACCATGTAATACCTTCGTATTAATGACACAACTCGAGCTCAATACGAGCCAACTTTACTTCGGCCATGTGACGGTCAGTACAAAAACTTGGTCCGGCAATCTCAAATCAACAATACATATAAAACTCGAATCTGTAAACGAAACAGGATCTATTACAGCCACCAGTGACTATTACGAGTTATGTCCTTTCTATGCCTCTCCTATTGACCAATCAGATTCAACCTCTCATATCACTTGCATTTGCTTCAAACAAAACGGTGGCGCCCAGTCAAGACGATCTGATTGATAATCAAGATCTATATTGTGATAATACGAGTCTTACATCGCGAAGTGCATGAAATCACGTGAGCACCTTGATTAAAAGCATGAAAAGATTTAGAAAAAATCTGTTGAGAACGAGTTAGTGGTGCACATGCTTTGCAAATCCTGCAGTTGACAGAAATCTGCATGACACTTTACGAACCGGATTTCGATTTCGGTGCGCGATTTTGATTGGACTATGCATAGACTCGTTAGTCCAGCCAAAATGTAACTCCATAATACCAGCCTAGTTCGGCAAGGGTGGAAACTGGACTTTTATAGTCAGTTAACTCACTTGCCTCGGGAAGATGGCTGCCTCCTGGCGGTTGATACAACTTTCTTCAGCAGCTGGCCCTCACACAGTTGGTCTCTCTGTCAAAAGACAGCAGTAAATGCAATACGGAGGAATGCAGGATAAGTATACAAATGTAACAAATATTTTGATTTTTCTAAATTATTAAAGTGGATAGTTGTGAATTCTTACACTATGACGTTCTGGCCTAAAGGATCCAGTGGGTTTCCTTGGTGTTGTGGCCACAGTCCATGCAAATATGGATGGGATTGTCCCTGATTTCAGTATTCTTTTCACTGGGGTGTACTTGTTTACAACACACAAATCTAGGACTGAAATATAAGACATTCTATTCATTTAAGTCCCCCAAATAATTTTCAATTTGTGTATGAACATAAGTCGTAAAAATGAAACCATTAAAGCATAAATTAAAACAGCTCAAGGCAAGGGAGTTAACTGACTGTAAAAGTCCTGTTTCCGCCCTTGTCGGACTATTTTGGAATTTCTGGGCACGAATGTCTTGCCCCCATGTCATGTTCGACAACGACCACACTCTCCAGCCAACCGGCAAGAACTGATCTTGGCCCTCCCAAGAAGAATGGCGTCAAATCCCATGTGACTTCATCAGATGACTGACTTTTTCTGTGCGTCGAAGAGTTTTTGCGTGTTTTGAGGCATTTGGTGATCACACACGCTACTAATGACTTGTTATTGAACGTGAGCGATTGTTTATGTACTCTGCCTATTGTCCATGATTCTGAAAGCTCGAGTTTTGTACCACACCCAACTTGGGGGGGCTCTGACGTCATTCTCGGTCGCTGTATAATTGTCATTTTCAGTGTTGATTATGTTGATATATTGATCTTCTCAATACACTTTACTTCATGCATCTATGTTTTGTTGTTGTTTTGAGCAAGAGTGATTTCAAACTCTTGTAAAGTTTCTTTTGGACGTCAGTTTACTATGTTTTACCTTACCAGACACTACACAGTGCTGTAGCATCAGGTAAGTATAAAAACATTGCATTTAATCAGAAATGCTCATTGTTGTATAAAGCCAATCACGTTGCAGACACAGGGTAGGTGTATTTCCTGGAAAGAAGCATGTCCTGACCTGCTAATGATCCTATTTCCGCGGTGTGGTCACTGGAACAGAAACTTGTCTCATGGAATAAGTCGACACTTGAATTATACTCTGCACTCCTATCATGCTATACACACACAAAGAAACTGGTTGCAGGACATTCTGCAATTATATCCTCAGTTTAAGCTGAAGAAAACTTTGAAGGGTTGCTTAAATTTTGGAACCAAACTATGATGAACTGCATTGATGGACTTGGTTGCATATTATTTAGGGAGTATTCCCATCAGCATGAAGTCTTGCCTGTCTGGAGTACTTGTATTTTCTGTTTGCAGCTGACTATGTACGGGCACTTGCTACTCGGAGCAGTGCTGCTCTCGCCAGCTTTCTTTGGGGCAGGGCAGATGGAGAACAATTGTTTGGTGGGATGCCGACTTGCAAGGCCGCCGTAAGTGTTTACTTATTTAAATTAATTAATTAACTCATCATAGTGAAACTTGTCATGTGTATATTCTAAAAAATGGAATTTTATTAATACTTTTGACAAAGGCATAATCCTGTAACCTTGGTAACCCTGTACCGCTTTTTGTAAATGCCAATGCAATAAATGATAACAAATCAAAGACCCGTGAAGATCCGGGGTAGAATTGGTCTTCAGCAACCCATGCTTGTCCTAAAAGGCGACTATGCTTGTTGTAAGAGGTGACTAACAAGGTTGGGTGGTCAGGCTCATTGACCTGGTTGATGCATGTGATCGTCTCCCAATTATGCTTAATCATGCTAATGTTGGCATGCTTATCATGCTAATGATGGCATCCTTATCATGTTAACAGACCATTGGAGGAGGTATGCTCAAATGAAATGTATGTATATTATGTTTGTCATGTCCTATTATGCCTGAAGGGGTTGTTGTCGGCACAGGTACTACAGAAATGTACCCCAGGTAGGTTTCTGTATACAAAAATGTACCCCGGCCAAAATTAGAATACAGAAACGTACCTGGTACCCCAAACAGCGGATGAGTCCATATTCCCAAACCCGAAACCGAAACCGGTTCATGTTGTAGTTCCAGTTTGCCTGATTACGAGTGCATGCATGCTACTTCTACACAATCTTTTGCCAATGGCCCCGTACACTTGTGTAACATTACGGCCTTAAGCTTGTCAAAGGCATTCAACTTCATAAGATAATCTTAAAGTTCTTCCTGTCGAATGTGTACTGCCATGTTGCCTTTAACCGCGGTTTGGCATACAGGAAGTGATGAATACCTAAAGAACCGGTTACACGCATTGCACCCAGCGGCGTAGGTACGTTTCTGTATTTTGATTTTGGCTAGGGTACATTTTTGTATACAGAAACGTGCCTGGGGTACATATCTGTAGTACCTGTGCTGACAACAACCCCTTCAGCCCTATTATATCCTTATATAAGATAGCTACACGATAAATCGCAAAGAACAATGAAGAACAAAGCGTGTTTTATTTCAGATAAAACATTATTCTATTATGACGTCATTTCTGGAGATCCAAACATGCGCTCGCAACTTGATGACGTCGTTTACTGGACAACGTTATTTTTGAGAGGGAAGTGTGTTGTGAGTTGTACCCCATAGATCTAGCAGGGCAACTCAGATAAACACGATGGCCCAACAATCATATCCAAAGGCGAGAGTGATATGCCAATCGGTATTGGGAGAAAAGGTACATGTTATCAACGTCAGGATTGTGAGAATATGCAGGAAATACCCACCTGTGCATAAAATTGAATTGTCCGACATTGCCAAGTGTTCCATGACGGCATTCGTCTTTGTTTCAGTATTTACATGATCCTGGCACCAAAGAGGGTGAGACCCAATCAGGTGATCCAGATATTTGCAACCATCCTGAAGCTAGAGTATACACACGTCAATATCCGGATATCCATCGTCAAGGAGAACATCGAATATGCCGGAACGGTGATGAAGTTTGACAGACCATCCAGCAGGATAATGCAGCTACAGGTATGTTAATTATCTCCCTTGATGTTGTAATGCACCTGAAGGGGGACAGCTGACCCAGTCTTCAGAGTGCTATAAGTCTTTGTGCAGAGTTGTGTCCCTTAGATGTGTCAGGATATATTGCCCTGCTGAGATACTTGCTTCTCAGTACAATACCTCTTCACCAGTGATCAAGGGTTATGCCAGTGTAAAATATCTAAGACTATGAGCCAGGAGGTACCATTTGGTCTTTGATCACGCCTCAAACAGCATACAATCAGTGGAACTGTTCATACTGGCAAATGTACCTCCACGTTTGCAGATGCCACAGAATGCACAGGCCGGGCAGTACAGACTGAGACTGGAGGGAACTCTCAATGGCGGCACAAGTGGTTACATCTTCCGTAACGAGACTGACATCGAGTTTGACACCAAACAAGCCTCTATCTTCATCCAGATGAGCAAGCCAATATACAGACAGGGACAGACAGGTGAGCATGATCAAGTAGCCAGAGTTGTCTCCCATCAACAGAGTTGTCTCCCATCAGTCACAGTTGTCTACCTTACTTAATTTACATTTGATAAGGAGTTCAGCTACAGTTAGTTTCTAAATGCTCCACCGGAACATAAAAGCAATTGGAATTTGTACCATGGTGTGAAAAATGATCGTGACATTGGTGGGTTTTGTTTCAGTTCAATTCCGAGTGGTTCCTATTCTACCCAACCTGATGCCCAAATATGGAAGTATGACTATATATGTTGAGGTGAGTGTTGACATTTAGTATATTTTTTACTTATCCTGCATTACTCCTTAATGCATATTACTTGCTTGTTCTTGGCAGAGCTCCAACGTAACCAAAGGAAGTGAAGTCACGGATCCTCACCTTACTCTGTCCCTTGCTGAGTGAAGACCTGTTTATTTGCTGTAGCATAAACTTATTCAAACCCTCATGTGTTTGCTATCTGAGTTGATGTTTATTGTCTTTGAGTTGTGCCTACAGTTTGTATCTTGTACATTCAATGTTTGATAAACAAAACGTTATTAGACACTTACTGGCGTTTTCTCAAAAGAAAACATAATGCCAGGTGTCTTGTTGTTCCAAGTAGCCATCTTGAATATTTTACGTGGCCAGCAGTTAATGAACTAGCTTGTGATCTATATCCTTTTTTGCCTGGTACCCCATGATTGGCGTATCCTCGCGAATATGTTTTGTTTTCATTGTATGTTGTTTTACGTTTCTCATAATAATTGTTTCATAAACCCCCGCAGTGGGATAAACAAATTATAGCATACATAATCGGGTGGGGACGCATTGTGATTTTACACTGCTTCATTGCAGATATCATGCCCTCCTGCTCAAAGTGCCGGCTTGATATGTCGGTGTGGGATCCCCACCCCTGTACCTTAATTGTACATCTCAATGCCTCCAGGGTCACCGATGTAGAGACTGTTTACTGCTTTCACCCACAGCCTTCAGTCAGTATATCCGTGTGTCTAAGAAACGAGGAACACAACAGACCAGGAAACACCGGTGCAGGATGTCCGACCTCACCGAGAATTCGCCTACCGATAAGCCATCTCGGATGACTACCCCCTGACCTCAACTGCTACCTTGATGTTGGTCCCCTCGGTGTCAGTCTCGACCGAGAGCACTCTGATGACCACGACAGCGTCTATCTTTACGCCCGGCGTGGTGCTCACTTATCAAATGGTGCCTGTAACCTCAACCGGACAGACGCTCAGTCTCCCACAGGCGCCCCGCCTACGGCACAGATGCCCAGGATAGACGCGGCGCTCCTTCAGTACTTTCAGTATTTTCAGGCCATGCTGACGTTGACTGAGCCCTCTACAAGCGCCTCCTATAGCGCCTCTGCAGACGCCTCCTCAAGCGCCTATACAGATGGCGCCAATCTATCCCACAGCGACTCTACAGACACCTGCGCCTCTACAAGGCATGGTCGGTCGACTATACAGACGCCGTCTACTTCTTGTTACTCCGTGGACTCGGCTTCCCCAAGCACATTGTCACGTCGGAGTGACAGTAGATCTGATCGTCAGGGTCATCAATCTAGGAGATGCTCCCCGGATGCAGATGCTCCAGTGGCTATCGGAGGGCGTCTTCATCCTGTGCTACGATGACACTCCCTTGGACGGCGATATCCAAGACTCACTCCTGGGTCTCAGCCTTCGCCCAAGATGAGATGGCACTCAAGGTCCTGGCCAAGGTGTCAGAGCCAGCCTTTGCTAAGGCGTTACAGCCAGCCTTTGCTAAGGCATCCCAGTCTGGCTCCTACCAGCCACGACGCAACACCCTCCAGACTCAGGGGCGGGGCTCCACCTCAACCTCTCGAGGCTGGGGCGGAGGAAAAGGGAAGTCCTCAGGTGCATACCAGTCCTGCCTCGGCCACCCCCAAAGGGAGGTAATGCCGACCACAGGGACTATAAGTGAATCGCCAGACAGGCATGACTGGGACCTCCCTCACCCAGCCGTCGAAGTTGCCAACATTCCAGTAGGCAGGAGACTGGGTCGATTCTGGCAGAATTGGGAGATCCTGGGGGACCTGGGGGTCACCAACATATTCCGACACTGGTATAAGCTGATGCTTATAGACGACCCGCTTCTCACGTTGCCCCCCATAGCGGACACCTACCTCCCTACTCAACAGCAGCTACTGAGCCGCAACATCATGGCGCTGCTGGACAAGGAGGCCATAGAGGTCATACACGCCCCAGCCATAACACCGGGCTTCTGTTCACCTGTCTTCCTAGTCCCCAAGAAGGACTCAGACAAACACAGGATGATCCACAACCTTGCCGCTTTCAACAAACGCTACCTGGCGCATCCACCTTATTTCTGGATGACCACACTCAGGCTATTGCGATCCCGGATCCAGGCACAGGATGTGCTCATCAGCCTGGATATCGAGGACGCCTGCCTACATGTCCCTATACACCCCGACGACCGGAAATTCCTCCGTCTCATTGCCGGGACATTCAGTTGAGGCGTGCATAGACAACTGCCTACTGAATCATCGGGACACTGTCACTCTACTCCGCCACAGGGACTTCACCCTCCGTCTCTTACAACAACTGGGGTGGAAGATCAACCTCAGGAAGTCAGAGTTGACACCCTCAAATCGACTTCAGTTCATCGGGGGCCTCTTCCAGACGGACCTCGATCTCCTCTCTGTACCCAGAGACCGGTGGGAGCGCATTCAGGCGCACCTGACTCCAGCTCTCCACCTACCACACACTCTGCGCCAATGGCAAGTCCTCCTGGGGCTCCTAACCTAAGCGCAGGACTTGACCTACAGAGGAAGGCTCCAACTGCGCCCAGTTCAGATGTTCCTGGCTCCCTACTTCAGGCGCCAGGACCCCTCAGTATCCATCCTCCTCCTGGATCATCTCAAGCAGCATCTCCGGTGGTGGACGGTGGAATCGAATGTCTATCAGTGCCCATGGCATGTCAACAACCTCGAACTGGAGGCGCTTATCTTGGCCACCACTCATTGGAAGCAGGCCCTCAGACACGCCCGGCTCTCCATCTCGACGGACAGAGCTTTTGCAGGGGCAAGCAACAAGACCCCACATCTGCATGGCCTCAATTCCTGGCCGAGTTCATGCTCCATCTGCGTCACAAGCATAAGCTCAAGGGCAGAACCATCATGAGCTACCTTGTGGCTCCACTCCATCCTGGCAGTTCCGGAAGAATGGCACATGACGTAAATCCCGGAACTAGAGGCTGTGCTCCGCTCATTCAGGCTGGAAGACCAAAAGGCGAAATCTCGTACACCAGCTTGGGTCTTGATTGTCATTCACACCTCATTGAGAGACACACCCTTCGAGACACTCAAAGTGACGTCATTCTACAATCTGACGAAAAAATGGTCTTCCTACGTCACGCGCGTCCACTTTGAGCATGGAGCACATGGAGCCGTGCATCTTGGACTGTGCTGGGACTTCTTCGCCAAGAATCAATTCCCATGACAGCCAGATAGATCATTCCTCATCCCTCCCCTATCTTCGATCGTGGCGCGGAAGATGAACTGGAGCTCCGTCTATATCCGGTTAGAGCGCTCCGTTGCTACATCAGACGATCCAAGGAACGCCGTAGACAACGATGACGCCTCTTCATTCTGGTATGGAGCTGCAACCTCGCAAGTGGAAGGTAGCTGCAACACGGTCGCCCTCTGGCTAAGAGCCTTCATTCGCCAGGACTACGAGGCCCGAAGGATTGGACCCCCAACTCCAACAACCCACATGCCGACTCCACTATGGCGCTACACAGCAACTGAGCTCTACTTGCCATCATGGAAGGGTGTTGTGGCGATCAAACACATTCGTCGCCAGTCACCATATGCGAGATGTCACATTGGATGATGTGCTAAGCAGGTACAACTTGGTCCGTTAGTAGGCCACCAACAAGCCACCACTACTACACGTCACGGACCTCGCCTCCAAGTCCAGAGCCGGCCTTTCAACCTTCCCTGGCGTATGCCCTGGACTAGAAGGTTCATGCCCCACTTGCATACGGCTCGGTGCTCCAGTCTCGACCTAACGGAGAGTTATTGTAGGGCTGCGCAGTACCAGGACACAATCCATACCTGACTCTTCCCTTCTATGTAATGGTCATCCAGGCCGACCATACAGACGAAGACAGGCTGACGGAAACAGAGTTTTCCCATACATGCAGTGGTCACCTGATGCCGACCACACAGCCGAGGACGGGCTGAGGGAATTGGAGGTTCCCATACATGGAGTGGTCACCCGAAGCCGACCACACTGCCAAAGATTGGCTAGGGAACAGAGTCTGGAAATAAAAGATAAAAGTCCACATCTGAATGTATGCCCTCCTCCGGTTCCGTCCGATAAAGATACGATGACCTGCATCAGCCAAGTCAACAAATATGACCACCCGATCCTGTTAGTCACCTCTTACGACAAGCATAGTCGCCTCTTGCAGCAAGTATGTGTTGCTGAAGACCTTTTCTACCCCAGATCTTGACATTTAGTAATGAATGAGGTTTAGTTATGGCCTAATGTTTTTGTTTATATTATGTTTCAGAAAACTGAATGATTAAAGTTCTCTTCCATATGTTTCGGTGATAAAAGTATTTTAAAAACTATTGAATACAATGTTTCATGTTTATAGGATCCAACAGGAATTCCTGTGAGGAGATGGCTGGGTTTGCAGACAAATGCAGGAGGTATGAAAATGTTATGTAACATCATGCACAAGAAAGATAATTCATGATTAAATGTTGTTAAATTGCTTCATGTCTGTACTGCTGGTTCTGTGGAACAAACCCAGCAACATGTCTGTGACCAAAGATATCTGACGTGCCTCTACCAGATTGTATATTGGTACCTTACCTACATGAAAATCTGACAATTACACTTGTTCCAGCATGAACTTAAAGAATATTAACTTCGAAAATGTTTCTTCTTTTCAATGAATTTTCCTGAATATATTTCTTCATCAACTTTGATATCATTCATAATAATTCAGTTAATGATAATCTTTGTCTTTTAAGAGCTTCATGAAATTGATAAATTGTCATCTTTCAAGGTCTTGTGAGTCAAAGCTTTGAACTTGCTGACCAGCCAAACTATGGAAATTGGAGCATCAGAGTTGATGCCTTTGTGAGTACTTTGTAGTTCTTTAAAAAAAAGAAAAAAAAAGAAATATGGTTCATTTAGCATTATTGTTACAACTATTTTCAAGTTGGGGTGAAATGGGGTTTAACGCAACATCTGGACTGATGCCGATTTATTGTGCAAGCCCACTTAGATACCATGCCACAGTTAAACATGAATATCCCACTCAGACACAGTAAACTGACTCCAAGCTAACCTTGTTTTAGCCCCTTAATGCCGAGCGCCAGACAAGGTAACTACAAGTACCATCTTTTAACGTCTTTTGGTACTATTTTCAAAGTTTGCTGTACTGCAAATATGAAACTTATTGTTTTAATTTCAGTCAATAGTCATTTTGAAGTTGAATGAAAAATATTCATTTTGTTGGTCCTGGAGGGACCTGTGAGTTTAACTTAGAACTTACTACTTTGACAAATAAACTCAGTTCATTGTTTAACCTGCTACATGTTTCTTCCCACAGGGACACACATACAGGAAACCATTTGTGGTGGAAGAATTTTGTAAGTACTGAATGTCTGGATGATGTGTCGTGATATTTCAGCAAAGTCGTTCATTGCTTCATTTCATTTTATTTGTATCACCAAGGTGGGTTAAGACAACACAATAGAACATACTTTGCATAGTAACTAAACAAACATCATATATTTGGGGCTCAAATATTTAATGTGCCAAAGTGGGGTTAGCATTGTAATCCAATGGAAAGTAGCAGTACAAATCACTTAGTACCCAAACTTTGGAGAAACCCCAAAACTTTATATTTTTAAGCATAGCTGTAATATCTCCTACACAAAATGCCCACAATATTACTACTGGGTGGGAGGGTGTGGCTAACATGGAGCAAAGCAAAAGGCTACCACGTAAGCGCTGTGGTATGGCCGTCACGTGCTCTGCGTAGAGGGGATGTAACTCCTATAGCAGTTTAACAGGTCAGAGACCTCTACCATGACATAAGGGGAGGTAACTCCCAAAAATGATTATAAACTATATAGAGAAACCTACTTGAACTCAGTGTTAAATTCTAGTTTACTGATAGTCTGATGTAATCACATTGACCTAAAGGTCTTCATGTTCATTGTATTTGATTAAAATTACTTTTGAAAATACTGATATTTTAATGGGTATATACTAGCCCATTGATATGGTGTTTTTTACCTCATTTGTCAGGGGAGCCTCGATTTGACGTGAATGTCTCAGTTCCCCCCTACATCATGGACAATATCCAGATCTTCCAGGGAGTCGTACTGGCCAAGTAAGTAGATACTGTAAATCTTGAAATTAATGCGCCTCCAAATTAATACGACTGCTGACCCCTATATAGCCAATAATGCGAGTCAACATCAGTGTGACTCCCCCCACCCCATCCCATCCCCATCCCCAGCGGAACGATACATAACCTTACCTAATTCCAATCAAACATCAAATAGCACCGCTTATTAGCACTGAGTAAAGCACTTCCGTAATAAAACAACACACAGTTTTATATGTTTATTCTGTTGACTGGATGTGAGTGGTCAATGATGCTGAGTTTGACACGAGTGGGTAGAACTCTTGACCTCAGCAGTGATAACTCACCGGATGCCTATTGTGTAATTCCTATTCTTTGAATGACATGGTTATGAACTTGTTACAACTGCTGCTCAATAAACTGTGTTTGTGTATATATTCATGTTGTTATTTCCACTGTCCAAAGTCATTTTGGAGACATAAATGCAAAATCTAGTCAATGCGAACAAAGACCACACACATTTTATTCACGTTCGCGTTAATTTCAAGATTTATAGTACCCTCACTCCCTTCAAGGTAGTACTTGGGAACATCCATATATATCCATAATTTGTTAAAGCAACAATTAGTTAATTAATCTGGAAGACTACACTGGGTACAGAACCATCCAGAATATCAAGGTGTACACCTGACTATACTTATCTTTCCTTACAGTCAGACGAGTGGTCGTCCTGTGATCGGTGAAGCCTCCATCACGCTCACATTCAAACCCAAGCCGATACCGGGAATTGACTACGGCAACAATTTCCCCTACATTTACAGGTTTATTGAATATGTGAGTAGAATGATTTTTTGTTGTTGTTTTGTTTGTTGTTTAACTCTGCACTCGACAATATTCCAGCTATATGACGGTGGTCTGCAAATATGAGAGTCTGGACCAGACAATCCATGTTTGACATCATGAGCATCGATCTGCGTAATTGAGATACGATGACATGCATTAACCAAGTCAGCGAGCCTGACCACCTGATCCCGTCAGTCGCCTCTTGCGACAAGCATAGTCACCTTTTCCAGCGAGCATGGGTTGCTGAAGACCTATTCTACCCCGGATCTTCATGGGCAAAGTAGAATTATATAAGGGTTAAATTGTTTTTTTAATGTATTGTTTGTGTGGAAGAGGATCTGCACTTTAACAATGGAGGGAAAACATGAATGTCACTGTACTCAGTAAAAGGATTGATCCTTTTTGTTTCTATTTTTGTTATAAGTACAGTAACCTACAGTTATAAATTAACTCAAGTGGAGCACTAAGTTTAGTTTGTTATATTTTTTACTTATCATGCATTACTCCTTAATGTATATTACTGCTTGTTCTTGACAGAGAAAAGATCTGTGTGAAGGTCTTTGCTTGAAGAAGTTGTTCCAACTAGCTTAGAGGCCAACCCTATCGCAGCTCCCACGTGATCAAAGGAAGTGACATCACGGATCCTCACATAACTCTTGTCACTTGCTGAGTGAAGACCTGTTTTTTTGCTGCAGCACAAACTGATTCAAACCCTCATACTATCTGAGTTAATGTTTATTGTCTTTGAGTTGTGCCTACAGTTTGTATCTTGTACATTCAATGTTTGATAAACATGTGCAAAACGTTATTAGACACGTACTGGCGTTTTCTCAAAAGAAAACAATGTATAATGCCAGGTGTCTTGTTGTTTCAAGTAGCCATCTTGAATATTTTACGTGGCCAGAGAGTTAATGAACTGGCTTGCATTCTATTTTCTATTCTATTTTGTATTCGTTGCATGTTGTCTTACGTTTCTCGTAATAATTTGTTCATAAACTCATGCAGTGGTATCAACATATTATATCGTACATAATCGGGCGGGGATGCTTTGTGATTTTACACTGCTTCATTGCAGATATCATGCCCTCCTGTTCAAAGTGCCAGCATAATATGTCAGCATGGGATCCCCACCCCTGTACCTTAATTGTACACCCAATGCCTCCAGGGTCACCGATGTAAAGACTGTTTACTGCTTTCACCCACAGCCTTCAGTCAGTATCTCCGTGTGTCTAAGAAACATATAACACAACAGGCCAGGAAACACCGGCGCAGGATGTCTGACCTCCTAGAATCCGCTCACCAGATCGGCCATCTCGGATGACTACCCCCGGACCTCAACTACTATCTTGATGTCGGACCCCACGGTCTCGCCCATGATTGACGCCTCCCTCCTTCAGTACATTCAGTACTTACATGCCAGGAAGACGTCGACGCCTATTGCCCCAGCACCTTTACAGACGCCTCTACAAGCACCACCTATAGTGCCTCAGCAGACACCTCTCCAAGCACCTATACAGACGCTCACACTTCTGTCACCGCCTCGCATCGGGCTGGCATGTCCCCTCTACCTCTCGTTACTCCGTGGGCTCGGCTTTCCCAAGTACGTCTTCACGTCGGAGTGACAGTCGATCTTATCGTCAGGATCATCGATCTAGGATCCACTTCCCGGTTCGCAGACGCTCCAGTGGCTATCGGTCCCACTCCTCAGAGGGTGCCTTCATACCTTGTTATGATGACACCCCCACGGACGGCGATTCCCACATTGGTTTAGATCAGGTTGCAGACTGGCTGGCGGACAGATTGGAGGCAATCGCTCCCTCGCCCGGTCTAGAGGTCGATAGCAAGACAGCCATCCGTGTGGACCCTACCTTAATCCCTCCTGACCCACTTATCAGAGACATGATCTCAGCTCTGGATGAGGACTTCAGTAAGCTGTCACTGACTCCGTCCTTCAGGGCACCACGCTATAGACGAGACGACTACCCAGTCCACTCTCTTCAAGTTGCGGACCACGCTCATACCCAAGATGAGGACCTGCACCGCATGACGGGATTGAACAGCTCCACCTCAGTTCGAGTTTCTGATAGTAAACTCGCCTATGTTGAAACCGAGAGTCGCCACACACTCAAACCCCTCTCACTGATGGCGTCGTCCTCCAGAGCCATACCGCAGGACTTATCAGAGGATAACCGTGTCAGTGAGCTACATGCCTTGGACGTCATGCGCGTCCGCTTTGAGCATGGAGCACACAGAGCCATGCATCTGGGTCTTTGCTAGGACTTCATTGCAAAGAATCAGCTCCCAGGACAGCCTGATAGATAGTTCCTCATCTCTCCCCTATCATTGATTGTGTGAGTGGAAGACGAACAAGAGCTCTGTCTATGTCTGGTAAGAGCGCTCTGTTGCTACATCAGACGATCCAAGGAACGCCTTAGAAAACGACGATGCTTCTTCGTACCGGTATCTGCGACCTCATGAGCTGACGTCAGCCGCAACACGATCGCCCTTTGGCTATGAGCCATCATTCTCAAGGCCTATGAGGATGCAGGATTGGACCCTCCGCACTCCAACAACCCACTCGAGATCCGGGCGGTCGCCTCCACCATGGCGCTACACAGCAACTGCTCTCTACACACCATCATGGGGGGATGTTTCTGGCGATCCAACAGTCTTCGCCACTCACTACCTGCAAGACGTCACACAGCTTTGGTCCGTTAGCAGTGGCCCAACAGGTCACCACTACTACATGTCACGGACCTCGCCTCCAAGTCCAGAGCCGGCCTTTCGACCTTCCCTGGCATATGCCCTGGACTAGACGGTTCATGCCCCACTTGCATACGGCTCGGTACTCCAGTCTAGACCTTAGCTGAGTGTTATTGTCGGGCTGCGTAGTACCAGGACCCAACGCATATCTGACTCTACCCTTCTATGTAATGGTCATCCAGGCCAACCATACAGCCGAAGACGGGCTGAGGGAATTGGAGGTTCCCATACATGGAGTGGTCACCCGAGTCTGGAAATAAAAGATGAAAGTCCACATCTGAAGGTATGCCCACCTCCAGTTTGATAAAGATGCATTATTGAGTAATGCAGGATAAGTAAAAAATCTTGTAAAATCCTAGATATTTTCTATATTTGTATACTTATCCTGCATTACTGCATCTAAAGGGACCCACCCATTGCAGTTCTAACTCCCCACGATGCCTTCCGATGTTTCGGAGTAATGTGAGGATCCGTGACGTCACTTCCTTTGGTCACGTGGTTGTTGGTTTGTTGTTTAATGCCGCACTCAGCAATATTCCAGCTGTATGACGGCGGTCTGTAAATAATCGAGTCTGGACCAGACAATCCAGTGATTGACATCATAAGCATCGATCCACACAATTTGGATTGATGACCTGCATCAACCAAGTCAGCAAGCCTGACCACCCTTTTGTCACTTGGGAGCTTCGTGATAGGGTTGGCCTCTCAGCTAGTTGGAACAACTTCTTCAAACAAAGACCTTCACACAGCTCTTTTCTCTGGCAAGAACAAGCAGTAATATGCATTAAGGAGTAATGCAGGATAAGAATTTTAAGATTTTACTAGAACTGCAGTTTGTTATTAGCAAATATACATCTATACAGCAAATGGCCAGGACTAAAAATTAAGTTCGTAATTTCCGTCAGTTCGTTATTAACGTATTTTAAGGTATATAAAGACTGAACATGATATAACGACTTTCAAATGCAGTTTGTGATGTTAGGTGGCTGTGTGGTGTCAGAGGCATCATTTTGTTTGCAGTTGTTTTGCTTTGATTGTGCCAGAATAACCCATTGTGATTCAGAATAGACATCTTTCTGAAATTATGCATCTGTTTCCATTTCTTTACAGCATCCCGGTCGTATTGATTTCAATTTCACTATTGAGGAAATTCGACAGCTGGCGGACAGAATCATCCCTGGCCAAAATTTAGTTGACTGCGAGCTGGAAATGAGCGTCAACGTCTCAGATTGGCATTCTGGTTTGAACCGGACAGGGGTTGCCAGCACCATCATCTTCAACAGCAACATAACGCTAAAGTGGGTCGGGGACCACGTACGGACGTTCAAGCCCCACTCCATCATTAAAATAGCTGTAAGTGATGACGAACAGTCAGCCCTCTGAGACTTCTTCACACATAATCCCTAAGTTTATTTTTAAAGTGTTAAATGGTCTGTCTGTCTGTCCGTCCGTCTGTTTGTCTGGTTAGCCACTTTTCTGGTCCAGACTGACTGTGGTGTAAAACCGCAATCATAGAGGTGCTGTAGTAATGGGATTTTTTATTCTGAAAAACGAACATGACACAACAGATGTTGAATTTCCTGTATTGAGATTTGCCTCTGCTTGTCAGGTTGCCGTGATGAAGTATGATGGGACTCCAGTGGATACAGCCAATAAGATCGTGCGTCTGTACTCCTCCATGTCTAACTCGGCTCCCGCGACCCCGCGATACGATCAGCCAGTGGACAAGTCGCCCGTGGGAGGCATCGTGGAGTTTGAGGTGTATGCAGACACAGAGGTTCAGGGCATGATGCTGGAGGTAGGCAGCCCACACAGAGAAATACCATCATGGTGAAAGTAGCCGTGTTCAATGCTTATTTTTCAAATACAGAAATATATCGAATTAATAATATGACCAGATTTGATCACCTTCAATATTAATCGTTAACATGGCATCTTTAACAAGACACAACAAAAACTTTATATGGCCTCATCTCTGTTTTGTCAATTTTCTTGCCAATTAGGTAGTGATAGAAGGTAAGTAAAAATCTCTCACTATATTTATATAATAAATAGGGCTGCCACAGTTGTGTCCCTTAGGCGTACCAGAATCCTATGATCATGTGTTCAAATCCCAGAATCACCCTGATTATGTTTCTAGTTTGTCAGTCCTATATCTAGGATCATTGATTTATAGTCATTGTTCTTTTGTTCTAGGCTGAATATGACAATGATCCTACAACTCGTATCCAACTCCGTGGAACGCGATTCTTCTCTCGAAGCCAGAGCTACATCACCGTCACAACCTCAACAGACAATCCGAAGGTAAGAACTAAAGGTTGACTCAGTGAACAATCAACAGTCTGATTAGATTTCTCAGTAATATAATTTCTTTTCTAAAGGTTTAAATCACCAATCTGTTCAGGGTGTATGAGCTTGCTGATTGGGAATTGCTGTTGTTCATGCTATCAACCACTAGTTTGACTGGACACTCACCTGTAATCAATCACACACTCACATGTCATCAATTGTATTCAACAGGTCAATGAGTACATGATCTTCCATGTGAAGACCAGCAACTATATTCCAAGGATCTTCTACCAGGTATGGTGGTTTACTTTTCATCATTTAATGCATGAATCTGATGCCATTTCTTGTCATTTATTACTTTACTTTACAGTAAACTATGGTTATAATGAAATCAAAGGGACCGCAAATTGAAGTTGGTTTTTACCTTAATTCATTGTAAGAATGTGTACAGCATGTATAAAGCAAATGGCCGGGACCAGAAAATATGTTTGTTGTGATCCACCAGTTCATTATTAGCATGTTCGTTATATTACTGTAATTGTATATTTTCAACCTCTATGATGAAGTTTGGTTATTAAACCTGCATTTTCATCCCTGTCCCCTCCCCCCCCCCTACACACACACACACACACACACACACACACACACACACACACACACACACACACACACACACTTTTCACACACTTTCACAAGAAAATTTTCTATTCTGTGCTGAGAATTGAAGCTGAATATCGACTTCCATGACAAAGTAGTATCAAGAATGTACTGATTGTCACGATATGGCAGAAATATTGCTGATGTGACATTAAATTTTAACGCACTCACTCACAAATAGCTAAGAATTGTTGATGTGGTACAAGATGAATTCGCACTAAAGGTTTTGACGATGTTGACTAAGAAAGTAAGATGCTATGATAAACTTCTATTACAGGTGGTGTCGGGAGGGAACATCATCATTGGTGATGAGCTGGAGATGACTTCAAGGCAGAAGACGTTTGCCATAGCGTTGTCCCGGGAGATGATCCCCACGGCAAGGATGGTAGTGTACTATCTCAGACAACCGGAGGAGATCGTCATCGACGTCCTCAACTTCTTCGTTAATGGAACCAGACAGAATCAGGTAAATCACACCACCTTCCTGTTGTCATCATCTAGAAGGTTTCATGGATGATATGTCACAGGGTACCTTGGTATGTCTTCATTGTCTAGAAGGTATCATGGACAGGAGGTCACAGGGTACCTTGGTATGTCTTCATTTTCTAGAAGGTATCATGGACAGGAGGTCACAGGGTACCTTGGTATGTCTTTGTTGTCTAGAAGGTTTCATGGATGATATGTCACAGGGTACCTTGGTATGTCTTCATTGTCTAGAAGGTTTCATGGACAGGAGGTCATAGGGTACCTTGGTATGTCTTTATTGTCTTGTAGGTTTCATGGACAGGAGGTCACAGGGTACATTGGTATGTCTTCATTGTCTAGAAGGTTTCATGGACAGGAGACCACAGGGTACCTTGGTATGTCTTCATTGTCTAGAAGGTTTCAAGGACAGGAGGTCACAGGGTACCTTGGTATGTCTTCATTGTCTAGAAGGTATCATGGACAGGAGGTCACAGGGTACCTTGGTATGTCTTCATTGTCTAGAAGGTTTCATGGACAAGAGATTACAGAGTACTTTGGTATGTCTTCATTGTCTAGAAGGTTTCATGAACAAGAGGTCACAGGGTACCTTGGTATGTCTTCATTGTCTAGGGGGCGGTCCGGTAGCCTAGTGGTTAAAGGGTTTGCTCGTCATGCCGAAGACCCGGGTTCGATTCCCGACATGGGTACAATGTGTGAAGCCCATTTCTGGTGTCCCCCGCCGTGATGTTGCTGGAATATTGCTAAAAGCGGCGTAAAACCATACTCACTCACACACTCACTTTATTGTCTAGAAGGTTTCATGGACATGAGGTCACAGGGTACCATGATATGTCTTTATTGTCTAGAAGGTTTCATGGACAGGAGGTCACAGGGTACCTTGGTATGTCTTCATTGTCTAGAAGGTTTCATGGACAGGAGGTCACAGGGTACCTTGGTATGTCTTCATTGTCTAGAAGGTTTCATGGACAGATCACAGGGGAACCTTGGTATGTCTTCATTGTCTAGAAGGTATCATGGACAGGCGGTCACAGGGTACCTTTGTATGTCTTCATTGTCTAAAAGGTTTCATGGACAGGAGGTCACAAGGTACCTTTGTATGTCTTCATTGTGTAGAAGGTTTCATGGATGATATGTCACAGGGGACCTTGGTATGTCTTCATTGTCTAGAAGGTTTCATGGACAAGAGACCACAGGGTACCTTTGTATGTCTTCATTGTCTAGAAGGTTTCATGGACAGGTCACAGGGTACCTTGGTATGTCTTCATTGTCTAGAAGGTATCATGGACAAGAGGTCACAGGGTACCTTTGTATGTCTTCATTGCCAAGAGGTCAGAGAGTGCTATGTTAGATAAGAAGAGGTGAGAGAGTGATATTTTGGAGAACAACAGCGATCAACCTCAGACTACCATGTCTTCATTGCCAAGAGGTCACAGGGTGCAATGTTAGATAAGAAGAGGTCAGAGAGTGATATTTTGGAGAACAAGAGCGATCAACCCCAGACTACCATGTCTTCATTGACAAGAGGTCACAGAGTGCTATGTTAGATAAGAAGAGGTCACAGGGTACCTTGGTATGTCTTCATTGTCTAGAAGGTTTCATGGACAAGAGATCACAGTGTATCTGGTATATCTTCATTGTCTAGAAGGTTTCATTGGCAAGAGGTCACATGGTATCCTGGTATGTCTTCATTGTCTAGAAGGTTTCATTGGCAAGAGGTCACAGGGTACCTTGGTATGTCTTCATTGTCTAGAAGGTATCATGGACAGGCGGTCACATGGTACCTTTGTATGTCTTCATTGTCTAGAAGGTTTCATGGACAGGAGGTCACAAGGTACCTTTGTATGTCTTCATTGTGTAGAAGGTTTCATGGATGATATGTCACAGGGGACCTTGGTATGTCTTCATTGTCTAGAAGGTTTCATGGACAAGAGATCACAGTGTATCTGGTATATCTTCATTGTCTAGAAGGTTTCATTGGCAAGAGGTCACATGGTATCCTGGTATGTCTTCATTGTCTAGAAGGTTTCATTGGCAAGAGGTCACAGGGTACCTTGGTATATCTTCATTGTCTTGAACGTTTCATGGCCAAGAGGTCACATGGTATCTTTGCATGTCTTCATTGCCAAGAGGTCACAGAGTGCTATGTTAGATAAGAAGAGGTCAGAGAGTGATATTTTGGCGAACAACAGCGAACAACCTCAGACTACCATGTCTTCATAGGTCACACGTTCCATGTTGAATGTGCCAATGTTGGAGTATAGGACCTCTGACTGGTGAGTGGTGGGATGGCGTCTACCTCATTAAGCACTCATCTCATCATGTGAAATGCTACTCTCTTGTTTAACTTGAATCTACTTCCCCGACTAACCAGCTGAAATTGTCAAATGTTTTGTATGCTCACATTACTCTCACTCTCTCATGGTTTCAGGTCAAACTAGAAATCAACCGAGGCAAGGACTTCAGCCGTGACAGTATAGAGTTTAACGCTTGGGCAGACCCTGGCTCCTACGTTGCCTTCGCAGGCATGCCTGTTGACTTGTACAATCGGGGAATGGATGACGGCATCAGTGAAAAAAATGTAAGTAGGGCTCCAGGAAATTATGTGCGACAGTGATATGAATCTTTCAATCTTTTCATAAGAGCAAATGTTAGTAATGAAAATGTACTCTGTTTGTTTGCATATGCTTGTTATATGATGGCAGCCTGTAAATAATTGACTCTGCATAGTCGGATCTAGAGGAGGGGTCCAGCGGGTCCTTGACACCGGTGAAAATTCAGGGTAGAATAGGTCTTCAACTGTACTAGTCGTAAGAGGCGACAAACGGGATAAGGTGGTCAGGCTTGCTGACTTGGTTGATGCATGTCATCATATCCCAATTGCGAAGATCAATACTCATGATGTCAGTCACTGGATTGTCTGTTCCAGACTTGATTATTGACAGACAGCCTTCATATAGCTTGAATATTGCTGAGTGCAGTGTTAAACAACAAACAAACAAATCCTTGAATGACCCTGAACACATCTGATATTGAGACTGTCTTGATTTTGTTCAGCTGATCGATGAGCTGGACACGTATGACCAGCCAGCCAATGGCAGCTACCGCCATCTGTGGAGAATCAGTGACACAGAGTACGAGTACAAGTTCTTCCATGCCTCTGACTATGGCATAGACACCAACACCACGTTCAAGGTGACGACTGTTACATAGAGGACTCTTCACCATTGATCCAGTATTGTTTCGTTCATGAAAACATGACTCTCAGTTTCACTTGTTTGGGGTCCAATGCATGATCTTAAGGGTCCCAGGTACTACAGCTGATTGACACAGGGGTCCCAGGTACTACAGCTGATTGACACAGGGGTCCCAGGTAGTACAGCTGATTGACACAGTGGTCCCAGGTAGTACAGCTGATTGACACAGTGGTCCCAGGTAATACAGCTGATTGACACAGTGGTCCCAGGTACTACAGCTGATTGACACAGTGGTCCCAGGTCGTACAGCTAATTGACACAGTGGTCCCAGGTAGTACAGCTAATTGACACAGTGGCCCCAGGTAATACAGCTGATTGACACAGGGGTCCCAGGTAGTACAGTTGATTGACACAGGGGTCCCAGGTAGTACAGTTGATTGACACAGGGGTCCCAGGTAGTACAGCTGATTGACACAGGAGTCCCAGGTAGTACAGCTGATTGACACAGTGGTCCCAGGTCGTACAGCTAATTGACACAGTGGTCCCAGGTAGTACAGCTGATTGACACAGTGGTCCCAGGTAGTACAGCTGATTGATATAGGGGTCCCAGTTAACACAGCTGATTGACACAGTGGTCCCAGGTAGTACAGCTACAGAAATATAGCCTACACCGGGTGTTTTGGGGGAATCAGTGTAAACAATTTCTTTTTGAGGAAGGAGGAATTTAGTTAGATCGAAGAGTACGATTGTTTAACTTTGTAAGGAAATTTGCGGTCGTGGGGTGACTAGACAGTTTTCAGACACAATGCCCAGGTTTAATTCCAGTTAAACCTGAGTGACCTTGACCCCAGTCATGGAAGCCTGCAACATAATTTTCCCCATTAAAACAATATAATCACGTGACTAACCACATGTCTGGGTAGTCCTATGTTTGACCGGGCCCTACTCAGTCCCCCGACCCGAGTACCCGAGTTACCCGTCCCAGCCCTACTTTGTCATAGTGCCATGGCTCTCTTCAGTAGATATGGTTTAATAATCCTTATCCCTGTTTCAGGCCCCCGACCCGAGTACCCGAGTTACCCGTCCCAGCCCTACTTTGTCGTAGCGCCATTGCTCTCTTCAATAGATTTTGTTTAATAATCCTTATCCCTGTTTCAGACCTCTGGCCTCATCATTCTGACAGATGCTGATGTTGGAAGGCTCAACAGTAAGTAAACAGGACCCAGAGTGGCTCGGCTTACAAGGCCTGGAATATCTTCAGAATATAAATGTCTCGTGTCATCAATACAAATAAACTCAAAGGAAAATCCCCAGTCTCTCACTGCCGTGTTTCTGTCCTCAGATGTGCAGAGCTGCGAGGATTCGCAACAGTTACCATGTTTCTCGGGGGAGGCCTGTTACACTGTGGAGGAAATGTGTGACAGGGTCTTCAAATGTCCTGATGGCGCGGACGAGCAGGGATGTAGGTCAACCTCACTTTACAATGTTACATGTGGAGATAATCTATACTCAGGTCCAGGGATGTAAGTCAGCTTCACTTGACAATGTTACATGTGGAGATAATCTATACTCAGGTCCAGGGATGTAAGTCAACCTCACTTTACAATGTTACATGTGGAGATAATCTATACTCAGGTCCAGGGATGTAAGTCAACCTCACTTTACAATGTTACATGTGAAGATAATCTATACTCAGGTCCAGGGATGTAAGTCAACCTCACTTTACAATGTTACATGTGGAGATAATCTATACTCAGGTCCAGGGATGTAAGTCAACCTCACTTTACAATGTTACATGTGGAGATAATCTATACTCAGGTCCAGGGATGTAAGTCAGCTTCACTTGACAATGTTACATGTGGATATAATATATATTCAAAGTATTCATGGTTGCCCTTAGGGGACATGGGTGGTGCTGTACCCAAGGCAACACAATTTGCTGGACAGAGTTGTGTCCCTTAAAATGCCAGGAACCTATGAGGGTTCAAATATGTTTGATTTATGAGCATCATACCCGTGCAGGTATAAAAATTTGTGTCTGTATTTAGAATAGTAAGGATGTTCTGGCATGTGTTGTTCCAAAGTGACTTTAAAATGACACAGGTTCCAAGCATAAGACTTGGTTGGTTTTGCAATTAGCATGACATATCTACTCTTTTGTTTTGAAGGCCAGTATGAAGACAATCAACTACGTCATGCATCTGCCATGAACAGAGTGAGCAGAATTATGCGTTTCTTTGACAACAGCTCCTGGGCTTGGCAGGAAATCTTTGTTAAGTAAGTAGAAATAATTAAATAACTAAACACATTATACCCTTTGAATAAGAATTATGGAACAAACACACTTCAATTCCGATTTCGTTTTTTTATGGTGCATCTTTTTTCATTGCATTCTTGATTTTGATGTTTTAAATCTCATTAAAGTTGCTGTTTCAGAAGCAAATTGTACTTTAGAGAAGTAACAAGCTGGTATACTTCATACTCAGTGGAGGGGGCACGGGTGGCCCAGTCGTCTAAGGCGCCGTGATTCGCTGTGCAGAATTGCATCCCTTGGACAAGCCAGAAACCTATGATTGTGGGTTCGAATCCCGGTTCACCCCAATTTTGTTTCTAGGTTTGTCAGCACCATACCCGTGCTCGTGGGTTTCACCGAAGTGGTAAACGTCTGGAATCTGCATCACTTCAGCCTTTCCTCCCACATTAAGCTGACACGCCGCGATATAACTGTAATACTGTTAAAAGCGGCGTTAAAACCAACTCACTCACTCACTTATACTCAGTGGACATGTTGGAACCGTCTGACTATGGTGTAAATTTGAACTAAATCGTAACTTGAAAATCTGATAAACCTCCCTCCTTTTCAGACCTGATGGCCGTGTAGATTTCCGTGTTCATGTTCCAAAGTACCCATTGTCATGGGTGATGAACGGCCTGTCTGTCAGCAGAGAACTCGGCCTTGGAATCATGCAGAGACCAGTCTTTGTATGTAGCCTTGAAGCAAGGGAGATTACTCTTGAACCTAAGCCCTGGAACAAGGAAGATTACTCTTTAAGATGTTATTAGAATTGTTGGAGTTGTATATCAAGACATATGTATTTTTAAACTTAACCTATCTCACACACATTTCTGCCTTCTTCTTTTGATCCTTATGTGGAAACGGGCTTTCCAGCTTCTAAAAGCAGTTCACCTGAACACATCCTGTCTGAGCAGGTTGCTCTAACATCGGCATGGTAACGAGCGCACTAGTAGCAGATGTCTAGTTTGTTTGGGCGGCAGCATCGTCACTGAGGAAGCTATCCGATACTCCATAGTCTTCAACTGACAACGATGGTATGGTAGACAGAAAAAAAAGGTTTCATGGCTGTTATGGCAGAAGAGATAGCAAACCTTGTAACACGTTTGGGCTTTTTGGCCGAGGAAGGCCTGTATCCTGCGTCCTTAGATTTAAACCGCCAATCAGTATTTACCTTGGTCTGTTTCTGTCTTCTACATTAGTATCTTAGGTGTTATTACCAAGCAGGAGGGACCCTACAAGAAATATCAAAACCGCAAAATGTATTCTCTAATAATCCTAAAACACGTCTCCGCACAGTGGCGATGAGAAAGAGAATGATGTGGCAGCGTGGTCATGTGATCCGATCGTGTAGGTCGCTATGCATGGGATTACAGTGCATGACCTATTTGTTTGGGTGGTGACCATGGTGAGGCTGGGATGTGATTGGGTGAATTGTTTTTAGAAGCTTGAAAGTTCAAGCCTAATTCCACATAGGATCGAAAGAAGGAAGATTTCATAGCATGAGATAAAATAAGTATATAGATATACAATTTAATGTATAATTTACAATACGTTTGATGACCTCCCATTGAGTGAATATCATTATTATAATAATATATTATTTAGTATTTGGAATGAGGCAAAAATATTTGCCATTCTTGGAGCCATGATGTTGACGTACCAATCACCTAACAATGAATGGTACTTTTATTTGTGTATGGTGTCCCCTTTCAGTATGACGCTGCCAGGTATATGTACATCCAAGTAGAAGCACCTGTGACCATCGTGAGAGGAGAGCAGATTGGAGTCAGGGTCACTGTCTTCAACTACTGGTACAACGATGACTACATTGAGGTCAGTGGAATCACTTGGTGAACAGACAAACGTTTTTAGCGAAAATAGTCATATATGTTCACTGATTCCCATTCCATAATAAACATGAACAGTTGGTGGAAGCGTTTTAAGCATAAGTAAATGTTTATTCCAGAATAAATATGAGCAACATTGACTTAGGTCAACACAGATTCGGAAGCACCCACCCACCACATCCCATCCCATCCCTCACCCATCCCATCACCCACCCCAAAGTCTCTGAAGCACCTACCCATCCAAACCCACACTTCACCCCACCCCATACCACCCAACAGCCTCAGTAGCATCCACCCATCCAATCCCACACTACACCCCTACCCACACTACACCCCTACCCACACTACACCCCTACCCACACTACACCCCTACCCACACTACACCCCTACCCACACTACACCCCTACCCACACTTCACCCCATCCCACAGCCTCTGCAGCATCCACCCATCCCATCCCAACTTCACCCCACCCCCACAGCCTCTGCAGCATCCACCCATCCCATCCCAACTTCACCCCACCCCACAGCCTCAGAAGCATCCACCCATCCCATCCCACACTACACCCCACCCCACAGCCTCGGAAGCACCCACCCATCCCATCCCACACTTCACACCACCGCTTTACCCCACTCCAGAGCCAAGGAAGCACCCACCCATCCCACGCTTCACACCCACATGGACCCCATCCCACACTTCACCCCACCCCACAGCCTCGGAAGCATCCACCCATCCCATCCCACATATCACATCCTACACATCACCCCACACTTCACCCCACTCCAGAGCCAAGGAAGCACCCACCCATCCCATCCCATCCCACACTTCACACCCCATCACCCACCCCACAGCATCAGAAGCATCCACCCACCCCATCCCACAATCTCATGCCCCCACCAACCTCATCCCACTACAGCCTAGGTAGCATCAAACCATACAAGTCATCAAGTATTGTAAGTTGCAGGTGCTTGTGACCATGCATTGTTTTTTGCTTGTGCTGTCACCATGCATTGAGAGACTCATCAAATATTGGTTAAAGAATGTCTGTATGTATATAGTCTCATCAAGTATTGTAAGTTGCAGGTGCTTGTGACCATGCATTGTTTTTTGCTTGTGCTGTCACCATGCATTGAGAGACTCATCAAATATTGGTTAAAGAATGTCTGTATGTATATAGTCTCATCAAGTATTGTAAGTTGCAGGTGCTTGTCACCATGCATTGTTTTTTGCTTGTGCTGTCACCATGCATTGAGAGACTCATCAAATATTGGTTAAAGAATGTCTGTATGTATATAGTCTCATCAAGTATTGTAAGTTGCAGGTGCTTGTCACCATGCATTGTTTTTTGCTTGTGCTGTCACCATGCATTGAGAGACTCATCAAATGTTGGTTAAAGAATGTCTGTATGCATATTGTTTCATCAAGTGTTGGGATTTGCTTGTGCTGTCACCATGCATTGAGAGACTCATCAAATGTTCTTTAAAGAATGTCTGTCTGTACATTGTTTCAACAAGTGTTGTGTTTTGCAGGTGCTTGTCACCATGCATGGCGGCCCAGACTATGAGTTTGTGATGGTGAATGACATGGGCATCGTCAGCGCCTACAAGCCAACCACCCACAAGGGAGACCATCAGACCATTGTCTCTGTAAGTATTCCGCCAACATGTTATGATTGTAGGGATTGTATATTTTGGGGTATAAAAGAGTTACGAGCTTGTTCAAATTATGGAATTATGTACGTTAAAGAGAAGCAAGACATTCGGTTTGAATGATTGAATTCCATATGAAATAGGTACGTTGGGCATTTGGGGTATTATAAGATTAGGTAATATAAAGAGTGGCATTACAATGAGATCAGATGGTATGTGAGACCTTATGTGTGTTTGGCCGCACAAAGTATTGTTATTCTGTGTACACAAGTGATACAAATTACTCTGTAGAGTGGCACTACAATGGGTCTGTAGAGTTGCATTACAATGGGTCTGTAGAATGGCACTACATTGAGTCTGTAGAGTGGCATTACAATGGGTCTGTAGAGCGGCATTACAATGGGTCTGTAGAGAGGCATTACAATGGGTCTGTAGAGAGGCATTACAATGGGTCTGTAGAGTGGCATTACAATGGGTCTGTAGAGTGGCATTACAGTGGGTCTGTAGAGAGGCATTACAGTGGGTCTGTAGAGTGGCATTACAATGGATCTGTAGAGTGGCACTACAATGGGTCTTAGAGCGGCATTACAAAGGGTCTGTAGAGTGGGACTACATTGGGTCTGTAGAGTGGCATTACAAAGGGTCTGTATAATGGCATTACAGTGGGTCTGTAGAGTGGCATTACAATGGGTCTGTAGAGTTGCATTACAGGGGATTGTAGATTGGCTCTACAAAGGGTCTGTAGAGGGGCACTACAATGGGTCTTGAGGGGCATTACAAAGGGTCTGTAGAGGGGCATTACAGTGGGTCTGTGATCACGGGACTTGACTTCCTGCAGCTGGAGCCTGGGGAGTCAAAGGACATCTACATGCCGATTGTGCCGACAATAATCAAGGGACAGTTCACTTTCCGTGTGAGCGCCTTCTGTTTCATGGAGCGGGATGAGGTCGTCAGGACGGTGTACGTACAGGTAGGTGACACTGATGAATATGTATGAGTGAGTGAATATTGCATTTAGACGCATGAACAGTATTGCCAGTATTGATATACCTGTATACCACTACTTGGTGCTGACAGTATCACTCTTACAGTCTCAGATCATGCTATGGTATTGAGCCATAGACTGCTTGTTTTCAGACAAACAGTAAGAACATTTCTGTTCATCATCATGTTTCACACACATTCTATGAATTTACGAAATTGCTGCTGTTGCTAAAGAAAAGAATGACGCTTGGTAACAGGATAATATTCAAATTTAGAAATTATTGCAAAAGTATATGCTTATCACATAACTTACACATCAGTTTAGAACCTACATTTTATTCCATGCATACAGTATTACACATCAGTTTAGAACATACATTTTATTCCATGCATACAGTATTACACATCAGTTTAGAACCTACATTTTATTCCATGCATACAGTATTACACATCAGTTTAGAACCTACATTTTATGACATGCATACATTATTACACATCAGTTTAGAACATACATTTTATTACATGCATACAGTATTACACATCAGTTTAGAACATACATTTTATGACATGCATACATTATTACACATCAGTTTAGAACATACATTTTATTACATGCATACAGTATTACACATCAGTTTAGAACATACATTTTATTACATGCATACATTATTACACATCAGTTTAGAACCTACATTTTATTCCATGCATACAGTATTACACATCAGTTTAGAACCTACATTTTATGACATGCATACATTATTACACATCAGTTTAGAACATACATTTTATTACATGCATACAGTATTACACATCAGTTTAGAACATACATTTTATGACATGCATACATTATTACACATCAGTTTAGAACATACATTTTATTACATGCATACAGTATTACACATCAGTTTAGAACATACATTTTATTACATGCATACATTATTACACATCAGTTTAGAACATACATTTTATTACATACATTATTACACATCTGTTTAGAACATACATTTTATTACATACAGTATTACACATCAGTTTAGAACCTACATTTTATTACATGCATACAGTATTACACATCAGTTTAGAACATACATTTTATTACATACATTATTACACATCTGTTTAGAACATACATTTTATTACATACAGTATTACACATCAGTTTAGAACATACATTTTATTACATACATTATTACACATCTGTTTAGAACCTACATTTTATTACATACAGTATTACACATCAGTTTAGAACCTACATTTTATTACATGCATACAGTATTACACATCAGTTTAGAACATACATTTTATTACATACAGTATTACACATCTGTTTAGAACATACATTTTATTACATACAGTATTACACATCTGTTTAGAACATACATTTTATTACATACATTATTACACATCTGTTTAGAACATACATTTTATTACATACAGTATTACACATCAGTTTAGAACCTACATTTTATTACATGCATACAGTATTACACATCAGTTTAGAACATACATTTTATTACATACATTATTACACATCTGTTTAGAACATACATTTTATTACATACATTATTACACATCAGTTTAGAACATACATTTTATTACATACAGTATTACACATCAGTTTAGAACATACATTTTATTACATACATTATTACACATCTGTTTAGAACATACATTTTATTACATACATTATTACACATCAGTTTAGAACCTACATTTTATTACATGCATACAGTATTACACATCAGTTTAGAACATACATTTTATTACATACATTATTACACATCTGTTTAGAACATACATTTTATTACATACATTATTACACATCTGTTTAGAACCTACATTTTATTACATGCATACATTATTACACATCAGTTTAGAACATACATTTTATTACATACATACAGTATTACACATCAATTTAGAACATACAATTTATTACATACATTATTACACATCAGTTTAGAACATACATTTTATTACATACAGTATTACACATCAATTTAGAACATACATTTTATTACATACATTATTACACATCTGTTTAGAACATACATTTTATTACATACAGTATTACACATCAGTTTAGAACCTACATTTTATTACATGCATACAGTATTACACATCTGTTTAGAACATACATTTTATTACATACATTATTACACATCAGTTTAGAACCTACATTTTATTACATGCATACAGTATTACACATCAGTTTAGAACATACATTTTATTACATACATTATTACACATCTGTTTAGAACATACATTTTATTACATACATTATTACACATCAGTTTAGAACCTACATTTTATTACATGCATACAGTATTACACATCAGTTTAGAACATACATTTTATTACATACATTATTACACATCTGTTTAGAACATACATTTTATTACATACAGTATTACACATCAGTTTAGAACATACATTTTATTACATACAGTATTACACATCAGTTTAGAACATACATTTTATTACATACATTATTACACATCTGTTAAGAACATACATTTTATTACATACAGTATTACACATCAGTTTAGAACCTACATTTTATTACATGCATACAGTATTACACATCAGTTTAGAACATACATTTTATTACATACATTATTACACATCTGTTTAGAACCTACATTTTATTACATACATTATTACACATCTGTTTAGAACCTACATTTTATTACATGCATACATTATTACACATCAGTTTAGAACATACATTTTATTACATACATACAGTATTACACATCAATTTAGAACATACAATTTATTACATACATTATTACACATCAGTTTAGAACATACATTTTATTACATACAGTATTACACATCAATTTAGAACATACATTTTATTACATACATTATTACACATCTGTTTAGAACATACATTTTATTACATACAGTATTACACATCAGTTTAGAACCTACATTTTATTACATGCATACAGTATTACACATCAGTTTAGAACATACATTTTATTACATACATTATTACACATCTGTTTAGAACATACATTTTATTACATACATTATTACACATCTGTTTAGAACCTACATTTTATTACATGCATACATTATTACACATCAGTTTAGAACATACATTTTATTACATACATACAGTATTACACATCAATTTAGAACATACAATTTATTACATACATTATTACACATCAGTTTAGAACATACATTTTATTACATACAGTATTACACATCAATTTAGAACATACATTTTATTACATACATTATTACACATCTGTTTAGAACATACATTTTATTACATACATTATTACACATCAGTTTAGAACCTACATTTTATTACATGCATACATTATTACACATCAGTTTAGAACATACATTTTATTACATACATTATTACACATCTGTTTAGAACATACATTTTATTACATACATTATTACACATCAGTTTAGAACCTACATTTTATTACATGCATACAGTATTACACATCAGTTTAGAACATACATTTTATTACATACATTATTACACATCTGTTTAGAACATACATTTTATTACATACAGTATTACACATCAGTTTAGAACATACATTTTATTACATACAGTATTACACATCAATTTAGAACATACATTTTATTACATACATTATTACACATCTGTTTAGAACATACATTTTATTACATACAGTATTACACATCAGTTTAGAACCTACATTTTATTACATGCATACAGTATTACACATCAGTTTAGAACATACATTTTATTACATACATTATTACACATCTGTTTAGAACATACATTTTATTACATACATTATTACACATCTGTTTAGAACCTACATTTTATTACATGCATACATTATTACACATCAGTTTAGAACATACATTTTATTACATACATACAGTATTACACATCAATTTAGAACATATATTTTATTACATGCATACAGTATTACACATTTTTAAATTAGTACATACATGTTATTGCATACATTACTACCCATAATACTCAAGTCTTTGTTCATATTCTGAAACTTGATAGGAAGAAGATGAAGATATAGTTCTCCCCCAAATTGTAATTAATCTGTTAATTAGTCTGAATAATTTATGGATGCTGACTTTCCTGAAATTAAATATGCATTTCAGTTATGACGAGTTGTAGATAATTTAAGATATAAGCAACTCGGATCAAATGTTTTTGTTATTGTGATTGTCAGCCTGATGGAGTGATGAACTACTATCACACCCCGTACCTCATCGATCTCATCACCTATGCCTCCATCATCAACCCCGATCTGGATGTTCCGGTGCCAGAACAGTTTGTTGTTCCCGAACAGCGATACCACCTGTATGTGCCTGGCTCACCCGAGGGGCATCTCAGTATTTTCGGTAAGCGCCACCACAAGTTGATCCAAGGCTATCACAGGTTTGTTCCTGTACTTTCTTGAAGGATTCACTTCCTCCGGTGATGTTTGGAGTGATGTTATGATAAACTGTTTCTTTAAAGCCTCCCTCACATGGGGAAATAGATGCTGACCTATCGTAACCTTGTACTTTGGCAATAGAACCACATACTTTCTGATCTAAATGCGGGGCGGTTGGATAGCCTCATGGTTAATGCTTTCCGCCATCACGCCACAGACCCGGGTTCAATTCCCCACATGGGTACATTGTGTGAAGCCCATTGCTGGTGCCCCCCACCGTGATATTGCTGGAATATTGCTAAAAGCGGTGTAAAACCATACTCACTCACTCAAATATGCAGATGGGCTGATATTTGCATACAGTTCGTTGTTTTTTTCCAAATCTATGGAGTCGATGGTGGAAATAATATTTTCAGAAAGTGTTTTGAAAAGAATTTATAGGCAGGTAAGAAAAAGACAACTGCCAAAAATGTGTATATTTTAATGAAGCAGGTTCACTTATGAAGCTACAGCATGTATTTTGCCAAGTCCTAGTTAGCAGACTTGGCAGGACGGGAAAAAAGACAATTTTCAAATTTCCGATTTTATTCCACTTTTGTACAATTTTTGTTTGAATGATTCGTCATCCAAGTATTTAGCAGTAGAAGTGTCTTTGAGGCTGATGTAGAGATATTAGTGTTACAGTGCCATATACTGTATGGGGGACATTGATACGTGTTCTAACTCTCAGGTGACGTGGTGACCCCTGGATTCTTTGAGGACTACCTGAATGCTGAGAATGTCTTGTGGCGTCCGTACGGGACCGGAGAGAACACCGCCTTCAACTTCGCCTACAATCTATTGACCTTGAGATTCATGAAGGCAAGCCAGCAGCTGAGTGAAGATGCTCTCCAGAAAGCTCTCTACTACATGAACATAGGTGGGCAGGATTGAACCTTCTAGACCTACTCCTGGTTTAGGCAAGGCTGGCAGCTCTGTCCATCGAAATATAAAGGTGGCTCAATTTGATCTGGTGGCCAGGCTTGCTGGCTTGTGTGTCATTGTTCCTTGCTAGATATTGCTCATAATATCCATCACTGGTTTGTCTGGTCCAGACTCGAGTATGACATGGTGCTGTGAGTTGTAATATTGATGAAGGGCTTAACACATCAAACAACCAAATGTTTTGCGCCACTCAATGGCAGCCATGCTTTTGGTCATTCACAGTCTGCACGGAGCTCCTGAGGAGTATACCGATGGGGATCAGATGGTTAAAACATGTGACCTGGTTGACTGTACCTTGACAATGGCTCCATGCTCATGCTATCAACCACTAGTTTGGCATCTCCAGATTGGACTACATACAGGCTGTCATTTTATTGCTTGGATAATGCTGACTTCAGTCTAAACAGCATCAATCACTGGGCTTAAGAAAATAATAGAATTGGTTCTCAGGCAATGACTTTTGAAAATATAGGGGCGGGCGGTGTTTTTTTTGTTTTTTTGCTTGTTCAAACTAGTATGTAGCCAAATAAACCTGGGAAAGGCCATCTACATAAACAAGCATCCAAACTCCTATTGCCGCCATGACTATAACACGAGATGCACAGTAAAGCAGTGTGCATGTCAAGGGAAGTAACTGTGTGCTATATTGGATTGCATTGTTTTTAACAGAGACCATGCTCTCTGTTTTTAAGTATTAGGATTTTTTGATTTTTTAAAAATGGAAATAAAAACGGAAAAAGCGGACTTCATGATGATGCAGGCGGTGCCTGAGAACCAAGACTATTGGTTTTTTTAGCCCTATGTACCATCAGATATATATATATATATATATTTGATGGTGATGTTGAGACACTTTCTGTGTTATTACAGTACTACAGAGACAGATGGGATACATGAATGATGACGGGTCCTTCCGCATGTTCCGCGATGACCCCAAACCCAGTCTGTGGTGAGTAGAGCTGTTGGCAGTGGACTTGTTATGAATGTATTTAAGGTGTTGAAAGTATGAACAGCCAGTATTAATGTAGATTGTTGCTCTAGATATGAACCATTTGTCTGGCTGGTCCCAAACCCTGTGCAACACATATTACTGCCTGTTGTATTACTTAGGTTGACGGCGTTCGTGGCCAAGAGTTTGCATCAGGGCAGGTTTGGCGAGTGGGAGCGTGACCTCTTCATCCCTCTCGAGCTCATCAATAAGATGGTGGTGTGGATCTGTCGTCAGCAGAATGAGACTGGTGCCTTCCATCAAGATTACTCTGTGGCATACGACAGGAAAATGGTGAGACTGTTTCTTTAAACACCTTCTCTTCATACTGATTATTTTTTTTTATAAATTCTATGTGAAACTGTATTTGTAAATCAGTTCCAAAATGTTGGATTAATGATGGGCCCTACACATCAACCCACTCACTCATCAATCTACCCTCCCAAAACAAACACTCAATCACTCACTCACTCAAACAACAAACCCACCCACCCATCCACTCATCCATCCACCCACCCATTTACCCACTCATCCATCCACACACTCATCCACCAACCCACTCATCCACCCACTCATCAATCCACACATCCACCCATCCACCCATCCATTCACCCACTCATCTATCCACACATCCACCCACCAACTCATCCACCCACCCACTCATCCACCCACACATCCACCCATTCCTCCCCCCACCCACTCATCCACCCACACATCCACCCACCCATTCCTCCACCCACCCACTCATCCACCCACTCATCCATCCACCCACCCACCCACTCATCCACCCACACATCCACCTCCACACCCACCCATTCCTCCATCCACACATCCACCCACCCACTCATCCACCCACCCACCCATTCCTCCACCCACACATCCACCCAAGCACTCATCCATCCACTCATCTATCTACCCACCCATCCACCCACCCATTCACCCACTCATCCACTCACACATCCGATCACCAACTCATCCACCCATTCCTCCACCCACACATCCACCCACCCACTCATCCACCCACACATCCACCCACCCATTCCTACACCCACACATCCACTCATCCACCCACTCATCCACCCATTCCTCCATCAACACATCCACCCACACACTCATAACCCACCCATTCCTACACCCACACATCCACTCATCCATCCACTCATCCATCCACCCACCCATCCACCCAACCATCCACCCACCCATTCACCCACCCATTCACCCACGCATCCACTCACACATCCACCCATTCTTCCACCCACCCACTCATCCACCCACTCATCCACCAACTCATCCACCCACTAATCCATCCACCCACCAACCAACTCATCCACCCACACATCCACCTCCGCACCCATCCATTCCTCCACTCACACATCCAACCACCAACTCATCCACCCACCCACCCACCCACACATCCACCCATTCCTCCACCCACACATCCACCCATTCTTCCACCCACCCACTCATCCACCCACTCATCCACCAACTCATCCACCCACTAATCCATCCACCCACCAACCAACTCATCCACCCACACATCCACCTCCGCACCCATCCATTCCTCCATCCACACATCCACCCACACAAACATACACCCACCCACCCACCCACCCACCCATTCCTCCACCCACTCATCCATCCACACATCCACTCATCCACCTCCGCACCCATCCATTCCTCCATCCACACATCCACCCACACACTCATCCACCCACCCACCCACCCACCCATTCCTCCATCCACACATCCACCCACACGTTCATCCATCCACTCATCCACCCACACATCCATCCACTCATCCACCCACCCACTCATCCACACACATATCCGCCCACTCATCCACCCACTCATCCACCCACTCATCCACACACATATCCACCCACATATCCACCCACTCATCCACTCACTCATCCACCCACTCATCCACCCACCTCCTCATTCACCCGTCCCCTCACTCATCCACCCACTCATCCACTCACTCATCCACCCACTCATCCACTCACTCATCCACCCACTCATCCACTCACTCACTCACTGACTGATGTTATCTGTGCAGGCTTCCGGTGACAATATCCTCAACCAGAGACTGTATGACGACCCAATATCACTGACAGCGTACGTTCTCATAGCTCTGTACGAAACAACAGATGTTTCAGAGGTAAGTAAAAGATCATTAGAAATTTCAACACTTCTCAGAAAATTGTTGCAAAACTTGTTCTATAGATCTAAATGAGTGCTGTCAAAGTTCTCTCCCTTATCCATCCAGGATGTGCTGATTGTGGTTTTGAATCCCACATTTGCTCAAGTGATTGTCCTTGCTTTGCCAGCACTATTTTTGTGTTTCCCCCAAAGTGATAATGCTTCACTTAGGGCTTTCCACCGACATTGATATGACATATGGTGATATAAGTAAAATAATCATCTCATCCGAGTTAATCCAATCTCACTCACGCCTCCTCAGCCAGAATACGCCTCTCTTCCAGGATGCACTGGCATGCTTGGACTCAGCCAGAGCCAATGCAGCGAACTACCTGGCCAATAAAGTGAATGCCATCCCCTCCACGGCCACATTCCAGCTGGCCATCACATCCTACGCCCTCTCCCTCAGCCAGGAGAAGAGTCGCACAGCCTTTGATAAACTCTGGGCTACCAGGAGATCAAGTAAGTGCTGGACAAACCTTCTAAGATAAAGTACTGACTAATATGTTGTGACATCAGTCACCTTGTTGCTACAGTGTACCAAGTCATATTCCCTACACATTATTCAAATTAGTTTTAGTTTCCATAACAACCAACAGGGCAGGATCTGTGCCTTGGTGCCATCCTACCCTGGTGGTGTGGTTTTAGTTTTAATATTTTGATTCTCCTTTTCAGGTACTGATACCTACTTTGCCGATGATGAAGTGCCTCCCAACCCGTCAGAAATTGTAAACACTGTTCGTTTCCTGAAGCCTCGCCAGGAACTTCGCAATGATGCCTACGCAGTGCAATCGACAGCATACGCTCTGATGGCATACATCAACAACAATGGCATCAAGTTCGAAAGGGATTCCATGATGCGCTGGCTCCAGACGATGAGGAACAGCATTGGAGGGTTTGCTTCTACACAGGTACTGTGCAGAGTTACTTCCCTTAATATTGTACGTTCGAATCCTTACACTACGTTTTTGAAAATGTTTGTCAATGTGTGCTTGTGGGATTCATGAAAGTGGTAAATGTCTAAGATCGGCTTTCCTCCTACATTAAGCTGAAATTTTGTGATATAACTGCAATAATATTAAAAGCAGCGTTGAACCAAACTGACACTCCATTGAGTGAAGTAGTTTCAGGAATGGATTGTTTCTTTTGTCCCCAAATGACTTTTGATTCCATTTGAAGAACTCCAATGTTCTGCACCGTGAAACTTCGACTACAATATTTCTCATCATTTTCAGGATACTCTGGTTGCCATGGAAGCATTGTTCAGGTTCACTCAAGTTGACCCCAACAGAAATGTCTTTGACATGATGGTGAAGTTGGAATCTACTGCCTCCCCAAATTGGGCTGAGATCCGATCCTTCACCAAGGCCAACTACACAAGACTGCAGAATGCCTATGTGAGTATTCAGCCATTGCACTGTAGGCTCAAAGGCAGAGTTCTGTCCCTTAGTCATGTCAGGATCAGAATGTGGGTTTGAAGCCAAAATGCCTCCACTTTATTATGATCTTGGTTTGTCAGCACCTCTCTCAGTCCTCTTCAGTTTCACCAGAGTGGTAAAGGTCCAACAAACAGAGACACGTGATTGGCTTAGGATCCGGGAATTTTGGAAGTACGTCTTCTGGGTAGCTCCCATTCTATTTTTTGAACTCATCTCAATAGCAGACCTGACTTGGAACCAAACTGCCTTTCTGTTTTGCATAAGACATGTGACCTTCTAGGCCATTGGACATGGCGGAAAACTTGGCATTCGGTCATAAAGCTTATTTTACAAGCAAGGGCGGTTCTTCATACATATGTGGTTGTTCTAACAGGAAGAGGTATTTGATGCTTACATGGCTGATATAACAGCAAGAGGTATTTGATGCTTATATGGTTGTTATAACAGCAAGAGGTATTTGATGCTTATATGGTTGTTATAACAGCAAGAGGTATTTGATGCTTACATGGTTGTTATAACAGCAAGAGGTATTTGATGCTTTTATGGATGTTAAAACAGTATGAGGTATTTGATGCCTATATGGTTGTTATGACAGCAAGAGGTATTTGATGCTTATATGGTTGTTATAACAGCAAGAGGTATTTGATGCTTATATGGTTGTTATAACAGCAAGAGGTATTTGATGCTTATATGGTTGTTATAACAGCAAGAGGTATTTGATGCTTACATGGTTGTTATGGCAGCAAGAGGTATTTGATGCTTATATGGTTGTTATAACAGCAAGAGGTATTTGATGCTTATATGGTTGTTACGACAGCAAGAGGTATTTGATGCTTATATGGTTGTTATAACAGCAAGAGGTATTTGATGCTTATATGGTTGTTACGACAGCAAGAGGTATTTGATGCTTATATGGTTGTTATAACAGCAAGAGGTATTTGATGCTTATATGGTTGTTATAACAGCAAGAGGAATTCGACCTTTGCTGGAAGACGTCTTTGAAACTTACAGTAAACTATGGTTATAACGAATTCAAAGCGACCACTAATTTTAGTTTGTTATAACTGTAGTTCGCATATATATGGCAAATGGACGGGACTAAAAGAGTTTGTTATATCCTTCAGTTTGTTATAAATAAACATAGTTTACTGTATGCTCATTGTTATGTCAGACAATATTCAGCAGCTCCAGCCTTTGGTGTCTACACTTCACAACTTTTGACATACAATTGAACATGCCCTTTCTACAACGATTTCAAAGAGCGATATATACGACTCTTGCCCAAAAGTTGTGTGATCAAGGTTCCAAAATTCAAGGCCTCAATAAAGCTTCCATGGTTTTATGGTCGACTTATGGAGGACATTTCCAAATTTGACGCATCATAAGCAATTCCCTATATTTGGCCGGTTCCATATTTTGGTACTGTGTTTTTTTAGGTGAACAATTGACTTGCCCTTGCATGTGTTTGTGACAGGTGACACCCATGGGACAGGATATGCTCACAAATTGGCAACACCTGGTATTTTCACTATTTGTTAGTTATCACATGCTCATGACATTGTCAGAATCATACCATGAACGCTGCTTTCCGTACAGATTTCTTATGATTACGGAAATGTTTGTCACTTTTGTTGAATGTTGCTGTAGGTATTTAGAATCTTGTTGTGTTTCTAGCTTCCTATTGTGTACGGTGCCATGAAGATCCTGGCCCAGGGCACAGGTCGCGCCCTAATGCAGGTATGTAATACATACAGTATCCCCTTGCTATTGCCCTCTTCAATAACTTGGTTATAGCGCATGGTAAAGCATGGCTCCCAAATTTACTAGCATTTTTAATAAACTCACGTTTTCCAATAACACGATGTTTTCCCCCAATCTCAGAAAACATTATTAGCAGATCACATAACACTGGAAATACAAGTCGACAAATCTGAACTGAAGTACGCAATTTAATCCTATTATTATGATATCTGGTTATAAAAAAATTGTTCATCTGGACTAATGTTTGCAATATATTTCATTAATTTTATGAAAAATGTCATTCAATGATTATAATAATGATTATAATAATAATGTTAACAATAATTTCGGGGAAATCGTAAGGGAAGTGATTGGTAGATTGCACAACTCACAGTTGACGCCGGGAAACAAACTTTAGTTTCAAGAGAATGGATGCACATATCATGAAGGCTGTACCATGACTCGCAAAAAGTCATATTTGAGGCAGTTTTACAATTAAATGTCAACGTAACGTTTTCACAATCGGAATACATGCAGCGCGGGAAGTCCCTATGGTGACTCGTCAAATTGTTCCATGCGTAAAAATATCCTGAATACCACCTGTACCAAAGTGCTACGCTTATGGTTCTTATAATTCTAAGTATTTATGGTGGAAGCTGCAACTGAAATAACACTATATTGGAATATATCATTCCTGATAAAAAAATAATTTCAGATACAATTTCTTCCGACCATTGCATCACCGGGTACTTATTAACTGAATCACTGGTAGATTGGGAGACAACGTGTGTACAGCTGATTGCTATTTCCGGCTTAGGTTATGAGAAGAAATAATCGTAATCTTAATCTCTGCATATAAAACAATGCCTTGGAGAGACGGAAATACATTTTAAATAGTAACTCATCATGTCTTTTGATGTTTTATATCAAATTTCATATTTTTAATGACCAAGTTTGTTATACCTGTTTATTCACCTGAATTCGCTAAAGGGATACGATGTGTTGTTTTTTTAAAGCACATATTAATACTTGATAAATCTTTTTTCACACTGTGAATCATCAACAACTTCTATTCTAATCTTTTTTGAAACTCTGAAACGTGCAACGTAGATCGTGTTAGGTAGGCAGAGCATGTATACAGAGCATGTTCCAGGGCATATTAAGAGCAGAATGGGCCCCAGACAAGCATTTAGTGTCAAGGCTAAAATGTTTTACCAATGCCCTGGTGCATAACAATTTATGTTGTGCTGTGTCAGCACTAAGTAACAGTTAACAGTAAGACTTGTATGCATTGTTGACTTGCATCCAGGCTATGTGAAATGTTCTACCTTGCACGTGACTTCAATGCAGCCTAGACCGCCTCCGTGGTCCAGTAGTAGACCGTCCGCCCGGAGACAGTAGGTCAGGGGTTCGATCCCTGACAGTGTCATACTAAAAAACGTTAATAGATGGTACTTGTTGTTATCCTGTCTGGCGCTCGGCATTAAGGGGCTAAAACAAGGACTTGGAGTCAGTATTCTGTGTCTGAGTAGGGTATTCATGTTAAACTGCGGCATGGTGTCTCAGTGGGCTAGCACTTTCAATCGGCACCAGTCCGGACTAGCACAAGCAGCCACACACATACACACACGTGCGTGCACATGGCTACATGAGAGCAATAATCTTGGATGCGACATTAAACCCCATTTCAACTCACATCAATGCAGTCAAAGGATATGTACAAACCAGTGATGCATCTCCCTGTTTACTGCAGCTGACAACCACTGGGAATGTTGAGTATCCGCTCCTGCTGAAACCAACACAGGATGGAATTAGGTTCTTTGACCTGATAATCGACTCCATCTACTTCTCGGGAAGGAACTTCTCTGTGATGCACATGTCTCCTTGTGTCAGGTGGGTTAGCTAGCATCCCTCCAACACTCAGCTTGGTCTAACTGCATCCCTCCAACACTTAGCTTGGTCTAACTGCATCCCTCCAACACTTAGCTTGGTCTAACTGCATCCCTCCAACACTCAGCTTGGTCTAACTGCATCCCTCCAACACTCAGCTTGGTCTAACTGCATCCCTCCAACACTTAGCTTGGTCTAACTGTATTCCTCTAACACTTAGCTTGGTCTAACTGCATCCCTCCAACACTCAGCTTGGTCTAACTGTATTCCTCTAACACTTAGCTTGGTCTAACTGCATCCCTCCAACACTTAGCTTGGTCTAACTGCATCCCTCCAACACTTAGCTTGGTCTAACTGTATTCCTCTAACACTTAGCTTGGTCTAACTGCATCCCTCCAACACTTAGCTTGGTCTAACTGCATCCCTCCAACACTTAGCTTGGTCTAACTGCATCCCTCCAACACTTAGCTTGGTCTAACTGCATCCCTCCAACACTAAGCTTGGTCTAACTGCATCCCTCCAACACTCAGCTTGGTCTAACTGCATCCCTCCAACACTCAGCTTGGTCTAACTGTATTCCTCCAACACTTAGCTTGGTCTAACTGCATCCCTCCAACACTTAGCTTGGTCTAACTGCATCCCTCCAACACTTAGCTTGGTCTAACTGCATCCCTCCAACACTTAGCTTGGTCTAACTGCATCCCTCCAACACTTAGCTTGGTCTAACTGCATCCCTCCAACACTTAGCTTGGTCTAACTGCATCCCTCCAACACTTAGCTTGGTCTAACTGCATCCCTCCAACACTTAGCTTGGTCTAACTGCATCCCTCCAACACTTAGCTTGGTCTAACTGCATCCCTCCAACACTTAGCTTGGTCTAATTGCATCCCTCCAACACTTAGCTTGGTCTAACTGCATCCCTCCAACACTTAGCTTGGTCTAACTGTATCCCTCCAACACTTAGCTTGGTCTAACTGTATTCCTCCAACACTTAGCTTGGTCTAACTGGATCCCTCCAACACTTAGCTTGGTCTAACTGCATCCCTCCAACACTTAGCTTGGTCTAACTGTATCCCTCCAACACTTAGCTTGGTCTAACTGTATTCCTCCAACACTTAGCTTGGTCTAACTGTATCCCTCCAACACTTAGCTTGGTCTAACTGCATCCCTCCAACACTTACCATGGTCTAACTGTATTCCTCTGACGCTCAGCTTGGTCTAACTGTATTCCTTCGAAACTGAGCTTGGTCTAACTGTATTCCTCTGACGCCCAGCTTGGTCTAACTGTATCCCTCCAACACTTAGCTTGGTCTAACTGTATCCCTCCAACACTTAGCTTGGTCTAACTGTATCCCTCCAACACTTAGCTTGGTCTAACTGTATTCCTCTGACGCTCAGCTTGGTCTAACTGTATCCCTCCAACACTTAGCTTGGTCTAACTGTATTCCTCTGACGCTCAGCTTGGTCTAACTGTATTCCTTCGACACTCAGCTTGGTCTAACTGTATTCCTCTGACGCTCAGCTTGGTCTAACTGTATTCCTTCGACACTCAGCTTGGTCTAACTATATTCCTCCAACACTCAGCTTGGTCTAACTGTATTCCTCCAACACTCAGCTTGGTCTAACTGTATTCCTCCAACACTTAGCTTGGTCTAACTGTATTCCTCGGACACTCAGCTTGGTCTAACTGTATTCCCTCAACACTCAGCTTGGTCCAACTGTATTCCTCTGATGCTCAGCTTGGACTAACCGTATTCCTCTGACACTCAGCTTGGTCTAACTGTATTCCTCTGACACTCAGGTTAGTCTAACTGTATTCCTCCGACACTTAGCTTGGTCTAACTGTATTCCTCCAACACTCAGCTTGGTCTAACTGTATTCCTCCGACACTTAGCTTGGTCTAACTGTATTCCTCTGACGCTCAGCTTGGTCAAACTGTATTCCTCTGATGCTCAGCTTGGTCTAACTGTATTCCTCCGACACTCAGCTTGGTCTAACTGTATTCCTCCGACACTTAGCTTGGTCTAACTGTATTCCTCTGATGCTCAGCTTGGTCTAACTGTATTCCTCTGATGCTCAGCTTGGTCTAACTGTATTCCTCTGATGCTCAGCTTGGTCTAACTGTATTCCTCCGACACTCAGCTTGGTCTAACTGTATTCCTCCGACACTTAGCTTGGTCTAACTGTATTCCTCTGACGCTCAGCTTGGTCAAACTGTATTCCTCCAACACTCAGCTTGGTCTAACTGTATTCCTCCAACACTTAGCTTGGTCTAACTGTATTCCCTCAACACTCAGCTTGGTCAAACTGTATTCCTCTGACACTCAGCTTGGTCTAACTGTATTCCCTCAACACTCAGCTTGGTCAAACTGTATTCCCTCAACACTCAGCTTGGTCCAACTGTATTCATTCAACACTCAGCTTGGTCTAACTGTATTCCTCTGACACTCAGGTCAGTCTAACTGTATTCCTCGGACACTCAGCTTGGTCTAACTGTATTCCTCCGACACTTAGCCTCGTCTAACTGTATTCCTCCGACACTCAGCTTGGTCTAACTGTATCCTCCAACACTCAGCTTGGTCTAACTGTATTCCTCTGATGCTCAGCTTGGTCTAACTGTATTCCTCTGATGCTCAGCTTGGTCTAACTGTATTCCTCCGACACTCAGCTTGGTCTAACTGTATCCTCCGACACTCAGCTTGGTCTAACTGTATTCCTCGGACACTCAGCTTGGTCTAACTGTATTCCTCCGACACTTAGCTTCGTCTAACTGTATTCCTCCGACGCTCAGCTTGGTCTAACTGTATCCTCCGACACTCAGCTTGGTCTAACTGTAATCCTCTGACACTCAGCTTGGTCTAACTGTATTCCTCTGACACTCAGCTTGGTCTAACTGTATTCCTCAAAGAGTAAGCTTGGTGTAACTGTATAACTTTGTCTAAGGCTAAAAAAAAATGAAGTTACTTCCCTTTACATGCGCACTGCTTTAAGGTCATGGTGGCAATAGGAGTTTGATTGCTTGTTTATGTAGGGAGGCCCTTTCCAAGATCTATACACAACTGTTTATTTGGTAAGATGCTTGTTTGAACAAGGGAAAAAAAACCCACACTGCCCGCCCGCACTATATTTTCAAAAGTCATTGCCTAATAACCAATTCTCTGGGGTTTTTTTTAAGCCTAACTTGTATGCCTCTGCCATTGATCTGGGTCTGTATTTCTCTGAGAATGAGCTTGGTCTGACTACATTCCTCTAACAGTGACCTTGATCTAACTATATTCCTTATAAACCGAGCTTGGTCTAACTGTATGCCTCTGAGATTGATCTGGGTCTGTTTTGCTCTGAGAGTGAGCTTGGTCTAACTGTATTCCTCTAACGCTCAGCTTGGTCTAACTGTATGCCTCTGAGATTGATCTGGGTCTGTTTTGCTCTGAGAGTGAGCTTGGTCTAACTGTATTCCTCTTATGCTCAGCTTGGTCTAACTGTATGCCTCTGAGATTGATCTGGGTCTATTTTGCTCTGAGAGTGAGCTTGGTCTAACTGTATTCCTCTTACGCTCAGCTTGGTCTAACTGTATGCCTCTGAGATTGATCTGGGTCTGTTTTGCTCTGAGAGTGAGCTTGGTCTAACTGTATTCCTCTTACGCTCAGCTTGGTCTAACTGTATGCCTCTGAGATTGATCTGGGTCTGTTTTGCTCTAAGAGTGAGCTTGGTCTAACTGTATTCCTCTTACGCTCAGCTTGGTCTAACTGTATGCCTCTGAGATTGATCTGGGTCTGTTTTGCTCTGAGAGTGAGCTTGGTCTAACTGTATTCCTCTTACGTTCAGCTTGGTCTAACTGTATGCCTCTGAGATTGATCTGGGTCTATTTTGCTCTGAGAGTGAGCTTGGTCTAACTGTATTCCTCTAAAAACAACCTGGATCAAACTGTATTCTGCTGAGAATGACCAGGGCCCATCTTTACCGTAATAATTATCCTTGAACTAAAGGTTAACTGTGGTAGGTCTGCCATGTTATGTGTCCTCAACAATGACAATGTTGTAATGAATGCTATGTGTCTGACAACTGGGAGTACACGATGGTGGTGTGTCACGTCATGTGTCCTCAACAATGACAATGTTGTAATGAATGCCATGTGTCTGACAGCTGGCCGTACACGGTGGTGGTCTGTCACGTCGTGTGTCCTCAACAATGACAATGTAGTAATGAATGCTATGTGTCTCACAGCTGGGAGTACACGGTGGTGGTCTGCCACGTCATGTGTCCTCAACAATGACAATGTTGTAATGAATGCCATGTGTCTGACAGCTGGGAGTACATGGTGGTGGTCTGCCACATCATGTGTCCTCAACAATGACAATGTTGTAATGAATGCCATGTGTCTGACAGCTGGGAGTACACGGTGGTGGTCTGTCACGTCGTGTGTCCTCAACACTGACAATGTTGTAATGAATGCTATGTGTCTCACAGCTGGGAGTACATGGTGGTGGTCTGCCACATCATGTGTCCTCAACAATGAAAATGTTGTAATGAATGCCATGTGTCTGACAGCTGGGAGTACATGGTGGTGGTCTGCCACGTCATGTGTCCTCAACAATGACAATGTTGTAATGAATGCTATGTGTCTCAAAGCTGGGAGTACACAGAGAAGAGTCTCAGCAGTGGTCTCGCTGTCCTGGAAATCGACATCCCCACTGGCTACATCATCATGAACAACACTCTACGCGAATACGTTCAATCCGGCATTGTGCCCAACCTGCGCCGAGCTGAGTTTTACGGCAGGAAACTTGTCTACTACTTTGAATATGTAAGTATCAATATTGACTAGTTTTTTAAATGTAATGAGACCAATTGTCATTTTTAATGTTGAAAGTCCTCATCCTGATGATTATCCCCCGCCCCAACGAAGTTGGCGGGGGATATAGAAATGGGTTCCGTCCATGTGTGTGTGTGTGTGTGTGTGTGTGTGTGTGTGTGTGTGTGTGTGTGTGTGTGTGTGTGTGTACGTTTCCATGGCAACAAGTTGGACTTAGGTTCTATAAGGGTGGTGTTTGTTTCTGGAGCGTAGCTCAAAAACCATTAAATCCTTTCTTACAAAACTTTGCATGTCTACTAGGCACATACTGAACTGGTGCCTTTTGCTATTTAGGAATTTTATAAATTTTTATTTTTTACGTTTCTATTGCAACAAGTTGGACTTAGGTTCTATAAGGGTGGTGTTCGTTTCCAGAGCATAACTCAAAAACTGTTAAATCCTTTATTACAAAACTTTGCATGTCTACTAGGCACATACTGAACTGGTGCCTTTTGCTATTTAGGAATTTTATACATTTTTATTTTTTACGTTTTCATTGCAACAAGTTGGACTTAGGTTCTATAGGGTAGAGTTTCTTTCCGGAGCATAACTCAGAACCCATTCAATACTTTCCAACAAAAACTGTGCATGTTTACCAGACACATACTGGACTGGTATCTCTTGCTATTTAGGAATTTTAGAAATTTTTATTTTTCACGTTTCCATTGCAATAAGTTGGACTTAGGTTCTACAGGGGTGGTGTTCGTTTCCAGAGTGTAACTCAAAAACCGTTAAATACTTTCTTACAAAACTTTGCATGTCTACCAGGCACATACTGAACTGGTGCCATTTGATATATAGCACTTTTAGAAATTTTTATTGTTTATGTTTCCATGACAACAAGTTGGATTTAAGTTTTAATATAGGGTTGGTTTACTTCAGTAGTATAACAAATAAACTGTTAAATATTTCCTTGCCAAACATTGCATGTCTATATATAAAGCGCATACTGAACTAGTGCCATTTGATATTAAGGAGTTTTAGAAATGTTTATTTTAGAATTTCCATTGCAGCTATTTTGACATGGGCTAAGAGAAATGTTGGATCAGTTACCTGGTTTGGGACCATAACGTGTTAAAATGGGCGGGGGATATAGATGACTTTGTCAACTATACGCTTGTTTAGACTGAAAATGGTGGTAGTCCTCGTTTCCGGAGCAGATCTTGAAAACCGTACCATATTTCTTCACCAAACATGGCACATATCTAGATCTAGTGGTGAACTGGTGCCTTTTGATAGTACTGGATTTTTAAAAAAGTTATTTTTTGAGTTTCCATGGCAATGACTTTGATTTAGACTGAAAATGGCGGTACTCCTCGTTTCCGGAGCAGATCTTGAAAACCGTACCATATTTCGTCACCAAACTTGGCACATAGATAGATCTAGTGTTGGACTGGTGCCTTTTGATAGTTTGGGATTTAAAAAAAAATTATTTTTCGAGTTTCCATGGCAACGACTTTGATTTAGACTGAAAATGGTGGTAGTCCTCGTTTCCGGAGCAGATCTTGAAAAACGTACTATATTTCTTTACAAAAAGGCCTAGCGAACATAGTTCCCAGGAGCTAATGCATTGCACACACCTGACATGTCATATTGGCGGGGGATATGAGTATTTCATGCTTGTTCCTTATAGCCTTGTGGTTAAAGCCGTCGCTCGTCACACCGAGCCCTGGGTTCGATTCCCCACATTGTGTGAAGCTCATTTCTGGTGATATTGCTGGAATATTGCTAAAAGCAGCGTAAATCCATACTCTCTCACTCACTCACTCAGTCATCTGTTGCTATATTGCTGATTAAAGTAGAACTGTCCAACAATATTTAAAAATACGTCCAGAGTTGGAATCAGTGTGTCTCCGACATTCATCCCATGTTGACTCACGGTTCAGGAAAAGATGTCTTGTAGGGTTTAGGGGCGGTGGGGTAGCCTTGTGGTTAAAGCCTTCGCTCATCACATCGAGACCCGTATTCTATTCCCAACATGGCTACAATGTGTGAAGCCCATTTCTGGTGATATTGCTGGAATATTGCTAAAAGCGGCGTAAATCCATACTCACTCACTCACTTGTAGGGTTCACGTTGCACAGTGACTTGTCATTACTGTTTTCTGTTACAGCTTGACCAGAGCAAGACCTGCGTATACTTCCGAGCAGATCAATGGTACCCAGTGGCCAACGCCACCATCCAACACCGCATGAGGGTGTACGACTACTATGAACCAGGTGAGGAGAAGGTTTGGGTATCTCACATCATAACCAGTAGTTCCCCACTTTATTATTGTGTAGACTGGCAACAGAAGCTTTGGGCTATCCACGCTGGAACATTCCTTCTGGGGGTGCATGACTGCTTGACAGAGCCTCTCTTGCCTGTAACCATGGTAACCCAAGAGAGTGGCTCAATGTAGGATCAAACTTAATTCACATAGTATTGTTTGTTTGTTTATTTGTTGTGTAACACTGCACTCAGCAATATTCCAGCTATATGGCAGCGGTCTGTAAATAATCAAGTCTGCACCAGATTGATATCATGAACATCGATCCACGCAATTGGGATACGATGGCATCCATCAACCAAGTCAGCGAGTCTGACCACCCGATCTCATTAGTCGCCTCTTACAACGAGCATAGTCACTTTTTACGTGACCTGTAATGGGATGTCCTCAGATCTTTGTTTAGCGTCAGCAAGAACTCAGATCAGATTTTAATGACCTTGTGATAAAACTAAAATTGAATCCACTATCTTACGTGTGCACCAAGATTGAACAAATGATAGTAAAGATATACAACGAGCAGGTCTGAGAAATTTATGTTGTGATGTCATATTTGTTCCAAATGTTGTAAATTAGATTGTTGATTTGAATGATTTGTTTATTTTCAGGAATGCACAATACATCGATGTATACAACTTACAACATGTTCATCATGAACATCTGTTTTGTGTGCGGTTCCTACCAATGCCCTTTCTGTCCCTCTTTCAACATCGCTGACGTCCTCCAAGCAAGCATCTCCATGACGACCGTCATGCTTGGATTCCTGATCAGACGATACTTGTTGCGGTGATAAAACAACAATTAAGTTGTAGCAGTTTCTTGAAGTATGAGCTAGTTGAAGAATCTGTTAATAATAGTATTAGGAGAATCCATGTCTTTAGACAGTTGTTGATGAAAGTGGGGGGGCGGGGGGGGAAGAATTTCAATTTTGTTTGCAAATGTATGTGAGCTTGATGAAATAAAATGCTCATGAAAAGTAAACTAAATAGGTATTGATTGTAAAGATGCCTTAATCCCCCCATCTTCCAGAGGCAAGTGAGTTAACTGGCTATAAAAGTCCAGGTTCAACCCTTGCCGAACTTGGCTGGTATAATGGAGTTACGTTTTGGCTGGACTAACGTGTCTATGCATAGTCCAATCAAAATCGCGAAACTAAATCAAAATCCGGTTGTAAACTGTTGTGCAGATTACGATCGATTGCACGATTTGCAAAGCATATGTACCGATAGCTCGTTGTCAACAGATATTTTACCAATCTTTTCATGTTTTTAATCAAGGTGCTCACTTGATTTGATGCACTTTGCGATGTAAGACCCATTTTATCACAATACAGATCTTGAGTTTTGATCAGATTGTCTTGACTGGGTGCCGCCATTTTGTTTGAAGCAAATGCAAGTGATACAAGAGGTGGAATCTGATTGGTCCATAGGAGAGGCTTAGAGGGACATAGCTCGTAATAGCCACTGGTGCTGCTACGGTCGAGCCCAGGAATACGAGTCAGTTTACTCTCTTGCCTAGGGAAGATGTAATCTCCCATGAAAGAACAAGACACTCTTGTCCAGTATTTCTTCAGATTCTCATTGAGAGAAAGTCAGTTAATTATTTGGTGTCTTGGGATAGGGAAGGGTGGGTTCAGTGATGTGTTGTGTTCTGGGAGAATCTACCCATGAAACAAACCACCTCCATCCTCATGTAGTTCTTCTTGCAGCCAGCTCTCTCTTAGATAACTATAACAATAATTATCAAGCAGATGTCGTGCTTAATAAAAAACCAACATGTATAATTTCAACATGATTTTCATGATGTAGATATAGAATCATATCATGTGTGTATATAGATAATGATTCATGTTCATTGTATGATATTCATGTGTACATTGCATAAGAATTGTAAATATCTAGTGGAAGGTGCTGATTGGCTAGAATTAAGATTTATGTAACATTGCATTGACCTGACCTGAGCTTTTTATCCCCCACCACGAAAGAAATGGGTGCCGTCCGTCCGTCACATTTCGTTTCCGGAGCAGATCTTGAAAACAATGCGAGATATCTTAACCAAACCTGGCACATAGATAGGTCTAGTTTTGAGTTTTGAGTTTTGAGTTTCCCTGGCAACGACTTTAACTTAGACTGAAAATGGTGGTAGTGCTCATTTCCGGAGCAGATCTTGAAAACAGTACAATATTTCTTCACCAAACTTGGCACATAAATAGGTCTAGTGATGAACTGGTGCCTTTGGATAGTTTGGGATTTTTAAAAAGTATATTTTTTGAGTTTCCATGGCAACAACTTTGACTTAGACTGAAAATAGCAGTAGTCCAACTTTTCGGAGCAGATCTTGAAAACCGTACAATATTTCTTCACCAAACTTGGCAAATTAAAAGGTCTAGTTGAACACTGGTGCCTTTTGATAGTTTGGGATTTTAAAAAAAATTATTTTTCGAGTTTCCCTTGCAACAACTTTGACTTAGACTGAAAATGGCGGTAGTTCTCATTTCTGGAACAGATCTTGGAAACTGTTTAATATTTCTTCACCAAACCTGGCACATTAAATACGTCTAGCGGTAAACTGGTGTCTTTTGATACTTTGGGATTTAAAAAAAAAAAAATTTTGAGTTTCCCTGGCAACGACTTTAACTTAGACTGAAAATGGTGGTAGTGCTCATTTCCAGGAGCAGATCTTGAAAACCGTACAATATTCTGTCATTGTTGAAAGAAAACAGTATCCAGGAACTTTAGCATGGGGCCTCACAATCCACAAGTCTCAAGGTAGCACCTGTGAGCAGATGATTGGGAACATGACAATTACACAAGGAAGTAAATTTTTAGCCCAGCCTGGCCAAGTGTATACGATGCTCAGTAGGTTCAAATTAAGGATAAAACTTGTAGGTTTTGCTGAACACAAAATTGTAGTAAACAAAAAGGCATTAGATGAGTTGACTAGATTGCGGAATGAAAGAACAGTCATGGTGATGGACTCAAGGTGGCTCACTTGAATGTTCGATCCCCCAGTGCTCATTTCGAAAATGTGAAGAAGGATAAGTTTGTTGGTGGGCTTGATGTTCTGTGTTTCAAGAACAGTGTCCAGCTATGTGATGTAATGTCATCTCGCAGTATTGAATACATTTCCTTTCTTGTTTGCAAGTTCTGCATTGCTTGTGTGTATGTTCCTCCAAAAGTGTCATGGACACGGTTGTCACATTCACTAACTTCATGCAGAAACTTCAGGATCTCTCCAAGCTCCATGAATGTGAACATGTCCTAGTTACTGAGGATTTCAACTGTGATCTGAGTGAAAAACTGAAACTTAAAGATTTCTTTGATGTGTGGAAAATGACTCAACTCATTCACTCTCCAACTCACTGTCTTGGAGCTACACTGGACTTGTTGTTTACTGATCATGCCAGTGCTGTAGCATTCCAGACTCCAGTCTACTACTCAGATCATCAGATGATTGGCGCTGTACTTCTCACTACACCTCATGGTGACCCCTGCTCTCATTGACCTCTAAGTAAAGTAAGAACTCTCTTACTTCTCTGATTATTGTTTAAATAATAACACAACTCATTGCAAATACAACAGTGTAACTGCATCTTAAACCTTCTCAACTGCTATAAACACTGCCTCCTATCCTGTATATATTCTTGTCAACCATGCTCTGTACTTCACTTGCTTGATACCGGTGTTAGAACCTACACCGAAATGTCGCTAATTGTAATAAAGAAGTTGTTTGTCCATATGTCTCATCTTTACTCATTACATAAACTGCAGATGGCAAAACAACACCAGTAATAACTTTTTTTAGTGCTGCGATTAGGCCATTTACAAAAAGGTCACGTGAACATAGTTCACAGGAGCTAATGCATTGCACACAACCAGACATGTCATATTGGCTGGGGATATGAGTATTTCATGCTTGTTTCATTGTGGCCTTGACATTTTCATCATCAATGGCTTTTTTAACTCGTAAGTGTAACTTTTAATAGTTTTGAAAGAATGTTCAACTAAATGGTCAGTATGTACATTTCGTGTTAAAAGTCCTCCCCTTAGTGATAAAACCTTTTGAAAATCTTAATTTAAGAAATTGATATTGTTTTTAAAACATGTTGCATGGCTCGTATAATTTTATGCAAGATTAATGTCCCAAATATAGTACATGTACTCAAAAAGAGCAAAGGATCCCCTGATTCTTTCATATTACTGTTGTTAATCTGTCATGCCATGACAAATCAACTTTAGTAATGTGAAAGAATCGGGTAATCCTTGACCTTGACGCTTCTGTGCAAACAATGTCAATTGTTCAGGCAATAATTGAAACTAACGTTCATCATCAAAGAAAAGTATTTAAATGAAATGTGAAATTTCAAGGTGTCATTTTACACTTTTATATGTAACTATAGATTACTGTGTACATATGTCTATTGTGTAAAATTTCCTAACCCCAAATGGAACTCTATGTCGATATACAGGAAGCTGTAACCTTATTGATAATGGTAGAAGTTGTAGCATCCTTAGTAGATTACAAATACTGCAAGTGTGATGTCATTGAAGAAAGTTACAGTAGATTGCCTGAATTATAAGAGAATAATACTGGCACTTCACATCAAGATGATGATCGTTCAGTGAAATCCCTCTTTGTCTTGACAAACGTGCAGAGAAATGTTGTATCAATACCTTTTTGTCCTCATGAAGAATTTGATCCATATAATGGCTGTACATAGAAACAAACTATTTTTTACCTGTATCAGCAGAAAACCTTTTTATTAAAAATCGATTTTAGAAAAAGTGTTTGTTATTTTGTTCCTTTGGGTATTTTATTCACAATGAGCTCACAATTAGCTCCTGTAGGAGTGTGATTTGTCAGTTGGAGATACTAGTGTGAAGTTGATAGAACACCCACGGCAAGTACCTGTCAGTTGGAGATACTAGTGTGAAGTTGATAGAACACCCAGTGCATGCACCTGTCAGTCGGAGATACTAGTGTGAAGTTGATAGAACACCCAGTGCATGCACCTGTCATAGTCGGAGATACTAGTGTGAAGTTGATAGAACACCCACGGCAAGTACCTGTCATAGTTGGAGATACTAGTGTGAAGTTGATAGAACACCCACTGCAAACACCTGTCATGGTCGGAGATACTCAGTGTGAAGTTGATAGAACACCCACAGCAAGTACCTGTCATAGTTGGAGATACTAGTGTGAAGTTGATAGAACACCCACTGCAAACACCTGTCATGGTCGGAGATACTCAGTGTGAAGTTGATAGAACACCCACAGCAAGTACCTGTCATAGTTGGAGATACTAGTGTGAAGTTGATAGAACACCCAGTGCATGCACCTGGCAGTCGGAGATACTAGTGTGAAGTTGATAGAACACCCAGTGCATGCACCTGTCATAGTCGGAGATACTAGTGTGAAGTTGATAGAACACCCACGGCAAGTACCTGTCATAGTTGGAGATACTAGTGTGAAGTTGATAGAACACCCACTGCAAACACCTGTCATGGTCGGAGATACTCAGTGTGAAGTTGATAGAACACCCACAGCAAGTACCTGTCATAGTTGGAGATACTAGTGTGAAGTTGATAGAACACCCACTGCAAACACCTGTCATGGTCGGAGATACTCAGTGTGAAGTTGATAGAACACCCACAGCAAGTACCTGTCATAGTTGGAGATACTAGTGTGAAGTTGATAGAACACCCACTGCAAACACCTGTCATGGTCGGAGATACTCAGTGTGAAGTTGATAGAACACCCACAGCAAGTACCTGTCATAGTTGGAGATACTAGTGTGAAGTTGATAGAACACCCACTGCAAACACCTGTCATGGTCGGAGATACTCAGTGTGAAGTTGATAGAACACCCACAGCAAGTACCTGTCATAGTTGGAGATACTAGTGTGAAGTTGATAGAACACCCACTGCAAACACCTGTCATGGTCGGAGATACTCAGTGTGAAGTTGATAGAACACCCACAGCAAGTACCTGTCATAGTTGGAGATACTAGTGTGAAGTTGATAGAACACCCAGTGCATGCACCTGGCAGTCGGAGATACTAGTGTGAAGTTGATAGAACACCCAGTGCATGCACCTGTCATAGTCGGAGATACTAGTGTGAAGTTGATAGAACACCCACGGCAAGTACCTGTCATAGTTGGAGATACTAGTGTGAAGTTGATAGAACACCCACGGCAAGTACCTGTCATAGTTGGAGATACTAGTGTGAAGTTGATAGAACACCCACAGCAAGTACCTGTCATAGTTGGAGATACTAGTGTGAAGTTGATAGAACACCCACGGCAAGTACCTGTCATAGTTGGAGATACTAGTGTGAAGTTGATAGAACACCCACTGCAAGCACCTGTCATAGTCGGAGATACTAGTGTGAAGTTGATAGAACACCCACTGCAAACACCTGTCATGGTCGGAGATACTCAGTGTGAAGTTGATAGAACACCCACAGCAAGTACCTGTCATAGTTGGAGATACTAGTGTGAAGTTGATAGAACACCCACTGCAAACACCTGTCATGGTCGGAGATACTCAGTGTGAAGTTGATAGAACACCCACAGCAAGTACCTGTCATAGTTGGAGATACTAGTGTGAAGTTGATAGAACACCCACTGCAAACACCTGTCATGGTCGGAGATACTCAGTGTGAAGTTGATAGAACACCCACAGCAAGTACCTGTCATAGTTGGAGATACTAGTGTGAAGTTGATAGAACACCCACAGCAAGTACCTGTCATAGTTGGAGATACTAGTGTGAAGTTGATAGAACACCCACAGCAAGTACCTGTCATAGTTGGAGATACTAGTGTGAAGTTGATAGAACACCCACAGCAAGTACCTGTCATAGTTGGAGATACTAGTGTGAAGTTGATAGAACACCCACGGCAAGTACCTGTCATAGTTGGAGATACTAGTGTGAAGTTGATAGAACACCCACAGCAAGTACCTGGCATAGTTGGAGATACTCAGTGTGAAGTTGATAGAACACCCACAGCAAACAACTGTCATAGTCGGAGACACTTGTGTCAGGTTGATAGAACACCCACAGCAAACACCTGTCATAGTCGGAGACACTTGTGTCAGGTTGATAGAACACCCACAGCAAACACCTGTCATCTTCGGAAATGCTCAGTTTGAGGTTGATAGAACACCCACAGAAAGTACCTGTCAGTCGAAGTTACTAGTGTGAAGTTGATAGAACACCCACAGCAAGTACCTGTCATAGTCGGAGATACTAGTGTGAAGTTGATAGAACACCCACGGCAAGTACCTGTCATAGTTGGAGATACTAGTGTGAAGTTGATAGAACACCCACAGCAAGCACCTGTCATAGTTGGAGATACTAGTGTGAAGTTGATAGAACACCCACAGCAAGCACCTGTCATAGTTGGAGATACTAGTGTGAAGTTGATAGAACACCCACAGCAAGCACCTGTCATAGTCGGAGATACTAGTGTGAAGTTGGTAGAACACCCAAAGCAAGCACCTGTCATAGTCGGAGATACTAGTGTGAAGTTGATAGAACACCCACAGCAAGCACCTGTCATAGTCGGAGATACTAGTGTGAAGTTGATAGAACACCCACAGCAAGCACCTGTCATAGTCGGAGATACTAGTGTGAAGTTGATAGAACACCCACAGCAAGCACCTGTCATAGTCGGAGATACTAGTGTGAAGTTGATAGAACACCCACAGCAAGTACCTGTCATAGTTGGAGATACTAGTGTGAAGTTGATAGAACACCCACAGCAAGTACCTGTCATAGTTGGAGATACTAGTGTGAGGTTGATAGAACACCCACTGCAAACACCTGTCATCTTCGGAAATGCTCAGTTTGAGGTTGATAGAACACCCACTGCAAGCACCTGTCATAGTCGGAAATGCTCAGTTTGAGGTTGATAGAACTGCCACAGAAGGTACCTGTCAGTCGGAGATACTAGTGTGAAGTTGATAGAACACCCACAGCAAACACCTGTCATCTTCGGAAATGCTCAGTTTGAGGTTGATAGAACACCCACTGCAAGGACCTGTCATAGTCGGAGATACTCATTGTTAGGTTGATAGAACACCCACTGCAAGCACCTGTCATGGTCGGAGATACTCAGTGTGAGGTTGATAGAACACCCACAGCAAGCACCTGTCATGGTCGGAGTGAGTGAGTGAGTTGGGTTTAACGCCGCTTTTAACAGTATTCCAGTTATATCACGGCGTGTCAGCTTAATGTGGGAGGAAAGCCCGAAGTGATGCAGGTCTCAGACGTTTACCACTTCGGTGAAACCCACGAGCACGGGTATGGTGCTGACAAACCTAGAAACATAATCGGGGCGAACCGGGATTCGAACCCACAATCATAGGTTTCTGGCGTGCCCAAGGAACGCGACTCTGCACAGCGAATCGCGGCGCCTTAGACGACTGGGCCACCCGTGCCCCCTCATGGTCGGAGATACTCAGTGTTAGGTTGATAGAACACCCACTGCAAGCACCTGTCATGGTCGGAGATACTCAGTGTTAGTTTGATAGAACACCCACTGCAAGCACCTGTCATGGTCGGAGATACTCAGTGCGAGGTTGATAGAACACCCACTGCAAGCACCTGTCATGGTCGGAGATACTCAGTGTTAATTTGATAGAACACCCACTGCAAGCACCTGTCATGGTCGGAGATACTCAGTGCGAGGTTGATAGAACACCCACTGCAAGCACTTGTCATGGTCGGAGATACTCAGTGTTAGTTTGATAGAACACCCACTGCAAGCACCTGTCATGGTCGGAGATACTCAGTGTTAGGTTGATAGAACACCCACTGCAAGCACCTGTCATGGTCGGAGATACTCAGTGTTAGGTTGATAGAACACCCACTGCAAGCACCTGTCATGGTCGGAGATACTCAGTGTTAGTTTGATAGAACACCCACTGCAAGCACCTGTCATGGTCGGAGATACTCAGTGTGAATGAATACATACTTTCCCTGGTTTTAGGAAATTCCCCACACACCACACTGAAGAACACTGAAGAACACTGAAAAACACTGAAGAACACTGAAGAACACCAAACTGCCCAAACCAACACAGAAAACAAACGAAAGCTTTATTCATTGGATCATTCATTTGAAAGAACACGTACCAACTGATAAGAAATCTTTGAAGGTCCAGTAGAATATGTACATTTACAATAATTCGAAAAACTTCTTTATGAAGTTGCAAAAGTAATTTGGAAAATTCATAAAATAAAAAAAACAGGAGTTATGAGGAAAACAATTTAATAATGTGAAAGTTCTTTGAAGAATTCGAAAGGACAAAGCAAGTATATGAATCATGACGAAAACGTGTTTTGTATAAAAGGAAATGTCAAACTGAACAACATTGTCGTGTTCCATTTTAGTTATAAAAATATACTTTTTTTTATTACATATATACTACTCACAGCTAGGTAGCTAGAGAACATTTTTTTCATATGACTATAGTTAATCTGTCATGACTGGTGTCACTCACAGCTTTCCAGTTGTGGGTGTCCGTTGACTTGTTTTGAGTGGTAGATATAATTTTGGTACGTACATTTATTGCCGAAGACCACCAGGAGCATCAGCTTCAGGAGATAATCAAGGTGAGTTCGCTCATTCTCGAACGCAACTGTCATGTCCAAGATGTCCAGATACAACATCCGGTCAGAAAGATTTACAAACTCATTTTTAAGGAAGTTTTCATACGCAGGTTTGGGGGATGGTCACATATATTCCAAATTAAGATAAACAATAAAGGCACAAGGCGCTTCTAGAATTGAATGTATGAAGAATGTGGAAAAAGTGTGTGTAGTTTTGAACAGTATTTACACGTGGCAGTAAGCCCAAACGTAGAGGAGGTAGACGTTAACCAGTCAGATGAATTCCAGGAGCACGAGCATGGTGCTGACAACCCAAAAATCAAGATTAGGTGAATCGGGATTCAAACCCATGACCATCGGATCCTGTAGTGACTGCGTATGGTTTTACGTCACTTGTAGCAATATTCCAGCGTTATCACGGTCGGGGACACCATAAATGCGCTCCGGATATTGTTCTCGAATCGAACCCTTGGGAGTGACGAGCTAACGCTTTAACCACTAGGCTACCCTACCTTCGGAACCTGGAAGCTTAAGGAGAGCAGTTCTGATCAGCTGAAGAAGCCTCCATGCCATCCGACCTTTAAGAGAGTGAGTGAGTATGGTTTTACGCCGCTTTTAGCAAGATTCCAGCAATATCACGGCGGGGGACACCAGAAATGGGCTTCACACATTGTACCCATGTCGGGAATCGAACCCGGGTCTTCGGCGTGATGAGCGAACGCTTTAACCACTAGGCTACCCGACCGCCCCCCACCCGTTAAGAGTGTCCTGGATTGTGTTTAATTTTTACCTTGATCATGATTGAAGTGAAGCGTTTAACAGGGAGCGAGTGAGTCAGTGGATTGTTTTACTCGCAGCCTGTACACAATCGAATGTTATTGTGGAAGTATTATGTTGTGTTTACGAGTTGTCATAAATAGCTAGTGTATCACCAGACTCAAAACAAGTGCTTGTGGGTTTCACCAGAGACCATATATTATATGGTCTCTGGTTTCACCAACGTGGTAAATGTCTGAAACCTGCATCACTTCGGGCTTTCCTCCCACAGTAAACTGACACGCCGTGATGTAACCGGTATACTGTTCAAAGCGGCGTTAAACCAAACTCACTCACTCATTACAAGACCCAAACATCATTAAGAAAGGTTGACATCAAACCTGGCGCAGACACAAGACTGTACCTGAACCGATATACCTAACAGTTACACACTGACCTGTCCACGAGACAAGTCCTCATCTTCTGGAGTGTATTTCAAAAACAAGCTGAATGCCTGACACACTTTTCATTTTATGCTTTTGTATAAATAAGTCAATAATATAAGTTCTTTCCAGGTCTGCATTCACCGCTGAACTGGCAGCCATATTGAAAATCAGACATTCACCTCTTGAACAAATCTAGGTGTCATCACCCACTGGAACAAACATGAGAGTATATGGGGGTAGACAACAATGTTAACCCGGACTATATGCTTTGTTCATCTCCTGAAAGATTCTACAGATATGTTTTTTACGACTTTCAAATTCCTATTCAAATCAGTTAATTAGTGATTACGTCATATGTATATGAAGCGCTTTGAACATGCTTTTGAATATGGATTTGGCTTATTGTAAATATAAACATTATTATCAGCGTTAGAAATTGGCACTTGTCGTGTAGTCCTTGCCAAACTGCCCAATAGTTAAGGTATCATAAGGACTAGTAGAATTTTGACATTTTAAGGGTTTTGCTTTATGTTATCATTTAAGGACTAGGGGACTTAAACTGTTAGTTTCTACCGCTGATTACTATATTGGCCATCAACAGCTCATCCAATAACTTCGCACGCTTCAGCATCATCAGAATCCACATGTCGCCTTTTCACCTCGTTCACAGGTCATGTAAAGTGGCAGTTATTTTGGACTTAACGTTTTCCATGTTCAAATGAGATCTTTTTGTGTCCCCATACGTCTTCCCTGGTCACAGCACTTGGAACCAGCATTCGTGTCATCCATATTGTCTAGGATAACGCCCGCCAGTGAAGGAGTCCGAGTTGTCAAGTGTTTGCTGTACACAAACATGTATGTCCGAGTGCACAGAGAAATTCTAGTATCTCCTCATTTAAAACGACATAGTTTACCCTCAACGGATCAGCTAATGTTCACCGTTACTTTTTATGCAGAGTGTGTGAGTGACGGGGGCTGCCAGTAGGGCAGGACACGCTGCCCTTTTCGCGAACACCTGGTGTCATCACTGATTTTCAGTGATCCATTCATATAATTCTTACCGCTATTTTGTCTTTTACGCCAAATGGAATCTGTTTCGGCGGATAATCGAGAATTAGCATTAAGGAGTGGTCAGCTCGGAGCCAGTTTACTGTGTCTGAGTGGGGTATTCATGGTAAACTGTGGCATGGTATCTCAGTGGGTTAGCACTGTAAAATTGGCATTAGTCCGGACTAGTACAAGCAGCCAACCAGGCAGCCAGCCACACGCACACACACACACACGCACGCACGCACGCACGCACACACACGCACGCACGAACGTCGCTATATAAGTGCAATAATCTCGAACGCGACATAAACCCCCATATCACCTCACATTGTGTCACTGTGCCTTGACTTGAGTCGCACTTTTTGGCATCTATATTTGATTCATTATTTTCGAACTAGAATTCTCATGCACATACTGCTTAAAAATACCAAAAGAATTAACAGTAAGCTGTAGTCCAATTTAGCTTAGGATTTATCATTATACCCAGATTTTTACAGGCGATAACGGTCTTATGTGGAATATTATTCTACGTCCATCTTTCGAATCTAGATTAAAACATTAATTATGTGTAAACGCTTCAGTTTACCCCGATCCTCCGTCGACTGCAAAGACAGTGAACCTGTTTTTATATACACATTTTATTGACACTTCAATTTACCCGAAGGCGACTAATCAGCGATAACAGAAAGAAGCGCCCATAAAGGATGTAAAATATCACCAATAACTGCTTTTACATTGACGGAGGATCGGGTGTAAAATCGAGCAGTAATCTATATATTTTGCTGCTAAAGAGTAAACACAAACGGACTCAGGACATCACCGAGTACCTTTGGTTCGAATAACACTCAGTCTGTGAACATAAAATTGTATATAACTCCATTAAAAATTGAAGAAGGAATCCCAGTGAGATAGTTTGTTTGTTTGTTGTTTTACGCCGCACTCAGCAATATTCCAGCTATATGGCGGCGGTCTGTAAGTAATTGAGTCTGGACCAGACAATCCAGTGATTGTTATCATGAGCATCGATCCACACTATTCGGATTGATGACTAGCTTCAACCAAGTCAGCGAGCCTGACCACCCGATCCCGTTAGTCGCCTCTCTCCACAAGCATAGTCGCCATTCACGGCAAGCATGGGTTGCTGAAGACTTTGATATATGATCTTGAAGAAGTGTGTTTTATGATTACTTCATTGTTTGTTTGTTGTCTGAATGCTGAATTAGTCCATCCATATGACATTCTGTAAACAATGAGTCTGCACCAGACAAACCAGTGATTGGTTACATGTGCAATGATACCATGAGTGAGTGAGTGAGTGAGTGAGTGAGTGAGTGAGTGAGTTGGGATTAACGCCGCTTTTAACAGTATTCCAGTTATATCACAGCGTGTCAGCTTAATGTGGGAGGAAAGCCCGAAGTGATGCAGGTCTCAGACGTTTACCACTTCGGTGAAACCCACGAGCACGGGTATGGTGCTGACAAACCTAGAAACATAATCGGGGTGAACCGGGATTCGAACCCACAATCATAGGTTTCTGGCGTGCCAAAGGGACGCAACTCTGCACAGCGAATCGCGGCGCCTTAGACGACTGGGCCACCCGTGCCCCCTAATGGTACCATGACTAACGGTGGGACAATACACTGATGCATCACGATTTTTTCCATCACAGTCGCACACTAAGTAAAACAATATCGATTCTGACCTTGAATGTTTGCTTTAATAACTCTATGGGATCTACCTTCAGCGCCACTGAAACATCAGCACTATTTTTAATGCCTATGTGACCGCCTCCTTGGTCTAGTGGTAGAGCGTCCGCCCAGAGAGCGGAAGGTCCGGGGTTCGATCCCGGGCCGGGCCGCAGCCACACACACACACACGTACATGCACGTCGCTATATAAGTGCTATGGACGCGACGTTAAACCCCATTTCACCTCACCTATAATGCCTATGGGTTATAGCTATATCCAAACAATACACCAGTACTATATATAATGCCTACGGGGTATAGCTATATCCCAACAATACATCATTACTATTTATAATGCCTATTCGGTCTATCTTCATCCCCAATAAAACATCACTAGTATGTATATTGCCTGTTGGGTTCGTTCTCATTTGAAAAAAAACATAAGTGTGTTTTTTTTTTTAATGCCTACGTGGTCTATCTTCATCCCTGATAAAACATTACTAATATTTGTAATGCCTATGGGGTCTATCTTCATCCTTGATAAAATATCGGGGGCACGGGTGGCCCAGTCGTCTAAGGCGCCGCGATTCGCTGTGCAGAGTTGCATCCCTTGGGCACGCCAGAAACCTATGATTGTGGGTTCGAATCCCGGTTCACCCCGATTATATTTCTAGGTTTGTCAGCACCATACCCGTGCTCGTGGGTTTCACCGAAGTGGTAAACGTCTGAGACCTGTATCACTTCGGGCTATCCTCCCACATTAAGCTGACACGCCGTGATATAACTGGAACACTGTTAAAAGCGGCGTTAAACCCAACTCACTCACTCACGATAAAATATCAGTACTATTTATAATGCTTATAGGGTCAATCTTCATCCTCAATAAAACATCACTGCATGTTATAATGCTTATTGGGTCTAACTTTATTACCAATAAAACATCACAACTATATATGCCTATGGGGGCCCCTCTTCATCCTCAATAAAACATCACTGCATGTTATAATGCTTATGAGGTCTAACTTTATTACCAATAAAACATCACAACTATATATGCCTATGGGGGCCCCTCTTCATCCTCAATAGACCGCCTCCGTGGTCTTGTGGTAGAGCGTCCGCCCGGAGAGCGGAAAGTCCAGGGTTCGATCCCGGGCCGCGTCATACAAAAAGACGTTAAAAGATTGTACTTGTTGTTACCCTGTCTGGCGCTCGGCATTAAGGGGCTAAAACAAGGACTGGTCGGCTCGGAGTCAGTATACTGTGTCTGAGTGTGGTATTCATGTTAAACTGCGGCATGGTATCTCAGTGAGCTAGCACTATAAATCGGCATCAGTCCGGACTAGTACAAGCAGCCACACACACACATATAAGTGCAATAATCTTGGACGCGACGTTAAACCCAATTTCACCTCACCTCACCTCATCCTCAATAAAACATCACTGCATGTTATAATGCTTATGAGGTCTAACTTTATTACCAATAAAACATCACAACTATATATGCCTATGGGGGCCCCTCTTCATCCTCAATAAAACATCGCTACTGTTTATAATGCTTATGGGGTCTAACTTTATTACCAATAAAACTTCGCAACTATATATGCCTATGGGGGTCCCTTCATCCTCAATAAAACATCGCTACTGTTTATAACGCCTATGGTGCGTATCTTCATCCCTAATAAAACATGAGTAATATTTATAATACCTATGGGGTCCATTTTCATTCCTAATAAAACATCACTACTCTATATAATGTCTAGATGGGTCTACATTCACTTCTATTTATATTGCCTTTAGGGTTTGTATTCAGCCCAAGTAAACATTTCTGGTGAGAATATTCAGCAACCCAAGCTTATTGTAAGAGGCGACTATATCTACTTTTGGTAAGAGACGACCAGAAGGATCGGGTTGTCAGGCTTGCTGACTTGGCTGATGCTTGTCACCGTATCCAAATGGTTTAGATACATGTTCATGTTGGTAATTACTGAATTTCAGGCCAAGAGTCTATTATTTACAGGCCGCCGTAATGCGGCTTGAATATTGCTGAGTGCGCCGAGTGCGTGTATTGCATACACGCTGTATGGTGTCGGGGCGGTCGGGTAGCCTAGTGGTTAAAGCGTTCGCTCATCACGCCGAAGACCCGGGTTCGATTCCCGACATGGGTACAATGTGTGAAGCCCATTTCTGGTGTCCCCCGCCGTGATATTGCTGGAATATTGCTAAAAGCGGCGTAAAACCATACTCACTCACTAATACCAAAATGTAAAAATGTCAAACATTTTCATGAAGTGAGCTACAGCGAGCCTTTGAGTGTTTATTTGTATTGGTGGCGCGGTGTGTGTAGACTCTTAAACACTGCCATCTACTATAATGAATGCTGCTAGGAGCTTTGATAATTTCAGCCAATCACATTAGAAGGATTCTGCGTGCCCTGACGTAGTGTCATTTTGCTGCAAAATGGCGGATTTTCAAAATAGTTGATGTTTGCAAAGTTTATGGTGTCAATGAATTACGCTTGATGGTCAGTATGCGTTTGAAATGCTATTGCATGCTGATTCAAGTAAACTCTATCGCCCAAATGAAAGTGAACATTTTGTTCTGTCCGTGGAAGACCAAAACAATACATCATGAGTAACCAGCGGTCACGTACCGCGAAATTCGAGAAATTATCAAAACATGTATTGTCGGCGAATTGTTCACTCAAGGAGAAGGCAGTTCACCGGGCGCAGATGTCTGTTGACACACCAACACTGACCTTGCGTGATTTCACCATCACACCCAGTATGATCTTGGGATTAGTTTTGTTTTGAATTTATGGCCCGAATTTTGTAACTTGGGTCCGTTTTTCTCTTTCACTGGGTTACTTTTGTTATTGTCAGGGTGTCTCAGGTAAATACAAAAACCTGTTAGCCCACTTTCTTTCCTTACAAATCCACTTCAAATATTTTGAAAGGCCTGGGGGTGGGGGGCTGCACATATACACTAAAACATCGGTTATTTGTGGTTGTTTTAGTTGTAACATTTGGTTTGAAAAGTTATTTGTCACTTCAAATGTTTTGGTTATAGCTCACTAGCTAACTGATTCTATCGTCTCGATGTTGAATAATGAAAAATGGTATACAGTCAGAAATCTTTGCAGAAAATTTTATACTCTTTTGGTATCCTCTCCCCCATAAAATACATTGAATATTTCTTTAGCAGTTCAGCCATGTTTGAAATTCACAGCACAACACCTTTCTCTATGATGGCGATACATATTTGCAATGAATATTATTTTGAAACAGGTTACAGATAAAACTAAGCAATGGATTCCCAGGACTCCTTATACCTTGGTGAGGATTTCAGCATGGTTGCTGCACAGGGAATGCGTCAGTCCATTGACAACCAGACACTGGGAGCTCCCCCAGCCCCTGTTGCAGCTTCCACTGTAGCCAGAGATCAGCAAAGGTAAGGTCTGACGTGGTGGTAAAGTTTAGGTGTATCTTACAGGATAATTTACAGATCTTTTGTTTGAACATGAAAGATGGTAAATGCAGGTGTTCAGTTATTTAAAAAAAGATATATTAGGAATATATTTATAATACCTTGTCTCTCTTCGGTTCGCATGTTATAATGACAAACTAACATGTTCATTTTGTTAAAAGTACTGTTTCGTTACAACAGTTTGTCATGTGAACTAGGATTAATCCAGACCTGCTATTTGGTCCCAAGTCTGCAGCAAATGACAGTACAAATTCCTAATTCCTCATGATGTATGAAAATAACATTTAAAGAAATCCAATTTTGACCGATATCATGAATTTTTCCCAATTTGCTTGCTAAGCATGCTAAGGGCACTTAATGTGGAATCCAAGATAAAACCCTGCGTGTACTACATTTGTTCTTATGTAGATCAGTGTTCAAAATTAGGTGAGGTCCTCGAGGTTTGCACCTGTGGTATTTGAATCTGGGGACCCCTAAATCTTTAACATCTTACATCAGAGTTTGGATAAGGAGCCTTAATTTTCATGCACTGTTTTGCACACTGTTGATGTTAACATGATTAACTCTCTCCAAAGACATTTCTATGATTATTGGTGTAATTAGTTGGTGATGTGTTATCTATGATAAAGATGATGTAGTTCATGATGGTAGATCTATGGTAATTTATCTCAGGGGCGGTCGGGTAGCCTAGACTAGTGGTTAAAGCATTTCATCACGTTGAAGACTGGGTTCGATTCCTGGGTACAATGTTTGAAGCCCATTTCTGGTGTTCCCTGCAGTGATATTGCTGGAATATTGCTAAAAGCGACATAACACATCACTCACTATTTTATCTACTACATTTCAGGTTTAGACACTACCACTGATGTGATAGTTCTGAAACTAGTGAAAACCTGGAAGACTATTTGTGTTTCTCCTTAATGCCCAAAAGCTAGATATGTTTCTGAAACCACTGGTCTGAATTGAGCCAGTGACCAGTTGAATTTAACTCCTGGCATCCTGCATGTGTTCCAGATTTAAAGAACTGTCAAGTGTAGATCCACGTGGATCTTTCCTTACCTCTTCTGAGACATCCCTTGTGGCCACACCCAGGGATGAATACCCAGGGATGAAACTCTCCTTCGGTGGCTTTGACCAGTCATCAGGAGGAGGCCAGAGCCAAGGATTGACCAAACAATCTGTCAACCTTATTGAATTTTCAAAAACCAAAAATGAAATTGACAGGTTTGTCTTGTTAAAACCACAGCTTCCTATGGAGATTTTCAGTTGTCCAATTCTTTTGGATTGTTTCTAATGAAAGACGTATACACCATTTTAATATGTGTTTAGAAATAATAATTATTAAGTCGTGATATTGCTCACAAGATTTGTTGTTTTTGATTTTTCATGAAGTAATGTTAACTCACTCACCGAGTTTCACGATGTTCTCGGGGCGGTCGGGTAGCTTAGTGGTTAAAGCGTTCGCTCGTCACGCCGTAGACCTGGGTTCGATTCCCGACATGGGTACAATGTGTGAAGCCCATTTCTGGTGTCCCCCGCCGTGATATTGCTGGAATATTGCTAAAAGCGGCGTAAAACCTTATTCACTCACTCACTCACGATGTTCTCAGACAATCTTTAAGCCTACTTTTGTTATTGATTTATCGAGTGCCAATCAGTGTAAGTATTATTATCATGATTATATACATGATGTACAACACTAGACAAAATAGAACTATTGAGCTTTAGTAATTATTGTGTTTCCTGCTTACAGAAACGAGGACTCGGACGAATATCATGGCAATTTGAGTGCAAGGTCCTCCCTAGGAATCCTGCCAGTAGAAGCCTTGAATGGTACGTAATCTGTGTGACCTTTCTGTGCACCGTGCATTTGCCTGTAACCATGGTAATGAAAGGCTGAATGGAATGTGAAAAGTTATGTGCTGAGCTTGTTGGCTGTAATAAATAACAATATTTTTGTGGTGTTAGACAGCTTGGATAGTTTATCCTTGTGCACTTTGGTATTGGATAGGGTTGTTCAAATTATTGATTGCATCAATGATTGATTAGTTTCAGTTTCAAATTTATGTCTAATCATAGATAGCAGGCTTATTTTCTGGTTTAAGGATTATGTGTTTTTTATTTATTTATTATTTAGGTGTGACTATTGTGGCTATTTTCACTATTGTGATAGTATTGCAATGGTATTGCGATTTTAATAAACCAACTTGAAGGCTTGATCGTTATTTTAATCAGTGTAATACAAATGAATGTAGTATTGTGTCAAAGTCATCCAAACCAAAGGGAAGTAACTCTAATCTGAAGTTGTAGTCTTTGCTAATGAACACACAGCAGGTTTTGAAAATTAAAGTGAGCCTTCTGACGAATAATTTATGTTTTGTTCACAACTAATTTATAACTGTCAATTGTTATGCATACTATTGACAATACCTTTGTCTTTTTAATTCCTATTGTCATAATTGATATACCGATAGTTTGATAGATCGTTACCCTCCTGTTATGTATGTTATATGATGTTTTTAACTTGGTATTTAAAATTCCCCAGACTATGAGTTGTTACCTTTGGGTAAGTACTGATTCATTGTTTGTCTGAAGTTTGAGACTGATGCTTGAACCATTTAGAGCTGTTCTGTGTTGGTAGAGTTCTGTCATCTCATGTTGATAGTTCTTTGTTTTTGTTCCCCTTGTCTTCTTTATGCAGCAAGATCATTTTTTACAAAATGCAAGCATGAAACTTTATGTTGAATTGGTACTCAGATGAAGTCTAAGGGTTGTTTGAATTCATCAAACAAGTGACATGAATGATGCTTTGTAATTCCTTGTGGTACAGTGTGTGTTGTATAATGAGGTGCTTCCTTGAGTATCATTTGTACTATACCTTCATTCAGTGATGGACCCGTGAAGATTCCGGGGTAGAATAGGTCTTCAGAACCCATGCTTGACATGAAAGGCGACTATGCTTGTCGTAAAAGGCGACTAACGGGATCGGGTGGTCAGGCTCGCTGACTTGGTTGATGCATGTCATCGATCCCAATTGCGTGGATCGAAGCTTATGAAATTAATCACTGGATTGTCTGGTCCAGACTCGATTATTTACAGACCGCCGTCATTAGCTGGAATATTGCTGAGTGCGGCGTTACACAACAAACCAACCAATCATTCCATGATGATAAGTACCCTGGACCCAATCGCCTCCATTAAATCTCTTCCACTTTATTAACACCTGCCACAAAGTGGAAGGGGGATATAGGAATGGGTGCTGTCCATCCGTCATGTTTTGTTTTCGGAACAGAACCCCAAAACCATGAGAGATATCTTAACCAAACTTGGCACATATTTAGGTCTCATGGTGAACTGGTGCCTTTTGATAGTTTGGGATTTAAAAAAAAAATTTCATGCTTGTTTGTCCTGTCATCAGTGAAATAAATACTGCTCATGACAAGTTAAGGACCAACCACAATTGAACCACAATTGGAAGGCTCAGTGTTGCAATACCCACCAGCCATGACAGATTGACTATAGTCATATGAAGAAATCAAGTGTTCTTTAACATGTTTAACTTCTTTTGAGTTGTATATCCATGTTGTTATCAAGACCTCATTATTTTCATACATGTTGTATTGTCATTGTGGGAGAGCATTTAAGCACAGGCCTTTGATGCTGTGATAGTTTCCTTCATCATCTTGTTATCATCCTATATATCATGATGCACTGCATTAAATAGGATCAGAAAATCTTTTTTCACTCTTTTTCAATCTTTTTCTCTAAAGCATCATGCATGAGTCTGAGAGTATAACTTGTGAAAACATACTGAAACACAATTTGAATGGACTACCGATTACAATAAGTTTCAATGTGATTTTATTCTCTTCTGATTTTGATGACACATTTTGATTGTGAAGTGACTGATTTCTGATTGGCTGGAGTGATTGGAATTGTCGCATGACCTTTGACCCAAATTCCAATTTGGGGGTCGAGTACCATAAACAACTTCCTATAGAAACTGTAAACATTGGGAAAATATCATCACTATTACTTTTTCTAACTGAAACAATTGATATAATCATGATAATACTAATTAAATATATCAGGGAACATGAAAGTATCATTTTTCGAGGAACATGAAAGTTGCATTTTCATTGTGTTTCGCTGCAGTGTGTTGTTTTGTAAAGTTAAATAAGAATGTCTCAGTAGTAAGCATGCTGCAAGAAATAATTTGAGTTTGATTGTAACATTACTCTCTAGCATAGAGCTAAAAGATAAATACTATTTCAGCTTGACTGAGTGTTATGCTAACAATAGCCACAGTGAACTTTTAATCTGGCGATGAAACTAAGGCGCCACGATTCGCTGTGCAGAGTTGCGTCCCTTGGGCACGCCAGAAACCTATGGTTGTAGGTTCGATTATGTTTCTAGGTTTGTTAGCACCATACCAGTGCTCGTGGGTTTCACCGAAGTGGTAAACGTCTGAGACCTGCATCACTTCGGGCTTTCCTCCCACATTAAGCTGACACGCCGCGATATAACTGGAATACTGTTAAAAGCGGCGTTAAACCCAACTCACTCACTTACTCAATGAAACTTCATTCACCTGATGAGGGTCAAGAAGTAGCCCTAATATGTTGTCACAAACAATGAAGACGTTGTTAGCAGTTTTTACTATAAAAAGTATATATGGACAATACTAGTTGTATGATCTTTATCATGTTTAGATTTAGGGTGTCCGATTTCTGTTTGATGTGAGCCATATGAGAAAACATTGTCCATCAGCAACGTATGTTTACATTTCCATCCTACCTTTCTCAAAGTATGTAACACAAGGCTATGCTTTCGTCATTCAAGCAATATTCCTGATACATCATGGCAGGCAACTCCAGAATGGGCTCCACATGTACCCATGTGGAGAATCGAACCCAGGTCTTTGGAGTAAAGGGGGCGGTCTGGTTGCCTAGTGGTTAAAGCAAGTGGTTACCCGACATGGGTACGATGTGTGAAGCCCATTTCTGGTGTTCCCCGCCGGGATATTGCTGGAATATTGCTAAAAGCGGTGTAAAACCATACTCACTCGCTCACTTTGGCGTAAAGAGCGAATGCTTTAACCGCTAAGCTACCCCAACATCCCTCTTCATTCGAGAGTGTTTGTGGGGTTGACCACGATTTTAGTTACATGCTGGGCTGGGTTGGTTGAATTGAAAACCAAACTCAAGAACTTTTCGGAAAGAATGTTTTCAACAAGTAACTTTGTTAGATGGTTGATTGCTAGACTTCTATTTAAGACTATCCAACCTGTCTGAGACAACATCGTTTTGGTAATTTCATTATTTGTTGAACATTTTTGGAGGACATGGAGCCTTTTAGGGTGCCCCATAATTGGAGTGAGTAGGGGTCCCTAAGGCTCTAAGGATTCATGATCTTGATTTAACTCTGTATGTGCTGGATAAGTTGATGTTTGTACAAACATGCATCTTCCCTCGTCAATACACAAAGACACCCAGTGGAGATTTGGGTTAGAATTATTCAGGAACCCAGAGGCGACTAACATGCACATGGTTGATGCATACCATCATATCCCAATTGCGTAGATAGATGCTTATGATGTCAATCACTGAATTATGTGTCCGGACTATTATTTACAGACCACTGCCATAAAACTGGCATATTGCTAAGTGTCGTGTTAGCAATATACAAATACAGTTTGAGACAGGGAGCAATAGGGCCATTGGCTGTCTTTTTTTAAAGACCTGATTAGGAAGTACTGCGACAAGCTCCCAAAAGCTCCAATTTGTCATGGGTTATCACATTTCCATATCAGTAATTATTGCTTATTCACCATTGGACCTGCTTACTTCACAGATCTGTCGGCAAGTCTGCTTCCTGTAACCTTGACCCAGGCCAACATGGAAAAGCAGTCCTACTCACTTCCAGGATCGTTCAAAGACTCTGTGGATTCCGCTGATTGGTCGAAACAAGACTCGAAAGACCCACCAATAGGCATCAGCCATGTTGTCGACACTGTCAAAAAGAGGCCAACAGATCGCGAAGAACCAGCTACTGCTAGACGAGGAGGGACCAACACATGCTTGTTTAATGGCGGAGGCTTAACTGAGGTTGCTGAAACATCAGAGATGGAGCAGAGCATCCTGGATGTTCAGTTTGAAGAAGATGAATTGAAGATGTTAGATGAAGACTTCAGCGATATTGAAGTGTCAGATTTGTCAGATGAAGACAACGAAAGCAAGAAACCCTCGTTATTTGGTCAGACAGACTTAAGTGATTTTTTAGAGATGGAGAGAAAAGTGAACGAAGGAAGTCCCTCCTTGGAAGAGGATGATGAACATGGCCAAGGTGAAGGTCAGGAGTCCGAGGAAGATGATGGACTTGTGTCTTCAAGGAAAAGCGTCAATGACGTGTCTGTTGGTGAGTTCTACTGAATTACATGATTACTCAAACAAGATGCAGTTTTATTATTTGGCAAAATTGTGCTGAAAACATGACTTGCCATATTCCAGCACAAGATTTGTGTTTGCAAATTTTATTTTCCTGTTGATTTCAATATATGTCATAGCTGTGTATGTTAAGAGATTCTTTCATCTTGTTTAGGACTAATCATTTGCAGTTGGTATTTTGAAACAAAATTTATTTGCAGGCCTTGACATGAAATATTTCCGCCCAAGCCCTGTGCCCCCTTTACATGACACTGGAGACGGGGCAGATAGTTACAGACATCAGAGCAACTACAGGCCAGATAACAGTGGGATCACTTCAGGGGCTCACAGTAATGCAGGTGCTTGTCCTCTTGCTGAATTGTACCAGTGGTTAAGTCAGCACACTCAGGGCTGCCAACCCAGAGTTGTGTCCCCTTGCTGTCAGCATTTGCTGATAATGGCAGTACCCTGATTATTATCTTTGGTTTGATTCTTCAAAGTGGTGAACATCAAAGATATGGTATCCCTCCTGTCTGCCTAATTTAAAAGACTAAATCAGAGTGTTTTATTTTTCAAGAATTTCTTTCATGATGGGAACTGTTCACATGGGCTTGAAAAGGCAATGACATTCCAGTCTTAACTGAGTGGACATATGCTAGCAATTGTGGAGTTCTGTTCTCCATATATGCTTTTAAGAGAAACCTTAGTAGGTTTTGTTTGTTTTCATGTGGACAGATTCGTCTTTCACAAGTTTTCATCTGTAATTTTTCGTGACATATTTTTTGGATTAGTCAAGTAGTTTTGCAAACCCAAAATATCAGCCGGTTCCTGAAGTTTTTTGTACAGTAACCAGTCTCTTAACAGAGCAAGTTAATCCGAGGATTGTCCGATTGTCAAGTCTGTGAGTGAGTGTCTGTCTTCCAGGAGACTTCAGTGGTCCTAGTTCTCTATCCCAGCTGAGGAGGCAGTATCGCAGCGGAGACGGGAGTGAGATCGACACTGATGATGAACTAGAGGCAGCCAGACAGGTAGGGAGATAGCAAGTGCATTATGACTGTGTCAGGTAGAAATAGCTTGCTTAATGTTCAGATATTTTCTTGGACCTGATGAGTCAGTTGAAGCAAAATTAGACCATGTTACATGGTTCTGAACAATTTGATCACAAATTGATAAGTTACTTCACCTGAACTAGAGTTGACTTACGTGGTGAACTCTTTTTGATTTTCTTTTTTAATTATTTAATTCTTAAATATATAAAATGACTTTTTGAGAAAAAAACCCAGTTATACAGAAAGTAAGTTGCAAGACCTAATATCTCTTGGAATTTCGGGTTAAAAGTGCTCCTTTACAACTATGCTGGTCCTAAATGGAGATTGACCGGATGGTCAGGCTCGGTGACTTGGTTGATTGTGTGTCATCTTACACCAACGGCAGGGATCATTTCTGACAATGTTGATCACTTGTCAGTGCATTGTCTGGTCCAGACTCTGATTACAGGCCATCGGGATATGCCTGGAATATTGCTGAGTGCGTTGTTAAACAACAAACAAACCTGACATCTCACTGACTGACTAAGCTTGTGTTGACTGTCTATAACCTGACTCCAGAGTCTGGCCCTTGATGAGGAAGACCCACCCAGTAGGCAGGTGCCCCGCCCAGGCCTTGAGGGGCAGCAAGATGAGAGGAGCCAGTTCTCCATGATGCTGAGACAGTCCGCTGAGGGGGACGTGGTTACCTCCCCTGTCCCCGGGGATGGAGGAGGGGGTGGGGATGGCAGCAGTGGCTCAGAAAGGTAATCTTTCCAGTGATTATTGGGGTAACTTGCCAAAATTTCACTTTTGCCACCAAATCATATTTACTATGAGTCAGTTGTATTTAGGGGTGTTAGAGGTTATTGCTATTGCATGTAATACTGATAGCCCTGGATTGATGCTCACATTGGCACCATGTGTGAAGACCATCTTAGCGCTACAATTACCGACATCTATTAAAGTATTGGAGTTATGATCATCTTCCCGCTACGACTAACCTCAGTCTATGATAAAGCATAGGAGTTGCGATCATCTTAGCCCTACGACTAACGTAAATCTGTTAAAGTAGGGGACTTTTGATCATATTAGCGCGATGATTAGGAGATCCGAACTCTTAGAGCTCCGACTAACGTAAGTGTTAGAGTATGAGAGTTATGGTCATCTTGGTGCTACAACTCACGTAAGTCTATGATAATGTATAGGAATTACGATCATCTTAGCGGTACGACTGATATAAATGTTTGATAAAGTATGTCTTATGTGCTTTGATTGCTTTGTGAAACGGGGCCCAGACTTGGTGTCCATTGCCATGATATGACTGGAAAATTGCTGAGATAGGAGTAAAACCAAAGTAACGTTATGCTTTATGTCTGACGTTTATTGTTCTAGTGATGGACAAGTTGGATCCCAGCAGAACCACTCCCTGCCCCACAGGTTTGCACACGGTCAAGTCTACAGGCAGCAGTTTGACCAAGGAGATGCATTTCCAGAGGTAAGGCAGCTCATTTGTTCAACTACATCAAGTCAGCAAATTGATACCTGAGTGATCCTTGTGATGCTGATATTGAATCATGTGATGTTGTGGTTTAAACACTCCTCGTATTTGGTTGAAAATGTAAAACCTCTCGGCAGGTCTCACTTGAAGTAGTAACTCTCACAAGGTTACAATGAGATAGGAAGATACCTGCAATACTATAGGCAAAAGTGGCAGTAGGTTTATAAATTTGATAACTAATTGGTGAAATCTAAAATCTACATGCCTGATGCAGTAAGTTAATGGAATTATTGGACATGAATTTGAAGGATATGTGCCGAACAAAAGTGAGGGTAATACATGAATTCTTGCACAAGTTTTGTAAAATCAGTATGACACACATGCATGTCTAATAATTTTTCTATTACCCATTACTTCTTAATCCTTTTGAGCTCCCCTTTAGAAAAATGCATCAATCACGACCGCCGTCTTCATTGTTGCTTGTGTCACGTCATTCTGACCTTACGTCACAATAAGATTTGAATGACAATGCTGTTCCGATGAACTAACAATTCACTGGTGCACGTGAAGTGATATTTGTACAAGTTGACAAACGATTTTATTATGGGTAATAAATTTATATTGAAAAAGAACAGCGTCTCTCTTTTTATAAAAAAAACTATTCTGAGGATGAGGTGGTCATGTGACCTGGTTGATTGTGTGTCATCTCACTCTTACAGTGTTGCTTATGCTAGATCAGCTGTTTTGTTCATCGGTATATAGCTGTCATCCTTGATAACTTCTAAGTAATGCCTATCAAACAATTTACATAGCGGATATTGACGGATGGTAATAACAAGACTGTCAGAATGGTCAATCTGGTAGAAAAAGGGTATACTCTTTTAGTTGTTGTAATTAGCGTATGGCCCTACAGTATATATTCTTTCCATTAAGAGTATATGTAAATGGAACAAATAACCGGGGATGGATAATGAAAGTCGGAATAACACAGAGGAATTTCTGTTCTCAAATTGGTGACTTTGCTTTCATTGGGGTAGTTTCATCAATCTTTGTTACTTCAGCACTTCTGTTGTGCCAGAACACACTTGGGGCGGGGGCCTGGGTTTGGTTACCCACATGGGTGCAATGTGTGAAGCCCATTTCTGGTGTCCGCTACCGTCATATTGCTGGAATATTGCTTAAAGCGGCGTAAATCCATACTCACCCACTCACTCACTCATACCTGTAACCTATTTTAACTTGAATTGGGATATGTTGACATTATCTGACTAGGTCATGTGTGACGTGGGGCGGTCGGGTAGCCTAGTGGTTAAAGCGTTCGCTCGTCACGCCGAAGACCCGGGTTCGATTCCCTACATTGGTACAATGTGTGAAGCCCATTTCTGGTGTCCCCCGCCGTGATATTGCTGGAATATTGCTAAAAGCGGCGTAAAACCATACTCACTCACTCACTCATGTGTGACGTAATTTGAGAACATAACAAGCAGTAAATATCAGACAGTTAACATATTTTACGGGGAAAAGTTACTGGATTTGATGAATCAAACAGTCGAAATATAACAGAATCAATGCCAGTCTAAGATGACTACCACTTTGACAAATACCTGCATTACTTTGAGACCCTGAGGTGATCCAATTGTTCAATATCTTCTTATTCTGGTCCCTATAAACTGGAAACACTGTTAAGGCTGCATATTTTCTTCACTTTCAGGAAGCCAGAGTGCGACCAATGGGAGATGACCTGTTGTCCAGAGATGAGTTTGCTTCCACTAATGGTGACAACAATTCCGTAGCTGGCATTGACAGATTCTCAACAATGGAGGATGGCCAGAACTACCTGGTAAGTCTATCAGTGACTCAGTACATGCAGAATGAACACACAGTCATTGATACATCATTCACAACATCAGGTGAAGTGAAGCAGCACTCATGGCACAATAGGCATGTGGATGGTTGACAGTGCTTGGTGAAACTCGACATCTGTCTGGGAGTTTCTAGGCTTCAGCTTTGCCCATCACTGTAGTTGTAAAACTTTTCTCCTAGGTTTGTTAGCCCAGAGGCTTTGTTCATGTACCAGGGGCGGTTGGGTAGCCTTGTGGTTCGCTTGTCATGCCGAAGACCTGGGTTTGATTCCCGACATGTTATTCAGGCCGTTAAACTGAAGACTAACTTTATGATAGAGTATCCAAGAGTGGTCACATCATTATCAAGATCGCTGTTATTCAGGCCGTTAAACTGAAGACTAACTTTATGATAGAGTATCCAAGAGTGGTCACATCATTATCAAGATCGCTGTTATTCAGGCCGTTAAACTGAAGACTAACTTTATGATAGAGTATCCAAGAGTGGTCACATCATTATCAAGATCGCTGTTATTCAGGCCGTTAAACTGAAGACTAACTTTATGATAGAGTATCCAAGAGTGGTCACATCATTATCAAGATCGCTGTTATTCAGGCCGTTAAACTGAAGACTAACTTTATGATAGAGTATCCAAGAGTGGTCACATCATTATCAAGATCGCTGTTATTCAGGCCGTTAAACTGAAGACTAACTTTATGATAGAGTATCCAAGAAAGGTCACCTCATTATCTTGACCCCCTATTCTTCAGGCCAATACACTGAGGAATGACATGGAGGACTCGAGGCTGCAGTCCCGATTCCTGGCCCCCGTGGGTCAGTCAATGCGGTTCAGTGACACCCTCTCCCAGCAGGTGCCCCTCAACGCCAGCTCCTTCAACATCGAGGACATGTTCCTGTCTGGTCAGCCCAACACGTCCCAGGACAGCGGCATCAACACCGCCAACACCCAGGAACAGGGGCCAAGGCTGGACGCATCAGGATTCAATGCTGATGATTTCCCAGAGGTAGGGTTAAAACATTGTGGTATGATAATCAGTTTGTACTCTGAAAGACTTTGAAAACGCATAATCCACTTTAACTCGAAATGAGAAAAGAAGTGTTTTTGTGCGTAAGTCCATCTCCACACATTGTTGTGTTTTATTATCTCATGCCTAAGTACCCAGAACTTTTTTTAATTTTTGTTGCCATTTTGCCAAATATTAAAAAAAATGGAATATGCGTTTTCAACGTATTCTATACTTGGATGAGATAAGTGGATAGTGTCTGCTCGGAGAGCAAAATGTTGTTGGTTTCATTACCTGGTTGCATCATACCAAAAGATAGCTGTTACACTGAAGGGGACTCAGCATTAAGGGGATAAAACAAGAACTGGTCGGCTCAGAGACAGTATAAAGTTTCTGAGTGGGGTGAACAGACCAATAGTATCTCGGTGGGCTGGCACTATAAAACCGGCATATGTCTGCACAAGCACAAGCGGCCAGCCAGACAGACACACTCACATGCATGCACATCGCTATGTACGGGAAATAATCTTGAATGTGATGTTAAACCCCATTTCACGTCACCTCCCTCAATGATTCTTTTAACAAGCGTAAATCTAAAGTTCAGCGAACCCTCATTCACTCAAAGTGGTCAGGACCATCTGAAAGGTTGTTTCTGGTTGAAACCAGAATCAATAATAGACCAAAGTGATTATGAGGCTCTATCATGGTTAGCAGTAATTTGAGGGAAAGGCGCTTCCTGTCCTCAAATTAAAAATATGAAATAGCCATTCCCTTGAATTTTCCATTCTTCCATTTATCCAGGTTAAGGATCCCTTTGCTGCTTTCAACTCATCAATGGGATCTTTTGGCTTGAATGCCTCTGTACAACTTCATCAGTCAGGACATGCCAGCCCTCCTGATTGGTCAGATAAAAACACCCACCAGCCAATCGGAGGCAACCAGTCCGTATCAAGCTCAGGCCTTGGTCAGAGTTTTGAAACAGGAATGGATCGTCAATCGATGAACAGTGCAAGAGCTCTGTCTCGTCATGACTCCCTGCCCCATGGTGAGGATGGTGGGGTGGGTCATCCTCTGGGGGGAGAGGCACAAGGAGCCACGGCAGCTGAATCATCAGGACCAGTCGAGTCAAGTGCTACTGCGGATGTCAGGGTCAAGGAGACTGCTGGTGAGTGATGAGGGAAGAGTAATGGGGACAGGTTGGTGGTGCAGGTGATGAAGGTAACTTTACACTTAGGTCGGGGATGAAAATACAAGGTAATAAAATAAAAACACTAATAAGTTCCTAATGCTGGTACCGGCACAAATGGAACCATAATAGGAGTTGCCATGTGTCCAGTGCACCACAAGGTTGGGGTGGTCGGGTAGCCTAGTGGTTAAAGCGTTTGCTCGTCATGCCGAAGACCCGGGTTCTATTCCCGACATGGGTACAATGTGTGAAGCCCATTTCTGGTGTCCCCCGCCGTGATATTGCTGGAATATTGCTAAAAGCGGCGTAAAACCATACTCACTCACTCACTCACCACAAGGTGACTGTGTACAGTTGTCTCCCTTGGCCATGACAGGCTCTGCTGATTCTTATGTCAGATGCCAGATTTGTCCCAGGAATGATTCATGGTCTGTTGGCATCATGTCATGGTTCACCAAAATGGTAGCTCTTCTCCCACATTATACTGACACACTGTATTACATTCTAAGTTCTTTGACTGGCTCATGGTAGGAAGGTTGCTGCCTTCGTGTTCCTCTGTTTGACAAGAACATAGTTACACATGGTACATGTGTTGATGATTGAGATTTTGGGAGATTCCGAAAACAGGGGTATGTATGAGGTTGCCTCATCTTTGCCACCTTCTTTAGTTGTTAAGCTGACTTTTTTTTCTTCTACGATGAAAGACATTTTTTGTAATATATATTCTGTGTTTGCATTCTATGTGAGTTTTGAGTCAATGATGCCAATTACATGCAATGGTAGCGCTAGAAATCGGCACTAGTCCTATAGTCCTTACCGATCTGTCCAATAGTTAAGGTATCATAAGGACTAGTAGAAATTTGCCAATTTTAAGGGTTTTTCTATGTTATCATTGTAAGGACTAGTGGACTATAATTGTTGGGGGGGGGGGGGGACACGGGTGGCCCAGTCGCCAAAGGCGCCGCAATTCGCTGTGCAGAGTTGCGTCCCTTGGCATGCCAGAAACCTATGATTGTGGGTTCGAATCCCGGTTCGCCCCGATTATGTTTCTAGGTTTGTCAGCACCATACCCGTGCTCGTGGGTTTCACCGAAGTGGTTAACGTCTGAGACCTGCATCACTTCCAGCTTTCCTCCCACATTAAGCTGACACGCCGCGATATGACTGGAATACTGTTAAAAGCGGCGTTAAACCCAACTCACTCACTTACTCACTATAACTGTTAGGTTCTACCCCTACAATGGAATCACTTGCAAGGTACTTGTTACATGTTAAAAGGTGTGGCCAACTACACCCCGGTGTACTATGACAAGAATGGAGAGGGTGTGACGGACCTGGCCTTCCACAAGTCCCTGATGAAGGAGGCTTGTGAGCAGAAGCAGCTCCTCACCACCGAGGAGGCCGAGCTGGATGAAACACAAGCTGCTGTACCGGAAGGTGATGACTTCTTTGATTTGGGTAAGCTGAGTTGGAATGTGTAACTTATCACAGCTGAGTAGGCAAGTTGTTAGTGTGGTCACTTACCTTGCATCTTATCCGGCCTTCTTCCTCTTTTGTTGTTGTTTCTCAGCATGGATTTTCAGGCCTATCTATTATATATTTGTTTGTTCCCTTGTTGTGTAATGCGCAATATTCCAGCTATATGGTGGTGGTCTGTAAGTAGTAGTGTCTGGATCAGACAGTACAGTGATTGACGTCATGAGCATCAATCCTTACAGTTGGGATACGATGACATGAAATGAATCAATTCAACAAGCCTGACCAAACGATCTATTCAGTCTTCTCTTAAGGGGGGCACGGATGGCCCAGTCGTCTAAGGCGCCGTGATTCGCTGTGCAGAGTTACGTTGGGCACACCAGAAACCTATGATTGTGGGTTCGAATCCCGGTTCGCCCCGATTATGTTTCTAGGTTTGTCAGCACCATACCTGTGTATCACCGAAGTGGTAAACGTCCAAGACCTGCATCACTTCGGGCTTTCGTCCCATATTAAGCTGACACGCCACGATATATAACTGGAATACTGTTAAAAGCGGCGTTAAACCCGACTCACTCACTCACTCACTCACTTCTCTTCCGTCAAACGTAGGTTCAGGTGGTCAGGTCGTCGGGCTCAGTGACTTGGCTGATTGTGTGTCAGTCCCCGGACATTGTTCATCAACTACTGGTTTATTTTGCCCAGACTTGATTATTTAATGGATGCTGGGATATGTCTGGAATATTGTTGACAGCAGGGTTGAACAACGTTCACTTTCTGATTTTGTCTGAACCACTTGTTTTGTGTTTCATGTGCACACCTTGAACAAATATGGTTGGATTGTAGACATTGACAGCTGGGTATATTGTATCGTCAGCAGATTTTCATAGGATGGGATAAAATCTCCAGCTGAAATACCTCCTAGTCACTCCCAACGGAACATGGGGGTGGTGGGATAGCCTAGTGGTTAAAGCGTTCACTCGTCATGCCAAAGATCTAGGTTTGATTCCCGACATGGGTACAATGTGTGAGGCCCACTTCTGGTGTTCCCTGCCGTGATATTGCTGGAATATTGTTTAAGTGGTGTAAAACCTTACTTACCGTATATCGCTGTGTATAAGGCGACCCCACGTATAAGACGACCCCCCTGTACACGCCTTCAAAATCAACCCAAAATCCTATACTCCGTGTATAAGACGACCTGGAATGAAGCACATCACAAGTGCGCACGCAAACCTTACATATGCAATAAAAATTTGTTTATCTTGCGTTGTTTTTTCTACGATGAATGGTCGCGTGTGTAACTCCAGCACATGTTGCCATTTTGTGTTTACACGGTACAACACCAAATTGGTGCCCGTAAAATAAAATTCATTTATGAAGTAATAACATATAAGAGACAATGGTGAGTAATTTAATCGCCAATTAACTATTTTGTAACTAACTAGGCTTATATTTGCTTCACATTCAGCGTGTTTATTCCACAATCACTTATTCACACTGTCTCCAACAGTTGTTAATACAACTGTAAAAACAGCGGGAATTAATTTCAGCTTCACCGGTTATCACATGTTAGGTCACATGTGCAACATGCAAATGCTTACCAGTACTTCCGGCTCTCTACTCACGGATGTTGATTGTTTTACCGTGTCAGCTGGTTTGACAATCTGCATCGAGGCGAGGGTCATTTCAACTTTATTTGCAGAAACTATTAAACTTTATGCAAGGAACCATGTTTACGTATGGAAATAGTTATTGGAACAGTTATTTAGGACGAAATGCGAAGTTTTATTGTCAAATGCTGGGCTGGCTATCGGACGCCGGTTGACATCGCCAGTGGAAAAAAATGTGAGATCTTCGACTCCGTGTATAAGACTACCCCCCTTCTTAACCCCCTCATTTTAGGTACGAAAAAAACTCGCCTTATACACAGCGATATAGGGTACTGACACACTCCAACGTTCAGTGGCATGGGTGGCCCAGTCGTCTCAAGATGCTGCAATTCACTGTGCAGATTTGTGTCCGTAGGAACAACGGAAACCTATGATTGTGGGTTCGAATACTGGTTCACCCCTGGTTGTATTTGTAGGTTTGTCAGCACCATACCTGTGCTTGTTTGCGACCTTGGGGCGTTCCTCCCACATTACGCTGACATGCCATGACGTAACTGGAATACTGTTAAAAAATGCGTCAAAACCCAACTCACTCACTCACTCGACCCATGAAGATTTCGGGGTAGAATAGGTCTTCAGCAACCCATACTTGCCGTAAAAGGCGACTATGCTTGTCGTAAAAGGCGACTAACAGGATCGGGGGGTCAGGCTCGCTGACTTGGTTGATACATGTAATCGATCCAAATTGTGTGGATCGATGTTCTTGATATTAATCACTGGATTGTCTGGTCCAGACTCGATTATTAACAGACCGCCATCATATAGCTGGAATATTGCTGAGTGCGGCGTTAAACAACGAACCAACCAACCAACCAATCACTCACTACTCAAGGTGCGGATGGTCATGGCTCATGTTTTGTGTGCTGTTTCTCCTCAGATCACGGAAAAGCTATGTTGGATGCTGATGAAGCTGAATTTGAAAAGGAGAATATCTTCATGCAGGTTAGTCTGAAACTGATTCTTGATATGTCGAGCTGATATGATTCGCAATATGGAGAACTCCATCTTACATTTCACTATGTGTTTAATTTATGGAAATTATTATCCAGACATTTAAGGTTGATGTTCTAGCACATATCAAGTAATCAGACTGATTGGATGTGATCTTGTTCTTTGATGTCATTGAGCTTTTTCCTGGTCTCCCTACTCTTGTCTAAGCTGAATATTTATACTCCGATGCTACCATCTGGATTGTTGCTGATTAGTGTCAATGTCACGAAATACCTACTGTCGATTCTGTGTAAAGGCGGGTTATTTAGTTGGATGGTGAGAACCTTGTGACCAAGTCCAGTAAACTTTCCTCTGGTCCAGTAAGATCAGCTGATACTAGTCCTTAAACTAAGACTGAAATCTGCTGAAAATAATGCTAAAATGCAAGGTGACCACAAAACGTTTTGGCACAGACTTATAAAAGAAGAAAGCTGTACCAAAATTTGTTAAAATCTTGAAAATGTCCAAATGACATTCAGGTTTTCAGATCAGTGTGTTTTACGGCTGCTTTTAGTTTGACATTGACTGATCATGCTGATTGTCATCCAAAGGGTCCTGAAGCTATCTTTCAATGGGTAATGATATACTAGAAAATCCTTTAAAAATTTCCTAAAATCATGAAAATACCCAAGCGACATTTGTCTCTAGCAACATGACTGGACTTGGGTCACTTTCAATATCCCTGTCCTGACTTCCCGTCTTGACTTCCCCTTAAAAAACAAACAAGATTCCCTCATTCCCCTATAGCCTAGGTTTCTAATAATAATGTTCTGTTGCCAGGATGATAACATGTCCCAGGCCCAATACCGAGATGTCATCGCTAACTCCACGTCACGCTGGGACAACTTCAGCGCCGACGCCTTCCTGCGCATCTCCATCGGGCAGTATTGGGCCACGCGGACGGAGGTGCTGGGGACTCTTGAGGGGGATCCAAGGCACCCCCGGGTAGGCCCACTCAGTTGGGATCACAACATAAGGTTTCAGTGCTAGTGGTTGATAAAGCAAGGCTTTTCTTATGAAGTTGGTTTACGGATGAAAAAAGTTGGTTTAACGATGAAAAGTAGGATAAGAATTATCTGAAAAGTGCTATTCTGTTACTTCAACCAAATACAAACGTATGTGTTCAAAACGAAATACAACGTGCATACAATGGGTTAATGAGACTAAACAAAGATGACCTAATACAGTTTCAGATGTGGAAGAACATCTATCTGCTGAACAGGATTTTTCACATAATAAATTGGAAAGAATATGTGTGGCCAAAGGAATTTTGTATAGAGAAATGCAAAACATTTCTCCAGCTTGATGATGGTGTAAGAATCTACATCGTAATGTCGGTTTATGCAATAATCCAGAAGTTGATATCCATAAAGTTGTTTTAAAAAGTTAAAAATTTTATAACTATTCAAAGTTATCCAAATCAGTGCCACAAGATTGTTGATGAAATGCCATATCTGTCAAAGCTTACACAAATATTGGTCTATAACTCCATGATGATATCACCACTGATTCTCCTCTTGTACGCAGCCTGAGTTTGGGATGTTGGTGAAGACCCCACCTGGTAACCGCCGACCTGTAGCCCTGATCGACACCTCCCCCACCCCGAGTCAGCCCTCAGACATGAGAACAGCTGGTGTGGGGAATGAAGATGAAGGTAGGCCTCACTCACTCACTCACTCACTCACTCACTCACTCACTCACTCACTCACTCACTCACTCACTCACTCATCCACTCACCCACCTCATACACTTTCTCCACTCACTCACTCACTTGGCCTCTCTCGGTCTCACTCACTCACTCTGACACTCTATCTCACTCACTCTGACACTCTATCTCACTCACTCTGACACTCTATCTCACTCACTCTTTCACTCTATCTCACTCACTCACTCTGTCTCTCTCTCTCACTCACTCACCCACCTCACCCTCCTCAACACTCACTCTTTCACTCTACCACCGCACCCACTCACTCACTCACTCACTCACTCACTCACTCACTCACTTGGTCTCTCGGTCTCTCTCACTCACTCTCACACTCACTCACTCGGTCTCTCTCTCTCTCACTCACTCACCCTCCTCAACCACTCACACAAACTCCCCTCCCACCTCTTTCACTCACTCACTCACTCACCTTGCCCACCTCTCCCATGTCACTCCCCTCACTCCCCTCACTCACACTCGGGGCGGTCGGGTAGCCTAGTGGTTAAAGCGTTAGCTCGTCAGGCCGAAGACCCGGGTTCGATTCCCGACATCGGTACAATGTGTGAAGCCCATTTCTGGTGTCCCCCGCCGTGATATTGCTGGAATATTGCTGGAATATTGCTAAAAGCGGCGTAAAACCTCACTCACTCACTCACTCACACTGCTTGACACTAACACTGGTCCACTGGTCCGAGTCTAGTATATTTTCTTTAGGACCAGTAAAATTAAATAAATGATGGTCCGGTGGTCTAGTGTTATTTTGGGGACGAACAAGGTAATTTAAGTTTGTACGACTTTTGAAATCAGCGATAGAGTCTAAACTCAGTTACTTCTAGCACCATTGTGTCAAGTAGAGATCCGACAGGACAGTAGATGTCTTTTGTGCTGGTCCTTTGGACCACTGACAAATCTTGGTCAGTGCCAAGCGCTATATATCCAGTAGCATTATCTCTTGAATGAATTTCGCTGTGAAGAGTTGCGTCCCTTGGGCACGCCAGAAACCTATGATTGTGGGTTCGAATCCCAGTTCACCCCGATTATATTTCTAGGTTTGTCAGCACCATACCTGTGCTCGTGGGTTTCACCAAAGTGGTAAATGTCTGAGATCTGCATCACTTCGGGCTTTCCTCCCACATTAAGCTGACAGGCCGTGATATAACTGGAATACTGATAAAAGCGGCGTTAAACTCAACTCACTCACTCACTCACTCACTCTTGAATGAATTTGAATCCCATTGAGAGTCTGCTTTTCTTTACAGGAGAGAAAACAATACTCGGTGAGAGAGACAGTACATTCACAATTGACGAGATGACCACACCAAAACCTTCAAGTGCTAGCTCTTCTCCTATACGTCAGCAGCCGAAACAGCTGATCCCAACAGAGGGTAATCAACACATGGGTAGTGACCGTCTGTCAGGGTCAAGCGGTCAGTCGTCCAGGGACAGCGACCACAGCATCACGGACAACAGTGCCTTATTGACGGTCAGCGCCATTGATAGCTTCATCAACAAGGTGAATGCTCAGTCCAATCCTGGCGACCTGGTCAGCACCATTATGCAGATGTCCAACAAGAACAGACTGAAAACCAAGGAGTCCAGGCCTGTGGACATGTTGGAGAAGAGGGTCGAGGAAGAGAGGATGGAGAAGAGGGCTGTGGAACAGGACATATTTGTGGAGAAGAAACAGGTTGGTGTTGGGTGATGCTGCAAGTATATATGATTGATGATTCATTTGAATTTTCGGATAAGATTTAACTATTGTTCATTTGTTTTACTTAGAATTGTTTTGCTTAAACATTTGTGTGACCTATAACTTGAAAACTACTTCATGGATTCTTTTCATGTTTAAGGAACACTTTCTATACTAATAGGAGATGGTCAGTGCAAAGTTTTTTTTATATGTGTATTTTTATATTTTTATATGTGTATTTTGTTTTTAAAATATGTTGGGTTTTTTCATGTTTTGATCTTAGATTTTTTACTTCAACATATGTGCAATAAATTGATAACTATTTTGTGGATTCTTTTCTAACTGGGGGTACAGTTTCTATACCAATAGGAGAGGTGCATCGCAAAGCTTGATTTCGATAAATGGATTTTCATGTTTTTAATATTTTGGAGTCGAAGTTGGGGGAATTAGTAAGCCCTACTCACTTTTTGCCTTGTTATTTCAGGTTTCTATGATAAGGATCGCCAATCATTTAGGATGTATCTGTGCTGTTTTATATGTCTATCAATCTTTGCTTGTGTTTGCAGGAATTTTCTGCTCCAACAAACAGACCTGAATCCCAACCATTTGAGAAACCTAGTCCCCCAAGAAAGCCATTGCGGGGTTCCCGCCTCCCTATACGCAAGGGTTCCTTGGCATCTATGTACGAGAAAGCATGGAAAGATCGACAGAATGCAGAAAAAGATGACAAGCCAAACAACGAAAGCAAAGTTGTACGGAGGAGATCGGACACGGTGAGAAGACCCAAGTCAGAGAGTGCTGATCAAAAAGACAATGAATTCCGAAGGGACAAGCATGTCATGCAGGTTAAAAAGGCCGAGTCAGCAGGAATGAGAAAATGCAAATCTAGCTCTGTATTGGAGAAACCAGTTCAAGCGAACACTGATTTGACTGTCAAAAGTGCTAAAGATTTGCAAAAGATGATGTCGACAGGTGTTCGAACAAATAACCAATCTATGAGCAAGCCAGAGCCGATGAAAACAGTGTGTATTAAGCCGGGGAGTGAGAAGGTCGATAAAGTGAAGACAGTGACGCCGGAGAAAGGGTTGAATAGTTCAACTAATGAGATAGATGAGAACAACGACAGTTTTCAGAATGAGTGGGCGTCACCTCGTCCGAGCTTGGGAGGTGATTTTTTGGAAGAACATTTGAAATTCCAGAAAAAAGGAAATGCGCAACAAAATTTACTGACTTCGTTCAATAATGAATTCAAAACAGGCGAAAAGGAAAATATGTCTGATCTGTCGAAAATAAGACAATCTGAAAAATCAGAAAATCTAGATCACAATGTTGACATTTCTGGGTTAAGAAATGCTATTATGAATGAGAGGAGGAAAGACAGAGAGTGTAGTAATCAGAGTGTGGACAGAGGCAAAGTAGTCCCTGGTCAGCAGCGGTCAAAGCAAATGATCAACAAATGCCCTATGACCCCACCTGTCCGACAAAAACCGGAAGCTCATTTTCGAAAAGAAAATATTCCAGGCTATGATAATCGACGCTCAAATGCATTTCCTGCTCAAATTCATCAGGATCATGTGAGTGTTAATTCTGGACAAAATGACATGGATGTCAACTTGTCTCAATCATCGAGCAACTGTGTTTCTAGTTATGATAAGGATGGATACTATGCTGGACAAAAAGCTGCGACTTACACCCCGAATGTGCCCCACGGTGGTAAGCCAGACTCTGGTTACAATGTGTCCACTGTTCATCATGTGCCGGACGGTACTGACTACAGTGCTGTGTCCAACTACCTCAGTGCCGACAAGAAACTGTCCCGGGACGAGATGGTAGGGACGTCCGATATTCAGCTGGCTGAATCTCGCGGGTTTAATGTGATCAGAGACCAGGAAATGACCCGGAATGTACCCATGACTGGCAGCAACTCCTACTCAAACAACGATCTTTCAAAATATTCGGATGGTGTTGGTGCTAAGATGACCTGTGACAGAAGTTATGTGTCCAATCAGTCGATCTCGAAAGTTACTTCATTTCATCCTGATTCTTTGGATAAAGGTCTTTCAAGTCATCCTCAACAGATGACGGTAGGTCACATGCAAAGACTGCAGGGGAACAATGGTGAAAGACAGGCTCCCTTCACTGATGGTTCTCACTCTGGTTTCAAACCATCCATGCCGCCACCAGAGAAAGTGCCATTTAAGAAGCCTACACTTCTCACTGGGCAGTCGTTGATGAAGACTGAGTTTGCACAGAAGCATCTTGGCAAGGAGAACCAGGTTGACAATCGGCATCTGGATGACATCAGCTTCATGACAGACGACACCGCTGCTCGTAGTTTCCTGGAGCTGGAACCTCAGAACTTGTCGACAATGAGTCACATGTATGGGTCTGAACTGCCGAGCTTCTTCAACCAGATGCCGGTGTATCACAGCACACCCTTTCATGACAACATGCCGGTGTATCTCGAGACCAACACCAATGTGACCCCAGCCAACATGAACTCCATCTCATCTACAGGTCAGAGGAATTTCAGAACAGCTGACAGTTCGCTAGGCTCCAGGCTGGGGAATCAGAGTGGTGAGGTGGTGGCAGTGTGTTTCTCTAAATCTGTCCTGGGTACCAAACTTCCCGTGAAGATCCGGGTTAGAATAGGCCTTCACCAACCCATACTTGCCGTAAAAGGCGACTGTGTTTGTTGTAAGAGGTGACTGACAGGATTGAGGGTAAGGCTCGCTGACTTGGTTGATGCATGTCATCGTATCCCAATTGCGTAGATTGATGCTCATGATGTCAATCATTGGATTGTCTGGTCCAGACTTGATTATTTACAGACCGCCATCATATAGCTGGAAAATTGATGAGTGTGGCGTTAAGCAACCAACAAACAAACATACTGGGTAACAAACGATCTTTGTTGTAAACAGATAAGTGTGGTGTTTTAGTTTTGCACAGACTGGATAATATAAATTGGAGTTTGTTCTTGGAATTAACTATGATTCTGAGTTCATAACCAGTAGCTCCAAGTGATAGAACACAAAGTCACAGGATCACTACCATTGCTTCTTAAGTTTCTGTTTACCATGTAATTATTGAGAAGGTATACAGTCTGTGCCAAATATGTCCGAACTTTGCTCTCGGCAATATTTTCACTAGAATTATTATTATATGGTCTGTTATCATGAACTTATGAGACCAAAGATAATTTTGCAAGTCTGGGGTTGGGGCTAGTGGATAAAGTTGCAGACTGATGTATGCAACATAGAGGAGATGTCATGGCTTCTATTTGCGTTGGCATGATATAGGCATTGCATCTGGCTCAGCGTGTTATTGAAAGTCCCTTGTGTCTCTGTGTACATGCATTAGTGACAGTGAGGTGGCATGGGTGGCCCCGTCGTGTATGCACCACAAGTTGCTGTGCAGAATAGCCTCACTTGGGCAGTCTAGAAATCTATGACCATGGGTTCAAATCTTGGTTTTGTTTCTAGGTTTGTCAGCACCACACTTGTGCTCGTGGGTTTCACCGAAGTGGTAAATGTCTAAGACCTGCATCACTTCGGGCTTTCCTCCCACATTAAGCTGACACGCCGCAATATAACTGGAATACTGTTAAAAGTGGCGTCAAACCTAACTCACTCACTCACTCACTCAAATCTTGGTTCCCCTGATTATGTTTCTAGGTTTGTCAGCACCATACCTGTGCTTGTGGGTTTCACCAAAGTGGTAAATAACTGAGGCCTACGGCACCTTGAGCTTTCCATCCCACATTGAGCTGACACGTCGTGATATAACTAAAATATTGTTTAAAGCGGCGTTAAACCAAACTTACTCCCTCACTAATGATTTCAAAAAGTTGAAAAAAGAGACAAATATTCATCAGTTACCATGGTTATGTAGATGCTGAAGAATGATTAATTTCCAAGTTCATGACAGCATGTAAGAATTGAGGAATTATGTCATTGTTTTATTGGCCAGAATATGTATGTCATCACTGTTGTCTTGTCTCAACAGATGGTTCTCTACAATGCACTATGATGACCCCTCGCATGTCCCGAACGTGCATAGAGGCGCCAAGCATAGTGACATTCCCTGACCCCTGCTGTGTGGGGATCTCCGTGGAGACGACCTTGCCCTTGAAGAACCCAACCCCACGTTGGCTACAGTGTGTCATCTTTGTGAAGGAGCTGAGTTTGAATGGCCGAGGAGTAGACCCAGAGACTCACTGTCCTTTCAAGATGAAAAATAAGCTCACCATTGAACCAGACTCGACAGAAAACATTCCGGTAGGTTTTTCTTGGTAGTTTGCGATTATGAAGTTGTGTTGTTAGAGCTTTTTTGTTGGCAGTTTCAAACCACATGAAGTATTTTTGTTGACGTTTCTATATTTTTTAATTTCTTCAATGTTGCAATTTCCTTTTAACTCATCATGTTCTTGTTGTAAGCTTATTTAGATTTGTCTGTAGCAAACTGATGCTTTTTTCAATGAAATAATGTATTAAAATGTTTACTAAATGTATACTGGCCCGTGAAGATCCGGGATGGAATAGGTCTTCAGCAACCCATGCTTGCCATAAAAGGCGACTATGCTTGTCGGAAAAGGCGACTTACGGGATCGGGTAGTCAGGCTCGCTGACTTGGTTGATGCATGTCATAGATCTCAATTGCATGGATTGATGCTCATGTTGTCAATCATTGGATTGCCTGGTCCAGACTCGATTATTTACAGACAGTCGTCATATAGCTGGAATATTGCTAAGTGCTGCGTTAAACAACAAACAAACAAACAAACAAACAAACTAAATGTATACTAAATGTCCCTCAATAGATCATTCCATTGAAAGTTTTTTTTATTAAATACCTGATACAAAATTGAAGAAACCTGGGGCAGGGGGAATTCTGTTTTAGAATTGGTCCCCATCATAAAGTTTGTGAGGTAACTTAATAATGGGTCAGGTTGAGTGACTTGGGTGATAGTATGTCATTGATTCCGTATGATTCCGTGGTTTATTACCCGTAATATCAGTCACCGGATTGTCTGGTCCATATTTGATCATGTACAGTCCGCAATCATATAGCTGGAATATTGTTGAGTGTGGTGTTAAACAACAAACAAGCAAACAAATAAAGTTGATCTGATTCATGCATACGTATTGCAGATGATACATATGATCGGCATCTGTTAGGTCATGTTCACAGATAGTCCTAATGGTAATAGTTAGATCAGTATTGATGTGGACTCCCAAGATTTGAGATTTTATCTATACCTTGATATGTGAATATCGGAACTAGGAGTGAGTGAGTAAGTGAGTGAGTGAGTGAGTTGGGTTTAGCACAGTTTAACAGTATTCCATTTATGTGGCAGTGTGGCAGCTTAATGTGGGAGGAAAGCCGATGTTATGCAGGTCTCAGGCGTCTACCACTTTAGTGAAACCCATGAGCACAGGCATGGTGCTGACAAACCTAGAAACATAATTGGGGGAATTGCAAGTCAAAACGATAATCATACTTTTCACAGCAAATTGCAGCTCCTTAGACAACTGGACCACCTGTGCCCCCCCTCGAAACTAGGGGGAATAATGATAGTGATTATCTGTAACTTGACTGTAGGTGATGTTTCTGCCCAAGTCCCCGGGAGCGTACGTAGCTCAGGTAGAGGTTTTCTCTCAACCGTTCCTGCGAGATGGGAACATGATCCCAGATGGTCTCCCGGCCACAGTCACGCTCCAGGCCATCTCCGAACGGCCGATGATCCAGATTGTTACTGAGGAAGACAGTGCCATTAACTTCGGCGTGATGACATGGGGGAAGAGTAAGGCCTCCTCGCTGAGTCTGCGTAATGTTGGCAAGTCCATGGTGCCCCTTCGGCTGGCCATCACTGCGGTAAGTGTTGGATCTTTTCCATTCAGTGTGCTATCAACATTGATTATAACTATGTTAACATGAATTGGGAAATCGTTAATTCCAGTTTGAAATTTTTACTGCCTTTTGCTGCAGATTTGGGCCCAATTATTGGCCTCTCAGTGGGCCTAGATAAACTCCAGATATTTTGTTTTGATCCCCGACCGCGTCATACCAAAAGACGTTAAAAGATGGTACTTGTTGTTACCCTGTCTGGCACTCGGCATTAAGGGGCTAAAACAAGGACTGGTCGGCTCGGAGTCAGTATACTGTGTCTGAGTGGGGTATTTATGTTAAACTGCGGCATGGTATCTCAGTGAGCTAGCACTATAAATCGGCATCAGTCCGGGCTAGTACAAGCAACCACACAAACACACACACATACATGCACGTCGCTATATAAGTGCAATAATCTTGGACGCGACGTTAAACCCCATTTCACCTCACCTCCCCTCAATAATTGACCATTCATGAGGGCAGCATGTTTTATGGGCCCAAGAAACTGATATCGACCGAAACCAGCTGTAGAGGTCAATATCAGTGTCTTGGGTGCATGGAACATGATATTGCCCGAATTATAGTTGATAATTGTTTTATAACATAATGTGAAAAACAACAGTGTTTTAATGTGAGATTTTAATAACCATCAGATTCAACAAAAATTGAATCACACCCAGTGTCGGAGAAAGTAACTGGAGATGCTGTTTCACAACAAGCCTTACATTACACTCTAGCTGATTGGCTAAAAATATTTCTCTCCTTTAGTCCATTGGCTTAAAGAGCAAGTAAACTGAAACAAAAGATTGCGATTTTGTTTTCAATATCAATTTTCCTGAACACATTCAGTCAATTTCCAAAAGAGAAAAATTCATAATATTTTTAGAAAGTATTTAAATGTCCAAGTGAAAGTCCGTGATCAGCTTCAAAACAAACCCATTTTGGGGTCGTGGCCTAAAACCACTGGTGCAGCGGTGACGACTGTTTTCATTTACTGATATGTTTGCTGCATTACTGCCTGTCAGGGATTAATCCCTTGAGTAGACAACTAAAGGCATCTTCAGAGTTATTACTAATAAGGTTTTAAGTGAAATAAGTTGTGGTAATCAAATGGATGAGCTGACAGAGAAAAAACGTAAAGTATTCACAATTTCGAGACAGAAGTAGGCAGTCTGAATGTCGGCCTGATCATCATGATCTTGGAAATTGAGCAGCTTGTCAAACACTGGGAACCTGTTGTAGATTCAGTGAGGGGTTTTAAGCTATTTCCATTTGTCAAATTTAATTAAGGTCAAGCATTTGTGATGACGTATGCCCCAAAGTATTAAAATCTGCAAAGTTGCTATGTTGAGTTTACTTGCCTTTTAATCACATAGGACAATACCATTTTTGATCATTGCACAGTAGGGCGGGTCTCAGGACAATACCGGGTTTTAACAAATATCATATGACCCTTTCTCACCCAATGAAAATTCAAATATAATTTGTCGTAAAAGGCGACTAACGGGATCGGTTGGTCAGGCTCGCTGACTTGGTTGATGCATGTCATCGATCCCAAGTGCGTGGATCGATGCTCATGATATTAATCACTGGAATATCTGGTCCAGACTCGTTTATTAACAGACCGCCGTCATATAGCTGGAATATTGCTGAGTGCGGCGTTTAACAGCAAACCAACCAACCAACCAACTATGCATACGACAAAAGCTGACGTTTAACTGGAGTAAAGTGTAAAACCATGCTGACGTGATTGACCTCATGCTACATGTGTTACTTTCAGAGCAAGTCATGGCACTGCTTCATGTTTGACAAGTCTCAGACGGGAGATGTCTCCCTCATCTCTAAGAGCAACAGACCCCCATCCCCAGCGCTAGGGAAAGGCGTGGTAAACATCTCGCTCAAGGGCTACGGCGAGAGTGGCTCCTCCATGTCATCTGAGGACATCAAAATATACTGCAGACCACCGGAAAAACAATCTCATTCAGGTAGTTCATCAGTATTGTCAGTAATGTCCAAAGTAAGTGAAGGGGAGAGACATATTCTGGACCCATCTTGTTAAGGATGAAGGTATTTGTGATATGACAACTTTCATTGGCATGTCAGAGTCAAGCCTGAGGTCCAATTATCCATAAACCTGTTATATCCTATCTGAATCCCCCTCACTCAGAATGTTTCACTAAAGTGTACACTGTGGTTATTCCGCTTAATCTCTTTATGACGTATGATGTTTGCTGAATCACCCAGAGTTAGGATGTTCCAAAGTCCCCCAGATTGACGATATTCTGCTGAATCTCCCAGACTTTAGGGTGTTCTGCTGACTCCCCCAGACTGTTGATATTCTGCTGAATACCCAGACTTAGGTTCTGCTGACCTCCCCAGACTGATGATATTCCGCTGACTCCCCCAGACTGATGATATTCTGCTGAATCCCCCAGACTGATGATATTCTACTGACTTCCCCAGACTTTAAGATGTTCCGCTGACTCCCCCAGACTGATGATATTCTGAATACCCAGACTAAGGTTCTGCTGAGTTCTCCAGACTTTAAGATGTTCCGCTGACTCCCCCAGACTGATGATATTCTGAATACCCAGACTAAGGTTCTGCTGAGTTCTCCAGACTTTAAGATGTTCTGCTGACTCCCCCAGACTGATGATATTCTGCTGACTCCCCCAGACTGATGATATTCTGAATACCCAGACTAAGGCTCTGCTGAGTTCTCCAGTTTTAGGCAGTTCCTTCTTTGTTTCAGTGCTGGCCCAGTACCCCCCAGATGAGATCGAGGCCCGTATTGATATCGAGGTGGACACGCCCATCCCCAGCCTGCCCCCGGTTGCCTCCATCAGACTGCAGGCAACCATCGGAGTGCTCCGACTGCACACACCCAGGAACATGGAGGTACGTGGAGTGCATCATATATGTTGGGCTCTGTAGTTAACCTGGTCAGGTTACAGTATAAAATAAGAACATGAATTAATGAAGCCTTTGTAAACGTGTAAAAAGTACTTAATAAAAGAAACATATCTTTTGGAAATCTGGAGTCACTTTTGCATTTGACTAAGGTTGATGTTCATGGCTGGTGGGTATTGAAACACACAGCCTTCAAATTGTGGGTGTTAACTTGTTTTGAGTCGTATATTTTGTTGTCATCTTGATTTTTTTTTTTTTTTTCAATGATTGAAAGGTATGAGGATCTATACCAAAACTTCGCTGCCACAGTATAATAATTATGTTATCCAGAGTTGTTTTGTCTACTTTGTCATCCGTCAACTTCTTAGAAATGCCTATCAAACAACACAGTGGTGTGTTTGTTAAACCATTTCCATCCAGAGTTCATACTTGCAGTAGCCTCAGGTTAATTTTCAGTATGGTTTTCAAAGAAAATTTGGAAATATAAGGATCTATACCAAATTTGCTTTTACTGTATACTAAAGAAGTTGTGTCCCTCATTTCTTTGTCTACTTTGACCCTGCTGTATGTTGCAGACAATCCACCTGAAGTGTCAGGCAGGGAAGAGTGCCCAGGAGACCATCAAGCTGAAGAACTCGGGCAACATCAAGATGGAGGTGCAGCTGTCCGTGCCGCAGTTCACCGACGTGTTCCGCATCACGCCCGAGAAGCTCATCATCGCCCCAGGCAGCTACTCCTCCGTCACGGTCGCCTTCCACCCCCGACTGGACAAGGATGTGAAGAAATATGACACGTATGTTGAGGGAGTTGATTGTGTTTAGGCAGTGGCAGAACTCAAGGTGAACTGTGCCCTAACTGAAGTTGTGGTCGGCTTGTCACAGTAGGTCGTGTTTCATTGATCCTGGCTTCCCCTGGTTCATGAGATAGAAAATACTTTTTCTAAGGACAACCCATTATTTGGTTGAGAAATACATATGGGTGTAATTTGTGTCCTGGTATTAGTCATTACTGAGTAAAACTTCTGTGTTATTCATTGTACAGCTTTGTCACTTCAAGTTTTGACGGGGACACGGGTGGCCCAGTCGTCTAAGGCGCTGCGATTCGCTGTGTACAGTTGCGTCCCTTGGCACGCCAGAAACCTATGATTGTGGGTTCGAATCCCGGTTCGCCCCGATTATGTTTCTAGGTTTGTCAGCACCATGCCTGTGCTTGTGGGTTTCACCGAAGTGGTAAAGGTCTGAGACCTGCATCACATCGGGCTTTCCTCCCACATAAAGCTGACACGTTGTGATATAACTGGAAAGCGGCGTTAAAACCAACCAACTCACTCACTCACTCAAATCTTGGTTCCCCTGATTAAGTTTCTAGTTTTGACAACGGTTAATGGAATTTGAAACTGAACTCTTGAACTAACAAGGTGGTTTTATCAGATGTATGTTAATGTAATTTGAAACCTCTGATTGTCCAGGCTGTGTTAACCTGATCATGATTGCTGTGTCTATCAGTTTTCCGTTTTCCGTTTTGTTTTCTTTGAATTTGATAAACTTTTCTGGATTCATTGAATACACATTAATTACAGAAGTAGATTCTCAGTCCTTTGTTTTATGGCCCTATGTTATGATACTTCATGGATTTTGCCCAAACCTGAAATGGGTGAACCCATGGTGACATGTGGATGTCTTTTGCAGCATCTTCGTGATGTACCTGCTGCAGGACGGTACGATGTACGAGTTGGTGCTGAAGGGTGAGGTCCAGCCCACGCCTCGCGGCCCCTTCCTGCTCAGTGACAAGTCCTACCTGGCGTTTGGAGGGGTGGCCATCGGCAGGGCAAAGTGAGTGGATGGATACTTTGGTTACTTGTGTGCAACTTTCAGCGACATCTTTGTTGTGATGGAGGATTTTTTTCAAATGTCAAACCAAGCTTCCGGGATAGTTACTTCATTTGTGCCCGAACTGTTGCAGTTTACAGGAGTGTTGGGGTAACTTGTGGTTAAACCTTTGTATCATCATGAGTGTGTGTCTAGCAGTTTCTTGGTTTTGTATGTCATGCTAATGCTAAAAGCAGCCTAATACCAACTGCCAACTATACTACTCAAAAGAAGTTAAGGATCACCTGATTCTTTCATAATGGTAAAGTAAATCTGTCATGACATGAGAGATTAACTATAGTAATATGAAAGAATCAGGTGATCCTCAACTTCTTTTGAGTAGTATAATTCTGAGTGGCATAGAGCTTTGGGCTTTGAGCTAGATTTGGGCTTCGTCAATGACAAATGTTGTTAAAAGGAATCTTAGGCAAATCTAATCATGTATGTAGCTAGGTTATCAAGTTTATGTTTATTCATAATCAATATCATCAACTCATCTTTGTCGCCTCCAGGCAACAGAAGGTCACCATCCTCAACAATGCGCCCCAGTCACTGAAGCTTAGTGTCGACGTCCGATCTGACACCAACTGCTTCCAGGTTTGACATCCTCCGCATCAAAACATAAAACTAAATATGAACTTAATACACTGGTGTCATGACACTCTTATCATTATCTTATTTTGTGTGTGTGTGAGTGCGTGTTTGTGTCTGTGTCTGTAAGTGCATGCTTGCATGCTTGTGTCTGTGTGTGTCTATGGGTATCCATGCCACTGATTATAATTATGATTAGTTTTGTCAGCACCTTAGAGATGCCTTTGGTTTCACCAAAGTTGTAAATATCTTTGACCTGTTTCACTTCACTTTCTCCCAACATCAAACTGACACAGTGTGGTTTAACTGAAATAGTTTTGAAATGGGACAGAATGTAACTCACTCACTCACTCACTCACTCACTCACTCTCAATCTAGCTGCAGAGTTCTCTGAGTCGAGCCGATGAGAAGATCCGGCGCCGTGACATCATCATCCAGCCACAAGAGAAGTTCCCCATCTACATGCTGTATGCACCTGATTCGGTTGCTCCCAACACTGGCAAACTCGTCATCAAACCATATGATCTTGGAACCAAATTTTCTGTAAGATTTGATACAAGGTCACTATGAGCTCAGGGAATTCGTGGGGGGTTGACATGGGCATGGTGACATGGGCATGGTGACATGAAAATGGGTGTTCCAAGGAAAGAGGGGTTGTGAGAGGCGACGAGATGAATCCGATGGACTCAGTGACGAGGTTGTGGCATGTCAGCTTACCCTGACAGCATGGGGTGTTGCTCACAATATCAATCACTGGTTTGTCTGGTTCCGACTTGATTTATGTGTTTGTACATGTTGTAGAAAGTCCCTTCTTTGAAGAATGTGTTACATTGACATTGATTTACCTGGGTTGTTTATTATGGGGGTCCAGGAGTCTCAATGCCTTTAATTGTAGGGGTCCCAAACAAGAAGAAAAATACCCAAAATTGAGTTCAGTACTCTACCACACGTGACGTAAGATTACCCACGCTAAAAGGCTGTTAATTAAAAGGAGATATCCCAACAAATATACAGATCATGAAGAATTTGACTGTTTTGTTTTTCTAAAATGATTATGAACAGAAATTGATTTTAACTGGTTCCAAATTGTGTAATAGCAGCATTCATTCCTAAACTTGCAGACAATGTTTTGCATCCCACTGGATCTGTGCTTTATTACATTAAGTAATACGTTACCACTGTTATACCGAGGCTGTTGTCTCCCACAACTGCTGCTATAGCGAAATCTACCACAGAGATCTCAATTACCTCATGCAGCACGTGCGTAGCCACCTAGCTGCCATGTGACACCCTTCACTCTTGTCTCCTTCGTCTGCTTAGCAAGACGTGTTTTCTCCTGCTGAAGCGTTCCTTGAAGATTTGGTGATATTTATTATCGTTTATTCTCTAATAAACTGTGCTTTTATGGGGCGTTGCGGTAGCTACGCTTGGTTATAATTTTCCCGCCAAACGGAAAATTTTTCCCGCCCTTTTTTCTATATACTTGCGGGGTTCGCGTATGCACGTTGTGTTTTACGTTTCCCCTGTTCTTGTATGTTTTGGGGGTTAACATAACTTATTTCTTTAGTAAAAGTTATATGTGTATGTTATATGTTCACATTGCTCGTTTATTTTCTTGTGAAAATGTTCGTTTGTGAATCATTGTGGTGCGTGCGTTGTAACCATGTTTTGTTCTTTGTTTCTAGAAAACAATCAATGTCTGACATGGATATGTCCCCTGTCTCCACCCCCTCTACCCCTGCTCCTCGGAGTTGTGGGGTGTGCAGAAAGTTTTTGTCGTCCCGGGATCCCCACGATCGTTGCCCGCGGTGCAGGGTTCCTTGCGAGGAAACCCGGTGCACCCTGTGCGAAGGTCTGGGACCTGCGGAGTTTGAGCGGTACCGGCTGTGCGCGCAGTCCGTTTCCACCCCTGTGGTGGCCGGTTCGTCCGGTCGGGGCCCCCGTGCGGGCACCTCCTTGTCGGCTGCGGCGGATCCCCTTGCGGCCCTCGGGCTGTCTGGGGCTTCCGTCGCCGCATTGTTGTCGCAAATTGTGGACTCCAAGCTGGCGGCCTTATCGCAAGATAGGCCGCTGGCTGTTCCGTCCCCGGCCTCTTCGATGGCCGCGGGTTCGGACGCGGGGTCCACCGGTACGGCGCCGGCTGCCGTGGTTACCGGTCCTTCCCCCGAACCGTTGCTTCCGCTATCGGTTAAGGACCGCGTGGCCATGGTGTATGACCTCTTCGAGGACATGCCAAAGCCCCTGCCGATACCGCGGGGTATCCACGGTTCCGTGGGTTCCTCCGAGGTATACGACGAGTCGTCCGACAAGGCTTTCCCGGCATCAACCTTGCTGCGCGGGATTAAGCCGTCTTTGGAGAAAGCCTTCACGGCTGCCTCCGGTCGGGGTCTCCCGTTACCTCCCCCGTCGTGGAGAAAAGGGTCTTTCCCAGTTCATGACCTTGCCTTTCCCGAGGCTGGTCCTTCTGCGGAAGCCCATGTGGAGCGTTTGGGGGTCCGTGCCCCACCGGTTGCCACGGTACCGCAAGGTACCCTGCAACAGCTGGACACCCTCGCTCGACACTCCATGCTGGCTATGTCTCACGGAGACACATACCTGGCTGCGGCGGCCAGTCTGGTCGAAGGTTCTCCCACGGACCGTGACCAGCGCATTTACAACTGCTTGCTCGGTTTGAATGCTTCCCTGGAGTACGTTGCCGGGGCTTCGGCCTTTGTTTCCGGCACGTGCCATTTTCTTCGGCGCCAGTCGTATCTGGTTGCTTCAGGGTCGGACGCTGCCAATCAGGAGGTGCTCCTTTCGCAGGCTTGGTCTGCTCGGACCCTGTTTAATAACAAGATCCCTGGGGTTCTGAAGGAACAACAGGCCGCTGTGTCTGCCGAGGCCTCTCGGCACACACTGGATCTTGTGGGGTCCTTGCATAGGCGCCTGGGTGCCGCTCCGAAGCGGAGTGCGCCCCAGGTTGCTGCGTCCGGCAGGCCTAAGGGGTCGGGTCCTTCTTCCTCCGGGAAGAAGCCCCGCTCTGAGGGCTCGGGTAAGGGTTCTCAGCAGCCCTTTCGCGGGAAGAAGGGGAACTGGGGGAAGCCCAAGTCGTCTAAGGACGGCAAGGGCCCCTCCAGGTGACTCTCATTGGAGGGGTTCGTATGCCGACAGCGCCAACTTCGGTTGGCCCGTAGGCGAACCCGAGTCACACGGCCCTGGACAGTTGCGCCTGCCGCAGCCCGTCCGGCCCCCCTCTCTTTCCCCAGTGGGAGCCAGACTCCAGACTTACTGGGAGAATTGGGAACAAGTGTTCGACGACCCGTGGGTGGTCAACACGATTCGGTACGGCTATCGGCTCGATCTCAAAGCGAATCCGCCGCTCACCGTTGCCCCGTCGGCAGGTTTCTATTCGGAAACCGATCTTCCCTTCCTCGCCGATGCCATCGGCAGGTTGGTGGAGAAGAGGGCAGTTCGGGAGTTAGCTCTACCAGAAATAACACCGGGGTTTTACTCCAGGATATTTCTCGTTCCCAAGAAGGACAGTGCCGAACTCAGAATGATTCACAACTTGAAATCGTTCAACGAGTTCTACCTGCGCAAGCCGCCCAAGTTCAGAATGTTGAGCTTGACGGACCTGAAAGCACTGATCATGCCGGCCGACTGGCTAGCTTCGATCGACCTGAAGGATGCTTATCTGCATGTTCCGATTCACTCGGATCATCACAGGTATCTCAGGTTTGTCTTTCAAGGCAGGCACTACGAGTGGGTTGTACTCCCATTCGGTCTTTCGTCCGCTCCCTGGCTGTTCACCCGGTTAACCACCCCCATAGTGGGGTTCCTCCACCGGAGGGGTGTCCGGTACTTCGCGTACCTGGACGACTCGCTAGTAGCAAATCGAATGTCGGACACCCTGTCACGCCATCTCGTTTTCGCACGTCGGCTCTTGGAGCAATTGGGGTGGATTGTCAATCTCCCCAAGAGCGAGTTAACCCCTTCTCAGAACTTGCAGTTCATCGGAGGTCGGTTCAACACGGTGTCCCATCGCCTATTTGTCCCCCCAGACCGGTGGCACAAAATTCAGGCGATGATTGCCAAAGTCTTAGCGGTGCAACAGACTGTTCACTTTTGGGAACAGCTGTTAGGGCTACTTGTATCAGCCCAGGACTGCACCATACGGGGTCGTCTCCAACTCCGCCCGCTGCAACGGTTTTTAATCCAGTTGTTAGCAACGGAGGTGAACAGTGCGACCGTCGCCCTCCCGGATCGGCTCCGACCGCATCTGGAGTGGTGGACGGTCCCTTACAATGTCTTATCAGGAGTCTCTATGCGGCCCTACCGGGCCACGTTGAACCTGTATACAGACGCCTCTCTAGTGGGCTGGGGCGCCCATCTAGAGGGGGAGGTGAGCTCGGGGCTGTGGTGCGTAGACGAACTAGGTCTTCACATCAATTGTCTCGAGTTCAAGGCAGTGATCAACGCAGTCAATCACTGGAAGCATCGTCTCGTCGACGCCCGGCTCATGCTGGCGACCGACAACACGACGGTAGTGTCCTATGTGAACAAACTGGGGGGAACCCACAGTCACTCGCTGCTCGATCTCACGTTCGAGTTTTACGCTCTGGTGGACAGTGTCCCGTGCCAGATACGCGCCCGTCACATCCCAGGTGTGCGGAACGTACTGGCCGATGCTCTATCGAGGCCTCGGGATCCGAGCCCCACAGAGTGGATGCTGAACCCAGTAGTGTTTCAGTGGCTGTGCGAACGTTTGGGTCGTCCGATGGTCGACCTGTTCGCAACGCGGTTCAACAATCAACTCCCGTTGTTTGTATCACCAGTCCCGGACCCGAGGGCCATCGATCACGATGCTCTCGCGTTAGACTGGACGGGCTTGGACGCTTATGCTTACCCGCCGACAGCGTTGATACCACACATTCTAAGCCGGCTTCGAGGAGTTCGCTGTCGAATGTTACTGATCGCGCCCATGTGGCCGAACAGATCGTGGTACCCCGACTTGCTGACCCAGGTCACGCAGTCGCCACTCCCACTGCCTGTGAGACCGGATCTCTTGATCCACCCTCACACCCGTCAGCTTCATCCAAACGCAGGGCAGTTCAATCTGCACGCGTGGATGTTGTCACCGAGCGTCTGAGGAGTAAAGGTTTTTCTCGCCGGGCGTCTCGGGCATACGTTAGTATGCATCGTGATTCTACCCAGAAGGTGTATAATGCACGTTGGGTTATTTTCACGAAGTGGTGTTGTAAACATCACATTCATTCGCCGGATAAGGTATCTGTGCAGGATATTGCTCGTTTCATGTCTCACTTGCGAGAGACCCGGAAACTCTCCGGGGGTTCCATTGCCAACTATGTCTCGTCCGTTGCTACGGTACGGGAGGTTGCTATGGGTACCAGTCTCTCCAAAGAGCCGGTGATACGGGGTATTATCAAGGGTTTCAAACAGCACGATCTTAAGAAGGGCCGCCTTCGGGCACCAGCCTGGGATCTTTCCCTAGTGTTGCAATCACTTACGGAAGCTCCGTATGAACCCTTGCATAGTGCTTCGTTCCAGCATGTGACTTGGAAAACAGCTTTTCTCCTCTCCTTTGCCACGGCGGCACGTGTATCCGAAATTCATGCACTCGATGTCGCCAAGGTACGATTCGATAGGGGTGACGAAGGAGCGGTCCGCCTGGGCCTGCTCATGGGCTTCGTCGCCAAGAATCAGAGAGTCGGGCAAGCGGAGAGAGAATTCACTGTAAGATCACTCAAAGAAATCTTACATCCTGCTGATACTGAGGACAGAGCGCTGTGTCCGGTTAGGGCCCTTAAGTATTATCTTAAGGCTTCGAATGAACGTAGACAAGGGCGTGACCGTCTGTTCATATCGTGTAACCCTAATCGCACGGTTGACATAACTCGCAACTCGATTGCGTTGTGGCTTCGTTCTGTCATCAATCTGGCGTACCGGTCTCGGGGGTTACCGGTAGCGGGGTCAAACCCGCACGAGATCAGGGCGCTAGCGGCAACATTTGCCCTACACTCGAATATCTCTGTTCACAGAATATTACGAGGTTGTTACTGGCGTTCTGACTCGGTTTTTGCCAATCATTACCTCAGAAAGGTTTCTGATGAAGACGTGGAGGGGTTGCACCGTCTTGGGCCGCTGATCGCGGCACAAGCGGTCATCTAGGGGGTGTGTCCAGCGCAATTTCAAACTCCGCAGTCGTCAGTCCTTGCACGGTGGTCAATCTGGGTCGTCTCCAATGTTCCCACGCCGTGGGTACAGGAGTGGGGGTCCTGCAAACCAGCGCACTCACACCACAGGTGAGGCGGCTTTATGTGTGTTTTGTCCTTATTTGTATTTTGACAATTATGCATTTAATTGTCTGTCGTGTATTCCAACCTTGCGATACATGCTTACGAATACTGGAATTAGGTCACGCGCCTAATGCATACTTTCAGTAGGCTTGCTCTGGGATATACGGTCTGAAGGAAATTAATTTCCCTCTTTTCGACTGTTTAACCTGATCTAAGATTTAGCTCACGCGGATACAGTGTTCTCATCCGCTGCGGCGATGAAATACCTATCCAGTGGGGCCGTTTGGAGTCACCAATCGTTTTGGCAATGACGATTGAGCCTTACGGTATGCGCATGACAGTGCTTTGGTATTCCTATAGGGTAACGCCTAGCTAGGTGCATGCGCATCGAGTGCTTCCGCCTTGGTGTTTACTTCCGCTGGTCGGAAGGAACGCTAGCAGTCAGGATTCGGGTTGTAGGTGCTCCCCACCGCCTACTGTGGTAGTCAGCCTCGGTATAACAGTGGTAACGTATTACTTAATGTAATTTGTAGAATTTTCCTATTCGGAATATTCTATAAGTAATACGTTACCACTGGGCTGCTGCCCGCCCGTCCGTCCCCCGAGCACTTGCTCTCGCAGGAGACAAGAGTGAAGGGTGTCACATGGCAGCTAGGTGGCTACGCACGTGCTGCATGAGGTAATTGAGATCTCTGTGGTAGATTTCGCTATAGCAGCAGTTGTGGGAGACAACAGCCTCGGTATAACAGTGGTAACGTATTACTTATAGAATATTCCGAATAGGAAAATTCTACAAATTTGTTTTCAGTTTGTTTTCATTATTTCTCCATTGGCATCGGGTAAAACTTGTTTTGATACGTCCTGTAGATTCCTCTATCTGGCTACGGGGGACTGAGCGCCATCACTCTCGAGGGCGTTGGTCAGTCTGGGACAGACAAGTACTTTGCTACTATTGGACGTGTCTCTATTGGCAATAACTGTCTCAGCAGAGTGGTCGTCACTAACTCAGGACGGCGGTCAGCATTTGTCCGAGCAACACCTTACGAAGGTAGATATTGCAAGTTGTCTGATATAAATTTCATGAATGTGTTTCTGATGGATATCCACATCTTATCTTCCAGCAACATTTGTTTTGAAATAAGAAATTGGTAATGCAGTTAGTAGGAGTGGGATGATTAGTCTTTTTTAATTTGATTTCAGACCATGAAGATCCGGGGTAGAATAGGTCTTCAGCAACCCATGCTTGCCATAATAGGCAACTATACTTGTCGTAAGAGGCGACTAACGGGATCAGGTGGTCAGGCTCTCTGACTTGGTTGATACATGTCATTGATCCCAATTGTGTGGCTCGATGCTCATGATATCAATCACTGGATTGTCTGGTCCAGACTCGATTATTTACAGACCGCTGTCTTAGCTGGAATATTGCTGAGTGCGGCGTTTAACAACAAACAAACCAAACCAAACTAATTTGATTTTACTTGTTGAAACACATACATGAGTATCAATGTCAAATGAGAATATTCTTGTCATCAGACCAGTGACAATTGCATTGCATAGATAACTTGATCAATCATCACATCCCCGGTAAGTAATGAATTGGCCAACTGCAAAATAGCATGGTGCATGGTATCTGAATAGAAAACACAAACTAAATTGAAATAAGCCGGCAGTGATTCAGGAAATTTAACTGCCTTTCAGATCTGCACTGCTCCAAGAACCTTGCCCCCGGGAGAGTAGCTATTGACCCCAACGAGTTTGTTCTGACTCCCGGCCAGCAGAAGGTGAGAAGGGTCATGCTGAAGGGTCATGAATGTCTTATTACCACCCTTGGGTGGCCGTTTGTTGCTGTGTTTGCTTGTTCTAATTGTGTTTCTCAGAAGAACACAAAATGAAGCACTTATATTTTTGTGCCTATCATGGTAAGGCTGCAAGAAGACAAGACTGTGCTGGATTGCCTACTCATTCAACTCACAATGAGCGGGGGATCGGATTGTCAGGCTTGCTGACTTGGTTGATGCATGTCATCGTGTCCCAGTTGCGTAGATTGAAGCTCATGATTTCAATCACTGGATTGTCTGGTTCAGATTCGATTATTTACAGACCGCCGTCATATAGCTTGAATATTGCTGAATGCAGCATTAAACAACAGACAAACAAAATGTGCGGGGCATGCCCATCACCTCATGTTTCCCCTATGAGGGAACTGAATTGAGTATTGGATGGTTACAGTGTGAAGTGGCTGTGACTGCTAGGAATGTTGATCATTCGATATAAGATAGCTGCATGATAAATTGCAAAGAACAATGAATAACAAAGCAAGTTTTGGTTCACAATAAAACATTGTTCTGTCATGATGTCATTTCTGAAGAATCAAACGTGCTCGAAACTTGATTTGACTATTTTTGAGAGGGAAATGCTTGGTGAGTTGTTCCCCATGGATGTATAGCTGGGTAACGCAGATGAACCCTGGATAATCAAGGATGCTTCATGTGTCACTTTCACATTTGTGTCTATGTCAGTATTTCTGTTATCCAGACTGTCGTGATTGCATTCAGCCCATCAAACCGTGAGATTGCAATCTGTGCCCAACACAAGGAAATTGTGGCCGCCATTGCTTTTTACCATGGAGATGAGATCAGCAGACAAAAGTATAGAAGGTATGCATCCTTTATGTTTTCAAGGACATCATCATCATCATCATCATCATCATCATCATCCATGCAGAAATGCTTGTTACATGCATTGATGACATCTAAATGCAAGAGTTCTCCTGTCAGATTACAGTATGGTCATTCTTATTTTTCCTTTTGAAGATTGTGTAGTGTAATTTTGTATAGTTCTGACTGTAAATGAGCATCTGTTTCGGTTTTTTTCCACATTTTGAAATTTGACATTGTTTTGAACTTTGCCAATGCCTTCAAATTCTCTATAACACGTTTGCTGATGTTTGAGTTGCAGCTACTCACCAAGAGTGACACATTTGTTCAACAGGTGCCCTTTTGATTTTCAATATGGCCGTCAGGTCAGGCACATTGTCCACATTATACTCGAAATTGATGAGATTGTTTCAGAACCACCCCATTAGTATCGCTTTCTGTTATTGATGGCTGTTTGTACCACTACATATGAGTCAGTATCTAATCTGTGTACATCAATATAACTGAATTTACATCTATCGTCGGAGCTACAGTGTTCTAGCTGTACAATGCATTACAAGTCATTGGCATGTTACTGTATGATCATTGTTTACCACTTAGAACCTCTTTTACTCATTCAATCCTATCTGGTCAGGAGGTAGCTTAGAGGTCATGGCTTGACATACTAAAGGCCCAGGTTTGATTCTCACCATGGGTACAGTTTGTTAGACCCGTGAAGATCCTGGAAAGAATAGGTCTTCAGCACCCCTTGCTTGTCATAAAAAGGCGACTTTGCTTGTCGTAAGAGGCGACTTACGGGATCGAGTGGTCAGGCTCGCTGACTTGGTTGATGCATGTCATCGTATCCCAATTGCATGGATTGATGCTCATGATGTCAATCAATGGATTGTCTGGTCCATACTCGATTATCTTCAGATCACCATCATATAGCTGGAATATTGCTGAGTGTGGCATTAAACAACAAACCATCAAATAAACAATTTGTCAAGCCCAAGTCTAGTGTCCCTTGACAGGACATGGCTCACCAATTGATCCAGAGACAAGAGAATAGCTTCTTGAAACACACCTTTTTAGACATTGACACTCATATGACTGTCTGTATGTTGCAGGGGCATTCGGCGTGAGCGCTTGTCCAAGCCTCTGAAGTCTGTGGAGAACCTGGGTGTGAAGGACGTCAACTTTGACGTGAGATACACTGACGAGGAGAGTGCTGCTGTACTCAGTGAAGGTACAGAGCGTGTACTCGTAGCACATTGTCTGTGCTGTGGCTTATAGAAATGGACCGCCTCTGTGGTCTAGTGTTGAAATCTAAAACCTGCATCACTTAAGGATTTTCTCCTACTTTATGGTGACGTGTCATTTCATAACTGACGTACTGTTAAAATTGGTGTTAAACCACTCACTCTCTCACTCACTCACTCACTCACTCACTCACTCACTCACTCACTCACTCTTAAGGTTTTTTTGCCAATATTTTTATGTATATAAACATCTTTTATTCTTTATTCAATGTTTCAGAGCTACTTCTTGCTCCTTCATCAGGTGAATGCTTAGTTAGTGCATAAAGTACTTGTAAAATATATATACAAAGAATAAAAGAAGATGCTATCCATAAAGTGTGATGTATTCATGTTCTGCCAACTTCTGAATGGCTAAGCTTTCATTTGTAATGTCTATGAAACGAACTCCTCCCTTCCAGCTAAAGGTATGGCTGACAGTGCCAGTGACCTGCAGCTGTTTTACAGCGCCATCTCCAAGACAACGCTAGCACTGATAGGGGAGCCAAGCACGTACGACTCTCTGCCCATGCAGACCCCTCCCCAACACCGCTCCTACTCCAGCCTGGACCTGTACCCCAGCTCCCACCCCGGGCTGATGGCGGTCACAGGGGACAAGGTCAACAGTGACTCACTGCCCCACATGGAACCCAGCAGGTGAGTGAGTCGGCTGTGAAACACCCACCCACCCACATGGAACCCAGCAGGTGAGTGAGTCGGCTGTGAAACACCACCCACCCACATGGAACCCTGCAGGTGAGTGAGTCGGCTGTGAAACACCACCCACCCACATGGAACCCAGCAGGTGAGTGAGTCGGCTGTGAAACACCCACCCACCCACATGGAACCCTGCAGGTGAGTGAGTCAGCAGTGAAATGCCCACCCACATGGAACCAGGCAGGTGAGTGAGTCAGCTGTGAAACACCCACCCACATGGAACCCAGCAAGTGAGTCAGCTGTGAAATACCCACCCACATGGAACCCAGCAGGTGAGTGAGTCAGCTGTGAAACACCCACCCACCCACATGGAACCCAGCAGGTGAGTGAGTCAGCAGAGTATTGAATGCTCGTCTAGTGTTACATTCATTGTCATTCCTTTGTTTAAGGGACTACAGCTCAATGTATGGCGTGGGCAAGACTTTCCACAGTCAGACACAGCCTGTGTCCACCGGCAAGGACGATGACTGGGAGTTGCAGCCAGAACAGCTGATTCTCGCCCTGCCTCCACGTATGTTATAGTCTAGAAACTGTTATCCACTTTGAGGGAGGAGACCTGTCAACATCCACGAGAGTCCTGTTCATACTCTATCAAATTTTCTTGACATTCTTTGGTAGCTGGGGAGTGGAGTCATCTAAGGTGCAATTGGCTCTAATGATTCTTAAATCACTTCTGAAATTGTTTGTTTAAAGTCTGAAATCTTGTGTATACCCGGATATTATTTATAGTTTTGTTCTTACTCTCCTGTGACTTTTGACATTCACTTGCCCCATTGGAGCATTGATCATAATATCAATCACTGGTTTGTCTGACCCAGACTATAATCATGCTAAATTTGCAGGCTGCAATCATAGAGCTGGAAAATTTCTGAGTGCTGCTTTAAACAGTAAACAAAAGGATTTAAAACCTAAGAGCCAACTAAAATTGGGTGGTGTCAGTGTGTGACCAAGCTGATTGTGTGGTGGGGTGCCCCGGCCATGTCGATAGTGCCCATGCTGTCAGACTCTATTCTATACAGGCTGCCGTCATACAGCTGAAATACTGAGGACTCTGGTGCAAATCAGCATTCATGCAATAATTCTCCCTTTTAACATGTTTACGTGTCTGGTACTGTTTCCTGAAAAATAGCTTGTCTTGTATATATATATGAATATGAACCCAATTCATTCATTAAGCTGGTGAAATTTTTTCCAAGGCCTGATTAGATAGCTAGGATAGATATATGTTGGATTAATTACAGACCGTTGCCATATAGCTGGAATATTGCTGAGAGCGGCGTTAAAAAACCAACCAACCAAAAGGTATATGTTGAAATTAAGTTGCACAAATTAAGGGGTTTCAGTTCAAATATTGCTGTTTTTCAGGTGGAGAGGAAATTCCATCTCGCTCCTTCCAGATACTCAACTTTGCCAGAAGGAAAATGAAGTATGTACTGAAAAAATCTGTAAACTCATAGCATGTTTTTTGACTAGGGACGTTCAACATTTGGACAAGATATGGAAATGGTTTGTTTTCCCTTACTCAAGCAAGAAGCGTCCTATGTAGCACGTGGCCTTTTTCCCAGCGCTAAGAATGAAGTGAATGGTCTAGTGGTCTAGTGGTAGGGCGTCTGCCCAAAAGATGATAAAAAATGGTACTTGTTACCCTGCCAGGTGCTTGGCGTTAAGGGGCTAAAACAAGGACTGGTCGGCTTGGAGTCCGGTCTGTATACTGTGTCTGAGTAGGGTATTCATGTTACACTGCAGCATGGTACCTCAGTGGGCTAGCAATATAAAGTCGGCATAAGTCCGGATAGTACAACCAGCCTGACACACACTTGCATGCGCACATGCATTTTGCTATATACATGCAATAATCTTAAACTAGACGTTAAGCCCTGTTCCACCACACCACACCTTGCATGCATAACACAGCTAGAAATAGTCTAAGACACAGCAATTCACTGACAAAAATGTATATGCCAGGCAGGCCAGAATTCAATGCTTATTGGTCATTCACAATGATTATGATACTTGGTTTGATATCACAATACCTGTGCGGGGGCATGGGTGGCACAGTCGTCTAAGGTGCCGCGATTCGTTGTGCAGAGTTGCGTCCCTTGGGCATGCCAAGGGATTGTGGGTTCGAATCCTGGTTCGCCCCGATTATGTTTCTAGGTTTGTCAGCACCATCCTCGTGGGTTTCACCGAAGAGGTAAACATCTGAGACCTGCATCACTTCGGGCTTTCCTCCCACATTAAGCTGACATGCCGTGATGTAACTGGAATACTGTTAAAAGCAGCGTTATACCCAACTCAGTCACTCACTCACAATACCTGAGCTCGTGGGTTTCACCAAAGTGGTAAATGTTTGTGGGCGGCATCTCTTTGGGCCGTTGAAGTCAACTCTCTCACTGACTATGACTGTTTCCTTCCAGCTTCGACCTATGCTGGCCAGGCCACTGTGTGCATGTCTCTCCCAAACAGGGAACAGTCAACCCCAGGTGAGCAGTCATCCCTTTCTCTCATTCCCATGGAAAGGGCGAGGTATGAGTTGGGACCTAGGCATTGTGAAGTATTGTTTTGAAAGTGATTAGATATGTTTGTATGACTGCATTACCAATACTCCATGGGTCTGTATACACTAAGTTCCTCCATCACCTGTTAGTATATGCGACTGCATTACCAATACTCCATGGGTCTGTATACACTAAGTTCCTCCATCACCTGTAAGTATAAGTGACTGCATTACCAATACTCCATGGGTCTGTATACACTAAGTTCCTCCATCACCTGTAAGTATATGTGACTGCATTACCAATACTCCATGGGTCTTTATACTGGGGCCGGTCGGATAGCCTAGTGGTTAAAGCATTCGCTCGTCACGCCGAAGACCCAAGTTCGAGTCCCAACATGGCTACAATGTGTGAAGCCCATTGCTGGAATATCGCTAAAAGCGGCGTAAATCTCTCTCACTCACTCACTCACTGTCACTCACTCACGCACGCACGCACGCTCGCTCGCTCGCTCGCTCACTCACTCACCTTCACTCACTCACCCTAACTCGCTCACTCACTCACTCACCCTCACTCACTTACTCACCCTCACCACTCACTCACTCACTAACACACTCACACACTCACTCACTCACTCACCTGTTGGTCTTTGTGACTGCTTGGTGGTGGAGATGACCTGTGAATCAAGACAAAGTAGCAGCTAGAGGGAAAACAATGAGTGCTTGGACCCATGGACACTCAGATAACATTGCACACTTGGTAATATTTCTTGTGCAACATGTGCCATATGCCTGTCGTAAGAGGCGATCAAGAAGTCAGGCTCGCTGACTTGGTTGATGAATGTCATTGTATCCCAACTGCGTAGATGAGTGCTCATGATGTCCATCACTGGATTGAATATGTTAAGCAACACACAAACAAACGAACAAAACTTTACCGACTTTTGTCTCTGTCAACAACAAGGAAACAAACGCCCAAAACTATACTGGCATTTGTATCTGTAGGAGTACCTCCGAGCTGCGTGTGAGTCCACTCCCATCACTGCATGACAGACCTGACCTGCTGCCCTGGAGTGGAACCATTCAGGTCAACTGTGATAACCAATACAAGGTGAGCTGTCAACGTTGTCGTTCAACTGAATCTTGCTTCAACATTGACTTGTTGGATAGGCATTACTTAGAAGTTGATGGATGACAAAGTAGAGACAATTTATGTTATCGTTGACATTGATTGATGCTTCATGGAATTTATGATTGTTCGTTTCGAGCTATGTATCTAGTTTTATCACCAACTCCGTATGATGTCCATCGGTATGTGTCATGCACATCTTTACCCTTATGTAAACATGCTAATGAGTTTTGGGGTCGTAAGCACCCTTGGTGCGATGTGGTAACCGTGTGGTAAAAGTGTTGTCATGCCGAAGGCAGGGTTCGATTCCCAACATGGGTATATGCTAAAAGTAGCGTAGAAACTACTTCCTCACTTACTTTACGATCCTTAACTGGATTATTACTGGTTAATAATTGATATATGTTCAATCAGTGATCATGATTATTGATCACACAGTGATACAGTTGTCTCCCTTTGACTGTTTTGTGTTTTTTATACCCTCCGTTAGACTGTTGCTGATAAAACAGTATATGGACACAGAAATAAATGTAATTCAAGAAAAAAATAAATAAATGATTACCTTTTCAGTTGCTGAAGCTGCAGATCCGTGCGGATGTGATACAAGAACGCAGTTGTGATGTATCACTGTCCAGCACGTCCCTCGTCCCCCTGACCAGCCAGTCAGCCACGCCTTCAGTCCACATCCCTGACATGTCACTTGACCTCAGCAAGGATGTGAAGCTAGCAAACACCCAGATCAAGTTCCTCAACACCAGGATAGGGGAGCACTGTGGTAAGTGGGGAAAACAGTTAGCATTGTACGGAGTCTGGGTCAGGATAGGTCCTCAACACCAGGGTAGGGGAGCACTGTGGTAAGTGGGGAAAACAGTTAGCATTGTACGGAGTCTGGGTCAGGATAGGTCCTCAACACCAGGATAGGGGAGCACTGTGGTAAGTGGGGAAAACAGTTAGCATTGTACGGAGTCTGGGTCAGGATAGGTCCTCAACACCAGGGTAGGGGAGCACTGTGGTAAGTGGGGAAAACAGTTAGCATTGTACGAAGTCTGGGTCAGGATAGGTCCTCAACACCAGGGTAGGGGAGCACTGTGGTAAGTGGGGAAAACAGTTAGCATTGTACGGAGTCTGGGTCAGGATAGGTCCTCAACACCAGGATAGGGGAGCACTGTGGTAAGTGGGGAAAACAGTTAGCATTGTACGGAGTCCAGGTTTAAGATAGGTCCTCAACACCAGGATAGGGGAGCACTGTGGTAAGTGGGGAAAACAGTTAGCATTGTACAGAGTCCAGGTTTAAGATAGGTCCTCAACACCAGGATAGGGGAGCACTGTGGTAAGTGGGGAAGGCAGTTAGCATTGTACAGAGTCCAGGTTTAAGATAGGTCCTCAACACCAGGATAGGGGAGCACTGTGGTAAGTGGGGAAAACAGTTAGCATTGTACGGAGTCAGGGTCAGAATAGGTCCTCAATACAGAGTTGACACAGAGTTGACAGAAAAAAAATCTTCCCGTCAGTTTCTTATGAGCTGGCTTATGTTACGTTAAAATCTAACATGTTCTCAAAGTGGGCCGTTATCATACCTTGTCCTTTATTGTAGAAAATCAGACATTACATTTATAATTACTTTTTAGAATCATTTGTAATTGGCATTGTTTCATCAGTATATGTTTGTATGTATTCCAGAGAGTCTGTTGGAGTTCACCAACACAGCCAATGATCCCATCTACTGGAACGTGTCCTCGTTTGCCCCAGCCTATGTCAAGGTGTGTCACCTCTCACTGCTGTAGTAACATGCTCTACCTATGGTACTCACAAGGGAAAATAGGGGCGGTCGGGTAGCCTTGTGGTTAGAGCGTTCGATCGTCACGCCGAAGACCCGGGTTCGATTCCCAACATGGGTACAATGTGTGAAGCCCATTTCTGGTGTCCCCCGCCGTGATATTGCTGGAATATTGCTAAAAGCGGCGTAAAACCTCACTCACTCACTCACTCACTCACTCACTCACTCACTCACTCACTCACAAGGGAATGGTTTCAAGAGTTGGATGGTGGATAAAAATCTTGATTCCTAAAGTGTAGGAGTCGGAAGGGTTAACATGTCTCCAAGTTTTGCCTCTGACATCTGTTTTTCAGGGGTTTTATAGTCAATAAATCAAGTCTGTCATAGCCAAATCAATAAGTAATGACTCGAAGCATACCTTTTACTCTGAAACTAAACAGCATCTTTATCATAGGTTAAACAAGATGAACAAATGTTACATGGTTTTAGGTGTCGTTGGTAACTCATTCATTCTTGCAGGATGTCATAAATAGGATCTGGGTGGGATGAGGGGCATGACTCAAAACATGATAGATTTCATTTTTTCACTTAGCTGAACTTTTGCACAGCTCTCTATTAATGAGCATCTGATTATGTTGTCGTAGTGTGGAGATATTGCTGTGTTAATAGACCAAGCTCACCCTCATTCCAGCTGCATCCACCAACCCTATGAACATGTACATTCACAAAAGAGGCCTGTAGGACCAACTCACTCAGTTCCTCCACATTATTGCTTGTCCTACGGGCTAAACTTTGACTGTTGTTTGTGTGTTGTCCAGGGAGTTGACCACAGCAGTGACGTGTACCGTGTCACGTACGCCGTCTTCCAGTTCACGGAGAAGTCGGGGCAACTCAAGCCCAGGGAAACTGCCAAGGTAGGGTGTCCCTCCCCTTGTTCCCCGTACCACCCATGGGCTGGTCATGTGATTGAATTAACATATTCACCCTCCATTTGTAAATATTTACAAGTGATTCTGTTGCATTTGATAAGCAAACCAAGCAATTTGTTTCCGTTAACTGAAAAAAACAATTAGATCAAGCCCACTAACAGACTACCTGTGGTTATGCAACACGTTTGTTTTGGATCTTACTGATTCTGCTGAAAGTAGCCTCAAGCATGTTAAGCCACAATCATGAAATATAATGTAGTGCTGTATGTTTGATGCGGGGATGCTAATTAGTATGAGCCTGCTAGCCTATCACTGTTGTAAACAACTGTTTAATGAACTAACACCTGTAATGTTGCAGGTGCCCGTGGTGTTCTTTCCTCAGTCCAGTGGCACATTCACACAGTACTGGGACGTCAAGTGCAAGATCAAGTCATCTGTTGCTGCAAGCTCTCTCACGTTCAAGGTTCATCTCACAGGAGAGGTAGGTTGTCCACAAACCTCCCCAGATTCTCTGTGAAACTTTGTGAAACGCAGCCCAGGCCAGACAGATGTGGTGTAAAACACCATCCCACCCGTTCCTTGCACATGCCACCAGCTGACGTGATAATACTTGAGATGAACTGTACAGTCGATGATCAGGACTAGCTGTAGAGTTGATTTTATCCTGGAACTGTTTGTTGCAGGGAGTCGAGGTGGACAAAGACGTGCGACCAGAGAAGCAGACCAATGCCGCCCGACTCAGTGGGGCCTCAGACAAGGGCAAGAGGTCCAGTAGAGAGAGGTGAGTTCAAGGGGAGCTGTATCTGTCCTTGTTGCCATGGCAAACTATATCCAGATGACCTACAGTGCCTTTGTTCCAATTTTTAAAGTGATCCTATCTCATACTATGCATTCCTCTTTCCCCTTCGACCCTGGCATGGAAAGGTCCTAGAACCAAGTTTCCAGCTAAAAAAGACATCTCACCACAACACATCCCATGTATCGCTTCTATCATCACTGTGTTCACGGCAATTACAGAGTCTTTACTAGAAGTCTCTAGCCACTGATTTATCAATTGATTCAAATCCACTAAATAGGATGTAGTTGTGGTACTTTACTTTGATGATGACTATAGCGTTTTGGTATGAAGTATCATGTTTTGGTAGTGTTGGATCATTATTTCATTATGTGCAGGGGCCCTGGGTGGCCCTGATTATGTTTCTAGGTTTGTCAGCACCATAACCGTGCTCGTGGGTTTCACCGAAGTGGTAAATGCCTAAGACCTGCATCACTTTGGCCTTTCCTCCCACATTAAGCTGACACGCCGTGATATAACTGGAATACTGTTAAAAGTGGCATTAAACCCAACTCACTCACACTCATTATGTGCATGGAAACAACAGTGTATTGTAATAGCCACAGCTGGAACTGTAACATTACAAGGGGACTGCACACTCTACAGCCTGGAGCAGTGTTGCATCATGAGAGAAGGGATTGAGATGAAGATACAATAAACTATGTTTATAACAAACACGCTTGTAACGAAGCAACGGATATAATGAACTTATTCTTTTTGTCCCGACCATTTGCTGTATATATGCTTAGAACAAACTACGGTTATAGCAAACTAAAATTAGTGGCCCCTTCAGTTCGTTATAACCGTAATTTAATGTAGCATCAAGAGCTTAAGATGTTCCTGTATCTCCAGTGCCAAGCGGAGCAGTGACCGTCCCATCCAGTTGATACAGTCTGTAGTGCATGCGGAATGTGATGCCGAGCAGAGAATCACGGTCAAAGTGCAGTTCCAGAACACCTCCGAGAAGGCCCATCAGGTACATGTTGTTAAGACCCTTGAACATCCGGGGTAGAATAGGTCTTCAGCAGCCCATGCTTGTTGTACCAGGCGACTATGCTTGTCATAAGAGGCGACTAATGGGATTGGGTGGTCAGGGGCGCTGACTTGGTTGATGCACATCATCGTTTCCCAATTGAGTGGCTCAATGCTCATGATATTCATCACAGGATTGTCTGGTCCAGACTTGATTATTTACAGACTGCTGTCATATAGCTGGATTATTGCTGAGTTGGGCATTAATGTTGTTGAGGTTGTTCCAGTGTGGTAACACCAGACTTGAGTCCAAAGACCTTGAGTGGAACAGTTTTGTAAATTTCATTAAACGGCCTTGACTTTTGTATTTATCATTTTTTGTCAAGTTTGTCAACTAAAAGTAAAGGGTAAATATTCAGTGTCACTAAAAGTTTCGACCTGTGAAGATCCGAGCTAGAATAGGTCTTCAGCAACCCATGCTTGCCGTAAAAGGTGACTATGCTTGTCGTAAAAGGCGACTATGCTTGTCGTAAAAGGCGACTAACGGGATCGGGTGGTCAGGCTCACTGACTTAGTTGATGCATGTCATCGATCCCAATTGCGTGGATGGACGTTCATGATGTAAATCACTGGATTGTCTGGTCCAGACTCAAGTATTTACAGACCGCTGTCATATAGCTGGAATATTGCTGAGTGCGGCGTAAAACAAGAAACCAAACCACTAAACGTTTCACATAGCAGATGTCTTTGATTACGTCAACCAACCATTGCACATTGTTGTCTCCATTTCCAGATTGAGGTCATTCCTTCGCAGCCTCCCTTCTTTGTCAAGCACAAGACTTTCACTATTGGGTGAGAAGGATCAGAACTCATTTACCTCAGTATTGATAGGGCCGGACCATTCATTTTTTTATCTCAGAATGGGTCCCCAGCCACCTATGTTGGTCATAAGAGGCATCTAAAGGGATCAGGTGTCAGGCTCGGTGACTTGGTAGTGTCCTCGTACCCCAATGGCGTGAATCGTTGCTCACAATATTAATCATTGGATGGTCTGGTCCTGACTTGATTATTTATAGGCTGTCGTCAGATGGTTGGAATATTGCTCAGTGCGGCATAAACTCCAAACATCTTTTGGTTTGTATGTTTGGTAAAACTTTCTTTCAAATAATCCTGTGAACTATCAGGACCAAAAAATGTTTTCGTTTGTTGTGTTTCTTGTTATTGATCGAGACGGCCCATGTGATAAGAAAGTAAACTGTTTTGATCTCCTTGTTGCAAGAGAGCTGATCAGACTGCTCTGATGTTATTGAACACTAATTAAGATTGTTAGCGAGAGGTTGTAAGACACTACACTAAGATGACGGAACATGGATATTGCATGACTTTTGTCAAGGTGTATTTTCCATACACATGGAACATGTTTGTGTGACTGCCGTAAAGATCTCGGTTGAATTGGTTTTATAGCAACCCATGCTTGTTGTAAGAGGCAACTTACAGGATCGCGTGGTCAGATTTGCCGACTTAGTTGATGCATGTCATCGAATCTCACTTGTGTAGATTGATGCTCATGATGTCAATCATTGGATTGTCTGGTCCAGATTCGATTATTTACAGCTGGAATACTGCTGAGTGTGACATTAAAAAACAAACAAACAAACAAACATGGGGACACTCTGCTGAATAAATATCTTGCACTTACTCACAGTCAGATAAAGGCCGATTGGAACAGTATTTCAGTTATATCATCGTTGTGGGAGGACAGCCCAAACTGATGCAGCAAGTTGTAGACATTTACCCACTGGTGAAACCCACAAGGGAATATGGGTTTCCAACCAACGATCCTAGGATTCTGGCACACCGATGACACGCAACTCTGCCTGTTTATTGTGGCACGTCAGACAACTGAACCAGCCATGTTCATTACTTCAATAAGGCAAAAGACCCATGACGATCTGGGGTAGAATAGGTCTTCATAAACCCATGCTTGCCGTGAAAGGCGACTATGCCTATCGTAGGAGGCGACTAACGGGATCGGGTGGTCAGGCTTGCTGACTTGCTTGATACATGTCATCGTATCCAAATTGCATGGATTGATGCTCTTGTCAATTACTGGATTGTCAGGTCCGGCTTTGATTATTTACAGACCAGCTGGAATATTGCTCAGTGTGGCGTTAGACAACATACAAACAAATAAAAGATCAATAAGGCATCAACAACTGTTATCAGCATGGCCTACTTTGATGCTTTCACACACAGAAGAATAGGATCAATAGGATCAGAGAACCACTACATTTAGGTGTGGGTTAAAATGGGAATTGGTTGTCCACAATGGTGGTTGAGTGTGGCTGGTACTGTAAGTGTCCCCTTGTGAGAAGACTGCTCCTGAGATGGAACTGTATGGCTAAATACATACTAAGTCATGCACTGAAAAACAGATCCGGGGTAGAATAGGTCTTCAGCAACCCATGTTTGTTATAAATGGTGACTATGCTTGTCGCAAGAGGCTACTAACGTGATCGGATGGTCAGGCTTGCTGACTTGGTTGATGCACGTCATCATATCCCAATTGTGTGGATCGATGCTCATGATATCAATCACTCGATTGTCTGGCCTAGACTCGATTATTTACAGACCGCTGTTATATAGTTGGAATGTTGCTGAGTGAGGCGTTAAACAACAAACAAACAAAACAAAACTAAACTGTCTTAGTCGACAGGTTTTATACAGTCTAAATGTATTGATTGTTTATGTATAAATTGTTCTCATCACTATGGCTGAAATACTGCAATATTACTTTAAATTTTAACTCAATCTAAAGACGTTTTACTTGAACTGAGTGGGACTCAAATGGCAGACTGTCTTATCATGGGGCAGAATGTCTCAGAGAAGCAAGCAATTGTGTAGTGTTGCCGGTGACTTTTTAAAATAAGAATCCTGGCTACTTTCTCTTATTACTTACAAGTTTTTGTGCTTTTGAAACCTAAGAAAAAAGAGAGGATGGTCTGCTTGGATGTGGAACCAGTTTGTATGCATGTGTGATACAGTCTCAAAATAGTTGGTCCAACATGAGAATCGATCAACGGATGTTTTAGCCAATAACCAGAAACCCCTGTATCTAGTGCAGGGTGATTAGCAATAGGTGTTGGAATTGCCCCTCATGGTTTGAATTGAGGAAAGGACAAGACAAGTATTTTTTATACTACTGTTAATATTAAAGCGGGCATAATGGTCTCAGAATGCTGGACAGTTTCTTCTCATTCTTGCATAAACAGTATTTATTCTGTCCCCAATAACGGACAAGGTCTGAAATTCCTGGTCCATGTCACGTTTTGCTGTTCAAACTTTAAAAAAAAAAATGTTTGGTGTCGTTTATTGGAAAGATTAGTATTGAAATATTGATTCAAAAAGCATCATGAAATGTGGCATGGTACCAAAATTAGTTAATCTGTATGTGTATAGACAGGAAATTATTTATTGACCTGCAATTAATCAAGTTAATGTGAAATAGGAACCATGTTCATTAATTTTATATTTAATATGGATTTTTCTGCCTTCTCATTGTCAATCATAACCATGGTTATCAAAACAAATGTTAACGTTTCTGTGGCAGTGAATTCTTTTTTGGTATTGATATGCAAACATTGGTATCAATACAGTATCAACTTTAAACATTTATCGATATGACAATATACGATAGCATCCCTTACAATATGCCATTGCTGACTGGCCATTGACTCACTCACTCACTCACTCTCTCACAAAGAACTGTGACAGTAATGAGACAAGATCCAGTCGTGCGAGTTTATATTAGGACGTTTTAAATTGCTGCACACCTAATTGTAACCAGACTGTCTGGCTTACTAATCAGTTTATTTCATCAGCCCAGCCAGACTAATTTTACTCTGTCATCATAATTAAGTCTTGTTGACACAGATGTGTCTGTCTACCACGAAGTACAGACTGTCCTGACAATATTTCATTTCAAAATACGAAGAAACGCACCTCACTTATTAATCCGTGTGAAATTCTGTTTCAGTGCTCGAAAGATGCTGAAGTACCCTGTCGAGTTTAAGCCGACTCAGCGAGGCTCTTTTGACGGTTTGCTTGTTTTCCGCATCGACCTCGGCTACAGCGTCAGCGCTCAGCTCAAGGGACACAGCAACTGACACAGCAACTGACACAATGAAAAACGGCCAAAACAATGACGTATTTTGTGTATTTCTAATGTTTTTTACAAACTCTGCCAATATCCACACTGCCGCTATGAAATACTCCCTGATTGTGAACGTTGTGTGTGAGACTGCTCAAAATATTGTGATTTGAAACAGACAAATCAATAGAGGAGTGAGAATTATGTCCTAAGGACCTGACTTTATGAATTGTGTAACCCGTGTGTCGCGTTCGTACTGTATTTCATGGTGCACAAGAACAGCTTGTAACCGACATTTTGAACAAAATTACCATTCATTATATATATTTTACATTTCCCCTATGTGGTGCATTACGCAGGATAACCAAAGATTCCGCCTATGAAATATTGTCAAATAATTGTGTTCTTCCACGAAGAGTGTTACAATCCAAAGAAACAATGTTGAATATTGAACTGCCAGATAAATTATTGATATGCATCGAAGATACCGTTAGTGGACAATTCTTAGTGGTATTGCATGTGAATGATACGTTGTTTGATGTTTGGTTGCCTTTGTGTTTTCGATTCTTTAATTTCAGTGATAAGTCATTTGAGAAAATGTATAGTGTGACATTGGCATGCTGGCTTCAAGACATGAGAGTCGGTGCTATTGTGTGTTGTTTTATGTGTAGGAACTATTTGTACATCTCATTGAAATGAGGACTGGGTTGACATCGATTTCAATCATTTCAGGGGCGGTGGGTAGCCTAGTGGTTAAAGCGTTCTCTCATCGCGCCGAAGACCCGGGTTCGTTTCCCCAATGTGTGAAGCCCATTTCTGGTGTCCCCTGCCGTTATGTTGCTGAAATATTGCTAGAAGCAGCGTAAAACCATACTCATTCAACTCATTTCGACAGAAAAAACAAACTGAATTGAATGTTAACACTAGAAGTCGTGAAATGCTGCTTCAAGTGGTAGATCAGGGCGGTCGGGTAGCCTGGTGGTTAAAGCGTTCGCTCGTCATGCCGAAGACCCGGGTTCGATTCCCGACATGGGTACAATGTGTGAAGCCCATTTCTGGTGTCCCCGCCGTGATATTGCTGGAATATTGCTAAAAGCGGCGTAAAACCATACTCACTCACTCCCTCACTCAAGTGGTAGATCATTGACAAATACCACAGATCATGATCCATACATTTCACAGTGGTGTGAACTAGTTCTGAGTTTGACGAGCCAAGTGGACAGAAACTAGTGAAAACTGAAGAGTGGACTAGTTTGACTGGACCCGTAGAGTCTTCCTGTATTCATAAGTGTGTTAGTCTGTTCATATATTCGTTGTTTTACCCTTTACTTACTCTTGTATTCAATACTTCATTTAGAGTTGATTTCTTGTTTCTCGTTGTGCTATTTATGACGTGCATGTTCAAGTCGCTGTTTTTCATGTAGTGCTTAGTGTTAACTTTTGATGTACATGCAGGAAGGCAGTCATTCAGTGTCAGTATAATAAATCATCTTATTATCTGGGCCCCCTTCCACAAAGCTATCTCAGTGCTACGACTATTGTAAGCCAGTGTTAGAGTATGGGAGTTACGATCACTTTAGCGCTAAGATGGCTTTGTGGAATGGGGCCCTGCACTTTGTTTCCCACAAAAATATCTGCTCTGTTTTCTTCCACATTTAAGATTCAAATTAAGATACAAACATGCAATTTTACTTGTATTGTGTCATGAATCATGTTGCGATATTATCGTTTTGTGATTTCTGAGTATCGTTTCTCATCTTCAATGTATGATATTGTCTTTTCAGTATATTGTTTCACTGCCATACTTGTTGCGTGTTACACTGGGTAACTTTATGCATGCTTTCCATTTAGTGCATATTTCGGTCACTTGATTTTCATGCCATGGAAAGCTTGATATTAGCTTGCCATGTCATTCTCATGTCTTTAAATCTTAAGTTTCATATGCTGCGTTCTTAAAAATGCAAGCTTGTTACACATCATGTTAACTACAGCATCTCTAACATACAGCATTGATACCTGATATGTTAGCTCAGTAGGTGATGACATACTACTAACACCACTACCTGATACTGTGTGTGCCTTACTTCCTGGTGCTGTAGTCTGAATATATCACCTTGCGTTGTACATGTCCACTTCATACATGTTTTCATCTTTCTGACATTTAAAGTGCAAGGAAGTTCTGGTGATCGGAGGTTATGTTATTGCAAGGTCTGATGCTATACACATTCCCAATATAATGTATGTAGAAGTGTTAGTATGAACTAATATGTAAATAGGACCTGCTGAGAATCTCAATCATGTGTGCTTTGTTAACAAATGTATATAGTCGTGTTGCCTAGAAATACATTCATATCCAAGTCGGGGGAGGGCAGGTGTGTTGCAGAAGAACTGTTGGAATATCAGATATGCATGTTATCTTTGGGGTAGTCATAAATTTGGTAATTCACCAGATTTAATAATTTGAAGTTTGAAGTGCATGCCTGAAGTATTTAAGGTAAGGTGGAAAAGAAATGTAATTTATTTCCTTGTGTGGACAAGCCTTCGTTTTGCCAAAATTAGAAATATAAAATTGTAAGATGATTTTGACTGAAATAGTTTTATGGTTTAATCATTTGTTTCAACAGAAAATGAACATCAAATTGACCCTGTCAATATTTTATTTTATTATTTTTGTATTTTGCCTTTGGGGTTAATTAATGACCAATAATATCTGTAATTTTGTGTAGCTTAATATTAGTTGTGTTTTATGTGGTAATATTGTTTCAGATTCTGTATCGTCTGCTCCATCAGCCTAATTATAACTGCTAGTTTAAGTACAAGGCTGCTGGGTGTGAATACAGTGTTGAGGGTGTGTCCTCCAGTTACCTCAGATCAGTAGAAATCTGTCTCAATGTTAAATGTATGTCAGATGCTGCAAGACTGGTAATGTTGGACTAGAACTGGCCTCACTGTTTGACCACACCAGGGGCCAATTGCACAAAACGATCTTAGCGCTGAGACTATTGTAAGCCTATGTTAAAGTATGGGAGTTAAGATCATCTTAGCACTACGACTATTGTAAGCCTATGTTAAAGTATGGGAGTTAAGATCATCCTATTGCTGAGACTATTGTAAGCCTATGTTAAAGTATGGGAGTTAAGATCATCTTAGCACTGAGACTATCGTAAGCCTATGTTAAAGTATGGGAGTTAAGATCATCTTAGCGCTGAGACTATTGTAAGCCTATGTTAAAGTATGGGAGTTAAGATCATCTTAGCACTACGACTATTGTAAGCCTATGTTAAAGTATGGGAGTTAAGATAATCTTAGCGCTAAGACTATTGTAAGCCTATGTTAAAGTATGGGAGTTAAGATAATCTTAGCGCTAAGATCGCTTTGTGCAAGTGGGTCCAGTTAACAGGTTGTTGTCAGTTTTAAGTCTCCGTAATCGCAGAAACGCTAGAGTATGGATTGAGGAATGTTGTTCATCTGTGGATTTGGTGCTACATGTATTATGTTCCTACCTGATACCATGCGTTATTTACTGACTTGCTCAATGGCCAACTCAGGGCTGTGTTGAATCTTTGAATTGACCAAGGCAGTGTCTGAAACCACCACGAAGTGTTGGAGATCTTTGTCATTTTGAATGTCATCTTCCTTGACCAGATTAGTTATATTTCCTCTTTTATGGACCAGCCTGCCATAATTTCTGTTAAAAGTTAAAAAAGATCATTTATTATTTGAAGTGCTGTTTGTTTGGGAATATGCTTTTTGTTGAAGTTCCTATTTCATGAAGGTTTTCTCAAAATGGAAAATGGTCTCAAATCCACCATGATAAGCCGTCATATTGACCAAAAAAGAACTTAGACGAAATAAATTGAACTGCTATGAAATTACGTTTAAACAGTTCTGTTAGGGCATCATTCAACAATATGATGATAGAACCTTTATTGAAATATTAAACAATCCATTTTATACCTACAAAAATAATGACAAGTTGCTCACATGTCTTTTGTTTTCCAATGAGATTTGCAGTGAGTATGCAAGGATCTGGGTGCCAAGCTATTTTTGCCAGAAATTAACATGACAGAGTGACCTCAAACAACATTATGCATTTCTGAACATTGATATTAAATCTTGAATTCCTAGTTGATCGTGTACATATATAAGTAGATTGTTCTCTGTTGCTTTGAGGGGTGGTGGGTCGACTGCTGGTTAAAGTGGTCGTTCGTCATGCCGAAGGCTTGGGTTACGATTCCCCGCATGGGTACAAATGTGCAAAGCCAATCTCTCGTGTCTTCCACCTCATATTGCTGGAATATGGATAAAAGTGGTGTAAAACCCCACTCGCATTCTATTGCTTTGAAATTGTATTTTCAGCATAGCACATACCAGAAAGCATTTCGAGATATTGTGCTCTCGTATTGTGATAATTTTGCAAGAGTAGTGAAACGGTAATAAGACCAGTGACAAGTAATGTTATATGTATCTTGGATCCGTTACTTTGCCTATTTTTGATGATACAAATTAACCGAACCGAATATTTATGCCAATGTGTCTTTCATGTTAATTGATTCTCTCTCCATGGTTCCTAGTTTGTGATTACAATGTATTGCAACGAAAGTTCAATGTATCGACGTCTGGGACAAAATAATATGTCAAGTATGAGTAAAACTACGGACTGATGGTTTTTGATGTTGTCTTAAATGTATACCGCTCGAAACAGTAAAAAAAACCATGAAACTTTTTCATGTGACTATTGTTAATTTGTCATCAGTAAGCTTCTTGAATGTATATTTCAATATACATTCAATATACATTCAATATATGGATTTTGATTAGTCCCCAGGCCACACTTTGGTGTATTCCTTGAATGACAAAAGCTCTATAGAAACAAATAAAATGAAAATGTGAATGCTGTCCAACACTTCATTGGTAATTTCACATTCAGTAGAAATACACGTTATGCATGAAGATTCAGAAAAAGAATTAGCTTAAATACATTTTGGTGTTAAAAGTTGTGAGGCGTGATTGTATTTATATGTCGTTGTCCCAATATTAGTGGACTATGGAGAAGAAATAAGTGATCAAACTAATGTAGACTTATAACCTATTTGTCATTATCTGGACACTGTCTCATTTTCCCCATGAGCTCTAAGGTAACTAAATGATTTCTGATTTTTGATAAATTGAAACGGTTTTGTAACCAGAGGTGTTGAATAGACAGATCCGGGGTAGAATCGGTCTTCAGCAACCCATGCTTGCTGTTATAGGCGACCATGCTTGTTGTAAGAGGCGACTAACGGGATCGGGTGGTCAGGCTCGCTGACTTGTTTGATGCATGTCGTATCCCAATTGCTTGGATTGATGCTCATGATGTCAATCACTGGATTGTCTGGACCAGACTCGATTATTTAAAGACTGCCGTCATATAGCTGGAATATTGCTGAGTGCGGCATTAAACAACAAACAGACAAAGAATAGCTAAGATTCCAACTTTGTTGATCATTAAGAAATAGTGGTGATCACAAGGTGATGTTTCGTATGGCAAACAATTAGTCTCTGTCAGATCGTGATGAATTTTAAAATCTTGATATATGACATGCAGAGTGATGTTTGTGTTTAAAACTAAAGCATTTTGTGAATACCTCGTGGATGCTCTTTATTTGGGGTTGAATGAAATGATACGACTGATCTCTTTGTATTGAACTAATTGTATCTTGTATGGCTCGTATCTAGCATTGTTTGTAAATGGATCATATTATATTGTTTATATAATACTGACTGAAATATGGATGCTTTCAGACATTATCTGCTTGTAATATTGTGATAAACATACTTGGTAGAATAACACTCATTGAAGAGGCAGGATACTCCTCCAGTCTGGAGGGAGCATGGGTGGCCTAGTCGTCTAAGGTGCCGCGATTCACTGTGCAGAGTTGCGTCCCTTGGGCACATCAGAAACCTATGATTGTGGGTTCAAATATTGGTTCGCCCCGATTATGTTTTGAGGTTTTGTCAGCACCATACCTGTGCTCGTGGGTTTCACCAAAGTGGTAAACGTCTGAGACCTGCATCACTTCGGGCTTTACTCCCACATTAAGCTGACATGCCGTGTTATAACTGAAATACTGTTAGAAGAGGCGTTGAACCCAACTCACTCACTCTCTCCAGTCCGGAGCCATCTTGTCCAGATCTCCATCGTGTAGAGGAAGTGCTGTTTGACTCCAGACAAACTCGCTACGACCCCAAAATTTGGTCCAGGTTTTTTTCATAATCCCTCTTTAGTTCATGATTGGAAAACTGCCTCAAACAGCGAGTGTTATGTTACCAGGTGGCTGTGTATGCAAGATTGATGAAACTATTTATTGAGCCAGTGTTAGATCATCCTTCGTAATCCAGGGTAGGTTCATGTTGATATTTCAGATTTAACTTGTTTGTTTGGTGTTTGTGGAAAGAATTGATTTAGTTTAAGGTAAAGGCCTGACCATTTTCCCACTTACTTTTTAGTTCCCAACATTTTGCAAATCTCAAATTTGAGATGCTTTATTTATTAAAAGTGTTCATTTCATAGCAGAGCATCTCTTTTTTTTCTGGTGGAAATGAAACATCTATCATTTGACCAAAGACCATTTTAAAAAGTAGTATCAAAATATATTTTGATATTTTACTTCTGATCCTCCATCAATCAATCATGTCCCATGTTGCCCATATTTTTTTTACAAAAGCTTAATATTCACAAAATAAGAAAATCATACAGGTTCTGCCTCAAGAGAAATATCAAGTCTTGTCTTGTAATATATTCTTCAAAGCGTATATAGTGTGTCGCTGTATAAAGGGTGTTGCTGAGAGGGATGTTGAGTCAGGATCACCCTGGATTAGTTAGGATGGTGATGTATGTGATCTCGAGTTGTGAAGGAAAGTTGGCTGACTGTGATAGCAATATATAGAGGTGGCTGATGTATTGGTGGGAGGGAAGAGGTCACAGGTCACAGGGATAATGACATGGATGTAACAGTCAGCATGGGGGACTTCTTGACACAATGTTATGGCATTGGGATACTGTATGTTGTCAAAGGGAAAATATGTTTGTCTTCAAACATTTTTTTAAGATGAGCTATTACTGTCACAAGATAGAGGTTTATATATTGTGCCAAATGTAAGTTTGAAATTAATCTGTACAATTGTCATTGTTGCTGTGATCCGAGAATTTGTGATCATATTACATACTACACAAAAGAGTTAAATAACACATTTTTTTCATACTACTGTAGTTCATGTCATGGCATGACAAGCTTTGGTAATATGAAGAATCGTTCTTGAACTTCATTTGTGATGCATAGATTCCTTAATGTAAATTTTAAAGACGCATATTCCTGGACAAAGCTCGCTCCATCCTCGGTCCTTCAGGGTGATATGTTCCTATACCATGAATGGAGGAAGGTGTTCATCCTGAACGATTGAGAATGTTTTCATGTGAGACTCGTTTCTATTATTTTTTTATCACTGATTTTCCTTTGAAAAATGACCCAGAATCATGTGAAACTCAAACATGAAGTAAATAACTTGTGGATTGAGTGTACTTGTATAGGTATTGGTATAATTGTTGCAAACTGAATCAAAATATTTTTGTGATTTGTTGAAGGTGAGCTTCAGTAACTAATGTGATGCAGTGCACATGATTATGCAATAAATTCTGTATCACCATGCTTCTGTTCAGTTTTATTTCACTGGGGCCTTGCACAGGCTAGTATACTGTCTGCCTTGGGCAGGATTGGACAGCATGAATAAATTTGTTGGTGACTGCAGATGGGAAAATTCTTTGTATAACTCACCTAGGGGCCTATTTGTTATTGGATTGTTGTTTAAAGCTAGGAAATTGAAGAAAATGTTTATGTATTAATCATGCATGGTTTGGTCTTTTTTAGAACTCTTTTAGGATATTTGCCTGCAGTATTGTCACACAAGTTCATCATTAATCAAGTTGTCCTTGATAGAAGTCTGATCTGTGCTGTCCTGTATCTCTTCATATTGCAGACAGCCACCCTTGTTGGTTTCCTTTGTCAGCACCATACCTGTGTCTGCATCACTTGCCTCTATAGTAAAGAGTTAAAAGAGCGGGAGAGCGGAAGGGCGATGGTTTGATCCCCGGCGCTTCATACCAAAAGGGGGCACGGGTGGCCCAGTCGTCTAAGGCGCCACGATTCGCTGTGCAGAGTTGCGTCCCTTGGGTACGCCAGAAACCTATGATTTATGGGTTCGAATCCCGGTTCGCCCGATTATGTTTCTAGGTTTGTCAGCACCATACCCATGCTCGTGGGTTTCACCAAAGTGGTAAACGTCTGAGACCTGCATCACTTCGGGCTTTCCTCCCACATAAGCTGACATGCTGTGATATAACTGGAATACTGTTAAAAGCGGCGCTATACCCAACTCACTCACACACTCACTCATACCAAAAGACCTTAAAAGTTTATTCATATTGTTACCCTGCATTGCGCTCGGCATTAAGGGGTCAAAACAAGGACTGATCGGCTCGGAGTCAGTATACTGTGTCTGAGTGGGCTATTCGTGTTAACCCGCGGCATGGTATCTCAGTGAGCTAGCACTATAAATGGGCTTCAGTCAAGACTAGTACAAGCAGCCGCACATGCACGTCGCTATATAAGTGCAATAATCTTGGACGCGGCGTTTAACCCCTTTCCCCCTCATACCATAAGACCTTATTATTCATGTTGTTACCCTGCATTGCGCTCGGCATGAAGGGGCTAAAACAAGGACTGATCGACTCGGAGTCTAAACACTGTGCCTGAGTTGGTACTTATGATAAACCGCGTGTAGTATCTCAGTGGGCTAGCACTATAAAGCCGGCATTTGTAGAAGACTAGTCGATGCACGTCGCCATATAAGTGCAACAATCTTGAACGCGACGTTAATCCCCGTTTCACCTCACCGGATCATGGACTTTTCTCACTAAACTGTGATAAAACAAAACAAATTGAAAGCCACGTTAAAACAAAACGCATGTACTAAATGTATTCCAAAAATCACAAATTTTTATTGCACATCTCAAAAGATCATCATTTACGTTAACGTCCCACGAACATGTAATTGTTCATCGTTTTAACATCATATTCTTGAAAGTACCCGAGTCGGCCGAAGTGGACTGCAATGATTTAGTGGTGGGGAAGAGGTTTAAGCGTTTGCGTTTTTAAGCGTGATAAGCCTGGACCAGGTCCCCAGGTCCCCAGTATCCCATGCTTGTCGTAAGAGGCGACAAGGCGGATCAGTTGGTAAAACATGGTAACTTGGTTGATTGCGTGTCACCGTAACCGACAGCGTGGGGCAAGCCGTTGATGTAGCTGGAGCATATCTAACCGCGGCGTTAAACAACAAACAAACAAAATGTCAAAATCGCTGAGCAAGTTAGACGTACAAGGGACGTTATTCCCGGAAGGCACGCAGGCGTTGCTTTGTTGAGAAGCACCAGAGAATATGTGAAACTTTGTAAAAACTCCCTGCAAATGTCGGGATGATTGCGATGTATGAATGTTGATATAAAAAATAGGTCTGCTTAAATACATCGTTTACAAAAAAGACATCCCATGTCACACGCTCATCATTGTCGGTCGTGTTCTGCGTAAAGCCTTACGTCTATTCTGACCTTCAGGAGTGATAAATTGTTTACTTGTTACGTAACAATAGTGTTAAGAAACCAGCACATGCAGTGTTACATTACATTTCTCTAAACATTCAACATCACTGTTCTTTCCTGGCGTGAGAAACGTATGCATTGTACTGTTTATTATCACTATCCCCGCACTGGAAAGTCTCCAGTAAACCCGTGGCTGCCTCCTCTTGCCCCTGGCCACCTTAACCTTACACCGTCCTTGCAATGCGGAAGAAACAGCCACAAAGTGAACCTCCTCGGCTCGCCCCTCTCTTACACATGGGATTAATCCCATGTACAAACGCAGTGAGTTTGGATAGATGCTGCTATTCAGCGGAGGTTGGAGTATCTTGTGAAACACCTCATTGGGTCAGAAGGTGTGTTCTGGAGTGTCTAAAGACTCAGTTCCAGAAGGTTCTTTACAGCCTTCTTGACTTTGATACGCCCAATAAGGTGCAGACGAGGCGCGGGGCTGACACACCGCCCCGTGCGTGCTGCACGTGTTTGTTTGTTGGAATACCTGGTACACTGCAATTGTCAGGAAGCGAGGTCGCGTCAGCACACACTGGTTGGAGGACAAACGTAGGGAGAGGTATATGCTCTTGTGAGTCGGTCATGCTTCGGAATTTTTTGTGTGTTCTCACACTATTCATGCTGCCATTACGTTTTAAGTTTATAATATGCCGGGTCATTCTACTTATTAATATCTGTCCTTGTTTGAAAATCAGTTTTAGGCCCTTTTAATTTTGATTGAGCACAGTTTATCAAACCAAGACTGTGTTTTATTTTTTTCTGTCACGAGTATATTCAGAAATAAATCCATCAACACACAGATACATGTATTCATTTTGACATGGCTCGACAGACGAGGACAAGTTAGACTTGTTCCCTGAAAACCCTCTGCAGTTTTGCCTAAATTTTAACTTTTCGCATGAAATACATTTTCACAAAGGTCGGACACAAGAGTGCAATCAGTTGTCAGACAAACGCATATTTATGGTCTCGTTTTTCAAAAGAACGGTTCTATCGCGTCGTTTGGAAAACTGAAAATGATCAGGTTCTATGACATGGGTGACCGTGACAGAAGAAGGAATATAACACCCTTTGTATTCCACATCTGACAGGATCCACATTAAAACACAACTGGAATGAACTATTCCCACCCTTGTTTTATTGTCTCCTTAATTTTCTGACAAGGTCAGCTGAATTTCGAACCTCAATTATGCATTTGCCTTTATTCAGATTTATAGGAGAATATTCAAATAGTTCATATCTCGGTGTGTTATAACCATTGGCGGCAACGGGATTCTGAATAGCGTGCACGATTAGAACGAGGGGCGATAAAAACGGTTAACAAATATTCCTCTGAGGAATACCTCGTTACATGCCAAATGTCCAAGGGAGATAAGCCTATCTCTCAAATACATGCTTGTCTGGAACTCTGCTCTCAAACACCCCACCATACATCAGTAAAGGGGTGATTACAGAAAGAGGCGAAATTTAATTGGCCGTATTTATCAATCTCCGCAACTTTCCTTTTAGTGGCATAAGGCCGCCTTTCTTTGATTCCAGCGTGCACGGCGATGCAACAGGTCACGTCGACCTCGGGTTAGGAGGAATCTCGGAAGACAGAAGAAGATCAACCGACCACGTGCAGGATTGTCTTCATATTGATCATGTTGTACCAATTTACCCCGTGACAATGAACCAGGGCTGATAAGACAAATTGACACTAAGGGAAATCAAGTCTCCGCCATCTTGGCCCCAGACGATCTGTCCGTTTCTGGCAGTCGCTAATTCTCTCGCAAGCGTTGCTTCGTTTCACACCAGATGATCAAAGGCTGTGGGAGCATCCCGATCGTCTGCTATCAAATTTGACGGCGTCTTTTCACGCTGGAAGAAACGCTTGGCTTAAACATCAAACGGGGGTCATTTGGGATTTCAAGGTCATTTGTTGAGTTGAGGTCACACTAGCGTTGATTGTGCCAGACGCTTGTATGACGAGGCAACTGGGGTCTTTTGTCTGTCTTTTTGATATCATTATTGTACTGAGTTATGGTGTAATGATATTCCACGTTCGTGGACGATGAACAGATAGCAGAACGGGGCGGGACGCTGGAACAAGGAGCTAAAACCGAAAAAAACGTCACCAAATGAAGACATTATTTAATAAAAGCCGACAAAACCTTTGTGAGGTTATGTATAAATTTATCTGAAAATCACATCAACGTGAAGAGGTGACTATGGCCGACCCAGCGGGTTGAGTTTCAGAAACCTTTTAGCAATTTTACAAGCTTATCACGCAAGAGACACCCATAATGGACAACGCACAATTAAAGCAAGGCAATTCAATCCGCATGCTGTGCTACGATAAAATTTAGATCCTAACCATAGGCACGCGATACTCTGCGCAGTCAGGGTACACAAGGCTAAAACAGCGTCTGTTTGGACAAAGGTACACTTGCCACTTCAATTACAAAAAATGAAAAAAAACGGCGCTTGTTTTATGAATATTATTTTCGACCTAAAGGGTCGAAGAAAATGTATAAAAACAACATGTTTGTTGTGTGAAGTTTGAATACTAGTATATTAAAAGAAAAAAACAACAACCGTAATTCTTGGAATCCTTTTTAGTGGTGAGTCGATATTTTGGGCACAAGGTGCCTTATTTGTGCCGAAAAATTCTTAGAATGCAAAGTCAAAGAGTAACGTTCCCTTTTTTTATATTTCTTTACTCTGGGTATTTTTCACAGAAATTAAAATATGTTTTATATTCACCCGGAAGCAGAACGTTGAGAACTTTGTCAACATTTGTGGAATTTCAATTGATCAAGTAACAAAACAACACCTAAAATTATGTAAGTACGTCTTTAACAACGTGATGAATGTATTCATGGGACGAGTGTGAGATGGTCTGGGTAGATCTGGATTCACTTGCTTGAAGCTAGCTCAGAGCTCACCTCCCTTATCGTGAACTGCGTGTTGTCCTTCAACATACGACCTTCATACGGAATGCGACACTGCAGTCAGAAACTCTATTGCAAACGGGATTTCAGATAAACTGACGGGTAAAAGAAAGTATATTCTTGAAATTGGATTTGATTCCAAAATTACGATTGTTATCAAACGTTACTAGGCTGAAAACAGTCGCCGAAACAACATAAACCTGACGTCCAAAACACAAAACTATGATACCCGTATCAAATACATCACCATCGAATAACCGTTTTTTGCTTGTTTCGTGTTTTGCGACCAACCACCAAACGTACGTACACTTTCTTTTGTCCGTCAGTCTCTTTGAAAATCTTTGCGCATGGTGCCACTACAAATAACACTTGATTATATATTGGTCAAATGTGTTTTTTGTTTGTTCCCCCCCCCCCCCCCCCCTTGAAAACCAAAAGTAGTATGTTGTAGGCAGTAAAAGTATCTGAGAGAGGATTTTTATATTGTGGACCCCTCCCTTTTATAAATGCTGGACCCGCCCTTGCAGTACTCAACATAAGACATTTATAAAGTCCATTGAAGTGACGTTTCTGTTTGTTGAAGATCCTGTGTTGGGGGGTTTCTATTTACGGGGGTAATTGTGTAAGCTAAACACGTCCATTTGAGCTAAATGATAAAATCAGCGCCTTTCAAGCATGCGGCTGCTCGCTTTGTTAATGGTTGATATTTGGAGAATAATGAATGAGCTGTGAGAGACAACGGATATATCTGCCCCGGGAGAATTCCTGGTGGATGTCCCGAGCCTTTACAGCGACTGACAGACTATCCGTAATACCGAGTTTCGAGTTTGTTGGTGTATTCATCATTTGTTCCCACGGGGGGGTATCGTTTTCCTGCCCACCCATTTGTCCATTGACATTAGCAATAGCGTGAGGTTTAAATGTGGAAATCTTACCCTAGTGATTTTATTTCAGACCGTGCTACTTAAAAACACGTTTTCCAATATGCTATTCCAATACAATGACGAAAATCAAATAAAAATATCGAATTCTTTTGCTGTTCAAAACTTGGTTCAGTGTTTGGTCATGACGTTCCATATCTGTGACGTTTGCATAGCAACACAAAAGCGTGACGTCATTTGCCCCGTGGGACCTCATAAAGGATCACTGTCATTTAAGATTTGTTTGTTTGTTGTTTAACGCCGCACTCAGCAATATGACATCATGATCATCGATCCACGCAGTTGGGATACGGTGACATGCATGAACCAAGTCAGCGAGCCTGACCACCCGTTTGATCCCAAGTATGGTTGCTGAAGACCAAAGACCGCCGTCCAATAACTAGAATATTGCTGAGTTCGATGTAAAAAATAAAGAAGATGGGAAAAAATGCATGTGATCTTTGTTCGCATTAATTAAACTTCGCATTTATGTCTCCAATATGACTATCAACAATAAGACGGCCTCACTTGGATAGGAGAAATACCAACTTGAATATATACACACTTAATGGGCCGCAATTGTAACAAGCATATAACAATGTCATTCAAAGAATAGGAATACACATGGGCATTCTGTGAGTCAATTTTGAGACGCCTTAAGTAAGTTTTACAGTATTCAACACAGTTTCGGTAACAAATGCATTGAAATCGTTAATCCGATTAATTAATTAGTTAATCCGGACGGTACATTCAAGAGGCTATCGTCCGGATTAACGAGTGATATCCTTTTGTCTATTCACATCCGCAACAAGATCGCCCGGAATGTGGATGTCCTGATTAGCGGAGTCCGGACTATGGAGGTTTCACCATGTTGTTACACCCCTTCATAGAGTAGACAAAATATCATTTAAGGCTATTGAACTTTAGGCACAGCGGGGCGTGGCACTCCTAGCGACCAATGATGTTCATCCATGTGAAGAATTACAGCGTCATGGCAACACCCACCTGGCACTTGAGACATATTGCTGTTGCCGTTCACATGCCCCCCAGCCCATGAATAGTGTCATTACCTCGGCGGTATACGAGACAAGGGTTCCATGATGCTATTCTCAACTATAATCAGTGTCTTATGAAAGCTTCCTCGGGCCTGATGACAGAGATACGACAACAACAGTCAAAGAAAGTGTTGGAAAGAACTGACATTATTGTGAAATTATTTGTCTGTCACAGAGGTTAATGTCTGCTTGGTAGAGATGCGTCTAAGCTGAAATGTCAACGCCAGTAGACACGTGCTTATTAACTAACAATGGCGCCGTCCGGATTCACGAGATCCAACTGTATGGGGTTATATGAATTATACAATTTAAAAAAAAAAATCTTCATCTCTTGTGCATAAATTTGTTAAATCCAGAAAATGTAGAAACTTTTCTCTACCCCGTGGATAGGTTGTTTTTTTACATAAATACAGTAAAGTACGGTTATAACGAACTCAAAAGGGACTACTAATTTTAGTTCGTTATAACCGTAGTTCGTTATAAGCATATATACAGCATAACTACAGCAAATAGTCGGGACCAAAAAGTAAGTTCGTTATATCCGTCAGTTCGTTATAAGCGTGTTCGTTATAACCGTAGTTTACTGTAACGGTTTTCTTAAAATATAAACCTTAACACAGTTAGCCCGCTTGAATATCACACTATTTTTGCTGTGTAGTATAGCTGTGTACAAGCAGGGGATATTCATAGCACAAGTGTGAGGACGGACGGGGATATCAATGAATGAGATCTATAATAATCAGTTCGACGGGGCTGTTAGTCATCCAGCACCCACTTGCACAAAGAGATCTTAGCGCTAAGATGATCGTAACTCCCATACTTTAACATAGGCTTACAATAGTCTTATCGCTAAGATCGCTTTGTGCAAGTGGGTCCAGATCTGTATTCCGGCGGTTATTCAAACGTGTCGGTTTTTTTGTGAGGTAGGTCTGAGACAATGACCACTTCATTGAGACTCCAGAGAGCGTGATCAGTCATGACAAACAAATGATCATACTTTAGTGAGTGAGTGAGTGAGTGAGTGAGTGAGTGAGTGAGTGAGTGAGTGAGTGAGTGAGTGAGTGAGTGAGTGAGTGAGTGAGTGAGTGAGTGAGTGAGTGAGTGAGTGAGTGAGTGAGTGAGTGAGTGAGTGAGTGAGTGAGTGAGTGAGTGAGTGAGTGAGTGAGTGAGTGAGTGAGTGAGTGAGTGAGTGAGTGAGTGAGTGAGTGAGTGAGTGAGTGAGTGAGTGAGTGAGTGAGTGAGTGAGTGAGTGAGTGAGTGAGTGAGTGAGTGAGTGAGTGAGTGAGTGAGTGAGTGAGTGAGTGAGTGAGTGAGTGAGTGAGTGAGTGAGTGAGTGAGTGAGTGAGTGAGTGAGTGAGTGAGTGAGTGAGTGAGTGAGTGAGTGAGTGAGTGAGTGAGTGAGTGAGTGAGTGAGTGAGTGAGTGAGTGAGTGAGTGAGTGAGTGAGTGAGTGAGTGAGTGAGTGAGTGAGTGAGTGAGTGAGTGAGTGAGTGAGTGAGTGAGTGAGTGAGTGAGTGAGTGAGTGAGTGAGTGAGTGAGTGAGTGAGTGAGTGAGTGAGTGAGTGAGTGAGTGAGTGAGTGAGTGAGTGAGTGAGTGAGTGAGTGAGTGAGTGAGTGAGTATGGTCTTACGCCATTGTACCATGTTGGGAATCGAACCCGGGTCTTCCGCGTGACGAGCGAAGGCTTAAACCGCCAGGCTTCCCTACCTCCCAAATCATACTAAAGGTAGCCGACTGAGTGAGTGAATATGGTTTTACACCGCTTTTAGCAATATTCCAGCAATATCACGGTGGGGGACACCAGAAATGGGCTTCACACATTGTACCCATGTCGGGAATCGAACCCGGGTCTTCGGCGTGACGAGCGAACGCTTTAACCACTAGGCTACCCGACCGCCCCGGTAGCCGACTGAGATAGTGCTTAGGTGGTCACAACTTCGGGAACAATACACAGTGAAAACTCGTTAATCCGAAGGTTAGGTGCGTCTCATTGTGCCTAAACTCTCAATATGCCTATACATCCCATTGTGACCCGTGAAGATCCGGGGTAGAATAGGTCTTCAGCAACCCATGCTTGCTGTAAAAGGCGACTATGCTTGTCGTAAAAGGCGACTAACGGGATCGGGTGGTCAGGCTCGCTGACTTGGTTGATACATGTCATCGATTCCAATTGAGTGGATCGATGCTCATGATATCAATCACTGGATTGTCTGGTCCAGGCTCGATTATTTACAGACCGCCGTCATACAGCTGGAATATTGCTGAGTGCGGCGTAAAACAACAAAACAACCAACCAACCAACATCCCATTGTGCCTTCAGAAAGTAGTGTAGGCACAATGGGATATGATTTTCTCCCCTCTTAGAACAATGGAAAGTCCCTGATCGCTGTAACTACCATCAGTTACCTAAAGTTTCTCAGAATAATGGAACATCCCTGATAAGTAGCACGTAATTACCTTTTTACAATCCAGTGATTGACATCATGAGCATCGATCCACGTAATTGGGATACGAAATCATACGATGACATGTATCAACCAAGTCAGCGAGCCTGACCACCCGATCCCGTTAGTCGCCTCTTACAACAAGCATAGTCGCTTTTTACGGCAAGCATGGGTTTCTGAAGATCTATTCTACCCCGGATCTTTACGATCAACTACATGAAGTGGCAGACACTCTATCTGAGAAAAGTGGAACACCTCTGATAAGTAAACTGATCTTAATCTCCCTACCAGCCGGGTGCCATTGTACAAAACAACCTTAGCGCCACGACTGTCGTAAGTCCAAGCTGAGGTATGGGAGTTACGATCACCTCAGCGCTAAGATCGGTTTGTACAACGGCACCCCCGTCACTTTAGGGCCAGCAGGAGAGTCAGCAATGGCATCAAGCCACACATCATCCACTTTGTCACGAGGTACTAGAGGGAGGGCAGCAGCTCTTCTCACCAGCTCCTTCACCTCCTCATCTTCCTTATAGTCCATCACCAGACCTTCTTTCTGCACCCTCCTCCAGATACATTGGGTGAAGTGAAAGAAACACCCTCTAACTAATGTCCCAGGAAATACACCACGCTTAGTATTTTAAATGTGGGACACTCATTTAAAGGTATCTCTAAAGAACACCACGCTTAGTAATTTAAATGTGGGACACTCATATAAAGGTATCGGTAATCGGATTAATTAATTACCCGCTAGAATAGGTGAAATGCACTCAGATGAAAATGTGGCTCTACCGGCAATAGCCATTTCTGAAATGTGGCTCTCCCGGCTAGACACCCTTCACAGACAGGAGGCCAGCAAGTGTAGAATGCCGGGTACCGCCACCGTCTTAATGTGAGACGACAAGTTGCAACGTGTTGGAAGACGGGAAACTTCATCAGAACTGCAACTCACAACCACAACTAAGACTACGACTGTCGTAAGCTAGTGTTCAAGTATGGGAGTTACGATCACCTTAGCGCTACGATCGCTTTGTGGAACGAAGCGTGAGTTGTCCACAGGACCAGATCCAGCATCAGCACCACCCTTCTCATGTACCGCCACAGAAGTAAGGTCCTGCCAAACCTACCTCAGACTCTACCCGAGTGAGACAGGTGAGAGAGACAGGAGAGGAGGGCAGGTGAATGAGACAGGGGAGTGAGGCTCGGGAGGGAGAAAGGGGAGGGAGACAGGCGAGGAAGACAGGTGAGAGAGACAGGGGAGTGAGACTCGGGAGGGAGAAAGGGGAGGGAGACAGGTGAGAGAGACACGGGAGGGAGACAGGCGAGGGAGACAGGTGAATGAGACAGGGGAGTGAGACTCGGGAGGGAGAAAGGGGAGGGAGACAGGCGAGGAAGACAGGTGAGAGAGACAGGGGAGGGAGAAAGGAGAGGGAGACAGGTGAGAGAGACAGGAGAGGAGGACAGGTGAATGATACAGGGGAGTGAGACTCGGGAGGGAGAAAGGGGAGGGAGACAGGCGAGGAAGACAGATGAGAGAGACAGGGGAGTGAGACTCGGGAGGGAGAAAGGGGAGGGAGACAGGTGAGAGAGACTCGGGAGGGAGACAGGCGAGGGAGACAGGTGAATGAGACAGGGGAGTGAGACTCGGGAGGGAGAAAGGGAAGGGAGACAGGCGAGGAAGACAGGTGAGAGAGACAGGGGAGTGAGACTCGGGAGGGAGAAAGGGAAGGGAGACAGGTGAGTGAGTCAGGGGAGCGAGGCAGGCGAGGGAGACAGGTGAGTGAGAGTTGAGTGAGACAGGTGAATGAGACGGGAGGGAGACAAGGGAGTGAGACAGATGAGTGAGACAGCTGATTGAGACAGGTGAGTGAGACGGTAGGGAGACAGGGGAGCGAGACAAGGGAGGGTGACAGGGGTGTGATACAGGGATGTGATACAGGGGTGTGAGACAGGGATGTGAGACAGGGGAGTGAGACAGGGGTGTGAGACAGGCGAGGGAGACAGGCGGGTGAGACAGGGGTGTGAGACAGGGAAGGGAGACAGTGAGTGACATAGCTGATTGAGACAGGTGAGTGAGACGGTAGGGAGACAGGGGAGCGAGACAAGGGAGGGTGACAGGGGTGTGATACAGGGATGTGATACAGGGATGTGAGACAGGGGAGTGAGACAGGGGTGTGAAACAGGGGAGGGAGACAGGCGAGGGATTCAGGGGTGTGAGACAGGGGAGGGAGACATGTGAGTGAGACAGGGCTGTGAGACAGGGAAGGGAGACAGGGGAATGAGACAGGGGAGTGAGTCAGGGGAGGGAAACAGGCGAGGGAGACAGGGCTGTGAGACAGGGAAGGGAGACAGGGAAATGAGACAGGGGAGTGAGACAGGGAAGGGAGACAGGGGAGTGAGACAGGGGTGTGAGACAGGGAAGGGAGACAGGGGAGTGAGACTCGGGAGTGAGACAGGGAAGGGAGACAGGGGAGTGAGACAGGGGTGTGAGACAGGGAAGGGAGACAGGGGAGTGAGACAGGGGTGTGAGACAGGGAAGGGAGACAGGGGAGTGAGACAGGGGTGTGAGACAGGCGAGGGAGACAGGGGAGTGAGACAGGGAAGGGAGACAGGGGAATGAGACAAGGGAGGGAGACAGGGGTGTGAGACAGGGTTGTGAGACAGGGACGTGAGACAGGCGAGGGAGACAGGGGAGTGAGACAGGGGTGTGAGACAGGCGAGGGAGACAGGGGAGTGAGACAGGGGTGTGAGACAGGCGAGGGAGACAGGGGAGTGAGACAGGGGTGTGAGACAGGCGAGGGAGACAGGGGAGTGAGACAGGGGTGTGAGACAGGCGAGGGAGACAGGGGAGTGAGACAGGGAAGGGAGACAGTGGAATGAGACAGGGGAGTGAGACAGGGTTGTGAGACAGGGGTGTGAGACAGGCGAGGGAGACAGGGGAGTGAGACAGGGGAGTGAGACAGGCGAGGGAGACAGGGGAGTGAGACAGGGGTGTGAGACAGGCGAGGGAGACAGGGGAGTGAGACAGGGGTGTGAGACAGGGGAGGGAAACGGGAGTGATATAGCTGAGTGAGACAGGTGAGTGAAACAGGGGAGTGAGACAGGGGAGGGAGACAGGGGAGGGAAACGGGAGTGAGAGAGGGGAGCGAGACAGGTGAGTGAGACAGATGAATGAGATGGGAGTGAGACAGATGAGTGAGACAGTGGAGTGAGATAGGTGAGAGAGTCGAAACCCTGACAAGTGAGCAATCAGCCAGGCGATTCGGACTGCGCAAATGGTGGATTTCATCAAATCCTTTCCTATAGGTACCTGATAACAATAACATCGTGTGGGGCGGACGTGGATGGAAATCTCATCACGTATTATGGCCTGAGATATCACTTTCGACAAGCTTGTGTCGACAGAGAACAAAACGTACGTTTTGAGACAAGCGCTAAATTCCAGACAAACAACACTAACATATCATGACCCGCAACCGAATGGGGGAATGCTGAACATGGCACCAATGTCTTCACTGTGTCGATGGCACAACACGTCGACTTGACAATGAATACCACATGCAACAAAGCACATGCTCTCTGCCAAACATGCCAGTTCGAAATCAGACAAGTTTGGATTTGTTTAAGCAGATAATTAAATTGAAATTATAAAGTTTTGAAACATGAAAACTGAACATAATTTTATTGAAACGTTTATAGTATCACTGTAAAACAAACAAAGCACTGAACAGGGCCACAACAATAGTCGAATTTCTCTCATCTTTTTGGAGTTTACTTTAAAGATATATATATATATATCCAGAGCTCTTTCAGATCAAAGAACGCATATTTTCCCATCTGAAGCATAAGCTCAAAAATGTTGTTCATATATATTATTACCGAACTGTATTCGGTGGAAACCTTAATATAGTCTGCAAGAAAAAGGTGCATAATATTTCCTTCAATGCCAGGAAAACCGGGTTCGATTACCCTCCCCCCACCCCCACCCCAACACACACACACCCTCCGTGAAAATGAAATGGTTGCTCTCTCATACATATCTTTATTGCGGCATAATATCTTAGTCGACATTTATAGCTATAAACAATACCTCTAAATTCTAAAAAAAGAACAAAGCCAATTTCTATGAACCCTTAAACCTTTCTTTTATATTTTTAACTCTATTCCTTCGTCCACCAGGTTCTCGTTTAGTACTGAACAGACAACTACAACCAACTTGTTATATACCTTAGCATAAAGTAATGCCATCCAAAATGCTCATAAATTGAGAAGGCAGAACAGGTTTTCGCTTTGGAAGTCATATTAGGTATATACTGGTATTTATTTCGCTTCCATAAAAGGTATTGAGGAACCAAGAGACCATTTTAGTCCTGGGAAAGATGTACAAATACAGAAGTAAATAGATGTAGCGTTGCGACACATAGATACACTTTATGTGTGTTTTTCAACTGGTGGTGAATCTGTTATATTTTCATTGAAACTCGCCATACGTTGTCCAGGTACACACATGGCCATTTTGTATATGCATCTGTCGTCTGCACCTTCCCGCCAAAAGCCAGGTGTGCACGTTCTGGGCCCAGCTGGCTTCATGGTAAGCGAAACACCCGTCGAATCTGACAGTGAAAATGCAAATATTTAGTCTGGTTAGACGTGAGTTGATATGTGCTTTAGGTATGGCGGGATACGTTGTAAATAGTTATAGCTCCAGATATGCTCTGTGTGCACCTAAGCCAGAGCGACCAAGCAGATGGCCCTTATCTGTAGTATCACTTACCCGTAGTCTCAACCCACTGTATCCAACCATTGTCGTGAGTGTTCAAGTTAGATGGACTTCTGAAATAGGAGAAGGGTTCCTAAAATGTTCATGTTATTAAGTGTTGTCTCAGTCGTCTATTAAAAATCAATTTTGTAACGAAGCTCGAAAAGAGTTCTGTTATCGCAGATTATCTCATCTCATCATTTAAGACCAATTCTAAATTATAGAGCGTTAGCCGGAATGACTTAACTCTGTTCGTGCATGGCGCTGTTTTGGCGAGTTTAGGCGGTTCATCTTTCTTTACTTGTTGTAAGGATAAGAAGACTCTAAATGCTAGATATGTGGCATGAAGTTAAGTTTCAGATCTGTCTGTTTGTAGACCTGCAATTTAAATAAATTTCAAGTGGGAGAAATTGAGAAGAAAATACCTCTTTGACCTCATTCAAAGAAATGCTTCCATCAGGATATGTTTTCGGATTTTTTTCAATTTATGTTTAATTTATGTCTGTTTGTTGTTTAACGCAGCACTCAGCAATATTCCAGCTATATGACGGCGGTCTGTAAATATTCGAGTCTGGACCAGACAGTCCAGTGATTGACATCATGAGCATCGATCCACGCAATTGGGATCAAAGACATGCATCAACCAAGTCAGCGAGCCTGACCACCCGATCACGTTAATCGCCTCTAACGACAAGCATAGTCGCCTTTTATGGAAAGCATGGGTTGCTGAAGACCTATTCTACTCCGGATCTTCACGGGTCTTAATTTATGTAGATCTAAGTCTTTGAAAAATCATTTAATGTAATATACAATGTTTCCATGTCAAGATGACTACAGAACTCAATAAACATTCACCGACTTTTAGGAAACAGAAAATCAGTTTGATCTGTGTGTGTGAGTTAACATGCTTTATAACCTCGGTTAGGACTTCCGTTCGGTAAGATCCTCGAACAATATACTTTATAACATGGACACTTTGATCAGTATTATTCATATAACATGTCACGTCTGGGCAGCATTGATAGACATCTATCTACAGATGTGGCTGATGCAGCCCCTAAGGACACACCATCAATGTAAAGCATAGATGCCAGCATATGAGACGCTATGAATCCACCCCTCCCGGGGGAAAACTCACACAAAACCACACCCTACTCTGGGTTAATCTGAAAACACATCACCGACAACCATAACCGCTTGTAAAATCAGTGCTATTTCCCTTCACTTAAATTCAGATGTTAATATACTATGCGATTGATTCTTTAAGTGCCGTTGATAATAAAACGCTGAAATTGTAAAACACACACACACACACACACACACACACACCAAATTTTGATGTTGCACGTGCGGTTGTCTGCGAAAGCTATCATCCATGCTGTGCACGACACTCGAGCGTAATTTAACTGAAAACCCGCACCAGCACCGCGAGCCTGCTGTGGCGTTCATCACTGAAATGTACATGTCTGAGACGGTCTCGGACGATCCCCTACACGTGCGCGCTGCGCATGTTATCGTCTGCTGAATGTAAGTACATTTATCTCGCCAGACGTGAAATGTTTATTGACGCACGTGCAGTACGTGGTGTCATAAAGTTCGTCTGCTTCACGGCACAGACTTGCACAACATGGCGAACTAACATTACGAAATAATTGTTGGGAAGTTGTTTTTTATCGTCTGCGATCAATTCCCCTTCTTTAGCACACCAGCTTTTGACTGCGTCAGTATTTATAACAGTTATTTTGGCTTGAGTTTGATATATATACATGCAATAGGGAAAATAACTATATCGTTTTGCCTCGCTGTGATTAACATACCGGCATGAATGAATGTTATCGGAGCGGTGAGGATCCGATCTTTTTATCGTCTGGGGCCCCGAAAACGTATATGGCCTTGCAAACATTTGGGAATGATAATTCCGAGTCATTTTTGGACAAAATATTTATGTTGTCAAATATATTTCTTGAAATATGGATAAAACATGACTTCTGCCAACACTGACATTCTGCCCAAAGAGTACCAGGAGTACACACTTGGCAAATTAAACGCAAGCAAATGAATTTTTCTGACCAGATGAGACCGACAATGCTTGTTTGCTTCCATAAGCCAATTATGACAAAACACCCTGTCTCCTCATCCCGACGCCATTATTTTATCATGCGTTTAGGTCCCGCTATAATCATTTAAAGGGGGACCGTCTCCCTGGTTCTAGTGAATATAGCGTTTGTCCGGAGAGGGGGTCGGTGGCTCAGTGCTCATTTGGTAGGCTATTCTTCATGCTCAACAATCGTCCCAGGTCTCCTTGTTAAACGGTTCAGTTACGACAAGCAGGTGGTGTGGTCGGACCTGTTACACACCAGAATCTGAAGATCCGGAGTAGAATAGGTCTTCAGCAACCCATGCTTGCATATAGAAGGCGACTATGCTTGTCGTAAGAGGCGACTAACGGGTGGTCAGGTTCGTTGACTTGGTTGATACATGTCATCGTATCCCAATTTCATGGATCGATGCTCATGATGTCAACCACTGGATTGTCTGGTCCAGACTGGATTATTTACAGACCGCCGCCATCTAGCTGGAATATTGCTGAGTGCGGCGTTAAACAACAAACAAACATTAGTGTGTGAGGTGAGGTGAGGTGAAATGGGGTTTAACGCCGCGTTCAAAATTATTTGCACATATATAGCGACGTGCATGCACGTGTGTGTGTGTGTGTGTGTGTGTGTGTGTGTGCTTGTACTCTTCTGGACTAATGCCGATTTCATAGTGCTAACCTACTGACATACCATGCCGCAGTTTAACATGAATACCCCACTCAGACACAGTATACTGACTCCGAGCCGACCAGTCCTTGCTTTAACCCCTTAATGCCGTGCCCCAGGCAGGGTCACAGCAATTACCATCCCTTAATGTCTTTTGGTATGACGCGGCCGGGGATTTTGGGGAGTTTTCAGCTTACCCCGATCTTTGACAACCACAAGACTCTATTATATACAGGTCTCCATGATAAAGATTGAACATTATTGACTGTTGCGTAAAAATAAAGCATTCACTCACTCGGATCGAGAATGACGAACTCAGGACATGATTTCAATTTGATTATGAAAATACATATCTACAAAATACAACATTGGACCAGACATAATAACATAAGCCTAGTGATTTACTTAAATAGATTTGTAAATAATTTTCCAATAACAGCATGATTAGGTGTCGATCACGAGTCCGCAAATATATGACACGAGTCTCGCGCCGTGCTCCGTCTTAAACAAGAACAGCTAAGTATGTGGGAATTACGAGAACGTATACGGAAATGCGTTGTCTACCGTCTACCTGGATTGAGGCAGACAAAATAATTTGCCTGTTACACGCAGAAGGAATCTATTCCTGGCAAAATAATAGAGCATTTTATACCACATCAAACACAACACATCATCGCGGACCAGACTTATCAAAGAGTACCGCCGTCGCTGCGTAATGATATATAACAGAGCAATCGTTCGGCTCGTGTATTACGACACACTATTAATCCGAGTTATAAAAAATAGTGCGGCACAATATCTTGTTGAAATTGTCCATGTGACTTGTGAGCAGACATTTTCTCGTTATACCACCGAGTAACATAAAACGTTCAGAGGCAAATTGGGAAGGTTATTAATCGCAAAAGGTCTTCGAGAAGGAGAAAACAAATCAATTTGTCTGGTTACTGATGTTTTGTTTTTCTTTTCATAACAAGATTGTTTTGACCAAAGGTGAGGTGAAATAGGTGAAGCCGTCGCGTCCAAGATAACTGCATCGATGTAGCGACACGCCTGTGTGTGTGCGTGTGTGTGTACGTGCGTGCGTGCGTGCGTGCTTTTACTACCGCCCACTGAGATACCATGCCGCAGTTTAACAGAAATGCCCCACTCAGAAGCATTACACCTTGCCCGTGAAGATCCGGTGTAGAAGAGGTCTTCAGCAACCAATGCTTGCCGTAAAAAGCGACTAATGCCTGTCGTAAGAGGCGATTAACGGGATCGGGTGGTCAGGCTCGCTGACTTGTTTGATGCATGTCATCGATCCAAATTGCGTGGATCGATGCTCATGTTGTCAATCACTGGAGTGTCTGGTCCAGACTCGGATATTGACAGACCGCCGTCATATAGCTGTCATATTGCTGAGTGCGGCGTTAAACAACAAACATTATACTGACTCCGAGCCGACCAGACAGGCAGGTTAACAACGATTACCATCTTTTAACGTCCTTTGGGGATGACGCGGTCGGGGAAGTAACACCGACCTTCCGTTCTCCCTGCAGACGTACAATCGGTACACCACGTAGGCGGACCGTTTGACCAAAAGGTCAAGAAAGACTTCCCCCGAAAGGCCACTATATATTCAGATTGATCTTGACCGGAGACAGGTCACGGTAATATTTTGCTTTTGTACTTATGGATTTAATTAGCCCATGTTAAGATAATGACAGATAATAACACAATATTCACATGTTAGTTACTATTGAACAAATGGTACAGCGAAATGTATCAGTAACATGATTAAAAATTTAAGTTTTTGTTATTCAGTGAACGGTTATGAATGGTTTCGTTGAGGCGCTGCTGTCACAGACCCAGTGTTGCGTCCCTTACTCGTGCCGAGTTACATCCCTTACTTGTGCCAGGGGCAAGAGTTGCATCCCTTACTTGTGCCAGAGTTGCATCCCTTACTTGTGCCAGAGTTGCATCCCTTACTTGTGCTACAGTTGCACCCCTTACTTGTGCTACAGTTGCACCCCTTACTTGCACCCCTTACTTGTGCCAGAGTTGCATCCCTTACTTGTGCCAGAGTTGCACCCCTTACTTGTGCTACAGTTGCACCCCTTACTTGCACCCCTTACTTGTGCCAGAGTTGCACCCCTTACTTGTGCCAGAGTTGCATCCCTTACTTGTGCCAGAGTTGCATCCCTTACCTGTGCCAGGGGCCAGAGTTGCACAACTTACTTGTGCCAGAGTTGCATCCCTTACCTGTGCCAGGGGCCAGAGTTGCACCCCTTACTTGTGCCAGAGTTGCATCCCTTACTTGTGCCAGAGTTGCATCCCTTACCTGTGCCAGGGGCCAGAGTTGCATCCCTTACTTGTGCCAGAGTTGCATCCCTTACTTGTGCTACAGTTGCACCCCTTACTTGCACCCCTTACTTGTGCCAGAGTTGCATCCCTTACCTGTGCCAGGGGCCAGAGTTGCATCCCTTACTTGTGCCAGAGTTGCATCCCTTACTTGTGCCAGGGGCCAGAGTTGCACCCCTTACTTGTGCCAGAGTTGCATCCCTTACTTGTGCCAGAGTTGCATCCCTTACCTGTGCCAGGGGCCAGAGTTGCATCCCTTACTTGTGCCAGAGTTGCACCCCTTACTTGTGCTACAGTTGCACCCCTTACTTGTGCCAGAGTTGCATCCCTTACTTGTGCCAGAGTTGCACCCCTTACTTGTGCCAGAGTTGCACCCCTTACTTGTGCCAGAGTTGCATCCCTTACTTGTGCCAGAGTTGCATCCCTTACCTGTGCCAGGGGCCAGAGTTGCACCCCTTACTTGTGCCAGAGTTGCATCCCTTACTTGTGCCAGAGTTGCATCCCTTACTTGTGCTACAGTTGCACCCCTTACTTGTGCCAGAGTTACATCCCTTACTCCTGCCGAGTTACATCCCTTACCTGTGCCAGGGGCCAGAGTTGCACCCCTTACTTGTGCTACAGTTGCACCCCTTACTTGTGCCACAGTTGCACCCCTTACTCCTGCCGAGTTACATCCCTTACTTGTGCCAGGGGCCAGATTTGCATCCCTTACTTGTGCCACAGTTGCATTCCTTACTTGTGCTACAGTTGCACCCCTTACTCGTGCTACAGTTGCATCCCTTACTTGTGTCAGAGGCCAGATTTGCATCCCTTACTTGTGCCACAGTTGCATTCCTTACTTGTGCTACAGTTGCATCCCTTACTTGTGCCACAGTTGCACCCCTTACTTGTGTCAGAGGCCAGCATTGCATACCTTACTTGTGCTAGAGTTGCATCCCTTACTCGTGCTACAGGAGCATCCCTTACTTGTGCCAGAGTTGCACCCCTTACTTGTGCTACAGTTGCATCCCTTACTCGTGCTACAGTTGCATCCCTTACTTGTGTCAGAGGCCAGATTTGCATCCCTTACTTGTGCCACAGTTGCATTCCTTACTTGTTCCAGAGTTGCATCCCTTACTCGTGCCAGAGTTATATCCCTTACTTGTGCCAGAGTTGCATCCTTCTTTTGTGCCAGAGTTGCATCCCTTACTTGTGCTACAGTTGTTTCCCTTACTTGTGTCAGAGGCCAGAGTTGCATCCCTTACTTGTGCCACAGTTGCACCCCTTACTTGTTCCAGAGTTATATCCCTTACTTGTGCCAGAGTTGCATCCTTCTTTTGTTCCAGAGTTGCACCCCTTACTCGTGCCAGAGTTATATCCCTTACTTGTGCCAGAGTTGCATCCTTCTTTTGTGCCAGAGTTGCATCCCTTACTTGTGCCACAGTTGCACCCCTTACTTGTGTCAGAGGCCAGCATTGCACCCCTTACTTGTGCTAGAGTTGCATCCCTTACTCGTGCTAGAATTGCACCCCTTACTCGTGCCACAGTTGCGTCCCTTACTTGAGCTAGAGTCTTGTGTCGGGATCCGATTATGTCGAAGGTTAGCATCCCAGATTTTCTCCCAAATCAAGCTGACACGCCGCGATGTAAGCGAAATACTGTTAAAAGTGGCGTTAACCATCATTCACCGCACAGAGCTCCTGTTTATGACAGCCATGAGTTATACCGCTGTTTAAAAGGATGGAGATGCATTGCAAAGTCTCATTATTGTGGTAATTGTATTTGACTTTGTAAGTGAGTGAGTTCGGTTTTGCGCCTATTTTAACAGTATTATGCTGGCTGAGACATCAACATCCCCTTCTCGCCTCAACGACATTTACAAAAACCCGATAACGTGTGATTAACTACTGTACGTCGAACAACCTAATTCCGTCACAATATTTTCCTGTGCTCTCGACGGAAGACTAATGACAGCGAAAATCAAGACTTAAGCCCTCCGAGAGAAGCAAATCGCACGACAAATTTCTCTCAGACGATGAAAAACTCCACAAGCTAGTTTCTTTCTCAGTTCAAATTCCAGTTGGAAAAGTGAAACTTTGTAATTGTGTGTCTAGCAACGACAGAAACAATCCAAATGGGAGTTAAGTGTCTGGAAAACAATCGTCAAACGAGAATAGGACAACGTATATCTTTGAACGTGTACATTTTACCGAAAAAAAACACACAAGAAAACCATTTTAAAGTTTAGGTATCATATATTCCTATACATTTTATTTTTTTTTATCAAAATGGACGAGTATTATATAGGGTAAATGAATACTAGTAACGCTACACAAGCAATGTTTTTGACAGTTTTTGCAGCTCGTTTGGTGATTTTAAAATAGATAACGATGTGAGACGAGAATGACAGTGCGTCTTCGTGTCGTTAATATGTTTACTGATCTTCTTACATATACTTGTCTCAACAAAAAGAGTTTTTCAAGGATAAAAAAGGATGTGGCTTATATGAAAAGTTATTTTGTTTGCTTGTTGTTTAACGCCGCACTCAGCAATATTTCAGCTGTATGACAGCGACCTCTAAATAGTCGAATCTGGACCAAAAAATCTATCATTTTCTAGTGATTGACATCATGGACATCGATCCACGCGATTGGGATCGATGACATGCATCAACCAATTCAGCGAGCCCGATCCTGTTAGTCGCCTCTTACGATAAGCATGGGTTGCTGAAGACCGATTTTGCCCCGGATCTTCACGGGTTTCATGGTTTCAAGCACTGATGCGCAATAAGGTGACCACTTGCGAACCTCATGCCAACACGTCCCGCGCACATACTGGTCCACGTTGGCGGGAGATTGACGCAGCCGAATCTCTCTTTTGAATATTTTCAGAAAGGTCGTTCACATTGCTCGCTGTCTTCAGGCTGATGGAAAGAGAAATGTGTTCTTATGATCATTTTCGAATTTCTTCCAATTTCGTTTAAAATATATAAAAAATTAAGTCTTTAAGATCTCGTCTGCTCGATGCCTAGCTGCCGAACCACAGCGTTACAATAGTCTCGTAATTTCAACAGGCACGAATGCAATTAATAATTACTGTATCCTTAAATACTTTTATCGATCTCTTTTCATCATTGACATTTCAGTCGATTTAAAATAGGATTCAAATTTACAAATAATTCTTCCCCCTTCATTGCATGCATTGATTTTACCATAGGTACAAGGTCGCGGAATGGCGGAACAGTATCGATCCCAGGCACAATCTACAAAATCCTTTCTTAGGCTTTTCAAAATTGGCATCATCCCTCAACCTTCCATCCAGACCTTTTTTTGTCACGTGGTAATGTCAGAGCGTCCTGGATATGTCAACTAGGTCACATGACCTGCTGGAGCAATGACAGATTTCGTCTGGCCAGGCGGTAGTGGGGCTGTGCGCGGACATAACGGCACCAAACATCGCTAAAACAAGACAACGACCCATTATTAAATTAATAACCGTCTTCATCAGACTGTAATATGCTCATCACTGTTTTCACCATTGATTTAAGACGAAAATGAGATCCATTATGCCGGGGAAAAAACTGTTAATGTAAAATATAAGAAGCTGAGTAAGGCGGTGTTACGGAGCTGTAAGGTATGACGTCACAAGGACCATTAATCTGAAGCTGGGGTTATTGAGCCCCAGGAACCGACAACATGCTCTTATTTAAACATGTTTATTTTGCGGATGTGGGCAATTCTCGTATGCTTTCTCATTGTGATTGATGAATTAGTTTGTACCCAATATTCGTGGCATGGCTAAATTCAGAGGGCTTTTATGACCCCCCCGAATCTGGTTCATCCCTTCCCGGATAATCTGCCCCACTTCGTGATTCAAATAATGAATTTGGTCATGAGTTTCTCCAACAAGGCTTTTATTCGGCGTTCATCGCCGAAACAAAGCTATGGTGTAAACACCATTAGTCGTCCACCGAGTTTTGCTATGACGCTGGTCACGCAGACTTCAACGCCTCTGAATCCTCGTCACAGCATCGTTCACTGTGTTCCGTGGCATCCAGTTCAGAACCGAGAGGACGTGTCCCTTCTTTGGCTGAGCTAGAACCAGTCGCTTAAGGACGGATGTTTTCATTTCATTTAAAGCCTTTCTTTGCCGTGTATCTGGAACATTAAGGTCTAACATTACAATTCTGGGGAACAATGACTCACCGAAAGATCTGTATTCTAACGCTTGTGGGTTTTGTTGGTTTCTTTATGTATGGAAGGACAGTGGGGTGACCTAGTCACCATAGGCACAGGCGTCTATGCTTGTAAGATCAGGTGGTCAGGCTCGCTGACTTGGTCGATGCATGTCGTCGTATCCAAATTACTTGGATCGATGCTCATGATGTCAATCACTGGATTGTCAAGTCCAGACTCGAGTATTTACAGACCACCGTCATATAGCTGGAATATTGTCGCGTTTAACAACAAACAAACACCATAGGCATCAGACTTGCAGCCTTAAGTCGGTTGGTGGCGACAGAATCCGATCATGGTTGGTTCGAATCCCACATTTGCCCAGATTATGATTCTTGGTTTGTCAGCACCATGCTATTGGGTTTCACCATGGTGGGGATCGTTTACGACTTGCATAACTTCGTTCTTTCCTCTAATAATAACCTGACAAGCTTTGATATTACCGTAATACTGTTGATAGTGGTGTTAAACCCAACTCACTCACTCATGGACATATTCTTCAGTTGATGAGCGAACACATGGTACAGTAACGTTTTTCCGCAGTCCTTCAGTCCATCTACATTTCCGTGATATCCACCTATATATATCCGTCATATGCACCTACATGACCGTATGTCAGCGAGCCTGTAGGTATTATTCTGTCACACTGTCTGTTCATGTATGTATCGGGCGCTCGGGTAGCCTAGTGGTTAAAGCATTCGCTCGTCACGCCGAAGACCCGGGTTCGATTCCCGACATGGGTACAATGTGTGAAGCCCATTTCTGGTGTCCCACGCAGTGATATTGCTGGAATATTGCTAAAAGTGGCGTAAAACCATACTCACTCACTCACCCTCATGTATGTATCAAACCGTCACTAGATTGTCTGGTCCAGACTCGATTATTTACAGACCGCCGTCATATAGCTGAAATATTGTTGAGTTCGGCGTAAAACAACAAATAAACAAACAATTCGTCTGTGTGCCTGTCTGTCCATTTTCCAATCAGTCTCTGCATGAATGCTAACGGAAAAAAGTAAGTGTGCTTCATATTAAGTGTAAATATTCTGTTATTGAAAATGACAAGTTTTTTTATCATAACAAATTCATTGACAAAACTGATACCTGGCAACATGAGGCACAGCGACACGCCCGAATAGATGGGTGGTATCACAACTCAACTCAAGTCATTATCGGGTGTGACCACCATTTGCTTTGATGCAGGCGAGGCAGCAGTGGCGCAATGAAGACACCAGATGATTGAAAACAGCCTGGGGAATGCTGTTCCAAATGTCAACCAAAGATTGACCCAACTGAGCTAGCGTCACCGGCTGGTGTTCTATCTCATCCCAGACATTTTCTAGGCAGGGGGGCTGGAGAAAGAGCCGGCCATGGCAGTACAACAATGTTATGCTTCCTCAAAAATTTAGTTACAACACGTGCAACATGCAAAATGTGGGCGGGCATTTTCCTGCTGCAAAGTAAAATGTCGTCCGTACATTTGCACAAAGGGATGAAAATGATCTAGAACGATGTCGTCCCGGTAGCGTACGCCATTTAAATTACCATAAACAATGATAAGTTGTGTTCTCCCATGAGTTGTGATGCCACCCCGTACCGTTACATTTCCGACCCCAAAATGACGACGTTGAGTAACGCAAGCGTCGCTGAAACGTTCTCCTGGACGCCAGTTGACCCGTGCACAACGATCACAGCTGTTCAGATTGAACTTGGACTCCCATGTGAAGAGTACACTGTCCCAGTCTTGTCTTCTGAACCTCAGATGCTGTCTACACCAAGCTAGGCGTGCCTGACGGTGACGTGGAAGCAAGACTGGGCGTATCGTTGGACCGCGGGGCCGGATGTTGCGCTTCTTAAACCGGATGCCTACGGTTTTGACATAACGGGTCCGAGCTGTTAATGCGGCAGTTTGGTATCGATTCCGTAGATGAATATGCTTGTAATGTTGACGTGACGTCACAGGTGGACGACTGGCCCGTGGCAAGTCACGAATGTTGCCCTTCTGGAGATTACGTCTCCAAGTAGATGATATTATATTTCGATGAACATTAAAATGTCTGGTAACTTCGTTTTGTGCCTTTCTTGTATGCAGCATACCAACAGCGCGTAGATGCTAATTTTCAGCAAGCTGTGGCATTGAGTAAGCGTTATTTACGGTTAAACAAAAAATGTTTTTGCACCTGGATGCTGTTCACATTGAAAAACAAAAACAAAAAAACACGTGTGTGAGTATCATGCTTCCCAACAAACACGCAAACATCCAATTTGATGGGTTGTCTATTAACATGGGCAAATTGTGAATCACGACTTTAAAGTCGAGAAGATGTGTTGGTGAATTGAAGGATGTTTCATTTCCATTTATCTTTTTCCGTTAGTATATGAATCAATTCGTCTGTGGACCCGTGAAAATCCGCGCAGTGAATAGGTCTTCAGCAACCAATGCTCACCGTAAGAGGCGACTAACGGAATCGGTTTGGCAGTCTCGCTGACTTGGTTGATGCATGTCATCGCATCCCAATTGCGTGGATCGATGCTCATGATGTCAATCTCTGGATTGTCTGTTCAAGACTCGACTATTTACAGACTGCCGTCATATAGCTTGAATATTCCTGATGCGGTGTTAAACAACAAACAAACAAACAAACAATTCGTCTGTGTGCCTGTCTATCCATCTACCCATAAATCTGATACAATCCCTACCCTTTTTGTAGGTGTCTATGTATGTATAGCTATGGTCAATGTTACTCGTCCAAGCATTGATTAGACTCGCATAGATGTTTATCCTGCGCCACCAATGTATCATATAGTATTCAGCTACAATCTATCTACAGGAACTGAACGTACGTCTGGTTCTCGTGAGACATGTTATGAACAGGGGGTAATTTGGGCATTCTTTCAATGTCTGATTTTCATGTCACAAATACTGTTTATCATATAAGTCTTGTTCCATCTGACGTCTAGTCTGTCCCAGTCTATCTCCTTACACCCCCCCCCCCCCCCCCCCTCCCCATCACACGCACGCACGTTTACTACTCACAAGATGTTAAAGAACACCCTGTTAACCCAGCAGTGAATGGGTTTCCGGCGGTAGGATCAGATGGGAACGTGTCAGTTAACCTTTTGGCTTCGGTTGTATACTCCCCAGGGAGTTGAGAATGAAGTCGGGTGCATACTGATTCATTGACCGGGGTTATAATGTAGCGCTTTGAGCACACAAAAAGGGCGTGGATTTGCGCATTATGAATTTACACATATGATAAAAAATGAAAAAGACCTGGGTATTCTTTAACGTCTTTTGACTGTTTGAGTGGTATACATTTGCAGATAACACGTCCTTTATGTAACACAATTACTTTTCATTGTACTAACACCTGTATGCGACTTAACGAGTGAGAATATTTCATATTTAGGAGCTAAACATACTGTCAGGTCTTTGAAAGGCATTGGCGCACAGTGGAACTGAATATTTTTGAGCGTTGTTAACTTAAATGCAAACTAATCTTAAATTTGTATGACCTACCTTTTTTAAATGAAACAAGGAACTAAACGTGATAACCTTTTAAAACTATGAACATCTGTACTGAACAACAAAAATTCCTGTGACATTGAATAAGATTTAATGCAAATTTATGTTTTTTACCAAATCTGAAACAATTTCGGTTTGCAACAGATTAAAGACTCCTGTAAGTGTTCAAATTGTTTAATTTGCCACACTGACTTCAGAAAATGCGTGATTTCATAAAAAAAACCCCATGAAAATGTCAGTTTAAAAATCAATAGCGTGTGTGTCCACCTCTGGTTGCGATGCAAGCAACACATCTTCGTCTCATGGAATGGACCAGGCGTCGCACAAAGTCCTGTGGGATATCTGACCATATCTGCTGGAGCATGTTTCGAAGTTCCTGGAGTGTCTGTGGAACACGTGGTTGAAGTCGAAAGCGCCGATTCATCTCATCCCACATGTGCTAGATTGGTGAGAGATCAAAGGAGCGAGGTGGCCAAGGGATGACATTCACGTTGTTTTGTTGAAGAGAATCCTGAACAAGTCGAACAATATGAGGCCGGGCGTTGTCATGTTGAAAGGTAATGCCTAGGCCATGACGACGCAAAAACAGTAGAACAACAGGGCCGATGATCTCGTCGCGGTAGCGCTGTCTATTGAGATTTCCATCGACCACTATCAAACGGGTCCTCTGTCTTGCTGTAATCCCACCCCATACCATAACGCTGCCGCCCCCGAACCGATCTTCTTCCATGACACAATGATTGACGTAACGTTCACCTCGACGTCGGAACATTCGAACTTGTCCCCACTGCATGGCCGTCCAGCGTAGATGCAGTCTGCACCACTGTAGACGTGCTTCACGGTGGTTTCCTGTCAAAATGGGACGTCTGGTGGGTCTTCTGGCGACAATCCCTGTACATCTAAGGCGACGACGTACAGTTTGTGAAGATATTCGTCGAAGGCCAGGGATGCTTCTTGCAGTCACTGTTGCTGGCTGGAATCGATTTCGTAGGTGTGATGTTCGAATCCAGTTGTCTGATTATTGGTAACGCGTGGCCTGCCACTCCGAGGATGGTCTCTGACTGCATTCTGTTGCCAACGTTGCCATAAACACCAAATGGTGTTTCTGTGGACGTTAAATTGTCTTGCAACATCACGTTGACTCGATCCTGCTTCAAACATACCAATGGCTCGCAGACGCTCATTTTCGGACAGGCGTGGCATTTCGTAATGTTGAATAATTGCGTAATTTTGTTGTTTTTCTGAGTGGTTGTTGTCAGCACGATGCTAAACAATGCATATGGAATCCCGTTGACGCACATGTTCTTTATACCCATTCTTAGGTAGTGAAATGCATGGGGCTTGCATAAAAGTCAACTTTTGCATGGAATTTTTGCGTTTTTTGTGACTTGATTCCATACAGTACTACAATATTAAAAACCAAACTTTACTTGTTTGAAAAATACACTAAAACATTGGTGTCACAGGAACTTTTGTTGTTGAGTATATATATATTTCGGTTTCTCAACTACTTCATCCTAAATTCATAAGGACACTACGCGAAGCAATGCTATAAATAAGTTAAACTGCCATCAAGTACAGATCACTGCTCAATATTAAATCATATCTAACAACAAACATACCTCAATAAATAAAGTGGCATTTACGAAAATTGAGCCGTAATAATTTGAGATTAAATGTTGAGATTGGAAGACGAATACGATAGTATTCCTCATGTTGAGAAGTGTGTATGATGAAAATACGAAGTTTGTGCGAGATGAATATCGTGTGATGATGATGTATAAATACTTCTCTCGTCTGTGAAAACAATATTAACATCCATATAACACAGACTATCCAACAACTGAAAACTGATAGAATTTCTTTAAGGGACTATATTTGGCTATAGCTTTTGCAATGAGAAAACACCGATATAAGATAAGTACCCATGTATGCAGGATAACTTTTAAATAGCATTGCTGTGTAAGAAGATGGCCTTCATTGCTCATTGAATTAAGTTTCTCTGTCGTCATGACGTACATCAACATGCGCAACTTAAAAATAATTTAAAAACATTGGAACCGAATCTAGCATATAAACGTCTAAAACTACGAAGTCGGGCAGACTGTAAGGTGAGTCTGAGATTTCATAACGTGAGATATAACAAATGCCTTGTACAAATATATTGTTTTAATAATACCATTCTACAGACTGTCAATTATCATGAGATTGGCACATTTTAAAGTCTAAGATTTCTGTTATTTTTTTCCAATTTCTGGTAGAAGTCTGATCTTTAGAAATGTCAAGTCACCAATCAGGGGATGTCGATACCTGCAACACTAGATGCGAGAAAATAACGGTTTCGGTTTCACATTTACAGAAATCGCCTGAAGAAGATGCTGTTCTCAAAGGTCAAGGTTAGGCTAGAAAATGTTTCAAATGGGGTTCGAATATTTAATTTTGTTTTACCTTATGTTGACATGAATTCTGATTAAAAATGAAGAAAATTTCAAAACATACTAGTATATAAGACATATGGTGTTATCTAGACAAATACAAAACATGGCTGCCCGATCTCAACAACTGGATTTCTGATTTAGCAGGGCCTTACGGACGTTTACGTGTGAATGACCTTGGGTCTTCCGCTCAAGCCGGTTTGTTCACTCTCTCCATTTTGTTTTTCCCCGTCTAATTAATCCCTACCTCACTGTTTCCTGTTTGCACGTGCGTAATGACCTCATGACGTCATCATGGGTGACATGAAACATATTCTGACAGGCGGGAGTTTGACAACATGTTGCACGTGCAATCACGGGCAGACGAGGGGCCCAGTTGGGGTGGTTATGTTGACGCAAGGATAATGATTTATCATAACCAGGATATTACAAATAAATATTGGCAAGTCAAATGGAACTTCATAATGTTTCTTAAACATGTGCCGCTTTATAGTCAATGTTGAAATATATTATTTTATGTATTTAATGGGTTTTTTATGAATATTTTCCTCACGTTTCACCCAGGCAGATATCACTGATGATGCACGTGTTTTTAATGAATAAATCATCTTATTGACTTACTTCGCAGTTTCGCTTACTTGGCGGAAATATTTGTTCGGTTAAAGTGATGTTATCACGGACGGCTTTCTGAGAAATAATGCAGTGGGCTCCGTTTAACATAAACAGACACGCTTCTGCTTTCTTGGCCAGACCTATTTATTTTCTTGATTTGTGATTTTTGTCCCGTCAGTTTATCGAGAGGTGGAGAGAGAGAGAAAAAAATTCGGGGTTGATTAAGAAATATTTTCCGAAAAGGTTTTATTCTTCATACTTTTGAAACATAAAGGGTAAATGTTATGTCTTTTTTATATATAAACCCTGATAATTCATGCAGTAATTATATAATCATATGTATAATGCGTCAGTCATGGTGATCAGCTAATAGTGAGTGAGTGAGTGAGTATGGTTTTACGCCGATTTTAGCAATATTCCAGCAATAACACGGCGGGGGACACCAGAAATGGGCTTCACAAATTGTACCCATGTCGGGAATCGAACCCGGGTCTTCGGCGTGACGAGCGAACGCTTTAACCACCAGGCTACCCGACCGCCCCTGGTCAGCTAATATCGATTCTGGACTTTGATTGGTAAAGATAATGTGGCCTGACCAACCGATCCCCATTACATTCTGCTCTTGTGACAAGTATGAAGTACCGGCGACCTTTCCTGACAGTTACGCTGCGCTCTGTATAATATATCCCACCCGTGTTTCCTACCAACTAGAACAGAACAGAACAGAATTTATTCAATATGTTCTGAACCTGGCCTAAAGTACGGAAGTATTGTAGTAGAACTTTCTAAAATAAACACGTCTTTTAGATAAATATCATTTCTCATTACATACATATTTGTAGTATTTTAAAGACTGAAATCTTTAATTTAAATGCTCGCGCTAGACAAGGCTGTGTTCTGTCACCTTTACAGTTTATATTATACATAGATACACTTGTAAACGATATTGTAAACAGTGTGTTTTGTGGAGTTTTTAGTGATGAAGTCGTGAATGCATTATCCATACTTTTATTTACCGATGATGTCGCCATTTTAGCAAATAGTGTTATTAATTTACAGAAAAAAATGGTATCTTGGCAAAAATATTGTTCAAAATGGGAACTTACAATAAACAAAGATAAGACTAAAGTGGTTGTGTTCAAGAAAGGTGGCAAAGTTTCAAAATGTGAAAAATGGTTTGTTGGATCCGAAAAATTAGAAACTGTCTCTTATTACAAATACCTAGGAATAACGCTTTCATGCAAAACTACGTTCTCCAGAACATGCCATGTCCTTTGCAGACAAGCAGAAATATCCTATCAAGAAATGTATTGGCCGATTTAAAACGATACCTCCTGATGCACTATTTAAGATATTTGATTGTAAAATGCAACCAATTTTGCTTTATGGCGCAAAAATATGTGAAACCATTTACCAATACAACATAGAAAAGGTACAGTAAAGTACGGTTATAACGAACTCAAAGGGACTACTAATATTAGTTCGTTATAACCGTAGTTCGTTATAAGCATATATATAATATAACAACAGCATATATTCGGGACCAAAAAAGTCAGTTCGTTATATCCGTCAGTTCGTTATAAGCGTGTTCGTTATAACCGTAGTTTACTGTACATTCAAAATTCTGTAAATTTGTTCTCTGTGTAGGCTACCGTTCACCAAACAAGGCCATTCTCCCTGAATGTGGCAGATATCCATTACGAATAGATTATAAAACATTATATTTCATATTAGATAAGATTACTAAGACAACAAGAATCAAGTTATTCGAAACACTGCTACAACATGTTAAGGCGTTTAGACGATAATGGAGATGTAAACTGGACTCCGTCGGTTCGAGACTTGTTATTCAGATACGGGTATTCCTATGCTTGGATTTTTTAACATGTGGGAAACCGAGAACAATCTTGCAAAGACATTTACTTCTAAGAATTGACATCGTACATAGAAAAATATAAAGTTTTGATACATACTCGACATTTAAATCTAACATTGCACCCGAGTTCTATCTACAAATCATATCATCTCCGCCACTACGAAGATCCTTAACAACGTTCAGATGTGGTATCTTTATTTCAGATATTCAACTGCTTAGTAGATCAAACGTTAATGATATTAGTATAGCTATGTGCCAGTACTGTTTGAACTTGCAGGAAGGTGAATTTCATGTTTTATTTGAATGTCCTTTGTATGCAGAAGAAAGAAAGAAATATATTCCTAATGACTTTTCCAGTAACCCAAACCAACAAAAATGTGTACATCTTCTAAATACCCAAAATACAAACATAATTTTACGATTAGCTTTTTTTAAAATATAGTGTCAAAAGATAAATGCCTACAACTGCATACAATTGCATATAACTGACCCTAACAGGCGCCTTGTATATACATTTTGTAAAATGTCACTGTACCATTGGCCAAAATATACGAATAAAATGTGTCTGTCTGTTTGTATTTAGAAGACTATTCATGTTTTAGCTAAAAAAAGTTATTTTAATCGAAGCGAACTTTTCATTTCGTGAGGGTGAACAAACTATAGTTTCGAGCTATTCAATTATGTCTGGACTGGTCATTAATTAATTAATATTAATTTGATATTAATTAAAGTCAAACAAATGATAAATCTTTTGAAATCTTGAATGATACAGAAACAAATAGTTTACCAAAAATTGAAACAATTATTTCAGATGATTTATCTCTTTTAAAAAGTGAACTGCATAAACCCGATTTTTCAAAATTAAAATTCTTTAAAACATTATTTCTATTCTTATGGCACATTATACAAACATTATATCTGCTAATTTGACCCGTCTTTTTGCCGATGTTAACAAGATGAAAGAATGTGTTTTATAAACATGTAATTTAGTAAAGACTCTGAACCAATACAGTGAGTGGGTTGTGTCATGTTTGCGTTTGCGTGTAGTCCATTGTTTGTTGCCAGTGACCTTTAAAAAGTGGTGGGCTATCCTAGTGGTTAAAGTGTTCGCTCGTCACGCCGAAGACCCGGGTTCGATTCCCACTTGGGTACAATGTGTGAAGCCCATTTCTGGTGTCCTCTGCTGTGATGTTTCTGGAATATTGCTAAAAGCGGCAATACGTGCTAGCGATGATGAACATCACCGATATGCACACGTGTAAATGTTTTTGTTACTTAACGCCGCATTTATCAATATTCCATTATTATATTCCACTACTCAACTTTTGAAAGGCATAATCAGAAAGTCATTCTACATTTACCAGTCTGCACTTGACATGTTATGAGAATACGTTTTGTGTATGATGGAGAGATAAAGATATGCCTATTAAAATTGAAGTAGTATACTCCTTAAAAGAATTTAAAGAGCACCCGATTCTTTCCTATTACGATACTTTTTTTTGTCATGCCATGTCCCCATGACATACTAACTATCGTTATAGGAAAGAATCGGGTGTTCTGTAACAAGTATTATAAGTATTTCTAATTAACTTATACAAGTCGTATGATGCTTTGTTTGTTGTTTAACGCCGCACTCAGCAATATTCCAGCTATATCCGGGTTAGAACTGGTCTTCAACAACCCATGCTCGTCCCCCCGTGAAGATCCGGGTTAGAACCGGTCTTCAACAACCCATGCTCGTCCCCCCTTGAAGATCCGGGTTAGAACCGGTCTTCAACAACCCATGCTCGTCCCCCCTTGAAGATCCGGGTTAGAACCGGTCTTCAACAACCCATGCTTGTCTCCCCGGGAAGATCCGGGTTAGAACTGGTCTTCAGCAAACCCATGCTTGTCCCCCCGTGAAGATCCGGGTTAGAACCGGTCTTCAACAACCCATGCGTGTCTCCCCGGGAAGATCCGGGTTAGAACTGGTCTTCAGCAAACCGATGCTTGTCCCCCCGTGAAGATCCGGGTTAGAATTGATCTTCAGCAAACCCATGCTTGTCTCCCCGGGAAGATCCGGGTTAGAACTGGTCTTCAGCAAACCCATGCTTGTCTCCCCGAGAAGATCCAGGTTAGAATTGATCTTCAGCAACCCATGCGTGTCTCCCCTTGAAGATCCGGGTTAGAATTGATCTTCAGCAACCCATGCGTGTCTCCCCTTGAAGATCCGGGCTAGAACTGGTCTTCAACAACCCATGATCGTCCCCCGTGAAGATCCGGGTTAGAATTGATCTTCAGCGACCCATGCGTGTCTCCCCGTGAAGATCCCATGCTTGCTGTAAGAGGCGACTATGCTTGTCGTAAGAGGCGCCAAACGGGATCGGGTGGTCAGGCTCGCTGACTTGGTTGATGCATGTCATCGTAGCCCAGTTGCGTGAATCGATGCTCACGACATCAATCACTGGATTGTCTATTATTTACAGACAGTCGCCATTTAGCTGGAACATTGCTGAGTGCGGCGAAAACAAAAGCAAACAAGCAAACAAACACACTGAACTCTCATACTTTTGAAACAAAAATATGAAAATGTTATTTAGTTTTTTTCTCGCGTGAATGAGTACAGTTTTGCGCCGCTAGAAATATTCAAGCACGGCGGGTAACACCAGACATGGTGTGGAATCAAACCCGGGCCTTCGGCGTGACGCGCGAACGCTTTAACCAGTAGGCCACCCACCGCCCCGTCTTTTCTGTAGAGGTAAATGCCATATAAATCTTCCCTAGCAACAAATAACTTCCCTTGTTTCCAACTGTGCAAAATCCAAGACATAATATGGAAGGCGAACAACGTTTTTTGTATGCGTATTTTCCCCCCTAGAATATGATATATATTTTTTTATCATGGTGTGTCCGTTATCTTTCCCGGCGATAGGAGCAAGCAGTCGTTCTCTGATCGGAGTTATAGTTTAGATTGGAAATGAATTAGGATGTTTACAAATTGACGTGCAATTGTAGACGGTGATTGTACACGCATGGAAACGTTAATCACGTGCTCATGACAGATTAACTGTAGTCACATAAACGGGTGTTCTTTACCTTGTTTGAGGCGTATAAATGCTGCGAGGAAACAAGCTTATTTCAAAGTTTAAGCATATAAAAGTTTTTTGATTACTAATTTATGTGATTAGTGCAGTGGAAAATATTTATGAAAGTCCCCTTTGTTTACACTTATGCTTGAACTAATAAAAAAAATTACTTTATTCGTTAATACTTCTGTTTGATTAAGTAAAACATAATTGCGTTAAATTTGTTGGAAACAGTTGCATTTATAAATTAATAATACACCATTGTTGTCTTACCTTTCATACGATTTGCCTAACCACCAGCCTACTCGTACATTTAATTGAAATTATGTGTTAAATATTTAATATTTTGTTGTGTATCAATTTCAGCGTCAATGGTGGAGTAATCACTGAATTTCGCACATATGCCACGAAATACGCAAGCTGATCTAATTCTGATAAAAGCCGTTAAGCTCCCTCTCATTGCGCAACGTGCGGAAAAAAATGTCGCGCGCACCGTCTGACAAATATTTAGCATGTGCCGGCTCATACGGCCATCTTGCTCCTGCACGATCGTTATTTCTGCAAACATTGATCGAATTTCGACTCGAAGGCGGTCATTGACACATGAGAGCTTATGCCGTTATCAAAGTGAACGAAGCACCCTACAAATACCCACGCGCTGTTGTGAGTTCGCGGTGACCTAGAGCGATCGGGTCAGTCAGCATGACCCGCGAATCTGCAGGTCGTGTACTCGGGTTGTCGAGAACGTATATGTCACCGTGTTTATCGATTGAGTCACGAATAATAAGGCATCATAGCTACAAGTTGTCAAATAGACATAATTACATACAGCTGGTCCTTTCGCTTGTGTAACTGAAAATCAATTGGTCGCGAGAGGGAGAGAGACAGATGTTGGAAGACGAGTGCATGGAAGTTTTTTCAGCTGCTATCGAAACGTTCGCCATTGTAGCTTGGATGATGTACCAACGGGAAATAACAGCTACGTTTATAGTAAACACGGATGCCTGTTGCATGAGAATTTGTGCGTTAAGTATTTCGAAATTATTTTTTTAAATATTGAAATAATTCGTCTTGCGTCAACATCTGTATTATTACCCGCTGGGAGTTAGAACTTTTTTACCATTGGTATTAATAATCAAAATTAACCTCCGCACGAGAAAGCATTAACTTTCATCGGCCCCATATAGTTAAGCATGACAACATGGCACGGTGCATGTCCACGAAAAGGCTTGAAACGTTCCTGACACCGCTAAATTCTTTTAATCGATAAGATTTTCTTCTAGTTGTTTTAAATTTTGTTTACGGGAGTTTTCGCTTACAATCGAGGTGTCCGTTTTAGCGAGAGTAAGCACACACTCGAAGAAAATAAACAGGGTCGTCGGCCATAGTTTGTTGTTAAACGCCACACTCAGCAATATTCCATCTATATGACGGCTGTCTCTAAATAATCAGCCTGGACCAGACAATCCAGTGATTGATAATATGAGCACCTATCTACACCGTGACACGTAATCCACCAAGTCGCCGAGCCTGACTACCCTTGTCATTAAGTCACCTCTTACGACCAGCATAAGTTGCTGAGGATCAGTTCTAACCAGGACTCCCCTGGGGCAGCCATGGGATTGATCCATTAAGATAAGGAGAACCACTAGGAGAGGCCACACAATATATATTTCCTGGTGGTTATTCTCTGATGAGATTCGGGGCGGTCGGGTAGTCTGGTGGTTAAAGCGTTCTCTCGTCACGCTGAAAACCCGGGTTCGATTCCCGACATGGGTACAATGTGTGAAGCCCATTTCTGGTGCTATATTGCTAAAAGCGGCGTAAAATCAAACTCACTCACTCACTCTGATGAGATTCCGGGCTAGAATTGGTCTACTGCAACCCGTGCCTATCGTTAGAGGCGAGTAACGGGAGCGGGTGGTCAGGCTCGCTGACTTTGTTGATGACCCGTGAAGGTCCGGGTTGAATAGCAACCCATGCTTGTCGTAAGAGGTGCGAACGGGAGCGGGTGGTAAGGCTTGTTTCCACAGTTCCCAATGACCAATATGGAAGAAACTGTGTTTCATATATTATTCTAAACACAAACACACTTGCACTAAGTGGCTGAGGGTAACTATAGGGACATGGAGAGAGGGACACCCAAAATGAGTTTTACAAATCGACCATCTGGGGCATCGAGTCCAGGGCTATGGCGTGAGGGGCATGTGTTTGAATCCAAAGCTTCATGCATTCAGATCACCTCGGCGGCACTCGGATGTGTCCGGTACGGTTTTCGTCGCAAGTCCCATGCATTGCGGCATCTTTCACGTGAGTTACGTGTGTAGATGGATTATGTCCCGTCTGCACGCGGTATGCAGCGCGGGTCACCATTGTGTGCGTGGATGTTTGCGGTTGCGGTGTGAACAATGCTGAAATAGTCAGTACCGTTACCGCCCATCCCATCTGACGGGGAAATAGTTGTGGCGAACCGCAAAATGACACCCTGGGGTGTGCGGGTTTTAACCGCAGAGATACGACCACTTAATCGCTACTTCCCGTGGCATGCCGATAAGAATACCAGTTGGGTGTGAAAGTCACTGGAAAACCGCAGTCAGCCGGGGCTCGTCACTTGAATTTATTACCACACAACCTTGTCTCCCTCCACAGTCTAAAAACTTCAAGGTGACTTGTTCAATTTTAGGAAAATTTCAGTCCAATTGTGAACTTAATCATCATGACATCTTGGTCATATTATATATTACATAAAATATGTATCATACATCAAACAAGTCAGCGAGCCTGACCACTCGATCTCGTTAGTCGCTTCTTACCACAAGCATGGGTTGCTGGAGACCAATTCTACCCCGGATCTTCACGGGCCTTTTCAGACTGGTAACATCAACACGCCGGATAGAAAGCAGTGTATTTAGAGCGGACGTCCCATGACTGACGTGATAGTAAAAAATGGTATGATGGCATTAGTAGGATTTGTAGATGCAGCAATAGCTGTGGTACTAGCGTTGGTAGTAGCAGTGACAACAGTTACGTTGTAGAAATAGTTGTTACAGTTGCAGTAAAGTTGGAAAAACATAACGTAGTAGTAGTAGTATGTTTGTTTGTTTGTTGTTTAACGCCGCACTCGGCAATATTCCAGCAATATGACGGCGGGCTGTAAATAATCAAGTCTGGACCAGACAAGAAGAAACTGAGAACAAATACTACGGAATGTCTTGAGGAAATTACTATAAAATACAGTAAAGTACGGTTATAACGAACTCAAAGGGACTACTAATTTTAGTTCGTTATAACCGTAGTTCGTTAAAAGCATATATACAGCATAACTACAGCAAATAGTCGGGACCAAAAAGTAAGTTCGCTATATCCGTCAGTTCGTTATAAGCGTGTTCGTTATAACCGTAGTTTACTGTAGTTTGTCTTCAATATACATGTCATTGCTGATAAAATGCCGACGCAGCTTCGAATATCTTCCTTTTTAGCTCATTGCAAATACAGTTTGACGTAAAAGTTACCAATCCCCTTACATCGGCATCTGACGACAGACACGGAGGGGTGTCTACTTATGGCGACGCGCTGCGAGGAGGTCGCGCAATAACAGCATGTTTCAGACAAAGGAGATGAGCCCCTAACGGGGTTATTGAAGACACCTGGGATGTGTGTTATCTGAAACTATGCAGGCTGTCATCTCTGTCTGGCGTGAAGCCGCTTCAAATGGAATTATCCTAGTCATAACCAGGTTACCTTATAGCGTGGAAGGTCAAAGGTGTTTCGGAAAGACGAGTGATCTAAAACCATGCCCAACAATCACCGTCTGAGACCAATCCCCTTTTAAATCCGACTGGATTCTTTTTTGAATAATATTCCGCAATTGCGCCTTCAGGATTGGGTAATATACTACTCAAAAGAAGTTAAGGACACCCGATTCTTTCATATTACTATAGTCCATCTGTCGTGGCATCTGTGATATATAGTAAAGTGAAAAATACCATGCTTATTAACTATAGTCATATGAAATAACCGGGTGTCCTTAACTTCTTTTGGGTGGTATAATGACTCAACTGCAGTGATCGGGGGTTGCGGGGTGGGGTGGAGTGTGGGGGGAGGGTTGTGGTAGGGGGGTGGGTGTGTGGGGTGTGTGAACACTTACGCCTTGGTACCAAGTGTGTTTGTTGTTCAACGCCGCACCTTAGCAATATTCCTGTGAATGACATCATGAGCATCGATCGACACAGTTGTACATGTAATATGATGACATACATCAACCAAGTCAGCGAGCCTGACCACCCGATCTCGTTAGTCGAAGAGAAGCTTGCAGAAGATCAATACACAGAGACCAGGATACCAAGGATGGTGTTGTCAGTGAGGGTGATTTTTCGGGTGTATGTCAAACTTAAAGGTTTGTTGGTGAATAAAAATGAATTGTTCTTTTGTTGAAAATACCCAAACGTCTAAATTGTTGCGTTTATTGGTGAATAGTTTGTTCTAAATACCCCCCCCAAAAAAACCAACAAAAAAAACCAAAAAAAACAACAACAACAAAACAAAAAACAAACAAACAAAAACAAAAACGAAAAGACCCAAACCCAAAACAACAAAAACAACAACCAAAAGACTCAATCAAAATGCATGCTCCCTCAGTGAATGCCACTGGAAGAATAGGTCATATTATCAATGTTACCCGTGCTTTCCACTGAGCTCAAATTCAGAATATGTTTTGTGTACTTGTATTTAATGAGAAAACCAACAACCAAACTACAAGACCTTCAAATCATTCTTTTCCATGCAGCATCTTCTCTCTCTTGATTCCATGGAGATGTATTGGTCGCCAAAACACGATTTCTTCTCTGACGGGAACCTTTTCTCTGCCGGGGGCACGGGTGGCCTAATCGTCTAAGGCGCCGCGATTCGCTGTGCAGAGTTGCGTCCCTTGGACACGCCAGAAACCTATGATTGTGGGTTTTAATCCCGGTTCGCCTCGATTATGTTTCTAGATTTGTCAGCACCATACCCGTGCTCGTGGGTTTCTCCAAAGAGGTAAACGTCTGAGACCTGCATCACTTCGGGCTTTCCTCCCACATTAAGCTGACACGCCGATATAACTGGAATACAGTTAAACGCGGCGTTAAACCCAACTCACTCACTCACTCACTCACTTTTCTCTGCGTATGTGTATCGCACTCAAGGGCGTAATGAGTGAGTGAGTGAGTGAGTTGGTCTGAATGCCGATTTCGTTGTACCGAGGCCATGTAGCTTCAGGAGACCACACGAATGGACTTCATATCGTGTTCCCAAATCTGGAAATGAACTTCGGAGCGGAGCAAATTTGCAAACCAGTACATGCTACTCCGTCGTGTCCAGATGAGCTGATTTTGTTAACTGAAACGCTTTATATACTGCTAGAAACGTTAAATACCACGCGATTCTGATTAACTGTAGTGATAAGAAAGAATCGGGTGATCCTAAACGTTTGTGGGTAGTATATCTCATCTATATCTTGATCCATGTCACTCAATCACTCACTCACTCACTCACGCTGACTTAAAGAATGCAGACGGCCTCCTTGGTCGAGTAGATAGAGCGTCTGCCTGGAGGCCGCCTCTGTGGTCCAGTAGATAGAGCGTCTGCCCGGAGGCCGCCTCCGTGGACCAGTAGATAGAGCGTCTGCCCGGAGACCGCCTCCGTGGTCCAGCAGATAGAGCGTCTGCCCGGAGACCGCCTCCGTGGTCCAGTAGATAGAGCGTCTGCCCGGAGACCGCCTCCGTGGTCTTGTGAACAGAGCGTCTGCCCGGAGTCCGCCTCCGTGGTCTTGTGGATAGAGTGTCTGCCCGGAGACCGCCTCCGTGGTCCAGTAGACAGAGCGTCTGCCCGGAGACCGCCTCCGTGGTCTTGTGGATAGAGCGTCAGCCCGGAGACCGCCTCCGTGGTCCAGTAGATAGAGCGTCTGCCCGGAGACCGCCTCCGTGGTCTTGGGGACAGAGCATCTGCCCGGCTCCGCCTCCGTGGTCTTGTGGACAGAGCGTCTTTCCGGAGACCGCCTCCGTGGTCCAGTAGATAGAGCGTCTGCCCGGAGGCCGCCTCCGTGGTCCAGTAGATAGAGCGTCTGCCCGGAGACCGCCTCCGTGGTCTTGTGGACAGAGCGTCAGCCCGGAGACCGCCTCCGTGGTCCAGTAGATAGAGCGTCTGCCCGGAGGCCGCCTCCGTGGTCCAGTAGATAGAGCGTCTGCCCGGAGGCCGCCTCCGTGGTCGAGTAGATAGAGCGTCAGCCCGGAGACCGCCTCCGTGGTCCAGTAGATAGAGCGTCTGCCCGGAGGCCGCCTCCGTGGTCCAGTAGATAGAGCGTCTGCCCGGAGACCGCCTCTGTGGTCCAGTAGATAGAGCGTCTTCCCAGAGACCGCCTCTGTGGTCTTGTGGACAGAGCGTCTTCCCAGAGACCGCCTCTGTGGTCTTGTGGACAGAGCGTCTGCCCAGAGACCGCCTCCGTGGTCTTGTGGATAGAGCGTCTTCCCAGAGACCGCCTCCGTGGTCTTGTGGATAGAGCGTCTTCCCAGAGACCGCCTCTGTGGTCTTGTGGACAGAGCGTCTGCCCGGCGGCCCCCTTTGGTCGAGTAGATAGAGCGTCTGCCCGGAGACCGCCTCCGTGGTCTTGTGGATAGAGCGTCTGCCCGGAGACCGCCTCCGTGGTCCAGCAGATAGAGCGTCTGCCCGGAGACCGCCTCCGTGGTCCAGTAGATAGAGCGTCTGCCCGGAGGCCGCCTCCGTGGTCTTGTGGATAGAGCGTCTGCCCGGAGACCGCCTCCGTGGTCCAGTAGATAGATCGTCTGCCCGGAGACCGCCTCCGTGGTCTTGTGGATAGAGCGTCTGCCCGGAGACCGCCTCCGTGGTCCAGTAGATATAGCGTCTGCCCGGAGACCGCCTCCGTGGTCTTGTGGATAGAGCGTCTGCCCGGAGGCCGCCTCCGTGGTCTTGTGGATAGAGCGTCAGACCGGAGACCGCCTCCGTGGTCTTGTGGATAGAGCGTCTGCCCGGAGACCGCCTCCGTGGTCTTGTGGATAGAGCGTCAGCCCGGAGACCGCCTTCGTGGTCTTGTGGATAGAGCGTCAGCCCGTTGACCGCCTTCGTGGTCTTGTGGACAGACCGTCTGCCCGGAGAGCGGAAGGTCGGTGGTTCGATCACCCGGCCGCGTCAGAAAAAGATGGCATTTGTTGTTACCCTGCCTGACATTCGGCATTAAGGGCATAAAACAAGGACAGTTCAGCTCGGTGTCAGTACAATGTGTCTGAGTGGGGTGTCCATGTTAAACTGCGGCATGGTATTTCAGTGGGCAAGAACTATACAACCTGGCATTTGTCTGGTCTAGTACCAGCAGATGTACGCACGCATGCACGCATGCACACACGCATGCAAACAGCTATATGAGTGCAATAATCGTAAACGCGACGTTAAACCTCATTTCACCTCACCTCTCCTATAATAACGCTCACTACACATTGAACAGTTACCGCCATGTTAGCGTGTATTTCAGTATGAGCATTAAAAACGGATGCAAAAAAGGGACATTTATAATCTAACACACGCACGCCTAAACGTGATATATGCTCAAGCAAACGGTCAATTTTTTGCCCTGATTTGAAATTTGCGTGACGTTCAGTGTGAATAGGTCCGATTTAAATATGGTCGAAACACAAAGGGAGGTAACTCTCGCCACAAATACCCAACGATGACAGATGATCATTCTTTGTAGGCGTGAAGACTACGCCAGTGTCCTTAATTTTTACAAGGAAAATGTCAATATCAATTGCTATAAACCTTAATTAGAAATGCATTGCGTAGCAGAGCTTTGATGATAATTCAATTGTGATGTATTGATGCCGTGGCTATAAACGTCGTCACCAACGAGCTGAACTGTTAATGGCTTCCACGGGACCGTGCCGCAGAGGTGTGAATATGGAGGGGGTCGTATAAAAAGGTTTTTAGGCTTTTAGAAAAATGAAACCCGTTTTATGAGTTTGAATTTGAATCGCCCTCAGCACGAGATAGGTTAGGGGGTCAGGAATTCAGACGATTTGGAAGCAGTGCTCGGTTCGTGGTTGAAACCAACCAGATTGTCGGAACGCCAGCTTTGATTGATAGGGAGGATGGGCGCGGTTGTAGCGGGGTCGTTTGTATTGTTTACTGGGTGACTTGGAGGTAGTTTTCAGGACTGTTTTGAATTTAAGAGAACATTAGACAGATGATATTAGATGGAGGAATTGATTTGGAGTATTTTATTCGGTCTCATTATGGTAGTCATGGCAAGCTAATACCAATTTAAAGAGTTTTTGTGGAAATTATTTCATCAAATATGCTAATCGTTTCGTAATGTACTGCAAATTGTTAAGATATTTCTAGGAAATGTTCTCTCGTACCAATACTTCCTGTCACCTTTATTAACAAGGTGGGCTAAAGGATGACCCATTTCACACCACGACGATATGACGTAAATGTGTAATATTTTTATTCATTATTTAAGAACAAGATGCTCGTGCGTCCAGCTACAACCGACGCCGTATAATTGGCAGGATTTCACGGATTTGTTTGTTTAACGCCGCACTCAGCAATATTCCTGCATTCTGACGGCGGTCTGTAAAAAAATCGAGTTTGGACTAGACAATCCAGTGATTGACATCATGAGCATCCATCCACGCAATTGGGATACGATGACATGCATCAACCAAGTCAGCGAGCCTGACCACCCGCTCCCGTTAGTCGCCTCTTACGACAAGCATTGTCACATTTTACGGCAAGCATGGGTTGCAGAAGGCATATTCTAAACCGGATCTTCACGGGTCTTTCACGGATTGATGGGAGGTGCAGGGGTCTTGTGGTTCGCTTGTCACGCCCTCCCCTCGGGTTCGTTTCCTACATGGGTCAAGTGTGTGAATTCTTAGTGTCCCCCGCCGTGTTGACAAACATTTTGTCCTAATAATAAAGTTATGTATAAGGTTAATTTGTGTACACAAAGCGAGTTACTTTTCGTATCCTCTCTTATAAATATAATAACGAGTACTCTGTGCCTGTCTTAAATATCGTCATCTCGAACCCCGGTTAGAATGGGTCTTCAGCAATCCATGCTTGTCGTAAGAGGCGACTGGCGGAGTCGGGTGATCTGGCTCAATGATTCGGTCGATGGATGTCATCGTATCCCAGTTGCGTAGATCGATGCCATGACATCAGTCTTTGGATTGTCTGGCCCAGACTCAACTATTTACAGGCCGCTGTCTTATGGCTGGAATAGTGCTGAGTGCGACGTTAAACTACAAAGAACCAATCAAAACTTAAATCTCAAAGAAGAATTCAACCAAGTGTACATTTGCACTAGACTGACACAAACATTTGATGAACAAATTAAATTAGCCTTAAAAAATTCAATTCATCTGTTTTCACAAAAACGATAAATGTTCCATTAATCTTGATAATATTATTAAATAGAACATTCAGAAAATATCGAGTGTTTCCGCCCATGCGAATGGCAACAACACCAGTGAAGATCCGGGATATAATTGGACACTGTAATCTTCAGCAACCCATGCTTGTCGTAAAATGGCGACTAACGGGATCGGGTGGTCAGGCTCGCTGACGTGGTTAATGCATGTCATCGTGTCCCAAATGTGTGGATCGATGCTCATGATGTCATCCACTGGATTGTCTGGTCCAGACTCGATTATTTACAGATCATGTAGCTGGAATATTACTGAGTGCGGCGTTAAACAAAAAACACATAGACAAACAAACTTGATAATAGAATCAAATAGAACATTCAGAAAATATCGGGCGTTTCCGCCCATACGAATGGTAAGAGCTACCGTTCCCGTCTCACCGTGTTAGGGTATGGCGTATGTTTCAGGTACATATAATATTGTTGTACTGCAAAATGATGGACATCACACGTTTCTGATAACTACATTGAAGCTATAATTACAGGAAGGATGTTCACCAGACGGAAACGAGTTATCTATAGTACACCATCCTCGCGCTGAATGGAAATAGCCCAGTATCTAAAAAACAATGAATGTTATGTTAGTACTCCGAAAAAAACCCAGGTATACCACAAACTTGTACCTCACAGTGGTGCTACCTTGTTAGGATATGCTTGAAATGGTATGTCAGTTTTGTCACTGCACGTCAGCTTACTCATGTTGGAGGAAGGTGCAAAGTGATGTGCGCTTTGTTGAATATGAAAGTTGAGTTTCAACGCCGCTTTTAACAGTATTCCAGTTGTATCACGGTGTGTCGGCGTGTGGGGTGGAAAGCCTGAAGTGATGCAGGCCTCAGACTTTGGTGAAACCCACAAACATGGGCATGGTGCTGATAAACAAATGGGGATTCGAACTCACAATCATAGGTTCCTGGCGTGTCCAAGGGACGCGACTCTAAACAACGAAGTCAACGCCAGAGAATAATCAGTCTAAAAGGAAAATGGAACCACGAGAACGGGATTCCAGTGACAAACACGGATCATAATCAGAGCGAATGGGATACTTACCCATCCGGATTCTGAGTGAGTGAGTGAGTGAGTGAGTGAGTGAGTGAGTTGGGTTTAACGCCGCTTTTAACAGTATTCCAGTTATATCACGGCGTGTCAGCTTAATGTGGGAGGAAAGCCTGAAGTGATGCAGGTCTCAAACGTTTACCACTTCGGTGAAACCCACAAGCACGGGTATGGTGCTGACAAACCTAGAAACATAATGGGGGCGAACCGGGATTCGAACCCACAATCAGATGTTTCTGGCGTGCCCAAGGGACGCAACTCTGCACAGCGAATCGCGGCGCCTTAGACGCTTTGGCCCACCCGTGTCCCCGATTCTGAAGTGGATAGGGTGGCCTAGTGGTTACAGCGCTCACTCGTCACAGCAATGGCCCTGTTTTGCTTCCCAGCATTTGAAGGTGCTCATAATAAAACTCACACACTCACTCTTCACTTAGGGCCGTGAAGTAGCCTAGTGGTCGGAGAGTCGATTGGGTTCGAATTCCTATACGGGTAAGTTGCGGAAGCCCCTTCCCGGGGTCCCCCAGTCGTAATATGGCTGGATTTGATCCGATCTATTGTCTAGGCCTCGAGATTAGGATTCTGGCCAGTCGAGGTCACATCGTACACGAGTTTCAAGAGATGGGTAAACTTGGCGATGTGGTAGAATAGTGTTTAAAGCGTTAACTTGTTGTGCCGAAGGCCTGGGTTCGATTCCCCACATCGGTAAAATGTGTGAAGCCCATTTCCGTGATATTGCTGGACTGTTGCTAAAAGCGGCGTAAAACCACATTCACTCACTCACTCACTCACCCACCTTTCACTGATATGACCGAAAAAAGGAATCACCAATACTCACATATCCACGTAATTAAGCGTTGACAATAAAATCAGACCTTTTCGAGTTATCTCCCTTGATATAGTTACACCCCGCGAATTTCAATTTGTTTCGCGCCGACACTGCACTGTTTTGGGTGGTTATAGTAATTCCTTCATCATCCTGGAAATACGAGTGCCATTCTCTATGATACAAAGCCCACTGTTGGCGTCCCTCGGCATGACATTGGTATACTATTACTAAATGCGGCGTAAAACCAAACTCACGACACATGGTAGTCCGGACGAAACTAAACATGATTCAAAGCCCCACTAACATATCGACTTTATGGTGTGTGCCGGTAGCAGCCTCGATCATATTGCTGGTCAATAGAGTTACCGAAAAAAAATGCAATGTAACTTTTGAAACGTTCCCCAAAGTAGGTTCCATATACAAAGTGACAGTGGAAAGCATTCAGCTAACACGTGGGGCTTCAATTAAAAGATTTGCTGCAATGAATATTTTGTTGATGGATGAAAGAGGAGCCTTCAGGGAGACACTTATTCAGCAGCAGCTACCACCAGAGGTCCATTGAGAACGCCAGCATTGAGAAACAGTCGTTAGGAGATTACGATCTCTTTATGTTTTATTTTGTTTTGATTTTATCAGCATCCAGTCGATTGATCTGCTTATTGGCGAGAAGGGTGACATTGGGCTTGTGTGCCGGAGCGATGGCGGCGATGTTAGAGCGGTTCAAACAAGTGTTCTTGTCGATGCTTTGATGTAGGCTAACATATTTGCATACGCCCTTTTTGCGCATCTCCTTAACATCCGAATGGTTATGTTAAGGGCACTATTAGAGAACCCTGGTCACGATATTAACGCACATGCCCTAATCGTCGACAGACCAATACTATCCCCCTGATAACATGTCGTGTACATGACATGGCACTTGTCTGGGTGGTTCAAATGAAATGGTTTACAGCGTTGAAATTTGTTACTATGGCAATAGTTTTGGTTATGTTTCGTATCTATCTTTCTCTTAGGTTCTTACACGTTTCGGTAATATTCCAGTGCAGTTACGTGAAGGCCAAGATGTCAAGGTTTGGGTGGGGCGTACATGCTTCTGAATATTCCCAAACAGCATTTGGCAAGTGACCCAACCTACCCACGTGAACAGCAGCACGAAGGAAGGCCACGTGCTGCCCCCTCGGGACCCGCTAGTGAGACGTTGTATAAGGCTCCTGCATATCTATGCTACTCTAAAGAAGCTAAGGACCAAGCAAATATTACCGTAGTGGCATTATATAAAAGAATCGGTGGTCCTTAACTTTTGTTGAGTAGTTTATGGCATACTGACATCTTGTGTTGCATGTATGGATGATAAGAGGAACATCAACTCACACATTAAAATGGTGTAGCTTTTATCTAGGGTGAGTGAGGTGAGTTTTATGTCGCGCTCGGCAATATCCCAGGCCTGTCGCAGCGTGTGGCGGGTCGGGGAGTACTGGGCACGGGACTCACGCGATCATGTAGGAATCGAACTCAATACAGACCTCATTAAGTTTAGTTAAAACAACGGCAGTGAAGGCGGTCACAGGGTTGAGGTCCGGTAACCTTCCCTGTGTGTGTTGGCCTGGTCGCCTTGATGGCGGTCGCGGGGTTTACGTCCAGTAACCGTCTATGTATGTTTTGGCTTGGCTGCAGTGAAGGCGGTCATGTGGTTTGAGGTCCAGTAACCATCTATGTGTGTGTTGGTCTGGCCGCAGTGAAGGCGGTCATGGGGTTTGAGGTCCAGTAACAATCTATGTGTGTGTTGGTCTGGCTGCAGTGAAGGCGGTCATGGGGTTTACGTCCAGTAACCGTCTATGTATGTTTTGGCTTGGCTGCAGTGAAGGCGGTCATGTGGTTTGAGGTCCAGTAACCATCTATGTGTGTGTTGGTCTGGCCGCAGTGAAGGCGGTCATGGGGTTTGAGGTCCAGTAACAATCTATGTGTGTGTTGGCCTGGCTGCTTTGAAGGCGGTGGCGGGGTTTGAGGTCCAGTAACAATCTATGTGTGTGTTGGTCTGGCTGCAGTGAAGGCGGTCATGGGGTTTACGTCCAGTAACCGTCTATGTATGTTTTGGCTTGGCTGCAGTGAAGGCGGTCATGTGGTTTGAGGTCCAGTAACCATCTATGTGTGTGTTGGCCTGGCTGCGGTGAAGGCGGTCATGGGGTTTGAGGTCCGGTAACCGTCTATGTGTGTGTTGGCCTGGCCGCAGTGAAGGCGGTCATGGAGTTTGAGGTCCAGTAACCATCTATGTGTGTGTTGGTCTGGCTGCAGTGAAGGCGGTCATGGGGTTTGAGGTCCAGTAACCGTCTATGTGTGTGTTGGCCTGGCCGCAGTGAAGGCGGTCATGGAGTTTGAGGTCCGGTAACCGTCTATGTGTGTGTTGGCCTGGCTGCAGTGAAGGCGGTCATGGAGTTTGAGGTCCGGTAACCGTCTATGTGTGTGTTGGCCTGGCCGCAGTGAAGGCGGTCATGGAGTTTGAGGTCCAGTAACCATCTATGTGTGTGTTGGCCTGGCCACAGTGAAGGCGGTCATGGGGTTTGAGGTCCAGTAACCGTCTATGTGTATGTTGGCCTGGCTGCAGTGAAGGCGGTCATGGGGTTTGAGGTCCAGTAACCATCTATGTGTGTGTTGGCCTGGCCGCAGTGAAGGCGGTGGCGGGGTTTGAGGTCCGGTAACCATCTATGTGTGTGTTGGCCTGGCCGCAGTGAAGGCGGTCATGGGGTTTGAGGTCCAGTAACCATCTATGTGTGTGTTGGCCTGGCTGCGGTGAAGGCGGTCATGGGGTTTGAGGTCCGGTAACCGTCTATGTGTGTGTTGGCCTGGCTGCAGTGAAGGCGGTAGCGGGTTTGAGGTCCAGTAACCATCTATGTGTGTGTTGGCCTGGCCGCAGTGAAGGCGGTCATGGGGTTTGAGGTCCAGTAACCATCTATGTGTGTGTTGGTCTGGCTGCAGTGAAGGCGGTCATGGGGTTTGAGGTCCAGTAACCATCTATGTGTGTGTTGGCCTGGCCGCAGTGAAGGCGGTCATGGGGTTTGAGGTCCAGTAACCGTCTATATGTGTGTCGGCCTGGCTGCAGTGAAGGCGGTCATGGGGTTTGAGGTCCAGTAACCGTCTATGTGTGTGTTGGCCTGGCTGCAGTGAAGGCGGTGGCGGGGTTTGAGGTCCAGTAACCGTCTATGTGAGTGTTGACTTGGCTGCAGTGAAGGCGGACATGGGGTTTGAGGTCCAGTAACCATCTATGTGTCTGTTGGCCTGGCCGCAGTGAAGGCGGTCATGGGGTTTGAGGTCCAGTAACCGTCTATGTGTATGTTGGCCTGGCCGCAGTGAAGGCGGTCAGGGGGTTTGGGGTCCAGTCACCATCTATGTGTGTGTTGGCCTGGCCGCAATGAAAGCGGTCATGGGTTTTGAGGTCCAGTAACCGTCTATGTGTGTGTTGGCCTGGCCGCAGTGAAGACGGTCAGGGGGTTTGAGGTCCAGTAACCGTCTATGTGTGTGTTGGCCTGGCCGCAGTGAAGGCGGTCATGGGGTTTGAGGTCCAGTAACGTCTATGTGTATGTTGGCCTGGCCGCAGTGAAGGCGGCCATGGGGTTTGAGGTCCAGTAACCGTCTATGTGTGTGTTGGCCTGGCCGCAGTGAAGGCGGTCAGGGGGTTTGAGGTACAGTCACCATCTATGTGTGTGTTGGCCTGGCTGCGGTGAAGGCGGTCATGGGGTTTGAGGTCCAGTAACCATCTATGTGTGTGTTGGCCTGGCCGCAGTGAAGGCGGTCATGGGGTTTGAGGTCCAGTAACCATCTATGTGTGTGTTGGTCTGGCTGCAGTGAAGGCGGTCATGGGGTTTGAGGTCCAGTAACCATCTATGTGTGTTGGCTTGGCTGCAGTGAAGGCGGTCATGGGGTTTGAGATCCAGTAACCGTCTATGGGTGTATTGGCCTGGCTGCGGTGAAGGCGGTCATCGGGTTTGAGGTCCAGTAATTATGGTATAACAGGCGTCATTTATCATTCACTCACTCATTCGCAGTATAATGATCTGATGTTTCAGGAAACTGAACATGAAAACAAACACTTGTTCAGAAAAAGGGTTCCTTTAACTAAAAGAGGGAAGGGCTTACTGGTGGTAAAAGCTCCGACCCTCACAATTAGGGTAGGAAACAAGCCCTGCTTATATTTAACCGCTTGGGGAAATCACGGCATGGTAGTCGTCAGCAGCATCCTGGAATTAAAAGAAAAAAGCTCCCCACTGGCACAGTCATACTGCCATGGCCGTATGTCGTTGGCGCTGCGTGCTGTGGTCGCTTGTCGGGGCCGATTTTTTTTGTCAATTAACACTTGGTTATGGTTTATATTTATTTCCTAAAAAATACTCTCACGGCGGCTGAGAAATATTCCCAACTTGGTGGTTTTCATTTGATGATTTTTTCTCCCTCTTCTCCAGGAACTTCCAAATTTGTCCTTCCATCTGAAATATGTAGGTCATGTTTAGACACTGTATTGATGCAAGCGTATCTCGGTCATCCTAAAGGTTAGATACACATATCCCACTGATTATTAATGAATGTGTCCGCATGTTATCGTCTGCCCGTAAATCTTGAAGCAGACGACAACGGACTACAAGGTCAAACCTGCAGGCGTTTTGTCTCGTCTGCTTCACGGGAGGCGCGGGAAATAGCTCGTGCTAGGGGTCACCATGGGACGTCCGCAACTATCTCAACTTCAGCAGCGGTAATCTTGGGGTCAAACACCCCACGACGAAGAAATTCATCATATTTTATAAGATGGCATTCAGGACCGGATGATCTGACGTTGAAAGAAATGCACCACATCTAGATATACAAAGGAGAACGTTGTCTGGGAGATGGAATTGAAATACATAGTGTATGGTCGGTCAAGAGCGCCTGGTGACTGATTCCATTTTTCCAATCTAAGTTGCGCCCCTTAGCCGTGGTAGGATACGCTGATTCCAGATTACGATACTTAGTCGTCAGCAGTTTCACACTTACCCTTTTCCCTGTGTTGAAAGAAGCGGGGTACTTTACTCATTCTCAATTCAACATACAAAGTCTATTGGCTCCACAATTTTGGAATGTATGGTCCACTCTAAATACTCAATACTTTTAAATCATATGTGCCGCCTTCATATTGTTGAGAACCGATCTTCGCGGTCTGGGTTCGACACAAGTACTGCTTGGTCATTGCGGTTTTTGTGTCACTGTTAGAATGAGTGAGTATAAATTTACGCCGTTTTAGTAATATTCCAGCAATATCACGTTTTAGCAATATTCCAGCAATATCACGTCGGGAGACACTGGGTTATCTCGATATATGGAAAAGGGCTTCACACATTGAACACATGTAGGGAATCGAACCCAGGTCTTCGGCCGGACGACCAAACGCTTTAACCACTAGGGTACCCTAGCGCATGTCACTGTAAGAAATGTGCTGCTGACTTTAAAAAGACGAATTGGATAAAATGAAACGGTTGTTTTGAAAATTCAGATGGAGATCTGGGGGGAGATTCTTTGGATAACTCACCTAGGTGCCCATTGTTAATGGATTGTTGTTTAAAGCTAGGAAATTTAAGAAAATGTTAATGTATTAATCATGCAAGGTTTGGTCTTTTTTAGAACTCTCTTAGGATATTTGCCTGCAGTATTGTCACACAAGTTCATATTAATCAAGTTGTCCTTGATAGAAGTCTGATCTGTGCTGTCCTGTATCTCTTCATATTGCAGACAGCCACCCTTGTTGGTTTCCTCTGTCAGGACCATACCTGTGTCTGCATCACTTGCCTCTATAGTAAAGTGGTAAAAGAGCGGGAGAGCGGAAGGTCGATGGTTTGATCCCCGGCCGCTTCATACCAAAAGGGGGCACGGGTGGCCCAGTCGTCTAAGGCGACACGATTCGCTGCGCAGAGTTGCGTCCCTTGGACACGCCAGAAACCTAAGTTTGTGGGTTCGAATCCCGGTTCGCCCCAATTATGTTTCTAGGTTTGTCAGCACCATACCCGTGCTCGTGGGTTTCAACGAAGTGGTAAACGTCTTAGACCTGCATCACTTTGGGCATTCCTCCCACATTAAGCTGACACGCCGTGATAGAACTGGAATACTGTTAAACGCGGCGTTAAACCCAACTCACTCACTCACTCACTCGCTAAAATGGTAAGCGTCTAGGATCCGTATTTGGCCACAATATTCTGACGCGCCAGCTGTATGACACCTTAACAGAAATATTGTTCACAGCGGCGTTAAACCCCACTCACTCTCTTCTCTAATTTTGTTTCTGTCGACGATTTCATGGGGAATAGAGCTAGCTGGGCGTGATCATGTTTGGTTTCATTAAATATATACTTTTCACGGTGGGGCGGTCGGGTAGCCTAGAGGTTAAAGTGTTCGTCACGCCGAAGACCCGGGTTCAATTCCCGACATAGGTACAATGTGTGAAGCCCATTTCTCGTGTCCCCCGTTGTGATATTGCTGGAATATTGCTAAAAGCGGCGTAAAACCATATTCACTCTCTACCATCCACGGTGCAGGTCTACAACAAACCGTGCAAGATGGGAAAATCTCTCCCACACATCGCATGACGTACACCCTCCCACAGTAGAATATTACAATAGACTTCGTGCACACATCTCCGCAAACTAACGCATTACGGCTATTTCTGTTGCATCAACTAGAGGGAATTGATCCTACCTGGCACAAAGATGACAAATCACAGATGATGAATCTGTCTGCCAACCTTTCCCTCACGCACGTAACGCGCTCGTGCAGGCTGCGACCTCTGAAAATTGTCACCTTAACGATTTAATATATATCGTTACTTGTAAGCCTAAGGTCGATGTCCTATAAGCCTTTAATTCCACATCGCCGAGTTAAAATCAGTAAACGATATCATTTGAAATTTCAGCATGCCATATTGAGAATGTCTGTGTATTGGGTACGAGTTTAGTTTGAATCAGGGTTTCTGAAACAGTACGCGAACATTAAAGGTAGAAAATTACAGTCAATTCACAGCAGGTGACACATTTCATACGTGTTAGGATTCGAACCAGGGGCTTCGGTGTGACGAGCGAACGCTTTAACCACTAGGCTTCGCACGCCCAACCACCCTTGGAGGCCACGGTGTAAATCAAAATGAAAGATGGGCTAATATAAAAACACCTATAACACTATTCCAGTTATATCATGGCGTGTAAGCTTACTTTTGGACGAAAGCCCGATATGATACAGTTCTAAGACGTCTACTACTTTATTGAAAGGATTGGATGCTGACAAACCTCGAAACAAAATCGGGAGAACTGGAATTCGAACCCACGATCATAGGTTTCTGGCGTGCCCAGCGAAATGCGGTGACTTTGACCATTACTTTATAAAAAAAATATCGAAAAAAAACTTCAGCCTTAAAGCAATAAAGTTATAGGCAATAAATGTAATCTCGAAAAGGTGAATAAACTCAAAATGTGTTTTACCTCTCTTTTGGATGAGAAAGATCAGAAGAAAAACTAACCAATTTCGGGGTGCCTCATGGTCGTTGGCCGTCAATGCTCCGTCAGAAGCCAAAACAAAGTTCGAAAAAAGTGCTTACGCCATTCACTGTCTCTTCTCACGCTCCCCACCAGTTTTCGGAGGCCTGTCAGTGCCGTCATTTTCCAAGAGATTTATTCGCAAAACATAAACAAAATCAATCTTCGCACATCCATCCTGTCTGAAGACTGGCTGACAGACTTGGTAACTCATCAGAGGTGAAGTAAGGCAGCGGCAATGGAAGCCGTGCAGTGTTGAGGGCTTGCAGTTGTTGCTGTTCCCCAGTTGAAGGACGTCCTTGTGGATGCAACGCTAATGAAGTTTAACACAATTATAATAGTATTTACATCTGTGTTAAGATGTATGACAAACTCGAACAAGCATGCACCTGTTTCGCTGTTTGGGTCATTAGAAGGTTGAATAAACAGATACGGTAGGAGACGTACTTCCTCAGTTCCAGACCCGAGTGAGTGAGTGAGTGAGTGAGTTAGTGAGTTGGGTTTAACGCCGCTTTTAACAGTACTCCAGTTATGTCACGGCGTGTCAGCTTAATGCGGGAGGGAAGTCCGAAGTGATGCAGGTCTCAGACGTTTACCACTTCGGTGAAACCCACGAGCACGGGTATGGTGCTGACAAACCTAGAAACATAATCTCGGCGAACCGGGATTCGAACCCACAATCATAGGTTTCTGGCGTGCCCAAGGGAAGTAACTCTGCACAGCGAATCGCGGCGCCTTAGACGACTGGGCCACCCGTGCCCCCTCCAGATCCGAACCGGGTTGTTAAGCATTCACCTGTCACCGAAGGGGCGGGTTCGATTCCCGACATGTGTACAATGTGTGAAGTCCATTTAATGGTCCCCCCAGATATTGCTGGAATAGTGCGAAGAACGGCCTAAAACCATATTCACTCACTCCCATATCCAAACAGCATATACTAGGCTATGATCATATTCCCGATAAATTTAATACACGTGTCAGCAGTACTCACGTGACGATTTGGGGGAATCAAAATCGTGACGGGTTTGGGGAATCAAACCTGGTCCTTCGACGTGAGGAGCGAACGATTTAACCAGTGAATGAGTGAGTGAATATGGTTTTACGCCGCTTTTAGCAATATTCCAGCAATATCACGGCAGGAGACACCGGAAATGGGCTTCACACATTGTACCCATGTGGGGAATCGAACCCGGGTCTTCGGCGTGAGGTGCTAACGATTTTACCACTAGGCTATCCGACCGCCCAACAACACCTCGACCTCGTATATGTTTTAACAACCAAGACGAGCGCAAAACCCGACATTTAATTTTCTCGTTCTCGTACAAGGGACATGGTTTAACAGCGACATTCGGGGTTTTTCCCAATGAGGCCTCTGTACCATTTCTTATAAAACTACATTGGTCGAGGGGCGGTCGGGTAGCCTAGTAGTTAAAGCGTTAGCTCGTCACGCCGAAGACCCGGGTTCGATTCCCGACATGGGTACAATGTGTGAAGCCCATTTCTGGTGTCCCCCGATGTGATATTGCTGGAATATTGCTGAAAGCGGCGTAAAACCATACCCACTCACTCACATTAGTCGATTTCGGGCACATAACGTGAATTGCAATACATGGGACATCATTTATATGATATGCCTCATTTGTATATTTGTTTGTTTGATCTTCTTTAGGGGTAGCGTAGCCAAATCGCATGAGACGCCTCAATTCAATGTGCAGAGTTGCGTCCCTTAGGCACGCCAAAAACCTTTGAATGTGGGTTCGAATCCCGAACTCTCGAACATGCATATGATGCTCACAGGCTAGGGGTCATATAATCAGGGCTAATCTGGGGTTCGATCCAAAGGCCAACAGGACCACTTCATCACCCAGAAATCTACTAAACAGTCTACAAAAATATTTTTCAATTGCACAAAACGGTTAAGAAAACACAGAAACACCTGCGGACCAAGGCCGTGCATCAGGTTATTGTAATTGTGACGCTGCGCCAGGGACCAAAATATGCAGACCCAAAACTTTCAAAACAGTTCCCTACTCTCCGCCGTCACTGTTGGCGAAAGTCGTGATCACAGCTTGCGAGTAAAATTCCACGAATACATATTCTGCATTAATTTTGACATGCAATCCGATGACGTAATACAACACAACACATTACCCGACCGAGGTGACTGGGTTAGGTCATCCATGTTCGGGGCCAATTCGCGTTGGAACTCTGGCCTCAACATGGACAGACACTAGCAAGTTATGACATCAGTATCAACACAACAATACGTGGGGTCGCGCGGCCAGTCGCTGTATTTTGTCTAAGTCTAGAGATATTCACTCTGATGGCATTGAAACGATGCAACAATGTTCACTTGATGGCAAAAACACAGAGGTTTATTTTGATTAGCATGCAGACAATTATTTCTGTCGCGGGTTAAATAATTAGTGATAATTTGTTTGTTGGGGAAAATGTCTCGAGTTCAAACAGGGTTAAAATGAATTAACGTTCTCCCAAATTGTTACATGCGTACTTGCAGTTGATAAATTGTGTTTATACTACAGCGTATTGAATATAGTGAATCCACGAGCATCCGCATCTAATAGCTGAAATGGGTCAGTTATATTACAGTCTGTCCAATTTTGACCAGTTCAACGATATAAGACACCAGAGGTACATGTGGTCTAGCCTTTTCTTTTAAAAAAATGGCTAAACTTTTAAAGAACCAAAGCATCTAAAATTGAAAACCACATTTTAAAATTAAAAATATTCACTAACTCAATGCTTAACCCAGCGTGATGCACGTGAAACATATTCCCTGAGCACTTTTTGGCGACTCCGGTTAAAAAAAACATGTCCCGAGCAAGTATAAAATTCTTAAAGAAATAACTCACCTAAATATACTCTGCCCATGTTTCGCCCTATTCGTGAAACATGACCCCGGTCAAGAAAAAATGTACCATTTTTCATCTGTTCGTTTTTCTGAACGAAAACTTACCAAATTACGTTCAGTGCATACTATTGCTGAATAAAACACAAATATAATTAATATATGGATTAATTATAAGCCTTGATGTCAGTAAAATACAATAAAATATTTAATTGATAATTTCACAGAATTTCGTTCATATCGCTGTGTCAGAAGGGTATATTTGTGAACCATCGGCTCGGGTATCAAATCCCGCTGGCGACATTAATAATTAATAATGTATATAGCCCCGAGTTCCAGGTCCATCATTGACTGCAGCCACTGCATCTTTCAACGGCAGTGTTTTCTCCTGAACACCTGGTGTCATCGCTGACTTTCTCGTGAACACCTGCTCTCATCACTGACTTTCTCGTGAACACCTGCTCGCATCACTGACTTTCTCGTGAACACCTGGTGTCTTCACTGACTTTCTCCTGAACACCTGGTGTCATCGCTGACTTTCTCGTGAACACCTGGTGTCATCACTGACTTTCTCGTGAACACCTGGTGTCTTCACTGACTTTCTCGTGAACACCTGGTGTCTTCACTGACTTTCTCCTGAACACCTGGTGTCATCGCTGACTTTCTCGTGAACACCTGGTGTCATCACTGACTTTCTCGTGAACACCTGGTGTCTTCACTGACTTTCTCCTGAACACCTGGTGTCATCACTGAGTTTCAGTCATCCATTCATTTTCTCCACATTTTTTGCATTTTGTGCCCAATGGAATTTGTTTCGGTGGATAATCGAGGATGGTTTAGTTCATGCAAAGAAGACACACGACAATTATACCAGACGATGAAAACATAAGTCCTTGTCCTAGAAAGAATGAATGACAAAAACTATACATACTGAGTTCTTGAAGCGTGAGTATGGTTTTGCGCCGCGTTTTGCAATATTCGAGGAATATCAAGACGGGGAACACCAGAAATAGGCGTCACTCATTGTACCTTGAGAGACATGGAACCGAGCGCTTTACCGACGAAGCAATCCCACCAACCTCGTTAACGATGAGAATTACATGGATATAAGACCAAACTCAAGGAGCTAATATGCCAAGTTTGTTTGTATAATCATTAAAACCCAAAGAGCGCATATATATGAATACAAACACATTGGTATATTTACAAAATAATTATCAGAAGAAAAACTGCCTCAAAAGCTACATCACACAAGCTTTACAACACACATTAGTTAGACCGTCTATTATCACTGTCGGTGTTCAGTTGAGGAATATACGTGTTGATAGTTAGTAAATTGGGGGTGGGGTGGGATGGGGAGAGGAGTGCAGGTATAATAGAAATGATATATTTTGACACACCAAATTTATACTTCGTTTTTGCGTTTTTTGTTTTACTTTATTTAGATGCTTAACTGCCGACCTGACCCACCAGCATCGACTTGTAAGGAAATACAAAACTACCTCAAATTCAAAATCATTATCAAGTCAGTTTAGCAGTCGATGATTTATACGTATGTGAAAATATCAGTCTTCCAATTTTGGAAAATTGGACTATATGTAAGTGAATCGGGGGTTGGGGAGTTTGATATTCCCAAATATAAGGCTCTGTTCCCGACTTTAAGGGCTATGTTCCTGATTTATAAGGCTCTGTTCCCAACTATATGTTCTCGATTTATAAGGCTCTGTTCCCGACCACATGTCCCTGATTTATAAGGCTCTGTTCCCGACCACATGTCCCTGATTTATAAGGCTCTGTTCCCGACCACATGTCCCTGATTTATAAGGCTCTGTTCCCGACTATATGTTCCTGATTTATAAGGCTCTGTTCCCGACTTTAAGGGCTATGTTCCTGATTTATAAGGCTCTGTTCCTGACTTTAAGGGCTATGTTCCTGATTTAAAGGCTCTGTTCCCGACTATAAGGGTTGTTTTCGACAATAAAAACTAAGGTTGCTAATATAAGGCCTATGTTCCCGACTTTGAAGGTTGTGTTCCCGACTATAATAGCTATGTTCTTGACTATAAGTTTCATGTTCTCACCGTATAAGGGCAAAGCTCTGCTCTATCACTGCCGTTCAGTAAAGCTTAAAGATGTGGTCGGGGAAACGGCAAGAAATGAATCTAAAGTTTCTCTGGTTAAATCCAGATGTGTCTATTGTAGCACCTCACAGTATATAAAAGCATTTTTAAATGAAACATAATGCTGCTGCAAGAGTTTCATTGAGGATGAATTTCATCTGTTTCCACGTCAACTTTATCATCTTACGTACAGGTGCTTATTTGTTTGTTTGTTGTTTAACGCCGCAGTCAGCAATATTCCAGCTATATGACGGCGGTCTGTAAAGATTCGAGTCTGGACCAGACAATCCAGTGATTGACATGAGCATCGATCTACGCAAATGGGATACGGTGACATGCATCAACCAAGTCAGCGAGACTGACAACGGATCCCGTTTGTCGGCTCTTTTGACAAGCATGGGTTGCTGAAGACCAATTCTAACCCGGATCTTCGCGGGATACGTACAAATGTAGACTATTTGAGTGATGTGCTGATTGTACGGATGTTATTTTAAAAGAATATTGTTTTATCTAGTCCTGAAATATGCCTTTGATCTTTATCTTTATATTCTTGAAATAGAAAATGCCCCTATACATTTTCATACATTATCCTCTGACTTTTAATTGATTATTCATTATCTATTATGAGATAATGTTACTAACATTTGTTCAAACCTGGTTTATATTTTATCCAGTGGTATTCGTATTGTATAGTTGTCCCTCAGATCTTCATAGCTGACACATGTCCCTATGAAATATTACATTTTACCTCTTTCTGTATGAATCAGTGTAACGTGATCTGACATTCAATACGTCAATTTTACATTAATTTGTATATAACATGTTTACGCTTCGACTGAAATAAACCGCTTGTCTGTAACCAGTGATCTGATCACCATTTGAGTCATGACGTTTTTAATTAGGAATTTTTATTTCGAATTTCGCAGAGCTCGCACTGAAATTGAAGCCATGGTTTCAACAACATGTTTACTGTAACACTACGTTTTTTTGCAGGGGACAGCTTTGTACAAGTTTACGTCAGGAGAATATTTTTTGTCGGGAGTAAAATAGGATCGGCGAGCGAAGAGAAACATGAAATTTAAAACGTCTGTTTGGCAACAACTTGTTTGTTGGGTACCGCATATGTGCCGCCTTATACTGACCGTGCAGTCCTGTTAGTGCACGGTGTTAAACCACGGGGGCATTCCACAGCACGGCATAAAGAAGACCAATACATGTTCTTGATTTTAATATTCGTATTGCGTGTTAAGGGTTTAAATTACAGAGTTCATGTTTGTGTGCTACATTATTCCAAAAGGGAGAAGTTTAAAATAAGATCAGAAAAACACGTCAATTATTAGTTTGGTAATGGGTCGGTAGGAATTGAATATCTGACAAAACGTCATTGCGTTATGCTGAAAAATAATAATAAGATGCGTAATGAGGTCTACTGTTTGCTAATTTCCTCTTGGTTTACTCACAAGCAGGCTGGGTCATCATGACTTGTAATGCAATACTTCACCAACATATGTCAGGGTACCTTGCCCTACGATTATGGCCAATAGTGATCTGAAATGGTTTTAAATAACGACCTTCATAATTCAATTTAAAGTCGATGTCATTCGTGGAGCTGAAAGGTGGCAGTGATCAAGGTTAATGTACTTGTTAAAAGAACTTCAAATGTTAATATTCTTAGTACGACAGGAAAATAGATTCCAACTGTCATTTTCAATGCATTATTGATATATAGCATGTGTCAATTTAACATTATTACATAAGAAATCATGTCTTAAAACATTCGACGTGGTTTTAAATTCGCATTTGAAAGATTAATAATTTAGACGAGATCTGGAATAGTGATACTGCGATCTGTCAGGTAATGTGTATTTTAAAACAATAACATACAGAATGGCAGACAGATCGTGGAACAAGCAGGAGGGGAGAATTTAGAATATATAACAAATATATAACATAGATCCCCCGCGAAGTATATTTTATAAACAATTACCTCATGACGTCATCCTGCTCATTTTGGAGTTCTTACAACAGACAGCCTCTAGTCATGTCCCATTTTTTTAGCAAGTGGAATAAAAAAAAGAAGCAAATTTGTGTGTTGCCTTTGTGAACGCGATGGGTGAGCTATGCGGCATGGGTTGCTATGGTAACCAAAACGCAGACACACACTGGATATGTTGTAATGTATGCAACAATGTAGACTAAATTTTTTGGAACATGTAAGGGAACATTGTTCCACAAAACGTGTCTACTCGTTCATAAATTTATGTGGTTTGGGGAAGGAAATAGTAACATCTCCATCGGATGACGTCGCTGTACGATATTATTATCATTACTGTTATTAATCAAATGCATCTGCATGACTCCGTGTTAAAATATTTTAGAAATAAAATTTAAAAAAAATAAATAAACAAGTTGCATAATAGTCATTTTCTATAATATGCATATATTTCATCTGGGAGGCAATTGGCTGGGTTTGGAATATATGAACAAAGTCCTGTTTTGTCTACACATGTATCTAAGAGTCCAATAAATAAATGTATTTGGATTCATGGACAAAGCACACACTGAAATTTAAGACCCATTGTAAGTGTCAAAAAGTATTTTTTTACATACAGAACGTGTATTTTAGCAGGATCACACTTCGTTTGTTTGTCCTGGAGCAAGGACACATTTGAGTATATAGGACAAGTGTGCATTTCAGTATATAGGACAAGGGTGCATTACAGCAATAGCATCAACGTATGTCAGCATTACCCTAATACCTGCTGACAGTATATCATTTCAACAAGATGGGAAGACAAGACAACAAACCCCTTCAAATGATGATCAAATTTAATAAGATGGCAGTGAACTAAATGATTCATATTTTAGCAGATATGAATATATCTTTTCCAAGCATTCAACACCAAAAAAATCGCTGTCTGTGTGTCCCTGTGTGGTGAATTACCCCCATTGTATGTTAACTATGAATATATACCATGAAATTATATACATACTGTTATCATTTAATAGAGATATTAGAGATGTAAACACATTTTGAACAAATAAGCTATTATGAACATGGAATAATAATCCTGTCTATGATATTCTTATCGCTTAAGTACGACAGCCAATAACATATTTAGAGAAGGTTGAGTTGATAACGGTTTCATAACATTTTTACCCCATATCTATCTGGATTACGTCATTAGAACAAAACACCACACAGAAGATTTGAGCGTGCTATCAAATTTGATAAAATAATTATTTATCATTTCATTCTGAATATGCGATTGGCGGAAACGTTGATGATTGTGTCATTTATTATCACGTTAATTAATATACACACATATCAGTTGTTAGGATATCATAATCATATTGTAATTATAATATAGGAGTACTTAAGCTTTTCAACAAGTTGTAAAATACACGGTGATATAAACCATATCAGAGAGATTACCTCAACAGAACGTTGCTTCAAATTGTCCGTGCTTACTGGACTACAAGAGGCCCTTCAGTGGTACTGTTATTAACTTTTCTCCTCAAGAAACTCAAGAGCATTCAAATGTCACCATAGAAACATTGTTTTCTTTCTGTAATCTCGTGCATTAGTGAGTTAAATAACTGAGGCTTTCATGTTTTCAATGACTAAAATAAAGGTTACTGAACGATAACATAAAACAATAATTTACCACCCTCCCCTTGACTACTTCCACTTTTTAATAAAACCATGAAGCATAGGCACTCGAGCCTTGAGTGGTTGGATTATTGTTATTGGTGTTCAAACGTCTGTAAAAAATATCCCACTCTTGTGAAACGATAGAAATTGTATTACCAAACTTCAATTTCTGTATTGAGTGACGATGCTATTGCAGGGACCGAAGCAGCATGTGCAACTACGCCATTTTTAACAGAGATAGATCTGTATCCGAGCTTTACATCGGCAGTGGCTGCATTGTTAATACACTTTGTACAATAATATGGGATGGGGTGGGGTGGGTAGGAGGAGGATGCTTGAAAAAATAACTATGCTTCAGACCCTTGAAAAGGAAATAAATATTGTTACAAAATACGGTTGTTTTTTATTTATTTAGGCCCATGGTTTTAATAAAAAAATATCTGGTTTTGCAGCTGCGACTGAAAAAAGATATTCAATCTCCAAACAAAATATTTGATATTTATCATCATTTGTTTTGAATCAATATAAAAAAATATATGTCTTATAAATGTGGATGGGGTTTTGTCGCCTTTATGTGTACAAAACACGTATAGTCTGAAGAACGCACCGGATTAATATTAGGGGTAACTGGGCATTCGTTACAAATAATTTACGGACCAGCGAAGCCGACGAGTATCGTTTATTTACAACGAATGTCCAGTTGCTTATGCGTAATCAGATTGAAAATACAGCCTGAAATTTAAAATAAAAATCAATAATGAAAATAAATCAAGCAGAAATATGCTGCACGGAAATTTCACGCAGTATTCGTAATACATGAGGGTGTTTAACTTCGCACTCCGATACCCATGGTGCATTTGCCCGTACATTCGTACTACACGTGCAGGGGCTCAGAATTGGTTAATGCGTGAGCTTACAATGTGCATTGCAGAAAGTAGGTAAGTAAATTCGTTACAGCTAATTTACAGATGAAACAATAGAGTGACGTCATAGCTGTTGTATAATATACAGAGTGGAACGAGCGTGTAAACAATATAAATCCTGCTGTTTGTGATGTGTTTCACTCCCTGTTTAGATGTGAAGCTCTTCTCCAGCAGCGAATGATGCACATCCCCAAAAGAATCTATTAATGGTCAAATATGTACAAATTAAAAAAACCCACACAATTCATCCCAGAAAGCTAAAAATTTAAAGAATCTTTCGATATTTATATATGTTCAGTTTAAACATGCTGCCGCTGAAACATTATTTCTAGTCATCTCTTGTTGCTTGTATTATTTATTAATTATATATGTATCCCCGTTGGTGGGTTTTCGAGAAATAGCCTGATAGACACTATTTATTATATAAAGTATCGGTAACACGATTGCGCTCAAAATGTTTTTTTCCATATTAACACTATCCCTGAATAAAGTATAAGTATCATGGTTATGATCAAAGATTATTTCAGTGTAATGCTACCCATGATATGAAGTGTTATGCACACAAGTGCTTACATTTAAAGACATGTTTGTAGGGCCATATCAAATATATCGCGTTTATTTTTTTATGTTTCTTTTAACCTCCATGTACGTTATTGACTGATTGTAATGCTACTCGCTGCTATTACAACTACATCAACACAACTGCCACTACCTCAACAGCTGGCCATGTCTACTATTGTAGCGGATAGTAATACAATCTCAATGTGTATATTAACTCTTGTATTATATTGAACATAGAGAATATACCCACATTGCAATCTTCTCCATAAATATATTTGTAAGGTATAACTTCCATTCACGTTTATCCTCTGGTATTATATGGAACAATGTAATCTTCTAGATTGTAATGATACCCTTAACTGCATTTCTAGTGTAAAAGGTTCACTTCCGTTTTACCAGTATCTATATCATATTAGAATACAACCATTAAAGCATATATAGGTTGTAAATATAAGCGAAATAATTTCATTCCATAATCATAAGCAAATATGACTATGTCACAATCATGGATTTATGAACCACTATCAAATAGTGATGATACTTCATAAAATCAATAACAGGATTTAATTTCACTTCTACTTTACCTCCATAAGCCATACATATAGATTGTAACATCTTTTTCTCCTTATAAAATTATTTTTAGGATATAATTTCACTTCCACTTAACCAATATTTCCTCTTGCGGGATATTTAACATAAACCATACATACAGATTAAAATATCATTTTCTCCTTACACGCATTTTAGGATATAATTTCACTTCCACTTAACCAATATTTCCTCTTGCAGGATATTTAACATAAACCATACATACAGATTAAAATATCATTTTCTGCTTACAAGAATTTAAGGATATAATTTCAAATCCACTTAACCAATATTTCCTCTTGCAGGATATTTAACATAAACCATACATACAGATTAAAATATCATTTTTTGCTTACACGCATTTTAGGATATAATTTCACTTCCACTTAACCAATATTTCCTCTTGCAGGATATTTAACATAAACCATACATACAGATTAAAATATCATTTTCTCCTTACAAGCATTTTAGGATATAATTTCAAATCCACTTAACCAATATTTCCTCTTGCAGGATATTTAACATAAACCATACATACAGATTAAAATATCATTTTCTCTTTACAAGCATTTTAGGATATAATTTCACTTCACTGCAACAATATTTCCTCTTGCAGGATATTTAACATAAACCATACATACAGATTAAAATATCATTTTCTCCTTACACGCATTTTAGGATATAATTTCACTTCCACTTAACCAATATTTCCTCTTGCAGGATATTTAACATAAACCATACATACAGATTAAAATATCATTTTCTGCTTACAAGAATTTAAGGATATAATTTCAAATCCACTTAACCAATATTTCCTCTTGCAGGATATTTAACATAAACCATACATACAGATTAAAATATCATTTTCTGCTTACAAGAATTTTAGGATATAATTTCAAATCCACTTAACCAATATTTCCTCTTGCAGGATATTTAACATAAACCATACATACAGATTAAAATATCATTTTCTCCTTACAAGCATTTTAGGATATAATTTCAAATCCACTTAACCAATATTTCCTCTTGCAGGATATTTAACATAAACCATACATACAGATTAAAATATCATTTTCTCTTTACAAGCATTTTAGGATATAATTTCACTTCACTGCAACAATATTTCCTCTTGCAGGATATTTAACATAAACCATACATACAGATTAAAATATCATTTTCTCTTTACAAGCATTTTAGGATATAATTTCACTTCCACTTGACCAAAATTTCCTCTTGCAGGATATTTAACATAAACCATACATACAGATTAAAATATCATTTTCTCCTTACAAGCATTTTAGGATATAATTTCACTTCCACTTGACCAAAATTTCCTCTTGCAGGATATTTAACATAAACCATACATACAGATTAAAATATCATTTTCTCCTTACAAGCATTTTAGGATATAATTTCACTTCCACTTGACCAAAATTTCCTCTTGCAGGATATTTAACATAAACCATACATACAGATTAAAATATCATTTTCTCTTTACAAGCATTTTAGGATATAATTTCACTTCACTGCAACAATATTTCCTCTTGCAGGATATTTAACATAAACCATACATACAGATTAAAATATCATTTTCTCCTTACAAGCATTTTAGGATATAATTTCACTTCCACTTGACCAAAATTTCCTCTTGCAGGATATTTAACATAAACCATACATACAGATTAAAATATCATTTTCTCCTTACAAGCATTTTAGGATATAATTTCACTTCCACTTGACCAAAATTTCCTCTTGCAGGATATTTAACATAAACCATACATACAGATTAAAATATCATTTTCTCTTTACAAGCATTTTAGGATATAATTTCACTTCTACTGCAACAATATTCCTCTTGCGGGGTAATTAGCAAAAACCATAAGGACAACATTTTATATCTTTTTCTTCATAAATACATATCTAGGCTATAATTTCACGTCCACCTTACCAATATTTCTATTTCATAAACCCTACCTACAGTTTGTTATTTTCATTTTCTCATTAACACTTTCCTGGATATAACTTCAATTCCGCTTTACCATTATCTTCACTTGCACTTTATGAAAACATAGATGCAGATTGTAATTATCATTTACTCCATATATACATTTCAAGGATATAAAATCACTTCCACTTCACCAATATCTTCCTCTTGCAGTATATTAAACATAAAGTATACATACAATTAGGTTTTTTAAAATTTTCTCCACAAAAGAATTTTTAGGAGATACCTTCACTTCCACATTACCAATATTTTCCTCTAGCAGTAAATATACACACAAATTGTAATGGGCTCTCCCTTCTCTGATTTAAAACAGTCTCACGCTTTCAAAATAAATTGCAGTGTCCGATTCACTCTGAATTAAATAAACCTTCATTGGTTTGCTCATGTCTATCAACTGCAGATAACATACTTAGTTTAATTGAAACTCCTGCAATGTTTACTGTTATGCAGCTAATGTGTTATTTCAATAAGAGTACGAGCATCTGTGCTGGGGACGCAGTGGGCCCGTTGTTTATCTTATCACCCATAAACTTGACTTGTTCACACAAACATTACAACATAATTTCAGGTCGTTTAAAGTTTTTGAGACCGTGGAACCAAACACAATGTCCTCCTTGTACTATTGTACTCTTGTACTCTTGTATTTTGAAACGAGTGTTTCCATGTTCAAATCTATCCACGAGACAAGAATACATTCATATATAAATCTGAAATATGTATACTGTGTGCTATAATAATCATCCTACTAAGGGATAAACATTAATTTGAAAATGTATCTTAAACAAACAGCCTCTGCAAGAATAAAAAAACCGCTTCATATTCTTTACCAATAGCTATAGTTGTCTGGAAAGCAACCATCTTATATGGAATAAGCGCTGCAATTTTATTTTCTAAGTATGTTAATAGGAGTTGATAATCTGTATAGATGTAAGAACACAAAAGCTCTGAAACGCTCGCATCACAGGGAATTTGTTGTCAGTATCATATCTTTAAACGTTTCATATATTGTTTACATATTACCTATTTATTTGTTTATACAAATATTGTTGTGTTTGTTTGTTCGTTCATTCATTCTCTTATATATTTATATTAATATTACTACACCGGGAATTTGGGGACATAAAAATAAGTCGGAATAATAAACCCTACGCAAGAACAATATGCATATATGGTTATAGCCAAATATTGGCCAAAGTCAGTTTGTGAATCTTTTCAGTAAATTCCATTGGAAGCTATTCATGACAGTCTTTTCCTCTGAGGTCAGGTGGATTTTGTATCACGCCAAAGGAGACGCTGTCAGCTTGAGAATGAAAGCGGCTTTTTGTGTCAATGTGTCGAAAATGACTGCAATTTGAGATAGCATACACACTAAAGAAAATAGGTTTGTTTATTTAGAATAGAGCATCAGCGAATAGACTACGATTGCATCGAGAACCTGTACAGGCGAGCCATTCCCTGAGCCTGGTCTACAAACTCCGCTCGCCACTTTTATCCCGTGCTCTCACTGAGGTCAGGCCTTTTTGACAGAGTATACACACACTGAAGGAAGTTGCAGTCAAATGGCATAAGGGAGGGCGTGGTTCGCCTGAGGTCAACGAGGGCAGTCACGTGACCCAGCCAACAGACTGTGACCCCTGTCTGGGGCGAACAGTGCAACTGCATGTTACCGTCAACAGCTGCCACCTAGTGGCGAGTATCCGAACTAGCGGTGTCTGGTTGTTGCGTAAGCTGATTGTACGATATATTGATCGAGCGGGAATGTTCGCTGCATTATTTGAGACGGTAGATTTAGGCGATTTGGGCGACCTTTAGTCGTTTGACATAACCCAGACGGATATATAAGTTGTGGGATTTAGTATCGAACCAAGTACATATCTTGCCTTTTATCGCTTGAGCACTAAACAACGCTGTTGCCGCGCATATTAGCTTTGCGGAACTCGCGTATTTCTCGGTCACTATAGCCTGTTTCAGAAAAGTCGAACGTCTGCCACGGCAGTAAGATTTCAATACATGACGGATACTCACTTCGTTGACGGTGTAGTTGTAGGGTTCGCGAGGATCCTGCAAGGGCGGATCCAGCATTTTTAAGGCGACGGGTCCAAAATATCAAAATCCTCTCTGTCAATTTTACTGTGTACAACATACTGCATTTGGACCCCCAGGACCCACCCCCACCCCCACGCCCACGCCCTCTGGATCCGCCTATGGCCTGCGTGTACAACTATTCCATTTACATCATATAAACTACCGGGCAAAGGAAACGCCACCAAACAGTTTTCTGGTCTAAAACAAAACAGACGCAAAATGTATTAACAGTTGATGTTTTATTATAAAAAAAAACAAATATTCAAAAACGGTTGAAAATGACAAGATCAAAAACCATGTGCTAAAGTTCTGCAGACACGTTTATCATGCTGGGTGCACTGTCCAGTATTCGATCACACCCGTAGAATCGACGTCGATCTCTTTTAAAGTCCCACGCTACACACATGGCTCAGTATCGGATGTGACCCCCTCCAGCAACGATGCTGGCCCAAACACGACGTTGAACTGAGTACACGAGTCTCCTGACATCCTGATTAGGGATCCTACGTCATTCTTCCTGCAGGGCAATAGCAAGGCATCCCTCGTCAATGGCGGCTGTTGACGTTTCCGAATCCTGCGTCCAAGTTGGTCCCAGAGGTGCTCTATGGGCGACAGGTCCGGTGATCTGGCTGGCCACTGTAATACGGTCACGTTGTTGGCGTTCAGAAAGTCGCTTGTGACTCGAACTGTGTGATGGGTGGCGTTGTCCTGCTGAAACAGCGTCCGTGGGTGTCGTTGCAGGAAAGGCAGTACCACAGGCGCAAAACCTCATCAATGTGACGACGTGCAGTGAGATTTCCGTCGATGATGACAAGATCTGTCTTCTGGTCCCCGCAGATGCCACCCTAGACCATGACACTACCACCTCCATAAGGCTCCACTTCTTGGACGCAACAAAGTGCCGTCCGTTCACCACGTCGTGTGTGTGTGTGTGTGTGTGTGTGTGTGTATGGCTTGTCTTTTGTGGACTTTTGCCTTTCCAATGTATGATGTTTATAAAATACAAATAATTAGGTCAACAGTTAGGGACAATAACTAACAGTTTTGTGAAAATATACCTTTTTGGAGTCTGTAAATTTGGGTGGTCGTTCTGTAGATGTTGTTTCTGATTGAAAGGATTAAAACTAAATTGCGAGAGGACATGAACAAAATAAAATGTCACAATATCGTGTTTTAATACTGCCAAATGACTGGATTTTTCTCCGTGCTCTTTCTAGAATCATTTTGCATTCAGACTAACGTCACGTCTGTATTTTCAGGTTTGTTATTTATGAGCAAAATTGTTTTGTGCGTTTAATTATTTGTAACATACACCATACGTGCGTCACTGTCGCAGTAAATTGAGCAATCACTTGTGATACGAACCTTGACAAAAAATAACAAAAGCAAGCAAATGGGAATAGTTCAAGCTTGCACCACATTTCGCGAAATACAACGCCAGAGTTTTAATTTCAATCAATTTACATTTTTTGGAATTCCACTTCTCCTTCCTTGCATAACATGAGACGCGAGACAGGATCTAGTCTCGCGAGACAATACGTCAACCGCACGACGGGTTACGTAACACTGATCACGTGACCCCTCGTGCGACCTCAAACAATCCTGTCGGGATTTACCCCGTTTTCGCGTACTCGGGTTACGCCGAACAAGGCTGAAGTGGTTTGTTTTGTCTATCTGGAATACGAATTTGAGCTCGTTGGATCGGAATCTATTGTAGCAGGTGATCATACTGGTAACAGTGGCGCGTTGTCCAACTTCATGTTAATGACAAAATGTCTCCATATTTAAAGCGATAATTAACACAAACCACCAGCCTAATGATAAAGCATGAGACACAAGAGAGATCAATTCGCCATCATGCGGGAATAGATTTACATGCATAATGGGGTAATATACTGGCGTTGTCGGAGCACGTTAATTGTGAATAGGTATATGTCTTTTGAATCAGCCTGATTCATCCATAATTCATGACCCATGTCCGGCACTAGCGCAGTTGAAAAACTATTGCATAATGGTTGTTTCCAAATGTTTTTTACTTCGGATTCAGACCCATGTATAATTCACTAAAAATGTCTGTTAATGTCTGTTAAAAAACCCGAACGGCTTCCTCGATGAAAGCTCTAGCTTATGGTTGTCTGGAAACTGTTGTGACTCACCGAATATATATTTTTAATGTTCTGTAGATTTAATTAACTACATACGCAGGCCTTTGATTTATTGATGCATTGATGTGACCCATAACTGGACAGGATATGAATCTTCTGTTATCGTGTTACAATAGCTGCTTCTAAACATAATTAAAAGCATGCGTGACGCTTATTAAATGCTTTTGCCCGTCGGCAATGCAAATTACAATATTGCTGTGGTATGCTTTGAAAAATCGATCAACGATACATATGACAATGGTAATTATGATAATATGTCCTTCGAACAAAGGGATTGTATTTGTTCATTTCCGACCAATAGTTTGAATCGTTGTTCCGTCCTGTTAAGCGAAGTGTAATCAACGATACAACGATCACATGTACAGAACACAGAACTGTATGTAACAATGCACAAGCGTGGAAACAGCTCCGCATCTAATATATATTAATATAGACATGTATACACACAAAACATCGACACATGTGATAGCCTATTAAAAAATAATTTCATTTGGAAGTACATTAAATTAGCTCAGCAAAGCTAAAATCGTAAGACGCTAAAAGGTTTATGAGAATTGAAATCAATATATAAATCATAAAATGAAGAATATGATTCGAATTCTTATCTTGCAAAAAGGTTGTGAACCGTATATCAAACACTGAACCGGTTGTAGGGTTTCGCATAACATTTTAACACAGAATAAATATATATAAAGATTAATATATACATGTATACACACAAAACATCGACACATGTGATAGCCTATTAAAAAATAATTCAATGGGAAGTACATGAAATTAGCTCAGCAAAGCTAAAATCGTAAGACGCTAAAAGGTTTATGAAAATTGAAATCAATATATAAATCATAAAAGGAAGAATTTGATGCGAATTCTTATCTTGCAAATAGGTTGTGAACCGTATTTCAAACACTGAACCGGTTGTAGGGTTTCGCATAACATTTTAACAAAGAATAAAAATATTTGTACTGTTTGATAAAGTATTCCATACATAGCGTGTTAGTCTTTTTAACATACTCCAGAGCATATACTAGTATCTAATAACACAATCACCCACATCCAATTCTCATCCTGTTCATGGGCGGATACAGGGGGGATACAGGGGGGTGGGGGGTGGGGGGGTGGGGGGTGGTGGTGGTGGTTTCGAAAAAAATCTTTATTTCTGTATAAATTGCCACCAAAGACAATAAATAGATCTTAATTGTGCACCCCCCCTTTTTAAAAAAAGCTGTATCCGCCCATGCTGTTCTCAGCTCCAGCAGCCCATACTCATCCTCTTAAAGATGCACGAGGGTTTGTTTGTAGGGCTTCCGTTTAGCCTTGTATACTATACGTTGGTCTCAAAAGCATAGGTACTAACGCACTAGCCTAACACTTGGTCATGGCGCAGGACTACTAACGTACCTACATGATTAGTTGCTTTAGCGTATATCATTGCAGATACATAGTTCATGCACGTATGTTTTTTTAATGCATTACAGATACACATTCGTACGTGTATATACATATATTTTCTACATGTCGCTGCTTATGAAAAAAACACCAACACGTATATGTTTCTATGAAGACAGGTACGTACATATTCTAACGAGTACATAGTGCGCTGAACTTGTAGCACTGGGAAAAGAGGATTTGATATGGAAGAACGCATAAAATATATTTGGCATGTTTATATCATTCTTGTTCATGTATATGGATTTTTTTGCACGGTTTAATATTTAGCGCTGATCATTGAGCAAGACAACTTGATTAATTACGTGGACATTTTCTGCCCAAAATCAGATACACTTACGATAGTGTTTATTTTTTAACATTCTTTAACATTTTGCTTTGACGATTATTGTTAAATATGAATATGACAATAATTTATTACTTGAACCCACATATCCAGTCCAACTACATATTGTGTACATATTATACCTCTCCATTGTTGTGGGTTCGAATCCCAGTTTTATCCCGAATATGAACCTTGGTGGGGTTTAGTAAATGTCACCACCATATTATATAAATATGAAATACTATTGAAATAATATTTACAAGTACATGTCTACATCACATCTGTCGGCAGTTTTTATACCAGTGTTGATTTATGACAAAGCCTATTCAGAAAATAATTACATTTGGAAGTACATGAAATTAGCTCAGCAAACATAAACAAATAAGACGCTGAATAGCTTATGGGGATTTGTATCAATATATAAATCACAAAATAAAGAATTTGAAACTTCTTTTTTTGTGATAGTGTAGTGATACACCATGGACATTTTGATTAATTAATATCATAGCTCTAGTTCAAGTTTGATTCAAGGCTTTCGAAACCCACTTTATTTTTCTGAACACTCCAATCGTCTTACGCATATCAAACTTGAAGTTAATAATTATCTTCGAGAGACATTGTCTCTGTTTGACACGTGACACTAATCACACCGTCTAGACCTAGACTTTATCTCTGAATTTAAATTTTCAGACATACAGACAGATTGTATTACACACAAGCTACATTGGCCCCCAGGCATAAAGGGATTGTGCAATTTTAATATTTAATATTAACATTTTTGCATGAATCTGTGCCGTTTGAAGAATATAACCGCATTTGTGATTTTTTGTGTCAATTGTGTATATTTGAGCGCAACTATACGCTTTCTGTGTGTCTCGTTAAATCATATGCATTGTATATACATTCAGAGGAATTTATTCAGTATAACACTTCGTTTGTCAATATGATGCGCGATGCTCACCTATGCTATGATTCATTTGCATGGAGATTTGACACCTCCTTGTTGGCACTCACATCTTTGATGAAGAAATGCCACCACCCCCCTCCCTCCCTCTCACTCTGTGGCCTTGAGTGTGTGTGTGTGTGTGTGCGTGCGTGCGTGCGTGCGTGCGCGCGCGCGCGTGTGTGTGTGTGTGTGTGTGTGTGTGTGTGTGTGGTCCTGAGTGTGCTACAAATGAATGTTGTCTATCTAGATTATGAATATATATATATTCTTCTACATATTGGTTTGTATATACATGTATATAATACTCGTATTAAATGTTTGACATTCTGTATAATCACCAGGGTTTGACTAATGGAATGCATTCGATTCAATATGAAATTGTTTGACAATATTTTCATATTCCTTAATTTAATACCAGAGAAATAATATAAACTGTTATTTATTTATCAATGATTATTTGAATGCCTGCAGCGAACGAAAAGGACACATGTGTTGTCTGTTCGTCAATAGACCATGACAATAAAAAGACGTTTTTTGCCGACTGGAAAGGTTTTTTTTACAATTACGTATTTACGTGAATGATATTCATAGAATATGATAATTCAAGATATGTTATTTCATTTAATATGTACCATGACTGTAGAATATATGTGTTTTATGAAACCAAAACCAACAAAAAAAATCAATAAAAATATGTCTAGCCAACTCTATTATGAAATCAGCATTAGGAAAACAAATGTTAGAGAAGAAAAATGTATGTTGTGATACAGCATTTCATAGCCAATATTGCATGGTGCAGCTAACATGTGTTGCATAATAATAACAACCCATGCTTGTCCTAAGGCAACTAACGGGACCGCGTGGTCAGACTCGCTGATTTGGTTGATGCAAGTCACCGTATCTCATTTGCGTAGATCGATGCTCATGATGTCATTCATTGGATTGTCTGGTCCAGATTCGATTCTCTACAGACTGCCGTCATATAGCTGGAATATTGCTGAGTGCGGCGTTAAACAAAACAACAACAACAACAACAAAACATATAATAATAAGAATAAGAATAAGAATAATAAGAAGAATAAGAATAAGAATAAGAATATGATAATTATAAAAAAATGATGCAGTATGTACACATAAACAAACTTATAGGACTTAGTTCGTTTGTGGAAAGCGATTCCCTACTCGTGTTGTCGATCACTCCTCTCACCATAAAATGTAATACACGTCGAAACCTCGTTTATCCAGACTTACGCCTCGCAGGGATATCGCTCATATCAACACACTTCAAGGTTAAGCATTATGGGTTGAAGTCAAGATCCAGACACTTTATTGTTTCCAAGGCCTTCAGCCTAAAAAACACATCATGGGCGTCATGTAATTTTTCGTCATATATATGTAGACGCTCCATCTGTTATCGCTAGGGACCCGTGAAGGTCCGGGTTAGAATAGGTCTTCAGAAACCCATGCTTGCCGTAAAAAGCGACTATGCTTGTCGTAAGGGACGACTAACGGAATCGGGTGGTCAGGCTAGCTAAATTGGTTGATGCATGTCATCGTATCCCAATTGCGTGGATCGATGCTCATGATGTCAATCATTGGAAATTTTCGCCCAGATTCGATTATTTACAGACCGCCGTCATATAGCTGGAATATTGCTGAGTGCGGCGTTAAACAACAAACAAATGTTATCGCTTGGACTGTAGGTGTCCGGAATAACGAGGTCCGGTATAGGGGTTTCATTATACAGTAGTGGTAGTAGCAGTAGAAGTAGAAGTATAAAGCGTCATACGCACAACATGTACAATATATAATGAAACACATAGTGAAAAGTATATGAAGTGCGCCCAGCCAGACCTAAGCTTAAGAGGCATCTTGTACAATAAAAACATAGTATATACATTTAAATTGAGAGGTTGGAAATTTAGATAAGAATTCAGACGATTACACAAGAACCTCCGATAACACAAGCGTGTCAACATTTCAGCATACGAGTCACAATTTAGATTGGATGGGTGTATTATTCTAAAACTTGAAAAGACTTACTTTTCAACTGAAACATCCTGTATGCACACTTTACTTTGCCGTTAGCGTTGATAACACACGCATACAGAGAATTTGTGATGCGATAAACAAATTAGACCACCCTCGTGAGGGTTTGGCGATACCGAACATAGATTAAAGATTTTAACTCGCGTAATGAGGCGTTGAAAACGTGATACCCTAGAACGGCATTCGATGAAATAAAAAAAATAATTTACGTTTTAAAAAAATAATTTTGTTGCATTTTACTTCTTTGTCTTAATGTACGTACAGATTTTAATGGTTTTAATTTTTCTTAGAACTTTGGTGATATGTAATATGTACCATGTTTGAGTTGTATCACTGTGGTGGCGTCGGAAAAAACTGTTTTATGGTGTTGAAGTTAACGTCATGTTGAGACATATATGGAATACATTAAGATTCGCAACACGTGTAAATAAAAAACGCCAACGCCAGAGAACATGTTTAGTCTCGATTATCAACCGAAGCAGATTTCATTGGGCGTAAGGGGCGGTCGGGTAGCCTAGTGGTTAAAGCGTTCGCTCGTCACGCCGAAGACCCGGGTTCGATTCCCGACATGGGTACAATGTGTGAAACCCATTTCTGGTGTCCCCCGCCGTGATATTGCTGGAATATTGCTAAAAGCGGCGTAAAACCATACTCACTCATTGGGCGTAATGGCAAAATAGTGGTGAAACTTATTAAATGGATCACTGAAAATCAGTGATGACACCAGGTGTTCATGAAAAGCATGCGCCGCTCACCGGTAACACAAACAACTCGCTCAATTTGTATAAAAAAACAAGTGTGTGTTTGTTCCCTGACGCCGCATAACGGTACTCTTTGCCATATGTCTATTGTAAAATTGTAAAAAATATGTAAATATTGTAAAAACATATTTAGACAACTGTACACATTTTTGCCTTCATATTTGGTAATTGTACCCCACAACCATGCCGCAGTGATAGAAGTAAAACTCATTTTGAGCAACACGTCATAATCCCCCTCCCCCTTTCTTCACCAACCGCCATAACAAAACGCAAAACAAATTCTCAAACGCAAACAAAATTAACCTGTTACACGGACAAAGAACCATAAACAAAACAGAAAATAAAAAAAATCACCAAAATAAACACACCCAATGAAACAGACCCTTCAAAAAGCGGGTGTCTGTCGAACAGAAATAGATACGGCACGCTCAGTTTTCAACAAATACACAACATTACAGGCCTATTTCCGCAGCATTGATTGGCAATGTAATACGCCGAGTTAAAAGGCACAAAGGACATAACATTCCTGACACCTGAACACGATCTTTCTTCTCATTGGTTGGTAAGATTGCAGACGGGGCGTGGTCTAACTTCCGGGTCGAAACTTGGCAAAATCTACCAGTGAGCGGTGCCAGAAATGAGTCACGTGACTTTGTGTATAGCGGGATATCGGCCCGCTGATAAAGCGCAAAGAGCTATGTCACGAATAAGTTATGTCGGACCAGACACAAGGTCTGAAAACGACCATTTAACTGATTTAATTTAACGTAATAAATGTTAAAGAATACATTTGTTTCAAATATTTCCCACAGAAATCACAAATCACAGAACACAGTACACTTATACAAATAACCTTCGTTAACCCGATTTAACGAAACTAATAAATCTGGGTAAGAAGTTTATTATAAATTAACATATCAAAACATAATATTCAAAGTTTTGCAATATAACCCCGATAATCCGGACAGTCGTTAATCAGGACGATTTCACCGAGGACGGTTTTCACGGGCTTTCACGGTGTTTCGCTGCGCTAACTAGAAACCATTATTTTTCAAGCAATTATTCGATCGATGTGTCACGGCAGTTATGTGTATATATATATATATATATATATGATTGACAATATGACAATAGCGCGGTAACCCTCCGTGTCACACGACTGCTGATTGTCGGCTGTCACATTTCTTGTTTTGAGACGGCTATTTTTACCAACACAGGTCGGAACGAAACTAGGTACTGCAACCCGAGGTCTGATTGACATTTATCGATTAAAGCATATATGAATATTGAACATTTGTAAGTAAAAATACACAGTGATATTATGAATTTGTCACAGCTACCGTCGAAGCTGTACACTGAATACTACATAAAAAGTGAAATAAAATATAACGAATTACTAATGAATATTTGATTTTTGACGGGATTTCGTTAATTTGTTTCTTTTAACAAGCTTAGTATTATTTGCGGGTGACTTTTGTATTCTCGTTTATATTTAACATTAATTTATTGAATAAAGTTTCGGTACACGCGACCCATATTATCAATTAATGTTCAATCTTTTACACAACGTAGAATGGAACCCCGTTTATCCAGACGGTAGTGTCACTCGTAATTTGTCATGATGTCGTCATGTGTAGAAGGTAATATCGGTTTGTACATATGTAAACATTCTCGACCGGATTAACGAGGTCCATACAGACGAGGTTTCGCTGTGCACTGATAAACAAATAAACAAATTATGTTACATACATCAATTTCAACACAAGTTAATGTTATCAAAGTTCTGCCGGGATACGACTCAATAATACCTCCCAAATGAATCATCGGTGTGACTGTTAAACTCTCCTTACATTCATAACACTGACTGTTTCCTTTGAATCTGCCAAGCGCGATCTAAATCATCCGTTATATCTCGTATAATCGTAGACGTGGTCATTTAGCTGGCTGTTGTGCATTATAATGACACTGCAGTTACGTATGAGTCAGTGTGCACCGCGATACCCCCATGTGCTTTGGTCCATCACTGACCTCTTGATATAATGTCATTAGCACAATTGAAAAGCTGATTTCACGAAGGACTTTGAGTGTTGAGCCACGGAGGGACAAGCCAGGCGATGCAATGGAGCCAGTCAGCGCATGGGATAGGTTGTATCACATCAAATATTTTGTTGCTGTAGACGTTTTTGATCACAGCAGCGGAACGAGAACTGAGGTTTTGCTTCTGAAATCTAACACGTCGATCGGTTTTATGTCTTTATTTGATAAACTGAAAGAAAAGTGATGGTCGTCTTTAAACATGCAGATGTGAATATTGCACTGAACGACCAGATCCGAAGTCTTTAACTTTAGATAAGGGATTCGCAATAAAACATTAGAGATCCGTAACGTCTGATTAGAAATGCGTAACGCCATATTGCAGATCACCATAGGTTATTTATTACTGACACATGAAAGGGTTCTGTTTGGATTCTTGGCTGCTTGGTCACAACGTTGTTTTAAAAAACCGATACATCTTCTTTGGGTAGGGGGCACAGTCGTCTAAGGCGCCGCAATCGCTGTGCAGAGTTAAGTCCCTTTGGCACGCCAGAAACCTATGATTGTGGGTTTGATACTCGGTTTGCCCTGCTCATCTTTCTAGGTTTGACAGCACCATACCCGTGCTTGTAGGCTTCACCGAAGTGGTAAACGTCTGAGACCTGCATCACTTCGGGCTTTCCTCCCACATTAAGCTGACACGCCGTGATATAACTGGAATACTGTTCAAATCGGAGTTAAAGTCAACTCACTGAACAGATACATGCTGATACATTCAAATACAAGAATGCGTCAATGTCCTAAGTATTGATACAAGGACGACTCACCCATTACTGGGTTAATTGCACCTTTATATTCTAACTTATCCATTGATTTGGTGTAAATATTTCTGTATTTTATTTGTTTGGTTTATTTCTACTGAGCCAGATCTTTATCGGTAAATATGCTGTATGGGCCTGTCTGATATGTGAGCCATTGTGTCTCCACGAACCCCACGGCATTACATTCCTTTCCTTCACAAACACGTCATTTACTGTAACTCACATAATTCCAAATATAGCATTTACTGCATCTAAAATCGTCCAAACAATACATTGACTAACTTTCATAATTTCTAAAGTCGCATTTACTGTAATTTACATCATTTCTAACATCGAATTTACTGTAATTAACATCATTTCTAACACCACATTTACTGTAATTTACATCATTTCTAACATCGAATTTACTGTAATTAACATCATTTCTAACACCACATTTACTGTAATTTACATAATTTCTGACATCATATTTACTGTAATTTACATCATTTCTAACATCGCATTTACTGTAATTAACATCATTTCTAACACCACATTTACTGTAATTTACCTCATTTCTAACACCACATTTACTGTAATTTACCTCATTTCTGACATCATATTTACTGTAATTTACATCATTTCTAACATCGCATTTACTGTAATTAACATCATTTCTAACACCACATTTACTGTAATTTACATCATTTCTGACATCATATTTACTGTAATTTACATCATTTCTAACATCGCATTTACTGTAATTAACATCATTTCTAACACCACATTTACTGTAATTTACCTCATTTCTAACACCACATTTTCTGCAATTTACATCATTTCTAACATCATATTTACTGTAATTTACATCATTTCTAAAATCGCATTCACTGTTAGTTACAACATTTCTAGCATCGCATTTACTGAAATTTACGTTATTTCTAACATCGCGTTTACTGCAACTTACTTAATCCAAAATGACAGATTAACTGTAACATACAACAGTATATTTTCTAGATATCACATTGACTTTAACTTACACCATCCCAAACAGACCGTCCGCAATGAGAGCGGAAGGTCAGGGGTCAGGAGTTCGACCAAAAGACGTTAAAACATGGTACTTGTTGTTACCCTGCCTGGCACCAATGGGCTTAAGGGCTGAAACATTAAGGGGCTAAAACAAGGACAGGTCGATTTAGAGTCAGTCTACTGTGTCTGGGTGGGATATCCATGTTAACACCTTCACATTTACTGCAATTTACTTCACACCTTCACATTAACTGCTCGTTACTTGACACCATCACATTAATAGCTCATTACTTAAAACCTTCACATTTACTGCTTCTTACTTTACACCTTCACATTTAATGCTCCTTACTTCACACCTTCACATTTACTGCTCCTTACTTCACACCTTCACATTTACTGCTCATTACTTTACACCTTCACATTTACTGCCCCTTACTTCACACCTTCACATTTACTGCTTTTGAATTCACACCTTCACATTTACTGCTCTTTACTTCACACCTTCACATATACTGCTCCTTACATCACACCTTCAAATTTACTGCAACTTACTTCACATCTTCACATTTACTGCTCCTTACTTCACACCTTCACATTTACTGCCCTTTACTCTACGCCTTCACATTTACTGCAACTAACTGCACACCTTCATATTAACTGCTCCTTACTTCACACCTTCACATTTACTGCTTTTTACTTTACACCTTCACATTAACTGCTCCTTACTTTACACCTTCACATTTACTGCATCTTACTTCACACCTTCACATTTACTGGTCCTTTCTTCACACCTTCACATTTACTGCAACTTACTTCACACCTTCACATTTACTGCTCCTTACTCTACACCTTCACATTTACTGCCCCTTACTTCACACCTTCACATTTACTGCCCCTTACTTCACTTTAACATTTACTGCAATTTACTTCACACCTTCACATTTACTGCAACTTACTTCACACCTTCACATTTACTGCTCCTTACTCTACACCTTCACATTTACTGCTCCTTACTTCGCACCTTCACATTTACTGCCCCTTACTTCACACTTTTACATTTACTGCAATTTACTGCACACCTTCGCATTTAATGCTCTTTACTTCACACCTTCACATTTACTGCAACTTACTTCACACCTTCACATTGACTGCTCCTTACTTCACATCTTCACATCGACTGCTCCTTACTTCACACCTTCACATTTACTGCCCCTTACTTCGAGACCTTCACATTTACTGCCCCTTACTTCACACCTTTACATTTACTGCTCCTTACTTCATACCTTCACATTTACTGCCCCTTACTTCACACCTTCACATTTACTGCCCCTTACTTCACACCTTCACATTTACTGCTCTTTACTTCACACCTTTACATACACTGCTCCTTACTTAACACCTTCACATTTACTTCAACTTACTTCACATCTTCACATTTACTGCTCCTTACTTCACACCTTCACATTTACTGCCCCTTACCCTACACCTTCACATTTACTGTAACTAACTGCACACCTTCACATTTACTGCTTCTTACTTTACACCTTCACACTTACTGCTTCTTACTTCACACCTTCACATTTACTGCTCCTTACTTCACACCTTTACATTTACTGCTACTTACTTCACACCTTCACATTTACTGCACTTTATTTCACACTTTCACATTTAATACTTCTTACTTTACACCTTCACATTTACTGCTCCTTATTTCACACCTTCACATTTACTGCTTCTTACTTACACCTTCACATTAACTGCTCCTTACTTCACATTTACTGACCCTTACTTCCCACCTTCACATTTACTACTTCTAACTTTACACCTTCATATTTACTGCTCCTTACTTCACATCTTCACATTTACTGCCCTTTACTGCACACCTTCACATTTACTGCTCCTTACTTCATACCTTCACATTTACTGCTCCTTACTTTACACCTTCACATTTACTGCTCTTTACTTCACGTCTTCACATTTATTGCTCTTTACTTCACACCTTTACATTTACTGCTCTTTACTTCACACCTTCACATTTACTGCTTCTTACTTCACACCTTTACATTTACTGCTCATTACTTCACACCTTCACATTTACTGCAATTTACTTTACACCTTCACATTTACTGCTCCTTACTTCACACCTTTACATTTACTGCTCCTTACTTCACACCTTCACATTTACTTCTTTACTGCACACCTTCACATTTAATGCTCCTTACTTCACGACCTTGACATTTACTGCAATTTACTTCACACCTTCACATTTACTTCTTTACTTCACACCTTCACATTTAATGCTCCTTACTTCACGACCTTAACATTTACTGCAATTTACTTCACACCTTCACATTTACTTCTTTACTGCACACCTTCACATTAAATGCTCCTTACTTCACGACCTTGACATTTACTGCAATTTACTTCACACCTTCACATTTACTGCTCATTACTTAACACCTTCACATTAACTGCAACTCACTTCACACCTTTACATTTACTGCAACATGTGTGCCTAACTTTTAACATCTTTTGGCATGACCATGGATTCGAATCAGCAACCCTCGATTCGATCCACCTTCTACGCCGAAGACCCCGGTTCGATTCCCGACATGGGTACAATGTGTGAAGCCCATTTCTGATGTCCCCCGCCGTGATATTGCAGGAATATTGCTAAAAGCGGCGTAAAACCATACTCACTCACTCACTCACTTGAAAGGGTGGGCGGAGAGGGGGATTACTATGATTAAACAACGTCAAAAGACATTTCCATAATCATAGGAAATCTCCACTATGAAGAGAATCCATTGTACGATTCCAACGATATAGTCCCACGCCGTCGGAGTACGACGCCACACAATAAACCAAATCACGAAGCCTGACCACCCGATCCACTTAAAAGCCTCTTACGACAAGCATGGGTTGCTGCGACTATTCTAACCCTGGGGTATTTAATCTAATTATTCGCGTTAAAGGTGTATAGCTAGAAAATAAATTTAAAAAACTGTTCACCATAAGTATGATCAAATTGGATCCCAAACTACAAGATATGTTACACTCTTAGCCACAATAACGCCGAGATATCGGAATCGAGCTCGCCGTCACAGCTGAAGAGCGTTTTGATTGAGGTAAGGTCAAGGTCGTGATCGAGTTTTAATTAAGTTACCAGCGATCAACCTCTTTAGTATTGACAGATTAAGTGAAAACATATTTAAAAAGTCGGACACATGAAATAGGCCCAGCCGAATGCAATGGAATGTATCAATAAAGACGACTTTAGGAAGGAAACGTCGATATTTTGACGTTTGTTCGACGTACAGAACGCTCTATATCTAACGAGGCGTCATTAAACTTGCAATTTGGGTAATGATACATGTCAAGTATAAAAACAAAGGGAGATAACCGAAGCTATGGAAAACTAATTCCATCTGAATCTCTCATCTGTTCTCCAGTTAAGAATAAAGGAAATTCTGACGTCCATTTCCATGTTTTGAAGAGGCATCAAAGGGAGGTAATTAAGTAAAATGAGATAGGTCAGCGGAGGTCAGCGGCTGCATATTTCACGCAATTACGGCATGTCGTCAAATGGGTATTACAAAATAATTTGAACACAAATAAAATGCGGCATTTATGATCATTTCATCTCTTTATCTAAAAAAAGCCCTTGGCTTGACCCAGCTTTGGTTGCTGCGGTGCACATGGCCGGCGCTCTGCACGTTCTGCACGCTCTGCACGAGAAGATCGATACGACGAGCAGACGACAGTGTTGGTGAGTCTGTTTGAACTCGCGCCGCCAGCGGGGGGAACGGGTGCAGAGGATGGGAGGCTATTTTTCCTGATTGGTAGGCATCACGATCAAACCATCTACTCAATTGTGTGGCAACTACATTTAGAAATACGACGTGTTCAGTATATTAGAAATTGTTTTTTTCCAGCTTTTTGATGAAAATAATTTACAAACATTCTGGCACTTACACAGCAGCGTTGGTGCCCAGAGCGTGGCTCACTTTAATGGCACCTTTCAACCCTATCGGCTTTTTAATACCCAATAAAAATCTGCTTAATGGGTAACTATTCGACAAATTTCACCACATCACCTTTGCAGAGTGTTATATTAACATACTAACCCTGAAATAAAGTTGAAGACAAATAAAAATTATATAAAGGAGTCTTTGAAGGCTCCTGGAGCTGAAGAGGGGATGAGTAAAGGCTGCTAGAGCTGAAGGGGGGGATGAGTATAGACTGATAGAGCTGAAGGGGGGATGAGTATAGACTGATAGAGCTGAAGGGGGGGGGGGGGGGGGGGGGGGTGAGTATAGACTGCTAGAGCTGAAGAGGGGGTGAGTGTAGACTACTAGAGCTGAAGAGGGGATGAGTAGAGGCTGCTAGAGCTGAAGAGGGGATGTGTATAGACTGCTAGAGCTGAAGAGGGGATGAGTATAGACTGCTAGAGCTGAAGAGGGGATGTGTATAGACTGCTAGAGCTGAAGGGGGGATGAGTATAGACTGCTAGAGCTGAAGAGGGGGTGAGTGTAGACTACTAGAGCTGAAGAGGGGATGAGTAGAGGCTGCTAGAGCTGAAGAGGGGATGAGTAGAGGCTGCTAGAGCTGAAGAGGGGATGAGTATAGACTGTTAGAGCTGAAGAGGGGATGTGTATAGACTGATAGAGCTGAAGAGGGGATGAGTATAGGCTGCTAGAGCTGAAGAGGGGATGAGTATAGACTGCTAGAGCTGAAGGGGGGGGGGGGGGGGGTTAAGTATAGGCTGCTATAGCAGAAGAGGGGATGAGTATAGACTGCTAGAGCTGAAGAGGGGATAAGTATAGACTGCTAGAGCTAAAGAGGGAATGAGTATAGACTGCTAAAGCTGAAAGGGGGGGGGGGGGGGGGGGGGGGGGTAGAGGCTGCTAGAGCTGAAAAAGGGACGAGAATTGAATGTGTTTGTGTGAGTGACAGTATGTGCTTGAACTTGCAGCTTCCATTTTGTGTACTTACCTTATTTACTGCTGTTTTTTCTTGTCACATAGATACGAATATGAATACCACTGACGTCTTTAATTTCATGTCTTTTTCCTGGAGGCAGGGGTTTTGGACATAATAAAACAGTAAGCTCGAGAAAGCTATAACAATTATTTCGCACGTCTTGTGAACTAACATGAATTGACCGATGAAATTAGCGCTTCTATATGTAGCGATGATGCCACAAATTCCTCACATCGTTGAAGTAATCACAGATCACCACCTTATGGTTCTTAGCAAAAGAAGGGGAGGTCGGGTAGCCTAGTGGTTAAAGCGTTCGCTCGTCACGCTGGTTCGATTCCCAACATGAGTACATTGTGAGAAGCCCAATTCTGGTGTCCCCCGCCTGATATTGCAGGAATATTGCTAAAAGCGGCGTAAAACCATACTCACTCACTCACTCACTCTTAGCAAAAGAAGTAGTATTTTCATCCAATGTACAAACTGCAGAGGCGGAACCAGGATCTTTATAATGGAGGGTACACAGGTAAGGAGTCCGATAACAGGGGTAGGGGCGCCAGTAGATCTGTTCTAGAAAATTATCAGGTATCCGTTTGATTAAAATCCTGCTATATCATGTCGTTATTTGAAATCGTGTTGCTCCGGACTATTGTCTAGCCACATCTGACATCTGATGTCGGTTTCGAGGGTATTATCGTGTGTGAAGTCAGTTCTCACATGCGTGAAGCGACATCGTAAAAGGTGAGATTGTATCATCAGACATTATCAGTACATTGTATCAGTCCCGAAATTATTAACACTTAAATTTCCCCCGCGTCTTTCCGTTACAATTACCACGTGGTGTTGGTATAATTCTGCTTCTGATGTCAGTATCCTATAAAAAGGTTTGGTTCTAAAAGTACATCGCTCAGACAGGGCACGGGTGGCCCAGTTGCCAGTTGCTGTGCATGGTTGTGTGTCAGAAACCTATGATCCCGTGGTCGAATCTCGGTTCGCTCTATTGTGGTTCTACACTTTTCAGCACAATACGAATACATGTGGGCTGGAACGCCGTGATATAACTGATATATTGCACAAAGCCGTGCTAAACCCAGCTCATTCGTTCACGCATGCAAAGTAACAGAAACGTTGGAATATTCCTCAGGGCTATGATTTGTTTGTTTGTTTATTTGTTTGTTGTTTAACGCCGCACTAAGCAATATTCCAGCTATATGACATCGGTCTGTAAATAATCGAGTCTGGACCAGACTATCCAGTGATTGACAGCATGAGTATCGATCCACGCAATTGGGATACGATGACATGCACCCACCAAGTCAGCGAGCCTGACCACCCGAACCCGTTAGTAGCCTCTTACGACAAGCATAGTCGCATTTTACGGCAAACATGGGTTGCTGATGACCCATTCCATCCGATCCCGGATCTTCACGGGTCCAGGGCTATTTTATTTGTTTTCTACATTCCACTCGAGAGTGCTGACCTAATTAGTCGGAAGGGGGATATAAAATCAGTGGAGCTCGAGCTCTGGCACTTACAGCGTCTCGCCCGGCTGACTCTGAGTGTTTTGAACTGTGCTGAAGGCACGTATGGGCCCCGTGGTCTTAGGCACTGCAATTAGTGGTGAGAAGTTGCGTCCCTTCAGCGTCCCAGGATATGCTGATCCGCCCGACTAGGATTGTTAGACCAGGTAAAGTGTTAAAATTTACATTTGCTTTTCTGTGGTGAACGACCTTCAAAAAGACATCGTAATAGAGCTGGTCCACGGTATGTCTTCAGCGGTCACTTTCAGATGGTTTGTTTGTTCGTTGTTTAACGCCCCACCGCAATATTCCAGCTATATGACGGCGGTCTGTAAATAATCGGGTCTGGATCAGACAGTCCAGTGATTAACACCATGAGCATCGTTCCACGCTATTGAGGTACGATGACATGCATCAACCACGTCAGTGAGCCTGGCCATCCGATCCCGTTAGTCGCCTCTTACGACAGGCATAGTCACCTTTTACGGCAAGCATGGGTTGCTGAAGACCTATTCTACCCCGGATCTTCACGGGTCACTGAGGCATTAATGCATTGTGTAATTAGGATATTAAATAACTGTTCATGTAAATCATCACAACATAGTTGGCAGAGAAACAAAGCTGTGTTTGAATGTCTAAAATGAAACTTCCAAGGTTTGTTTGTTGGTTGTTTAACGCCGCACTCAGCAATATTCAAGCTATATAACGGTGATCTGTAAATAATCGAGTCTGTACCAGACAATCCAGTGGTTGGCATCGTGAGCATCGATCCAGGCAATTGGGCTACGATGACATGCAGCAACAAAGTCAGCGAGCCTGACCACCCGATCCCGTTAGTCGCCTCTTACGACAAGCATAGTCACCTTTTACGGCAAGCATGGATTGCTGAAGACCTATTCTACCCCGGGTCTTCACGGGTCCAGGGCTGAGACGAGTGTTAGATGGAAATATAGAGGTGTTAACAACACTAGCATAAACAACAGATGGTTTAATGGCATACTATTCCGTGGACGGACGGACGTGGCGCCACCTGTTACAGCCTTTGCAAGACACCCTATTCCGATTCCCAACAATCGAAAAGCTCTAATCTAGTGGCGTTCCCCGCCGTCAATGGACAGTGTAAAAACGTGACAAAGATTGTGTCTGGAACCCAGCTGATCGGGATGGGCCATCTCACACGCCATCTACGTCGCACGTGCAAAGTGTCAGTGACGGCCCCAGGATACCGCCGTCCCATGAACGTGTACGACATTTCATGAACTCCCGCAACGTGTGTGTGACACCCTGAACGACACGTGCACAGCTGCGGCATCGCCATTGCGTGAACGCGACATGACAACTCATAAAGCAACATATCATGTCCTGCTCAGTCGTTGGTTTCATTTTGCTCGTGCTGTGTGTGTGTCAGACAAGAGCACTGCTTGTGTCATCCTGATTTCATTAGCTATTTGTTTAAAGGTGAGGTGAAATGGGGTTTAACGTCGCGTCCAAGATTATTGCACTTATATAGCGACGTGCATGCACGCGTATGTGTGTGGCTGCTTGTGCTAGTCCGGACTGATGCCGATTAATAGTGCTAGCTCACTGAGATACCATGTCGCAGTTGAACATGAATACCCCACTAAGACACAGTATACTGACTCCGAGCCGACCAGTCCTTGTTTTAGCCCCTTAATGCCGAGCGCCAGACAGGGCATCATGAACATTATTGGAGACTGATGCCGATTTATAGTGTTAGCCCACTGAGATACCATGCCGCAGTTTAACATGAATACCCCACTCAGACACAGTATACTGACTCCGAGCCCTTAATGCCGAGCGCCAGACAGGGTAACAACAAGTACCATCTTTTAACGTCTTTTGGTATGACGCGGCTGGGGATCGAACCCCGGACCTTCCGCTCTCCGGGCGGACGCTCTACCACTAGACCACGGAGGCGGTTCTATTTGTTTAAAGGTGCGACAGGCTTTTAAGAATCTATATTTGGTTTGTTACTTTATAAGACTATTTATTCGTTTAAAACAGAAATACATTTTTCACAGATTTATGCTTACGTCAGGCGCCTGTGATTTCAGCTGTTGTTTTACACGTTGCACGTTTTATTTTGTGATGAAAGGGTGAGTATACATGATGTTCCCCTCAGAACTAGGAACACGTACGAGGGACATGCACCCGTTGCTTCTTATTTTTTCCCCCCACGAATCAATATGGGTCAATATTTAAAAAAAACACTTTTGACAATTAGAAAGTTAAAAGGGATAAAATTAACATGTGTCGTTTTACGACATGTCATGCTGCGTTTGCAGTGTTTAAGCTATTGGGGACAAAACTCATGTTGAGAATTTTTTTAAACTTTCTCGAGTTTATGATTATTTTATTTGTTTTCTACATTCCACTCGAGAGTGCTGACCTAATTAGTCGGAAGGGGGATATAAAATCAGTGGAGCTCGAGCTCTGGCACTTACAGCGTCTCGCCCGGCTGACTCTGAGTGTTTTGAACTGTGCTGAAGGCACGTATGGGCCCCGTGGTCTTAGGCACTGCAATTAGTGGTGAGAAGTTGCGTCCCTTCAGCGTCCCAGGATATGCTGATCCGCCCGACTAGGATTGTTAGACCAGGTAAAGTGTTAAAATTTACATTTGCTTTTCTGTGGTGAACGACCTTCAAAAAGACATCGTAATAGAGCTGGTCCACGGTATGTCTTCAGCGGTCACTTTCAGATGGTTTGTTTGTTCGTTGTTTAACGCCCCACCGCAATATTCCAGCTATATGACGGCGGTCTGTAAATAATCGGGTCTGGATCAGACAGTCCAGTGATTAACACCATGAGCATCGTTCCACGCTATTGAGGTACGATGACATGCATCAACCACGTCAGTGAGCCTGGCCATCCGATCCCGTTAGTCGCCTCTTACGACAGGCATAGTCACCTTTTACGGCAAGCATGGGTTGCTGAAGACCTATTCTACCCCGGATCTTCACGGGTCACTGAGGCATTAATGCATTGTGTAATTAGGATATTAAATAACTGTTCATGTAAATCATCACAACATAGTTGGCAGAGAAACAAAGCTGTGTTTGAATGTCTAAAATGAAACTTCCAAGGTTTGTTTGTTGGTTGTTTAACGCCGCACTCAGCAATATTCAAGCTATATAACGGTGATCTGTAAATAATCGAGTCTGTACCAGACAATCCAGTGGTTGGCATCGTGAGCATCGATCCAGGCAATTGGGCTACGATGACATGCAGCAACAAAGTCAGCGAGCCTGACCACCCGATCCCGTTAGTCGCCTCTTACGACAAGCATAGTCACCTTTTACGGCAAGCATGGATTGCTGAAGACCTATTCTACCCCGGATCTTCACGCCTCCAAACTTCCAAGGAGTGTTAATTCGTTTGAACTTGGCGCCCATCTAAAGTTTCGCCTGTGTTGGAACAGAGCCGATGGTATGGGTCGACATGTAGTGTGATCGCTCTTTGACAAGTTCCAGCAGACAGTTTCCAGGAGGTTCTTGTCTTTATCCCGCGATTCGCTGTGCAGAGTTGCGTCCCTTGGGCACGCCAGACTCCTATGATTGTGGGTTCGAATCCCAGTTCACCCCGATTATGTTTCTAGGTTTATCAGCACCATACCCGTGCTCGTGGGTTTCACCGAAGTGGTAAACGTCTGAGATCTGCATCACTTCGGGCTTTCCTCCAACATTTAGCTGACACGTCGTGACATAACTTGAATACTGTTAAAAGCGGCGTTAAACCCAACTCACTCTAGCCGTTATCACTCTATAAATCTCCGACAAACATTTGTGTTAAGCCATGCTGACCTCGGTCTGTCGTTGATATTACGGTTTCAGGAATAGTAAAATCACCAGGACATAAAGATGCCGCGCTCACTTGATAATGAATATCAACTTCAAGAGATGAATGATTCATGGATAACCAGTATAGTTTTTAAATGTCATTGAAGTACAAGAGATCTATCACATCTGCATATTAAGATCGTTAGGCAAAGCTTTATGAAAGGGTTGGCGTTTGGGAGTGAATCATTCGTGTTTGAATATGCACTAATTGCCCTCAACAGAATGGTTCCCCCTGGTTTAGGGATAAGGCTGGAATGTCCATTAGGGGAATGACGAAGCCAATGTGGATATCATGTCATAATCTCACAAAAAAACGTCATGTGAATATTTTTCCTGAAGTCATTAATGTGTAATTGAAGGCTTCCATGCAGTCATGTTCTCATAGGGCACAATGACAAGAAATGTGTTTGAAAAGGAATATCGGCAAATACGGATTTATTAATAATGATGATGAAACACTGCCATAAGTTTAGTTATGTTTGTATGATGAATATAACCCCTGAGAAACAAAATATTATCCCACTTGGGTATTTTTAGATTATTACCGATTGACTTCATCTGTGCAGAGTGACGTCCCTTTGTTTTCCCTGTCTTTGTTTGTTTGTTGTTTTTTTGTTTGATTGTTTGTTTGTTGTTTAACGCCGCACTCAGCAATATTCCAGCTATATGACGGCGGTCTGTGTAAATAATCGAGTCTCAACCAGACAATCCAGTGATTGATACACTGAGCATCGATCCTAGCAATTGGGGTCGATGAAATGCATCAACCAAGTCAGCGAGCATAATCACCCGATCCCGTTAGTCGCCTCTTACGACAAGCATAGGACTCAAAGTTCGTTAGAACTTGGCCCCCATCTAAAGTTTCGCCTGTGTTGGAACAGAACCGATGGTATGGGTAGACATGAAGTGTGGCGCTCTTAGATACCATGCCGCAGTTTAACATGAATACATCACTCAGACACAGGATACTGACTCCGAGCCTTTAATGCCGAGCGCCAGACAAGGTAACAACAAGTACCATCTTTTAACGTCTTTTGGTATGACGCGGCCGGGGATAGAACCTCGGACCTTCCGATCTCCGGGCGGACGCTCTACCACTAGACCACGGAGGCGGTCGGAGAAAACAGAACCAGTCTGGCAACACCTAAGGGGACAGCCAATCTGGCATCATGAACATTATTGTGGAGAAAACAGAACCATTCTGGCAACACTTGGAGTCACAGCCAATCTGGCATCATGAACATTATTGGAGACTGATGCCGATTTATAGTGTTAGCCCACTGAGATACCATGCCGCAGTTTAACATGAATACCCCACTCAGACACAGTATACTGACTCCGAGCCCTTAATGCCGAGCGCCAGACAGGGTAACAACAAGTACCATCTTTTAACGTCTTTTGGTATGAAGCGGCCGGGAATAGAACCTCGGACCTTCCGCTCTCCGGGCGAACGCTCTACCACTAGACCACGGAGGCGGTCGGAGAAAACAGAACCAGTCTGGCAACACCTAAAGGGACAGCCAATCTGGCATCATGAACTTTATTGTGGAGAAAACAGAACCATTCTGGCAACACTTAAGGGGACAGCCAATCTGGCATCATGAACATTATTGTGGAGAAAACAGAACCATTCTGGCAACACCTAAAGGGACAGCCAATCTGGCATCATGAACATTATTGTGGAGAAAACAGAACCATTCTTGCAACATTTGTTCGGATAGCCAATTTGGCATCATGAGCAATATTGTAGAGAAAACGAACGCTCTGGCAGCCTTGGGCGGGTATAACTAATTTGACATTACAAACAGGATTCTTCTGACAGCCTTTGGCGATGTGGCAAATGTGGAATTATATTTGACAGACTATGTTGTAGACAATGACTTTATTTCGTGACAAGTATGCCAAAATACATGGAAACACTCGTGTTTATGACCCACCAGCCATCTCTAGACAAACTCGATATTATAATGTCTAGACTCGTTTGCCCAATTAATAATAGAGAACTGTTTGCATTATTCAATAGCCATACCAATGAACATAGGTTTATTAAAGTGAATAACACCAAGAGCTATAAACTGTGAACAGTGCATGTATTCATGTAAACCTGGTGCTCGAGCGATCTGGCGTTTTGCACTATTGCTTATCATGACATCTACACATCTAGGAAATGAGTCACATCACAGCCAGACATTGATTAGCATATTTCATTTTGAATCTATCTCGCATGCTTAATATGAAAGACGTATGTTTAAGGATGGTATCTCGTACAAATGATATCTTCAATATTAATTTTCCAGCTATTACCACAAAATTAATGTTGAAATTGTGTCAGTCTGCCGAAATGAGAGAAACACAATCACTGAGTCTAGTCTCCCTGGGCTGGGTGGGAATATCTCGGTAGCTGGTTTATTCTCAGCTTTGTTCTCAACGAAAGTGCTGTAATTCGTTGTGCAGAGTGACGTCCATTAGGTGCACCTAGATACCATGATTTTTAATATGAATTGGTGGACAAATCATGATGACATATTATTTTCTGCCTGTTGGACTTGATAATACAGTAAACTACGGTTATAAGAACTCAAAGGGACCACTAATTTTAGTTCGTTATAACCGTACTTTGTTATAAGCATATATACAGCATAACTACAGCAAATAGTCGGGACCAAAAAAGTAAGTTCGTTATATCCGTCAGTTCGTTATAAGAGTGTTCGTTATAACCGTAGTTTACTGTATGTCAAAGGCAACACACATTTACTACTATTTTTCGCTTATGGTACTTGATAACATGGTAATAAAAGGACAAAACGCTTTCCATAATTATGAGAAGTCCACTGTACGATTCCGACTATATCACGAGCATGCGTTTGTGAATGCGTATCAAATTGTGATGGTACCAGGTGTTGGCAAAGAGATAAGTGTATCTTGTCCCATCTTGACACCCGTTACAAACACATGCAAAAGCAAAACGATTGTTCACCTGAAAAAAAGACGAGAACATTGAATAAGTCAAAATAGGCAATTGCACTGAGGCATCAAATGTGGAAATGTCCTCCACAATTGAAATGCTTTACTGAGGCCTTGAATGTGGTGCATCAGTGCATCGATATACCTGAAACTTAAGTTAAACATCTTTGCCAGATTCCCTTGTTTGGATTTTGCCAATCCTTGAAATTCTGACTCATGTGCACAAAGAAACAGGTCAGCAAGGAAGGGAGTACAGTGGTGCCCATGGGTCAACGAACGTACTGTTAGTTTCTGCCTGAAGTCAACAAGCACATGTATAACTGATAATATATCATAAGACTATTGACAAACATAGGATATTTTTGCCGCCTTTCACGCGAAAACAACTCGACCATGGCCACTGGGGCGTTATGACACGTTATAGCATATATATGCGTTTTTTTCATATATGCCATCTGTTGCTCTACACCGGCCTGGAAACATTCGCATAATTTGCACTTAAACACGTGTAACTATGTATAACCAACATGTTTGCTATCTTTGAAATCATCACTGTGTGTGCGTGCGTTCGTGCGTGCGTGCGTGCGTGCGTGCGTGCGTGTGTGTGTGCCTGCGTGTATGTTGACAATGGGGCAGGGTAGTGGGGATGGTAACAGTACATATACCGTGCTCAAGAATTTTCTTAAGTCATATCCATAAAATACTTTTAGCACTGAGAGTACTCCCAAAGAACAGCGTACTCAAGAGGCCTTTCGGTGACTTAAGAATTTTCTTAACGATTCAAGATGACCGCCATTCACAGAAAGAGGATATGCCTCCTGGGAACTTCCAGGGAGCACATGGTGGGATTTGAAGTGAATAAAGTAACTGCAAGATAACTATTCATTTCCTCACAATCTGTGACAATCATTTCATATTCAGCCATGGGCTCTCACTCAAAATGTTAGCGTTTTACCCTGTTCATATCATCATGTACTGGTGCATAATAATGAAAAGCAACAACAACAAAAAACAAAATAAAACACACCAAAAAATAATAAAAATAAAAACAACCAAATAAACAACAACACAACACAACTACATCAAACAAAACAAATAACGCAATAAACAATATTATAGTTGTGGCTTCATTGAAGCAGGAAACAACTTGGGATGCTGCTTATGTAGGCGGACCATATAATGAAGCATTCAGGTGTAAATCTGACTTTGTCTACATCCTTTGATTTTAATTCTAAAATGGACATTTTACAACTGGCTTTAAGTATCACAATGTTTTTATCCGGCCTTTTATTTATTTATTCACTTACCAGAGTGCTAGGATATCCACTTGCATTTTCAATGTATTATTGACTTCGGACAATACCTAAATTAATCATTGGGCGCAGCATTGTGTGGCAGTGTACTGCAAGAAACACTCCGCTCAAAGCTTTGACCATTAGAGTGGTTCCCCTTTGATTTTGGTTACTCCTAAATTCATACAGGAAATTCACTGAAATATGATTCTTGTTTTCATAAAACAGTCAAAGAAAATGCTTATAACATTTCTTTTTGTTATTTTCCAAAGAAATTAATTTGAGAGGATTAATCATCAGAAATTTGAAAGCGTGTTAAAAGCATAATTTATTATTGCAAAAATATGTTTGTGACGGGCCCCCTCTAAAAAGACTAGTGCTATTTTCTTCTTTAGTGATAGAAATATACTACTACATGTTGACAATGATTGTGAATTTAGGTAATCTTTAATCCACACAAAAAATAATGTAAAATATATTTGAAATGATATTTTCATGCCTATTCAAGACCAACCCATGTCGACGTAGCCCGTGTATCACTCCATGTCGAGGTAGCCTGTGATCACCCCATGTCGACGTAGCCCATAATCACCTCATGTCGAGATAGCCTATGATCACCCCATGTCGAGGTAGCCTGTGATCACCCCATGTCGAAGTAGCCCTTTATCACCCCATGTCGAGGTAACCCATGATAACCTCGTGTCCAGGTAGCCTGTGATCACCCCATGTCGAGATAGCCTGTGATCACCTCATGTCGACGTAGCCTATGATCACTCAAAGTCGACGTAGCCCATGATCACCTCATGTCGAGGTAGCCAGTGATCAACCCATGTCGAGATAGCCTGTTATCACTTCATGTCGAGGTAGCCTATGATCACCCCATGTCGAGGTAGCCAGTGATCACCCCATGTCGACGTATGCCGTGTATCACTTCATGTCGAGGTAGCCTATGATCACCCCATGTCGACGTATCCCGTGTATAACTTCATGTCGAGGTAGCCTATGATCACCCCATGTCGACGTATCCCGTGTATAACTTCATGTCGAGGTAGCCTATGATCACCCCATGTCGACGTATCCCGTGTATAACTTCATGTCGACGTAGCCTATGATCACCCCATGTCGACGTATCCCGTGTATAACTTCATGTCGAGGTAGCCAGTGATCAACCCATGTCGAGGTAGCCTATGATCACCCCATGTCGAGGTAGCCAGTGTATCACCTCATGTCGAGGTAGCCCGTGATCACCCCATGTCGAGATAGCCTGTGATCACCTCATGTCGAGGTAGCCCATGATCACCTAATGTCGAGGTTGATCCACTACAGCTTTATTGCTCAGTAATATATGACATGTTAATGCGTGGAAGACATGTTGTGCTTAGTCGGCCATGTTGACATTCCAGGTATTTAAATTAGTACTGGTATGTCGTCTAGACTTTGGGTCATTGTGTCACAGGCAGTAAAATGTTTCAACAGCAGTTAACTGTAAAACGATTTTGATGTGCAAGCAAATTGTACAGTGTATGACGATATACAAGCAAGGCCACATCATATCATTAAATGCATTTAATATCATATGAAAAAACTAGTATTCATATTTAGCATGCGAAACTGGTCGTGATGGGGCTTATAAATGGTTTCCTTTTTTTACCACTTATATGCTGAAGCAGGTCGTATAACAGGTGCATATCGTATCACATATCTCCACGCATTGTATATAACTATTGTCACTGAATAATCGTGCATGAAGACGAGAACACGTTGCAGCTATTGCAATATATTTCCCCTTTACAGCAAAACTTGCAGACCAGCACACATGCACGCGTTCGCCCATGTAATGTAATTTCAGCGAAATATTTGTCAAGCTCAACATATTCACATGACTTTTTATGAGAGACCTGAGTGCATGTGAGTGAGTGAGTTTGTTGTAACGCTACTTTGAACAGTTTTTTTCCAGTTACATCACAGCGTGTCAGGTTAATGTGGGTGAAAGCGATTTGACCACTGGGCTAAGCCAGTGCAAACAATTATTATCTCAATTACACAAAGACAATGTCTCTCACAAAGCAGCAATTAGAACGTCTAGACTAGAAATGGTCCACAGAGCGTGGAACATATCGTCCCTGTTTTATTGAATCATCCTAATCAATGGCAGACAACACAGGGTTCAGCGAAACGCTACAATGATGACTAAAAGTGTGCTGCCTCACCTCCTAGGCAACATCATCAGCGGGGATCATAATACTCTAGTTAAGAGGTACCCAGGCAGGCAGTGAACGGCAACCGTTCTGGTGACCTTATACTAATAAACATGGCGTTACGAAAACGGCAACGACAGAGAATAATGAGTCTCAATTGTCGGACGAAACCGATTCCATTTGACGCGTAGCGCAAACACAGCCTACCCATGGAACCAGGCTGCGACCGGGTAGGCTTGCGATTTAAAGGCGCCTCTGCTGACCAGTGCCCAGTCTAATACCCCGCGCACACCCCCCCCCCCCCCCCCCCCCCTTTTTATTTTATTTGGTGTATAAATTACCACCAAAGACAATAAATAGATCTTAGTTGTGCACCCCACCCCCCAACCCCCCCACCCCCGTTTTAAAAAAAGCTGTTTCCGCCTCTGTTACGAGTATGCATGTATGTGTGTATATGTGCATACGTGTGTAGAAATACATACGTGAGTTTGCTTGTCATGTGAACGCGTTTACTCATGTGTGTATATTTACACCAGGAGCAAATTTGCATCATGTCTTGAGCAGGTGCAAATGTAAATGTAAATTTGCACTGTGTGTATATGTTGCAATGTAAGCGTTTCTGTTAACGTGAGAGGATGATCTGATTAATATCTGTTCTTTTGCTAACACCAAACAAATTGTCAACAGTTGTCAACTTTTATGCCTTTTATGAGTTGAGCGGACGGTGTTTGTTTATTTGGCAATGCGGCAACGCGACAATGTCCCTTCCAGGATTCCATAGTATGTCCATACATCTTGGTACAGTGGGTGAAGTCTATTGAGATGTGTGAGAGTAAGTATAGGGTTTTGTATAAATTATTAAATATGGAGCATATATTTCTTAAACGTTTTTACATGTAAGCAGCAGGCGTTATTAATGATCATCATATCGTTTTTATTAGTTTCAACAAAATCAGTATATGCACTATGGAATACCCGTGAAGATCCGGGATAGAATAGGTCTTCAGCAACCCATGCTTGCCGTAAAAGGCGACTGTGCTTTGTCATAAGGGGCGACTAACGGGATCGGGTGGTCAGGCTTGCTGACTTGGTTGATGTATGTCATCGTATCCCAATTTCTAGGATCGATGCTCATGATGTCAATCACTGGATTGTCTGGTCCAGATTCGATTATTTACAGACCACCGTCATATAGCTGGAACATGGCTGAGTTCGGCGTTAAACAACAAACCAACAAACATCATGACGAATGGTGTGTATCAAATAGTATTCTGGAGCTATTCCCCTGTGGGGACATTCCGCGTCCGAGGTCCCCACTACCCCATGGCTATGGCAAGAGGTGAATGAAATGAGTATGGTACGGTGAGCCTCACTGATTTCACGGTCAGCGGTCACCCGATGGCGCGGATCGTTTCTCGGGTTTTTATTCACTTGATTGTCTGGTCCAGACTCGACTATTTACAGACCGCCGTGATCCAGGTGGGCTATTGCTGGACAACATGCGCAACATACTAGGTACAGCAACGTTCTTGGTCAATAGGTTTGTTTCACGCCGCAATGTTCATAGCCATAATCGAGCCAGGATCAGACAAGCCAGTGACAACGCCGCCTCTAACAATATTCCAGTTATATCGCGGCGTGTCAGCTTAATGTGGGAGGAAAGCCAGAAGTAATGCAGGTCTCAGACGTTTACCACTTCGGTGAAACCCACGAGCACGGGTATGGTGCTGACAAACCTAGAAACATAATCGGGGTGAACCGGGATTCGAACCCACAATCATAGGTTTCTGGCGTGCCCAAGGGATGCAACTCTGCACAGCGAATCGCGGCGCCTTAGACGACTGGGCCACCCGTGCCCCCGATTGATATTAAGAGCAATGATCAACACAGTCAGGGTACGATGACATACAATCAACCAATTCACCGAATCTGACTATTTGTGTGTGTGTGTGTGTGTGTGTGCGTGCGTGCGTGCGTACGTGCGTGCGTGCGTGCGTGTGTGTGTGTGTGTGTGTGTGCTAGCCCGGTCTAATGCCGATTTTAAAGCGCTAGCCCACTGAAATACCATGCCGCAGTTTCACATGAATACCCACTGAGACACAGTATACTGACTCCGAGCCGACCAGTCCTTGTTTTAGCCCCTCAATGCCGAGCGACAGGTAGGGTGACAACAAACACCACCTTTGAACGTCTCCGGGCAGATGCTATCCACTAGTCAATACATTAAAGCATAGGTAGGTTGCTGGGGACCAATTCTAACCCCGCATCCCCACGGGATATTGTAGATATGACAAGAGGCAGTAGACATAGTGAAAACAATAAAAAGAAAGTCACATAAAATCAAACCATAAATATTGGCTTCAACACACAAAAAAAGACAAAAAGGGTGTAAAAGCAATATTTCAAAAAAAATAAAATTTACTTCTTAAATTATTTTGTTTTAATTTTGCAAAATGTAAACTGGTTCGCACGAAGAACTGGTCATCTATTGATCTGGACTTATTGTGATCTATACATAAAAAGGTGATGATAGAATAAAGACAACACAAGTACGTTATTTTTCAAGAAAGCTTTATCTGACAGAGGTAGTGATTGTCAACAATACAGACAACAAAGGCAGGTGACGTAATACTGGCTGGTACCCTTGGTAACACATACTAAACAAACAACACAGTTGACAAGACCGTTTACATACTAGTGTGTGCATACTAACCCAAAGTAAGTATCGTTACCACAGCAACAAAGAAACCCACGCGTTTCGGTGACAATCTAACTCCCCGCAAAACATAGTTCCCTCTTTGTAATATTCTTTAACAACCTGTAGTATATATAAACAGTGGCGATAGCAAATGACTGCATTGGGTCCGGTTTCACAAAGTGGTCTTACGGTTACTACAGACTTAGAACTATAAGGCTGGTCACGTGATTTTTAAAGTGGATGATGGTCAGGCCAATTAACCTATCGCCACATGTCAATCAAACGACATGAACATTTAACAAATGCCCTAATAAAAAAAAGGCAATGTTTTAGATTCATACGCGGAACCAGTTCCGCCCAAGCCGAAAATGGGTAGCATGCTGGTGAGAATTTAGTTCCTCTTTAAGCAACCCTTAAAATATTTCATCTTGTATAGAAATACAAACTTTTTTTCCGCTTAATTAGTTTATGTCTATTAAGTTTTATACACGTATTATTTCGGAATCTTGTTGGGCACCTGTGTAAATCTGGACAGTTGAGAATATGATGAGTGTCTGTCATGTTGAGTGTGTGAGTGAGTTGGGTTTAACGCCGCTTTTAACTGCATTACAGTTATATCGCGGCGTGTCAGCTTAATGTGGGAGGAAAGCCCGAAGTGATGCAGGTCCCAGACGTTTACCACTTCGGTGAAAACCACGAGCACGGGTATGGTGCTGACAAACCTAGAAACATAATCGGGGCGAACCGGGATTCGCACCCACAATCATAGGTTTCTGGCGTGCCCAAGGGACGCAACTCTGCACAGCGAATCGTGGCGCCTTAGACGACTGGGCCACCCGTGTCCCCGTCTGCCATGTTGAACTGTGTCGCACATCTATGAGTAGGGGAGCTATCGGATGTTAAAACATACAATGGAAGCAGTGTTTCCAAAGTTCTTATGGTTTGCAAAAGATGTAATACTAATGCCATAAAATCTATATGTGAGTTTAAAGGATTTTTAAAAAAAGATAATAAGGAGAACAGAACACGTTGTATGTAATGAAAGCTTGAATATAGATTTCAATTTATCATCATTCAAGAGTTATTGGACATAAACTTGTTAATCCGAGTGGCTTTTATAGTCACAAAATTGAGCTGTACCTGCAGTAAATATGTTTTTGTCTGTTCTACAACAGCCATTTCGTGCATCAAGTTGTAAACATGACACTAAAACTATTTAAAATCATTGTTTACACGCAGTTTGAAACTCCGGTAATGCAGACTGTCTAATGCTTCAGGTGTATATGAGTGTCGACATCGTCTTGCATACGTTGCAAATGAGTGCGAATTTCATTTCGGTGGCATAGATCTGCCTGAAGAGAGTATTATATCAGAGTTTAAAATACAGCTATGACGTCATTCTATTGTTTCAAATGTAGATTAACTTACTTTCTGCAATGCAAGTTTTAAGCTCATGCATAAATGTAAGCACGTGCATTACAAATGTACTGGCCACAACGAACAAATCGCACAAAATGCACGTGCAATACGAATGGACGGGATTGTTCCATATATAAGGAATGTTCTTTCCGTGCCGCATATTTATTTATTTATTTATTTATTTATTTATTTATTTATTTATTTATTTATTTATTTATACTTTCAGGCTGTATTTCACATCTGACTACATTATTATTTTGTCGCTTTTGTTTCTGATTTTGTATGAGATTGTGAAAACCTCGGAGCTGTTTGTGTTAGTTGATACCGTATAATAATAATAATAATAATAATAATAATAATATGGAATATACATATACGCGTGCAGTTAATATATTTATGAAACCGTTAATACAAATTGACGAACAGTGATGTGTATAGTAACATCCTAAGTAGTAATTATGTATATTTTATATACACGTTTTTCAGTCTTTGGCGACATTTTCAGATCGTAATCTTTAATGCAGTGTTTTGATGTTTCTATCGATGGTGATTCAGCATTGCAACTACCAACTGTCTCGTGAACGCCATTGTACATTTCACCTAATACAACAGCCCGTCGTAGCGCCAACGAGCGGATTGCATTACGTCAATCCTCTTTCTTTTGACATTTATGAAGAATAATCAAAAATAATACTTCTCATTAAATGCAAAAATCCCCTTATGAATCAAGATTAAAGAGTTCTTTCAACTAGAAGTCTTTCATATCAGACACGCGGCATCATACTCTCACGTTATGAAAAAATCGCATTTTCCTGACCGCTGATCGCAACAAAACTTGCATGTTGTTTCCAGACGGAGATACGATCGACGAGAAATAACTATCTTCTCCGTGGTTGCAAAATAATCAAATTGGACATGGCCAGTGATTCGAATGTTGTCGGCGAATATCTTTTCGCAGTGTGGACTGAAGTAATGAGATTCGGTTTCATAGAGCATTTTCAAACGTCAATTATATCACGTGATTAGTTACTGCATGGACCCGCACGCGAGTTAGATTCGACTTCAATTATGGTTTTGTAGATTCCAAATAAGGAGGATATCAACATCAATTGAGGTCGCACAATCATTTCAGAGCCTAGTTCATGGGTCAAGAGCCACCGACAAAGGTTATGCGACGTTTATATGGCGGCTTAACGGCAAAACGATTTGTGCCTGTTCCAATGACATCATGGGAAGCCAGACCAAATTTAGGAATAGGCACTACACGCAACATAGCATGTAATATATCAGGTGGTGTATATGTAATTTCACAAGAAATGGTTCTACATATTGATCAGCAGACATGGTGACTAAGGTCTATATTTAGAACACGACAATAGATTCGGTTACAAATTGTTGTAGTGCTAAAACCTAGATTAGTTTCACTTGAACAACAATGAGATTGCCCTTTTCGCAACAATACCCAAGATTATTTTGATCAACTGCACTTAAAGCCTTTCAAACCATCGAATGCGTACGCGTCCTAGAATGTAACTAGCGTCGATGCCTTTACAGTAACGGCATACCAACACCCTCAAAACATCATCTACGGCGGTTCCCATATTGTATTTTTGTGATTGTCAAACACGATCTTTATCATATAGATATTTGAATATTATTTTCAAATCAATAACGTGATTTTATATCTGATACTGTATCATAACAAACTGAAACATAAGCCCGTTGTAGTTATTATGCCTTCTTTATTGATGTATGACAGCTTTGAAGCAGAAAAAAAAGATCTTTTCAAAAACATTTATTCACCAACACCATCCCAATCTAAAGGTTTTCGCGCATGGTTGATTGTAGGGATCTCTAGGTTTAGTCGGGTGTATTGTTAAATCGTAATAATGGCTGTGGATGACTTAATATTAATCTCCCTTGCATCAAGTGCGGAATAGAAGCCGATCAGCTAGTCATTATTATGTAACAATAGGCGCCAGACAAAGGACTGTTTATTGTTAATGTAAACATGAGGTGTGAAAATCGCTAGAAAATTACAATCTGTGAATACCGTTGCTTTACAAATCACGCTGATAATAACCTTCCCTGTTTAGCACTCTGAGCGAGGTGAGACAAGTCGCCTGTATAAGCCGTCGTCGCGCTGTCGCTGGTGACAATGCATTATTCGAAGCCGCTGTCTCCATCAATTAAATAAATTATTACCCAAATTCATTTGAATAACCACATACAATTTGTTTACTACCATACATTCTAGAATCTGTCTGTGGATCGATGGTTTGAAAGGCGGATTGATTTTAATTGAAAGTGAATACTATCCCATGGGGATATTCAATTAATTTCAAATTCTAATTCATTTTAATAAATTGCAACTTTTGATCAACAAGGCACAGCAATAACTTTTGACGTTTTGCATATCAATACCCGCACTGAATTAATAAATAAAAAAATATATATTGTTTTCTTTTTCTTTACATTACAACAATGAATAAGCGTAAAATGAATGTAAAGACTCTTAATGGGATCGATCTCTCTCTGTCCCAGCTCATGGTGTAATTTGCACTTTAACAAGTCACTTTATATTTTATTTAAAAAAACCCACTACTTAAGAGAATAATACACGAACCAGCACACCAGCAAATATGATTCACGCTCAAGCGTTAAATGTTATCTAAATTTCAAAGAACATAGCTTGATAGCAGAATTATCGTTTCAATTCAATATCAAAGCTACACTTTTTATATCAAAAGAATTTAGATTGAAGTTTGATAGCTCAATTAAGATCCACACTGAATGGAATCAATGCAACTTGAAGTCTTTGAAGACTATTATATGATTCGTTTCAGAAAAGTCTTCGAGGGGTCGATAAGTTCGGAGGTTATTCCACAAGGAACTATTACCACAAACACCAGCAAGTCTATGAAATGTAAACTTACAATGAAACATTTCCCAGCAATGGATTCGAGCTAGCATACAACATGGCTAGTTGTTCATAATGATGTACTCCACATTCCAACACAGGCACTATCAAGACGTATGACTAATTAAAGTCATTATTTGGAAATGTTTCAAATTCTGCATACTTTTCCTTAAAAAATGTTACATGTATTAGGTTACACGTATGTAATACAAGAGTTTATTTGGATATTTTTCTAAGATTGTAAACGAACATGGAAATAGGTTGTTTTTTTAACGCCGAACTCAGCAATATTCCAGCTATATGACGGCGATCTGTAAATTATCAAGTCTGGACCAGACAATCCAGTGATTGACACCATGAGCATCGATCCACGCAATTGGGACACGATGACATGAATCAACCAAGTCAGCGAGCCTGACCACCCGATCCCGTTAGTCGCCTCTTACGACAAGCATAGTCGCCTTTTACGGCAAGCATGGGTTGCTGAAAACCTGACCTGAAGTATATAGAACTGCAGAACTTGTACTTGTAAAATAAATTATTTGTTTTACTGTTTGATATTTAATATTTTAATTTATTTTGAAATATTTATATTTTTACGATTTATTTACGATTGTTAGATAAAGCACATTTCAATTATAAAGCACTCCTAGGTTGTGCTGGTGATTGTAAACGCACCGACACAGGATTAACAACGACCAGCGAATGCTGCAAGCACTATTCCCACCATCATTTCAAACTCAATCAAGTCAGTATCGTTTAAAAAGTCTTACTTTCTGGGCCCCGTAGATTCCCCGTCGTAATACCCACGTGTTCAGGCTGCGGATAGCTCGGGTTTTGTTCAATGGTCCAGATGTTTTCAATGTTGTAAAATTTCTCCTCCATAATTCATAAATACGTTACACGAGCGAGGGACGCAGTAGTTACGTAACCCTCCAGAGAGAGAAAGGTGACATAACCATTTTACCGTGAGGGTTTTAAACTATTTACATATATTCATAAGACTATTGAAAGCCAGCCTTGAAAAGATTGTGGTAACTCGCATGAATTGGATAAAGCAGAAACGACAACCTTGTCTGCCGCCCAACATGAAAATCAATCATACAATAGCGACAATACAAATTATATAAAATCTCTAGCCATTTGAAGCACTTAGTCCACCGCCTCCTGAGGCCAATTTAGTTGTTTCACCAAACCACCTTTGGGTTTGGCGTATTTCCCATATTTTTCTAATGTGTGTTCCGTGCGGGTAGATCGCCATCCGATTTGCTGCGAGGTAGTTGACGGAAATGGCCGAGGTGAAGGTTGAACTTTGATGTACTCTTCAATTGGTGTTACGGGCCTGATTTGAATAAGCGTTGGGATTTCCCGTTTCCCCTTTTTCGCTTGGGGGAATTCATCCTTGACGAGCTGAAATGAGGAAGTGATGAGTCGGTATTGATGGAAATACTGTTTTCCTTGACTGACCTATATTTATATTTCAAGGTCAATGTGATTAATCGCGCACATCTAATGCATTAATTCGAATCCGAAAATGAATTTTTAATATGTAAATTGGTTGGTTTAGGTTTATTAATGCAGGTACAGTCAACTACGGTTATAACGAACTCAAAGGGACCACTAATTGTAATTCGTTATAACCGTAGTTCGTTATAAGCATAACAACAACGTTATAAGCATGTACAACATATACACACAGAATGGACGGGACCAAGAAACAGTTCGTTATATCCGGAAGTTCGTTATAAGCGTGTTCGTTATAAACGTAGTTTACTGTATATTTATTCGTATATTTATGTATCAATCGCAAAGAGTAATTTGAACAGTATTTCGGTTATATCCCAGCGAGTCAACTTGACGTGGGAGGAAAGCTGGAAGTGAAACTTGTCTCAGACGTTTACAACTTTGGTGACATCCCTCCACCAGGTATGGGTGCTGGCAAACCTAGAACCACAATCAGGTCGTTTCTGGGATTCGAACCCACGATGATAAGTTTGCTGCACGCCGAAGGGGCGCTTTAACCACTAAGCTACCCCACAGCATCGAAACCGGTTCGTCCGCGTGACGAGTCAACGCTTTAACCCCTTGGCTACACTGCCGCCCCTTGAGTGTGAATTTACTACTTTATATCCCCTTTGTTGTTGTTGTTTGTTGTTTAACGCCGCACTCAGCACTATTCCAGATAGATGACGGCGGTCTGCAAATTATCGTGTCTGGACCAGACAATCCAGTGACTGACATCATGAGCATCTATCCACGCAATTGGAATACGATGATATACATCAACCAAGTCAGCGAGCCTGACCATCCGATCCCATTAGTCGCCTCTAACGACAAGCATAGTCGTTTTACGGCAAGCATGGGTTGCTGAAGACCTATTCTACCCCGGATCTTCACATGTCTTTATATCCCCTTTGCCAAAAACTCACTTCTCTATGTGATCCGGTTAGAAAATTCCAGTTGGCCGGCCAGATCTTAGCGGCAGCCTCTTCCTGAGTGATGTGACCCTTCCTGAAAAAAGCCAAAAACAATTAAACATAAATATGTATGTTCTCTCACAGTTTTATTCCAACTATTTAGTGAGTGAGTATTGTTTTACGCCACTTTTAGCAATATTCCAACATTATCAAGGCCGGGTGCAGCAGAAATGGGCTTCACACATTATACCCATGTGGGGAATCGAATCCGAGTCATCGGCGTGACGAGGGAACACTTTCACCTCTAGGCTACCCGACCGCCCCTACAACTACGTAGAGTAATGTTTGTAATCAACTCCAGATTTTAAATTAGGAATGTCTGAATTCAGAACCGGGGAAAAAAGCATTTACCCGCAAGACGTTGAGAACATTTCCTTTCTTTTGGGTTTTGTGCATAAACACCCCACTCAGAGCCGACCAGTCATTCTCTATCCCCTGAGCGCCAGACAGGGTAACAATAAGTACCATATTGAACGTCTATTGTATAACGCGGCCAGGGACCGAACGCCCGACCTTCCGCTCTCCGGGCAGACGCTCTATCCACTACACCATGGAGGCGGCCTCCGGGCAGACGCTCTATCCACTACACCATGGAGGCGGCCTCCGGCCAGACGCTCTATCCACTACACCATGGAGGCGGCCTCCGGGCAGACGCTCTTTCCACTACACCACGGAGGCGGCCTCCGGGCAGACGCTCTATCCACTACACCACGGAGGCGGTCTCCGGGCACATGCTCTGTCCACGTTATAGGGTATTATGAAGTGTTTGTGAACTTTGTGGTGCAGGATCCTGTTCCACAAAGCGGCCGCAGCGCAATAACAGTCGTAAGTCTATGTTTAAGTATGTGAGTTACGATCACTTTACGCTACGATAGCTTTGTGGAACGGACCCCTGATTTTTAAAGGTATGCCGTTGTATGGTATTAAATTAATACGTGTCAACTTTTAATGTGTTTGAAGTAATATAGCTTTAAACTCAATAATTTGATCATGCTGTGGATCGCGGAGATGTCTGCCTATTCACACACGACAGTGAAATTTAACTAAACGCTATAAACGGCAAGTTATGAATAAAATACTAAACGAGCTCCCGTGTAATACCAATTTTATGAAACGAGTGAATAATTCCGGTATCTGACGACCGAAAGCGAGTCAGATACCAGAACTATTCACTAGTGTCGTAAAATTGATATTACACGGGAGCTCGTTTAGTATTCTATCTATATTATCCTTACGAGTAAAATGATCGTATGTAGCAACTTTACGATATTTGCAAATTTTACATTTTAGCGATTCTCAATGCTGAGTGGTCTATTGAAGACATATGACGTCACAGTGTTTCATTGTTGAGAAAATACGATATGACGTCATCCATTGTTCATGACGCCACAAATTGATTACATTACGTCATCTGAACAATAGGCTGCATTCAGTGTATTTTCTCTGTAGGGTTGACATTTCATACGTTTTTTTCTTCAATTTCCCTCTTAAACTGGTAATGAGTAATATGAAGAATAACCCCCTCGAAACTCAGATTTACGGGGTACCTGTCCCTCGTGTATGAAAACGCCATATGCTCGGGATTACCACCATTAATTCACTTGGGAGAGACATACGTAGTTCCTCGTAGCTAGTTGGTTATTCTCTAAATCTTTCCCCAATGACCTATGATTGGGGGTTCGAATCCCGGTTCGCCCCAATTATGTTTCTAGGTTTGTCAGCACCATACCCGTGCTCGTGGGTTTCATTTCAATTTTCTTATCTAAATAGGCATGTATAACATTGCCGAATAATCTACAAAAGAGATTTCGTGCTCTTTAGAACCGTTCATCTATTTCTGCCCATGAGTATAAGGACACAATTTCCTTATTTAAATAGGCATGTATAACATTGCCGAATAATCTACAAACGAGATTTCGTGCCCTTTAGAACTGTTCCTCTATTTCTGTCCATGAGTATAAGGTCACAATTTTCTTATTTAAATAGGCATGTATAACATTGCCGAATAATCTACAAACGAGATTTCGTGCCCTTTAGAACTGTTCCTCTATTTCTGTCCATGAGTATAAGGTCACAATTTTCTTATTTAAATAGGCATGTAAATAAGAAAATTGTGTCCTTATGCTCATAACAAGTATAAAACTGCCGAATAATCTACAAATGAGATTTCCTGCTCTTTAGAACCGTTCCTCTATTTCTGTCCATGAGTATAATGAAACAATTTTCTTATTTAAATAGGCATGTATAACATTGCCGAATAATCTACAAACGAGATTTCTTGTTCTTAAGAACCTTTCCTCTATTTCTGCCCATGAGTATAAGGAAACAATTTTCTTATTTAAATAGGCATGTATAACATTGCCGAATAATCTACAAACGAGATTTCTTGTTCTTAAGAACCTTTCCTCTATTTCTGCCCATGAGTATAAGGAAACAATTTTCTTATTTAAATAGGCATGTATAACATTGCCGAATAATCTACAAACGAGATTTCTTGTTCTTAAGAACCTTTCCTCTATTTCTGCCCATGAGTATAAGGAAACAATTTTCTAATTTAAACAGGCATGTATAACATTGCCGAATAATCTACAAACGAGATTTCTTGTTCTTAAGAACCTTTCCTCTATTTCTGCCCATGAGTATAAGGGCACAATTTTCTTATTTAAATAGGCACGTATAACATTGCCGAATAATCTACTAACGACATTTCGTGCTCTTTAGAACCGTTCCTCTATTTCTGTCCATGAGAATAATGAAACAATTTTCTTATTTAAATAGGCACGTATTACATTGCCGAATAATCTACAAACGAGATTTCTTGTTCTTAAGAACCTTTCCTCTATTTCTGCCCATGAGTATAAGGAAACAATTTTCTAATTTAAATAGGCATGTATAACATTGCCGAATAATCTACAAACGAGATTTCTTGTTCTTAAGAACCTTTCCTCTATTTCTGCCCATGAGTATAAGGAAACAATTTTCTAATTTAAACAGGCATGTATAACATTGCCGAATAATCTACAAACGAGATTTCTTGTTCTTAAGAACCTTTCCTCTATTTCTGCCCATGAGTATAAGGAAACAATTTTCTAATTTAAATAGGCATGTGAAAGCATGACTGACCCCACGTTGGGCGAATGTGTTAGCGAATCCTTACTCCATGTTATTTTACGTCAATGCACGTGATATCCTGTTTCCATATCAGGATACAGCATGAATAGACCAACATAGCATTACGAGTTTCACATAACTGTATTCCTGAAAATAGTTGTAGGTAGTTCAAGGTAGTGACAAGTAAACGTTGGGAAAACAGGAAGTCATTTGTATAAACTATAAAAGCCAACATCCCAGAGCAGCCGGAATACGAGCGTTAACGTGTTGCAGCATTCTCAGAACAGAAGTTTGTTCCCTCAAAGCTCAAAGCTATGTGAGTGAGTGAGTGAGTGAGTGAGTGAGTGAGTGAGTGAGTGAGTGGACACCTTAACCGACGCAATACTTTAAAAAGAGGTGAGGTGAGGTGACATGGGGTTTAACGTCGCGTTCAAGATTAATGCCCTTATATAATGACGTGCATGCCATGTGTGTGTGTGTGTGTGTGTGTGTGTGTGTGTGTGTGTGTGTGTGTGTGTCTGTTCTTGTCCGTACAATTGCCGAGTTTATAGCGTTAGCTAACTGAGATACCATGCCGCAGTTTAACAAGGGTACCCCACTAAGACACACTATACTGACCCCGAGCCGGCCAGGCCTTGATTTAGCCCCTTAGTGTCGAGCGACAGGCAGAGTAACAACAAGTACCATCTTTTACCGGGGATCGAACCCATGCTCTTCCGCTCTATCCACTAGATCACGGAGGCGGGGTCGTTTTAAAGATGTCTTGTAACACTTTTGTTAGGACTGGTAATAGGGTAGTTATTATTGTATGCAGCCAACTAAATATTGGGGAAAGAGACACACGCGAGTCACTGTATTAACAAGACAATCAACTGTCTTCCCGCTCACCTGAGCCAATGCTTTTACGCTGTTTTCAGCATGTATTTTTCACCCATTGCGAGCAACGCCAACACTGGCTAAACACGGTACACCGATGCGGGGAATCTTAACCAGGTCGGCTGTTTGTTTGTTGTTTTAACGCCACATTCAGCAACATTCTAGCTATATGACGGCAGAATGTAAATAATCGTGTCTAGGAGAGACACTCCAGAGACTGATGTTGTCAACAACGATCCACGCCGCAATCAACCAAGTCACTGATCCTGGACACCCGATCCATTAAGTCCCCTTCTACGACGAAAAGGTTACTGTGGGTCAATTCCAACCCGGAATCCAAACACGGCCAAAACACCTCTGGGACGAGCCAACACTTTAACCACCCGTCTAAACTGACGAGCCAACTGTCTAAACTGACGAGGCCAACCGTCTAAACGGTCGTCTCTATGGTCAACAGGCTGGTGACTCAGGCCGCTTCAAGGCACTATAGCGACGACACGCAAATGTAGTATATCAACAGTGAGTATTGTTTAACGTCATGTATTACCCATAAGGGTAGAATGATCGTTTGTTATAACTTTCCGTTATATATCGTATGTGTACTTTAGCAATTCTCAATGCTGATTGGTCAGTTGAAGTCATAATACGTCACAGTGCTTCATTGTTCTGACTTCTGAAATTGATTACATGGCGTCATAAGAACAATTGCGACCTTCATTGATGATTATCTGTCCTATCTGACATGTCCTACGTTTTTCTTCGCGATTATCTGAAGGAATGCTGTAAGTCCCTTTGCCAAAGGCTCTAGATTAACACCATTCATTCATTCATTCATTCATTCATTCATTCATTCGGGACATAATCCATAATTCCTCGGAGCGATTTGATCTTATTATCATCCAAAACTGTCTTCAACGGAAGATATCGCTTGATAAAAGTGGATAAAAGTGGAAAAAATTCTCGGCAAGCCTCGGAGTTTTTCCACTTTTATCAACTCGTGTTGATATATTTGATATCAAAAGTCACTCGAGTGAGATTCTCTATTTATACACTCTTGGCACTGGTTATGAGTGTTTACAAACTGAAAATGTTGGAAGCGTGATTTTGGATGATGAATAGAATCTCACTCTCGTGTCTTTTGACATCACATATATCAACACGCGTTGATAAAGGTATAAAACTTTAATCGACTTGTGTTGATATATTGTTGGGTAAGTATCAATATTCCAGCAATGTTACTGCAGAGAGTCGACATGTTTAGGAATCGAACCCGGAACTTCTGAATGTTAAATAAAACAAACGCGGTTGAAACATTTTCATAGTTAAATTCAAAAGGTCAAAGCTGATAACGGAGAGTCAGCAACTGAAGTAATATAATGTAATTTCGTATTTTTTGTTTGTTTGTTTGTTGTTAAACGCCACACTCAGCAATATTCCAACTATATGACGGCGGTCTGTAAACAATCGAGTCTGAACAAGACGATCCAGTGATTAACATCATTAGCATCGATCCACGCAATTGGTAAACGATGACCTGTATTAACCAAGTCAGCGAGCCTGACCACGCGCTCCCGTTGGTCGCCTCTCACTACAAGCATAGTCGCCTTTTACCTCAAGCATTGGATGTTGAAGACCTATTCTCACACGGTTCTTCAATGGGTTATATCCGTATTAACGTAGCCATTATGCCCCCGGTCCGCGGTTTAATTTGCTCATACAAGCGTGGGATATCCACTCTGTCCTTAATCCGTTATAGGCAGGTAGACACTATGAACATACAATGCCATTTAGAAATTGGTACTTGTCATAGGGGTACACAAAGTACGTGATCTAGACGACTAGTTGTCGGACTTTCATTTTTGTGGAAGCCTGGTGATTGAGTGGGTTAGATCGCTGACTTTGTGTGCTGGCGATTAGGTGCCTCACTCTGGCGGTGTGGGTTCGAATCCCGGACGGGACTCAACCCCCAAATGTACGAGAATCTGTACTTTACAAAGAAAGTGTTATCCCAAATATAACATTTGTTACAGGTAGACGCTGTTCTTTCATACTCAGAATATATACAATAATAAAATAGCCAACGGAAGCATTGGCTGAAAACTGATACGTAAATGAAACCCATAAACTAGAACACGAATGTTTATTCTTTAAAAATTACCGATTAATTGTGAAACAGCGCAAATGTGTTTGGTCGTAAACTATGCACCATCAGTAAGCCATGTCATACGAAATACAATATTAGACACGGTTGATGGATTAACGATTGTGATGTTTAAAACGTGAAAGACAAAACTGATACTTAAAACAGAATGAAGGAACTGGCGGAAAGGAAGCATCTGTTAACGAATGTTAACCATGGTCGTATATCCTACAAAAACACACGTTCCCTCTTTGTAGAGTGAAAAATAATACAGAATGGTCGCTGTCAGTGTTCATCGGAACGTATACCACAACTAAACGCATAATTCCCCGCAGTTGGGGGCAGCAACGGATCAGTGAACACTAAAGCTAACTAACAAATCATATCGATTATCTGTTATTAAACAATGCGTGATTGTATTTACACTAGATAGGGAACTGTTAACATTGTTCAACCAACAGACGATGATTTGTTCGAATTACTATCGTAATAAGTCAGATAATTATTCTTGTTGTATTTTTTGGTGTACAATTATATTGTTTGTTATTGCTAGGGAATATAATCAATGGTATCAAATATAATGTGCCGCATTGTATAGAATCGGCAGGGAGATAACTATTATCTTGGTCAGGCTGTACTTGACACCGAAATTGATCACTAAAACAATATGGCGGACAGGCGACCCCGGCAGACGACATTTTACTCACCAGATTTGATCTTGAGCTACGTAGTTGCAGTTTGCCAGAGCTTTACCCGTGGGTTTACCCCCAGTGACTCCCGACGCCATTTTTAACTGTCAAATTCCGGGTAAGGCCTCCTAGGTACCCTTATCCCCCTTCCCCGACCCTCAGTCGGTTATGGCGTACTGGCCTGTTTGGTTTGCCACGTGCTACCATGGCGACAGGACGCTCTTATCCACCTGTCGCGATAGGTAAACAGCTGATTGAGCCTATGTGTTGGGTTTGCTTTCGTTAACCTAGGGACCGAGCAAGTCTCATGTTATGCTTATCGTCCCTTGGCCATGTGGTTGTCAGGCATGTAAACACGTCTAGGATAAGGCAAACAAGTGTACATACTTATTAAGTTCGGGGTGTCGTGCGTTGGACTAAACTCTTGGCGGGAGCGTCCGGGTGAGACTGTCGGTTAATCTATAGCTATAATGCAGTGCTATGACACACAGATTGCATGCTTAAGTGATCGCGGGCTGCAAGAGAGACATTCGAGGCATACGTCTAGGGACTATTGAACTATCTATATTGAATGAGGTGCGTGTCGGGAATATTGTTTTAAAGTGTTTTAAAAGATTTTATGACTCTAGTAATGTATTACTTCCAGCAGTTTGTCAATTTCCAACACAAAATGTTCTTATTAACAATATCGACGTAGATCGGATTCGCGGCAAATATAAGTCTCCTGCCCCACTTACTAAATAATTGCCAGACTGACTGATAGACGGTATGAAGAACGAATAATGAATAAATTAGGACTTGAAGCATAAATCGTGAAAACTATCAACACGTTTCTTGTTTAAATGAACGAACCCACTACGCAATTGTTAAACAGAAACATTAAAACACAACCAGACCACTTCTTTTAATCCTGTTTATGGCAAACACGGGAATATCAGTTCGCGGAACATGACGAGCACAAGAACTCTTTTTATCAGGAATCTAGAAATATATTCTTTTATTGTACGTTACTCAGCAACCTAAGGCCAAGTATATTTCTTGTCTCGGAAATATGGGTCAAACTAGTTTTTTTCGATTTCCGACTCACTCCAACACACATTCACAAAAATACTACAGTAAACTTCGGTTATAACGAACTCAAAGGGACCACTAATTTAAGTTCGTAATAACCGTAGTTCGTTATAAGCATGTAACAGCATATATACAACAAATCGCCGGGACTACAAACTAAGTTCGTTATATCGGTCAGTTCGTTATGAGCGTGTTCGTTATAAACGTCGTTTACTGTTAATGAAAACAGCGATACATATAGGCATATAGGGTATGTTAACGGGTGTGTCCTATGTTCAAAAATAAAACATGAGGATATGACATAGACATACAGAGTATATTTTTGAGTTAATTTTTCACACACGAACGAAAAACTGTTGAGCCGGAACTGAATTGAGCCAAAAACTCGGGTTAATTTTTAGTGTCGGTCGGTGATGTGAATCGGTTTTTTAATCTGGCCTTACCCAACAACCTCAACAAAGTCATGATGTTATAGAACGCCGCTGTGGCGTTTCCAAGGACGAGATATACATGACTGGTTCAAGCCAGACGATACAGAGCATGTAGTGTCTATAACATGAGTCAGGGTTTGATAGAGCATCGTCTGTCCTTGTATCACCGCCTTCCTTGATAGAGCAATGCTTCTGCATCAGAGGAGATTCAGACAGTATCGTCAGACTCAGTTTTCGACCCTACAGACTGTAGACTATATAACCCAGCTATGAGTCACTGACACAGTCACCAGACGACATCCTGCACGTGCTGACATTTATCACAGCGGCACCTTACGGCGGTAATTTGCTAACAAAGACTTTCGGGTCTTGTATCCCAACTGATTAAGCAATCAATTTGTCTAGGAAACATCCAACGCCATTGTAACTGCGCATATAAACATAGGGGTATCAATACCAAGACTTCAATTGCTTGTGACCCGTGACCTGATCAGGAGTATGAAAACATATGATGATAATTGAAGGGAGGCATTGCAACGTTAAAATAAATGTACGTTTGTCTGTCAAGACAGGGTTAAAAGTGAGGTCCTGTTTCAGACATTGTCAAATGATTTATGAACGCGCTTTTCAGCTGCATTTCGAAACTGCTGAACGTGATTCAAAATAGAAATGATAACAAGAAAACGATGAGCGGGGGATGTTTTAAAGCAGTTAGGGGTAGTTTGAAACCAACATCTGACTTGTCACACCGACATAGGTGTGTTTGTTTGATGTGTGTGATGTGTGTGCGTGCGTGTGTGTGTGTGATGCGTCTATACCATTACTGGTCAAAAGTTCTAAGCCTTCAAGATCAGATAGAACGTTATGGCCACTGTACTATGGGATGTAAAGGGTGTGATCCTTGTTGATTACTCAGAAAGTCAACGGTGCCTACTATGCTGATTTGCTTCATCGCCTGAGAGATTCTATCAAAGAAAAGCGGCGAGGAATGCTGACTGCTGCAGTTCTACTACTTCATGACAATGCCTCTTCTCACACATCTCGACTTGCAAAGGGTGCTGTGCGACAATGCTGGTTCGAAGAGCTTCCTCACCTTTCGTACTCGCCAGACCTGGCACCAGGTGATTTCCCTGTAAAGAAGATAGAAACATTGTAATGCAGAATATGAATTTAGACTTTAGAATCTCTGTTTGAAATTGAAAAAAAATGTACTTCTTTTTAGTAACCCCATGAAGCCCGTCTTACTCTAAAGCATATCAAGCACATGGCTCTTGTTGAATAAGCTTTGTGCTTTGAGACTGTTTTAGATCCTTCTTCTTTCGTTTGATTGTTAAAAGTATTGATAGGATATTGACTACCACGTTTCAAATAATGAGCCCGAATGTTCTTCAACGCCACAGTGAGCAGAATTCCATGCTATACGACATCGTTGAAAACCCAGACAGGCAATCAAGTCGTTGATATTTTAAACAACTGCCCACACGTATTCCATGACACACACCAGGGGCAGATCCAGTCACATAAAAAGGGTGGGTGGGGTGGGGTGGGGTGGGGGGTGGGGGTGGGTGGGGTGGGGGGTTGTGTGCACATTATGCCCAAGTGACGGGGGTCTGTGAACATGTAAAGTGTCTGAAAAAAGGCCACACCCACACCCCCACACCCACCCCCACCCCACACGCTCCCACTCCCACTCCCACTCCACATACACCTAACCCATCTTGATCCGCTGCACGCCCAAACAGGTGCAACGTCCATATCCCCATTTTAACCGTCAAGCATGGGACAAGCATGCGATTTTCTTCCCATCTGCATCTCCATAAATCAATAGACTTTAGTATAGTACTGACCAGTTGCCATTAGAAAGGCACCCATGAAGATCCGGGGTAGAATAGGTCTTCAGCAACCCATACTTCCCGCAAGAGGCGACAGTGCTAGTCGTAAGAGGCAACTAACGGGATCGGGAGGTCAGGCTCGCTGACTTGGTTGATGCATGTCATCCCAATTGCGTGGATCGGTGCTCATGTTGTCAATAACTGGATTGTCTGGTCCAGACTCGATTATTTTCAGGCCACCGTCATATAGCTGGAATATTACGGGGCTAAACAAACAAACAAACTTTAGAAGGGTTTAGTGCGATTATTTGAATATGCGTATACTCTCTCCTAATATTATCTTCATATTGTTCACAAGGAAATATTTCCATTATTTTAAGCATTTATAAACGCTAAAACTTGCGAAAATAGTTCTCAATTAATCACTGCGGTCATTCACTGGTTGTGATAACCTTGAACACAGAGTTTGAAGTACTCGCGTTCGGTCACAGAGTTCGTGGCTAGGGTTCCTAGTATAAACATCTTACAGCGTGTTATCAGCCTGTGTCACGTGATGTCACGCCGACCTCAACAACAGTTCTTTAAATATTTGTAACGGTAAATGAGAAGAACAGATCGTCATGTGACGGTATAAAAAATATTCCTTGAAGCGTTTTAATAACTGTATCAATGTTCCGAGCTAAGATCTGGAGAGAGAATAGTTTTTCTACCACTGCTTCAAGACAAGCAAGTTTTTCAGCATTGTTTTAATATTCCAGTAATATCACGGCGGGGAGCACCAGAAATGGGCTTCACACATTGTACCCATGTGGGGAATCGAACCCGGGCCTTTGGCGTGACGAGCGAACGTTTTAACCACTGGGCTACCCTGTCGTCCCTGTTTTCCCTTGACGTGGGGAGCCAGGTAATTGGAACTACAACGCATGAAAGGTTTACAACAGTCGCGACGAAATGTGAAAACTCGTGTTATATTCATAAATATTTTGTACACCCAAAATCATATTTACCTATGGTGCGTAAATGAATAAATAAAGACATATTTCATCAAACAATGAATATGAACAAGACAATATTTTAGGTAACTTTCTTCGTTTCCCTGTGTAAACATTTAATCTAAACCACGAGAATTTGCTGTTACGTGACAGTGGTTAGTGAGTATTGTTTTACGCCGCTTTTAGCAATATTCCAGCAATATCACGGCGGGGGACACCAGGAATGGGCTTCACACATTGTACTCATGTCGGGAATCGAACCCGCGTCTCCTCGTGACGAGCCAACGCTTTAACCACTAGGCTGCCCCACAGTGATAGCGTCTGTGGTTGGTTCGGGAGCGATGTGAAATATATCCTATAGGTTTGTTTAAATGATATTGATAACATACCTAGTCCCCGACGCGGTATTGTAACAGATGTGGTTTGGGAGTTTCATATATTTATGTTTCATTAAAAGTAACATAAATAATCTATATATAATAGCGTAATATTTATGCATTTACCGTCGACTTATATATATGGAAATACACGATCAACATGTTTGCCACAATGAAGCTGTGGGAAAAGTGACTCGTGTAACAGCTGGGACTATGTTGCAGAAACGGACCCGACAATTTAAAACCTAACGTTATTGATACCTGCGAAAGTGCGGTATAGAATAGGTTTTCAGCAACCCATGCTTGCCGTAAAAGGTGACTATGCTTGTCGTAAGAGGCGACTTACGGGATCGGGGGGTCAGGCTAGCGGACTGAGTCGATGCACGAAATCGTATCCCAACTGCGTGGATCGATGCTCATGATGTCAATCACTGGATTGTCTGGTCCGGACTCGATTATTTACAGATCGCCGTCATATAGCTTGAATATTGCTGAGTGCGGCGTTAAACAACAAACACAACAAACAACCAAAAGTCGTTATTGACTCTGTACAATTTGAAACCTAACGTTATTGACTCGAGATAGTGTCTATACAATTTGAGACTTAACGTTATTATCTCAAGATAGTTTCTGTATAATTTAAAATCTAACGTTATTGACTAGAGATATTGTCTGTACAATTTAAAATCTAATGTTATTGACTCAAGATATTTTCTGTACAATTTAAAATCTGACCTCAATGGTTCGAAACATTGTCTGTACGATATAAGATCTAACGTTATTGACTTAACATATTGTCTGTCCAATTTAAAACCTAAAGTTTTTGACACGAGATATTGTCTATACAATTTAAAACCTAACGTTTTTGACACGAGATATTGTCTGTACAATTGAAACCCTAACGTTTTTGACTCGACATATTGTCCATACAATTTAAAACCTAACGTTTTTTACTCGAGATATTTCCTGTACAATTCAAAATCTGATCTCAATTATTCGAAACATTGTCTGTACAATTTAAAATCTAACGTTATTGACTTAACATATAGTCTGTACAATTTAAAGCCAAACGTTTTTGACTCGACATATTGTATGTACAATTTTAAACCTAACGTTATTGAATCGAGATATTGTCTGTAAAATTTAAAACCTAACGTTATTGACTCGAGATATTGTCCGTGCAATTGAAAATCTAATTATATTGACTATAAATATCCAGTTTCCACTCTTGCCGAAGTAGGCTGGCATTATGCAGTTATATTTTGGCTGGACTAACGAGTCACGTAATCACGTAACGGACGGTCGGGTAGCCTTGTGGTTAAAGCATTCGCTCGTCACGCCGAAGACCCGGGTTCGATTCCCGACATGGGTACAATGCATGAAGCCCATTTTCTGGTGTCCCCTCCGTGATATTGCTAAAAGCGGCGTAAAACCAAACTCACTCAATATAATCACGAAATCGACATCTGGTTCGTATACTGCTATAAAGATTTCGGTCGCTTGCAGGACTTGCAGAGCATGTGAACTGCCAACTTGACTTCAACAGAAGGTTTCCAAATCATTTCATGTTTTTAATCAAGGTGCACACGTGTTTTGATGCCAATCGCGAAGTAAGACCCGTTTTATAACAATATAAATTTATTATCAGATCGTCTTGACTTCCTCCCTTCTTGCGCTCTCAGTGTCCCAATCTCTCTCACATCCTCCCCATCTTGCTCTCTCAGTTTCCCAAACTCTCTCATATCCTCCCTATCTTGCTCTCTCAGTGTCCCAATCTCTCTCATATCCTCCCCATCTTTCTCTCTCAGCGTCCCAATCTCTCTCACATCCTCCCCATCTTGCTCTCTCAGTGTCCCAATCTCTCTCACATCCCCCCCCCCCCCCCTTCTGCTCTCTCAGTGTCCCAATCTCTCTCACATCCTCCCCATCTTGCTCTCTCAGTGTCCCAATCTATCTCATATCATCCCTATATTGCTCTCTCAGTGTCCCAAACTCTCTCATACCCTCCCTATCTTGCTCTCTCAGTGTCCCAATCTCTCTCATATCCTCCCCATCTTGCTCTCTCAGTGTCCCAAACTCTCTCATATGCTCCCCATCTTGCTCTCTCAGTGTCCCAAACTCTCTCACACCCTCCCCATCTTGCTCTCTCAGTGTCCCAAACTCTCTCACACCCTTCCCATCTTGCTCTCTCAGTGTCCCAAACTCTCTCATATCCTCCCTATCTTCCTCTCTCAGTGTCCCAGTCTCTCCCATATCCTCCCTATCTTCCTCGCTCAGTGTCCCAAACTCTCTCACACCCTCCCTTTCTTCCTCACTCAGTTTCTCAAACTCTCTCACACCCTCCCCATCTTGCTCTCTCAGTGTCTCAAACTCTCTAACATCCTCCCCATCTTGCTCTCCCAGTTACCCATTCTCTCTCACATCCTCCCCATCTTGCTCTCTCAGTGTCCCAATCTCTCTCATATCCTCCCCATCTTGCTCTCCCAGTTACCCATTCTCTCTCATATCCTCCCCATCTTGCTCTCCCAGTTACCCATTCTCTCTCACATCCTCCCCATCTTGCTCTCTCAGTGTCCCAATCTCTCTCATATCCTCCCCATCTTGCTCTCTCAGTGTCCCATTCTCTCTCACATCCTCCCCATCTTGCTCTCTCAGTGTCCCAATCTCTCTCACATCCTCCCCATCTTGCTCTCTCAGTGTCCCAATCTCTCTCACACCCTCCCCATCTTGCTCTCTCAGTGTCCCATTCTCTCTCACATCCTCCCCATCTTGCTCTCTCAGTGTCCCAATCTCTCTCACATCCTCCCCATCTTGCTCTCTCAGTGTCCCAATCTCTCTCATATCCTCCCCATCTTGCTCTCCCAGTGTCCCAATCTCTCTCACACCCTCCCCATCTTGCTCTCTCAGTGTCCCATTCTCTCTCACATCCTCCCCATCTTGCTCTCTCAGTGTCCCAATCTCTCTCACACCCTCCCCATCTTGCTCTCTCAGTGTCCCAATCTCTCTCACACCCTCCCCATCTTGCTCTCCCAGTGTCCCATTCTCTCTCACACCCTCCCCATCTTGCTCTCTCAGTGTCCCAATCTCTCTCACACCCTCCCCATCTTGCTCTCTCAGTGTCCCAATCTCTCTCATATCCTCCCCATCTTGCTCTCTCAGTGTCCCATTCTCTCTCACACCCTCCCCATCTTGCTCTCTCAGTGTCCCAATCTCTCTCACACCCTCCCCATCTTGCTCTCTCAGTGTCCCAATCTCTCTCATATCCTCCCCATCTTGCTCTCTCAGTGTCCCAATCTCTCTCACACCCTCCCCATCTTGCTCTCTCAGTGTCCCAATCTCTCTCACACCCTCCCCATCTTGCTCTCTCAGTGTCCCAATCTCTCTCACACCCTCCCCATCTTGCTCTCCCAGTTACCCATTCTCTCACATCCTCCCCATCTTGCTCTCTCAGTGTCCCAATCTCTCTCATATCCTCCCCATCTTGCTCTCTCAGTGTCCCAATCTCTCTCACACCCTCCCCATCTTGCTCTCTCAGTGTCCCAATCTCTCTCACACCCTCCCCATCTTGCTCTCTCAGTGTCCCAATCTCTCTCATATCCTCCCCATCTTGCTCTCTCAGTGTCCCAATCTCTCTCACATCCTCCCCATCTTGCTCTCTCAGTGTCCCAATCTCTCTCACACCCTCCCCATCTTGCTCTCTCAGTGTCCCAATCTCTCTCACACCCTCCCCATCTTGCTCTCTCAGTGTCCCAATCTCTCTCACACCCTCCCCATCTTGCTCTCTCAGTGTCCCAATCTCTCTCACACCCTCCCCATCTTGCTCTCCCAGTTTCCCATTCTCTCTCACACCCTCCCCATCTTGCTCTCTCAGTGTCCCAATCTCTCTCACACCCTCCCCATCTTGCTCTCTCAGTGTCCCAATCTCTCTCACACCCTCCCCATCTTGCTCTCTCAGTGTCCCAATCTCTCTCACACCCTCCCCATCTTGCTCTCTCAGTGTCCCAATCTCTCTCACACCCTCCCCATCTTGCTCTCTCAGTGTCCCAATCTCTCTCACACCCTCCCCATCTTGCTCTCTCAGTGTCCCAATCTCTCTCACACCCTCCCCATCTTGCTCTCTCAGTGTCCCAATCTCTCTCACACCCTCCCCATCTTGCTCTCTCAGTGTCCCAATCTCTCTCACACCCTCCCCATCTTGCTCTCTCAGTGTCCCAATCTCTCTCATATCCTCCCCATCTTGCTCTCTCAGTGTCCCATTCTCTCTCACACCCTCCCCATCTTGCTCTCTCAGTTTCCCATTCTCTCTCACACCCTCCCCATCTTGCTCTCTCAGTGTCCCAATCTCTCTCACACCCTCCCCATCTTGCTCTCTCAGTGTCCCAATCTCTCTCACACCCTCCCCATCTTGCTCTCTCAGTGTCCCAATCTCTCTCACACCCTCCCCATCTTGCTCTCTCAGTGTCCCAATCTCTCTCACACCCTCCCCATCTTGCTCTCTCAGTGTCCCAATCTCTCTCACACCCTCCCCATCTTGCTCTCTCAGTGTCCCAATCTCTCTCACACCCTCCCCATCTTGCTCTCTCAGTGTCCCAATCTCTCTCACACCCTCCCCATCTTGCTCTCTCAGTGTCCCAATCTCTCTCACACCCTCCCCATCTTGCTCTCTCAGTGTCCCAATCTCTCTCATATCCTCCCCATCTTGCTCTCTCAGTGTCCCAATCTCTCTCATATCCTCCCCATCTTGCTCTCTCAGTGTCCCGTTCTCTCTCATATCCTCCCCATCTTGCTCTCTCAGTGTCCCAAACTCTCTCACATCCTCCCCAACTTGCTCTCTCAGTGACCCAAACACTCTCATACCCTCCCTCTCTTGCTCTCTCAGTGACCCAAACACTCTCACATCCTCCCTATCTTCCTCTCTCAGTGTCCCAAACTCTCTCACATCCTCCCCATCTTGCTCTCTCAGTGACCCAAACACTCTCACATCCTCCCTATCTTCCTCTCTCAGTGTCCCAAAGTCTCTCACATCCTCCCCATCTTGCTCTCTCAGTGTCCCAAACTCTCTCATATCCTCCCCATCTTGCTCTCTCAGTTTCTCAAACTCTCTCATATCCTCCCCATCTTGCTCTCTCAGTTTCTCAAACTCTCTCATATCCTCCCCATCTTGCTCTCTCAGTTTCTCAAACTCTCTCATATCCTCCCCATCTTGCTCTCTCAGTGTCCCAATCTCTCTCACACCCTCCCTATCTTCCTCTCTCAGTGTCCCAAACTCTGTTCTGGCAGTATTCGACATGGTAATATCTTCTAACTACGGTCGGTGATTCGATCCCAGGTCGCGTCATATCAAAACTACGTTAAAAGATGGTATTTATTGTTACGCTGCCTGTCACTCGGCATTAGGGGGATACAAGGGCTGGAAGCTCGAAATCAGTATACTGTGTCTGAGTGGGGTATTCATGTTCAACTGCGGCATGGTATCTAAATGGGCTAGCACTATAAAACCGATATTAGTCTGGACTAGTACACGCAGCCACACGCACGCAAGCACGCACGCACGCGCGTGTGTAATACTCTTGAACGCGACATTAAACTCCATTTCACTTCCCCTACTGATATATCAACCTCTATTTTCTCGGCGGCTGTCACATCCACGATGTCACCATTCTATTCCACGTTTGTTTACAGGGACATGTGCACCAACAAAAGCCAAGCAACAAGTATTGCAGAATAAAACATATATCATCTTACATCATTTACGTATAATCGGGTGAATTGTGGCCGCTTGACTTAATGATGCTAAATTTTATCTCATGGTCATAAAGATATGTTTAGTTGTGTGTTTTTTGTGCGTCTCGGTATAGTATCTTAGTGGGGAAGTTGATCCAGGTGTGCTGACGATTACCTTCAGCGAAAACCTTCAGACTCTTTAATCGGAACACGCGCTCCGAAAATAGAACGTATAGTTTGAGAAAAAACATTTTCGTCAGCGATTTCGTAGGTGATTGGATAGTTCAAGGCTGCTAGTACACAAACAAGCAAGGGGTGGAGGCGGGGGATTGGGGGATGGTGGGCTGTGGTAGGATGGGGAGGATTAACGTGGTCCGAAGGGGATGATGTTTTGGAATGTAATGGAGATGATTCGTGTTGTCCGAAGGGGGTGATGTTTTGGGACTGGAATGAGATGATTAATGTGGTCCGAAGGGGTGATGTTTTGGAATATGATGGAGATAATTAGTTTTGTCCGAAGAAGGTGATATTTTGGGATGAGCAGGAGATGATTAATGTGGTCCGAAAGGGGAGGATGTTTTGGGACTGGCAGGAGATGATTAATGTGGTCCGAAAGGGGCGATCTTTTGGGACTGGCAGGAGATGATTAATGTGGTCCGAAAGGGGGGATCTTTTGGGACTGGATGGAGATGATTAATGTGGTCCGAAAGGGTGATGTTTTGGGACTGGCAGGAGATGATTAATATGGTCCGAAAGGGGATGATGTTTTGAGACTGGCAGGGGATGATTAGTGTGGTCCGAAAGGGGAGGATGTTTTGGGACTGGATGGAGATGATTAATGTGGTCCGAAAGGGGCGATCTTTTGGGACTGGCAGGAGATGATTAATGTGGTCCGAAAGGGGTGATCCTTTGGGACTGGATGGAGATGATTAATGTGGTCCGAAAGGGGTGATCTTTTGGGACTGGATGGAGATGATTAATGTGGTCCGAAAGGGGTGATGTTTTGAGACTGGCAGGAGATGATTAATGTGGTCCGAAAGGGGTGTTCTTTTGGGACTGGATGGAGATGATAAATGTGGTCCGAAAGGGGTGATGTTTTGGGACTGGATGGAGATGATTAATGTGGTCCGAAAGGGGATGATGTTTTGGGACTGGCAGGAGTGAGTGAGTGAGTGAGTATGGTTTTACGCCGCTTTTAGCAATATTCCAGCAATGGGACTGGCAGGAGATGATTAATGTGGTCCGAAGGGGATGATGTTTTGGGACTGGATGGATATGATTAGTGTGGTCCGAAGGGGATGATGTTTTGGGACTGGCAGGATATGATTAATGTGGTTCGAAAGGGGTGATGTTTTGGGACTGGATTGAGATGATTTGTGTTGTCCGAAGGAGGTGATGTTTGGTTGTTTTGTTGTTTAACGCCGCACTCCAGCAGTATTCCAGCTATATGACGGCGGTCTGTAAATGACGGGTCTGGAACAGACAATCCAGTGATTGCTATCATCAGCATCGATCCACGCAATTTCGAAGGAGGTGATGTTTGGGGACTGGATGGAGATGATTAATGTGGTCCGAAGGGGGTGATGTTTTGGGACTGGCAGGAGGTGAATAATGTGGTCCGAATGGGGGTGATGTTTTGGGACTGGCAGATGATGATAAATGTGGTCCGAAAGGGGTGATGTTTTGGAATTGGATGGAGGGGATTAATGTGGTCTGAATGGGTTGGTGTTTTGTGGGGATTAGGTGGAGGGGATTAATGTAGTCAAGAACATAACTGTTTTTTGAGTTTCAGGCCTCGTATATGAAGTACATGATTGAATCAATTAATAGAACATGACGTAGAATTGAACTGAAGACTTACGGGTATTCATTCTAACTGAACAGAAAACACTAACCTTTCTTAACACGCTGTCTTTTCTACTATTAAACCGATTACTAAATGTATAGATTTGGCTTGGTGCGATCCCATCATCATAGGTACAATTTCCTATGGTAACTGAAATGGGTTCAGTGAGTGAGTGAGTTTGGTTTTACGCCGCTTTTAGCAATATTCCAGCAATATCACGGCGGGGGACACCAGAAATGGGCTTCACACATTGTACCCATGTCGGGAATCGAACCTGGGTCTTCGGCGTGACGAGCGAACGCTTTAACCACTAGGCTACCCGACCGCCCCGTTCAGTGTAAGACAGCATTGTTTTCATTCAAGGGGATGATGACTTAGGAGTCTGGGTGGAGAGAATTGCTATGTGTGTGCGTGCATGCGTGCGTGCGTATGTGTGCGCGTGCTTGCGTGCGTGCGAGTGTGTGTGTGTGAACGAGTGGTTGTGTATAGTATGTGCGTGTGCGTGCGTGCGTGCGTGCGTGCGTGCGTATGTGCGCGTGTATGTGTTTTAGAATTAAATTAGAACGGCCTTAAATGTCAGGCTTATTTATGGAAATTTATTCACGGTGATTTACCTACAGAATAACATGAAACTAAATGATTAATATTGAGAGGAAAGACGACCTGCTCCTGAGTTTGTAATTATTAATAAAAGTGGGATAATCTAAAATAAATAAATCACATGTTACATTGGTTGATTTCTCATGTTGTAAACACACCAATTAAATCAATTCCTTAGTGAAAACCATTTCCTGTCGAGTAAAATATGGAGTAAGTCATACGAACCTGTTTATTGATCTTGAAGTCTTTGAAAGGCATTTAGAAGTGATACACATAAGGAAGAGAAGTTATGGATGTCGACTTCTTCATTATGAGGAACACAACGTTTCGGAGTATATACCTACTCCTTTATCAGCTGAATAAATGCTACGAGGCAGAGATCATATATATGTACATGTAACAACAACAAAAGTAATAAGATAACAAAGGTGGAAACTGTTTATTGATGTATAGGTCAAGATGAACTTCAAGGAGATTTTAGAAAAAATATATAAAAAAAAATATAAAAAAATAACACATGACTTAGAAACTAAGAAGCAGTTTGTATATACAGAACAATTAAGAATAACCAGGCTGCTTTGCGTGAACATATTTATATGATTTAAAATATATGTCCAATCGAAGTTATGAATAATTCAAGCAGCGAGCGCGATATTTGATATGAACTTGTGAATTCAATTTAGCTGTTGTCGATAACGATATCATACAAATATTTTCTTTCAGTTATAAAATATACGGCACACGTGTTATGGTTTTCATATTATTATGATTACTGATGGGAAAATAAAAATGTTGCAAACATCAATATCATGTTGTGATATATTTTTACATATTTCACTGCGTAATAAACATCGACCTTTTTAGATTATATGCATATTCATGAGTTCCGCCCTTCTGCCCATATACATAATGTTAATATATGGATCTAGATCCCGTTATTACCTCATTCCGACTTGTCATGCCTTCTACTTGTCTAAATGCTATCTCGGCCTTCACCTTGTTGTGCCCGGGTCACCGTGACATTGTGTCAAACCGGCGCAGCTTACGAGTGGGCGGAGGTCCAATCTGCCAAGCCGAACAAGAAAATATCAAGAAACATGCGTATCGGGCGGTTCTCTAATTTAAAGAATCATCGCGGAAACGTTTTCGTTCTAAATGGGTATATGTAACTGGAAAAACATCTTTTTCCCCTCAGAGGGTAAGTATGCTGAAGCTTGGTGCAACGCTATTGGCCAGCGTGGTCGGCCTGAAGAAAAACGAAGCCGGAGTCACGTGTTGCGCTGTGTCTATTTCAGCCTGATTTGTGATTGTAAATCATGCTAATGACGGGGTTCACGTCACTCACATGTGACGGCAATCCGTGTTTGCCTCGTCACCTGTTATTGAGGACAATGCGTAATTAATGCAGCACACTGCTGATTGTTTCAACGCGAATCGTAGCAAGAATTATAGACTGGTAAGTGCATTTTGTTTTGATAGATGATCTACGAATGCATAAATTATCACGTTAGCATGATACGGTACACAGATACAGTCGTGGGTATATCTCAGCTGATATAACTATTATAACTGTAGTCTGTACGTGCAGTGTATGACAATTGATACTAGTGTACCCCTCATGTGCTATTCGTGGCATGTAGTCCCTACACTAGTACGACAACACCTAGACATGATACGAAAATGAACCCTGACAAGACTGCAGTTGACTTTACTAGCAGTGAAAGGAATATTCAAAAGGGCCTTAAGTATCAAAACTTCATTTGTGGTCGTTGTGCGATGATAAGTTTTCTTGTGAGTTTGTATTATTTGTATATTATCAAATCCCGCCGAAGGTAAACTATTGATAATTTCCATTAATGTAAAAAAGCTAATAACCAATGTTATGCTTGTGATGTAATGTATTTTTCAATAATTCATCACGATAATAAATAACAATATATGTCCTTATTATACGATATGATTACTGCTCAAATTCCATTTGTCTTATCACTTTGCTAAATATGTTTTTTTAATTCTTTTTCTTTTTGCTTACACAGTTTATGTATTCAGTTGTACTTACCTTTCACAGCATGAAATGAACATTTCGGAATTCCAACAGTGTAGAAAAGGTGTATTCACCCACATCTCCACAAAGACGCAACATGTACAGTAAACTACGTTTATAACGAACACGCTTATAACGAACTGACCGATATAACGAACTTATTTTGTAGTCCCGGCCATTTGTTGTATATATGTTGTTACATGCTTATAACGAACTACGGTTATTACGAACTTAAATTAGTGGTGCCTTTGAGTTCGTTATAACCGTAGTTTACTGTAGTTTGCGTTTTCTTACTAAGGCAACGTGAGACATTGGACAATGCGATGTGGAGATTGTGCAGTATTATTGTCAAGTACTACCATTGTAAAACGACATACAAACGTCTAGCTTACAGTGTTTACGTCTAGCCTGTCCTTCAAAATGGTTTATTTAACAACACAACAAACGAGGCTTTGTTGATCTCACGTTTCAATGCAACCTACATAGGTACCCCTCTGTCTCAGGCCTAACGAATGCAGAGAAAGGCTTTTGATTTAATTCAAATACAAGGAAATAAGAATGAATATTCATATTAACACTGGTAAGTTCCTGGGTAATTAGTTCAGTTATTAATCATGTTATACGGGTTAGAATATTTCAATGTAATTACATAATATGTAGAGAAAAAAAGATTGTAGATAAACATATTTTTTTATATGTGATCGATATTCTCTCAAGTATATAATTCCATTGTTCGATGTATTCGGTAAAACATTTTCGACATAAGCATAAAGGTATATTTTCGACACCAGGGGGGGTGGGGGGTGGGGTGGGGTGGGGTGGGGTGGGGGTGTGGGGGTGTGGGGGGTGGTGTGGTATTTCGCTTATCAGTATATCAACATAGTGACAACAGTTTGTGGGCTGTCGGTTTGTTCACGTGCGAAAGGTTATATACTTTACCATTAGCAGTAAACTTTATTTGTCCCAAGCTTTACCCTTGTTGTGCGAAACTGACGCGCTGACGCAATCTACATTGATAGAACAGATGTATAAGTGCAACTGTGTACTGTCTGTAATATCTGTCATCTATCTGTCTATGCCAATATTCAAACATTCCTATTGTCTGTCTCAACCACCATTTGAACATTCCGTCTGTATGTCTACCCCCGATACTTTAACTTGGTTGATTCATGTCATCGATCTCAATTGCTGGATCGATGCTCATGATATCAATCACTGGATTGTCTGGTCCAGGCTCGATTATTTACAGACCGCCGTCATATAGCTGGAATATTGCTGAGTGCGGCGTTAAACAACCAACCAACCAACCAACATTTCATTTAACTGTCTAACCGAGATGTGAACATTACGTCGTTATGTCTGAACCGATACTTTAACACTTCATCTAGCTGTCTAAACTGAGATCTGAAAATTCCGTCTATATGTCTGAACCGATACTTTAACATTTCATCTAGCTGTCTAAACTGAGATCTGAAAATTCCGTCTATATGTCTGAACCGATACTTTAACACTTCATCTAGCAGTCTAAACTGAGATCTGAACATTATGTCTATATGTCTGAACCGATACTTTACAACTCATCTAGCTGTCTAAACCGAGATCTGAAAATTCCGTCTATATGTCTGAACCGATACTTTAACACTTCATCTAGCTGTCTAAACCGAGATCTGAACATTCCGCCTATATGTCTGAACCGATACTTTAACACTTCATCTAGCTGTCTAAACGGAGATCTGAACATTCCGTCTATATGTCTGAACCGATACTTTAACACTTCATCCAGCTGTCTAAACTGAGATCTGAACATTCCGTCTATATGTCTGAACCGATACTTTAACACTTCATCTAGCTGTCTAAACCGAGATCTGAACATTCCGTCTATATGTCTGAACCGATACTTTAACACTTCATCTAGCTGTCTAAACCGAGATCTGAACATTCCGTCTATATGTCTGAACCGATACTTTAACACTTCATCTAGCTGTCTAAACCGAGATCTGAACATTCCGTCTATATGTCTGAACCGATACTTTAACACTTCATCCAGCTGTCTAAACTGAGATCTGAACATTCCGTCTATATGTCTGAACCGATACTTTAACATTTCATCTAGCTGTCTAAACTGAGATCTGAAAATTCCGTCTATATGTCTGAACCGATACTTTAACACTTCATCTAGCTGTCTAAACTGAGATCTGAACATTATGTCTATATGTCTGAACCGATACTTTACAACTCATCTAGCTGTCTAAACCGAGATCTGAAAATTCCGTCTATATGTCTGAACCGATACTTTAACACTTCATCTAGCTGTCTAAACCGAGATCTGAACATTCCGCCTATATGTCTGAACCGATACTTTAACACTTCATCTAGCTGTCTAAACGGAGATCTGAACATTCCGTCTATATGTCTGAACCGATACTTTAACACTTCATCCAGCTGTCTAAACCGAGATCTGAAAATTCCGTCTATATGTCTGAACCGATACTTTAACACTTCATCTAGCTGTCTAAACTGAGATCTGAACATTCCGTCTATATGTCTGAACCGATACTTTAACACTTCATCTAGCTGTCTAAACCGAGATCTGAACATTCCGTCTATATGTCTGAACCGATACTTTAACACTTCATCTAGCTGTCTAAACTGAGATCTGAACATTATGTCTATATGTCTGAACCGATACTTTACACTTCATCTAGCTGTCTAAACCGAGATCTGAACATTCCGTCTATATGTCTGAACCGATACTTTAACACTTCATCCAGCTGTCTAAACTGAGATCTGAACATTATGTCTATATGTCTGAACCGATACTTTAACATTTCATCTAGCTGTCTAAACCGAGATCTGAACATTATGTCTATATGTCTGAACCGATACTTTACACTTCATCTAGCTGTCTAAACCGAGATCTGAACATTCCGTCTATATGTCTGAACCGATACTTTAACACTTCATCTAGCTGTCTAAACTGAGATCTGAACATTCCGTCTATATGTCTGAACCGATACTTTAACACTTCATCTAGCTGTCTAAACTGAGATTCGGACTTTCGGTCTAACTGCTAGTCTCTCTCACAGACCCCAGAGCGTGTGTTTAATAAAACATTCACGTACGTTCCATCCCACCCCTTATCCCCTCAATTCGATCAGCCAATACCCATACCATTCTGAAGTGAGTGAGTTGGGGTGAACGCCGCTTTTAACAATATTCCAGTAAAATCAATCAGTTGATGTGTGTTGATGCTGAAGTGATGCAGGTCTCAGACGTTTACCACTTTGGTGAAACCCACGAGCACGGGTATGGTACTGACAAACCAAGAAAACTGCCACCCCCACCCGTCTAAACCATACTCGATTAAAGACACTCAATCCTACTGCTAGTCTCTCTTATGGGCCCCACAGCACATATATAATACACAATCACCGCCATATCATGCCGCTCTCCATCCTCTTCTCAGCTCTGTCAGCCTTTACTCGTATCATTCTGAGCTTCCTGAAATTAAGAGACTCGAGATGTCCTTAATACTAGAGGATTCGTTGACATTTCATCTACGGGAACGACAATTTCCTATTCTTGGGTGGGGTGTGGGGGAATGGATGGGGAGCTGGGGACTAGACATTAACCTAATTAAATTTTATATTGTATAGAAATTCACCTTGCACCAGACAATTGTTTTTAACAGTCTGAAGCATAATTATTTTTCTGTGAAAGAATTTTCTGTGACCTCCCACCCAGACTATCACATGGTCGATCCCTAACTGTCTGAACTGACATACATCTAAACATTCAACCTGTCTAAACCGACTTTCCAATCTTTTTCTTAACAGACATCTGATTCCACCTACACCCTCCCAGACAGACATATTAATCCAGTATTTTCCTTATTATTGTTATCAGCTTATACTCTCTCTCTCTCTCTCTCTCTCTCTCTCTCTCTCTCTCTCTCTCTCTCTCTCTCTCTCTCTCTCTCTCTCTCTCTCTCTCTCTCTCTCTCTCTCTCTCTCTCTCTCTCTCTCTCTCTCTCTCTCTCTCTCTCTCTCTGTTATGTACCAGCAGTTTGCAATCCCTTAAAAACTGTTCACTAACATATTTCAATATAGATAATGTTTTATTTCGTCCAATCAGCATTAACAAACATTTTACATACGTCAACAGCATAAATGGCATTATGACATTAAACATTCTTAAACTAAAATGCTACATATCATTATGTGTAATGTCACATATGGTTTTCAAAGGAGAGAACCTTCAGGTTGACAGGAGAATTATGGAACAGACAGAAGTGTCTTTATATATAGTTGTAACGAAATGCTGTAATACATCAGAACAGACACAAAAGGTCGAAGAAAAGAAGACAAGAAGAAATCAATAACAAATCAAGAGTAATGAATGTATTTGAATACATTTATATTAATATACAAGATATTCATTTCCCCCACTAGACATGGTGACGGAGCTGATATAGGCTTCCAGTCGGTAACACTCTTGATCTCCGTGCTGCTGTCTCCGTGTACCTGCTTTGTTTTTGCGCATTGTATAATTTTTAATGAATTTTTGAAGATTTATTTCCAAATTGCATTCGTGTTTATGCGGACTTCTAAAAGGTCCGTTGCACATACAAACAATAACAGAAAAATACTGTGGTCACACGGTATCTCTCCACTGGGGCTTGTATTAATTACATTAAATTGTTAGTTATGCTCAATTATCAAGCTTAATGAAAGTATTTGCCAAAGTTATGACTCATATCTGAAACAATATCGGTTAAAATTGTGATACAATGAACACGTTATAAGTAAATGGAAACCAGTTGTAATTAGATCGTCAATCACTACCACGTTTTATTCACGAAATGATATATGTTATACACTGACGTAAGATAGGTATACAGTTTTGACATTCAGAGAAACCCTAGTACATCGAAGTCGCTTAAGTCGATATATCGTTCAACACGTCGCCGCTTCGTGATCCCAACAGTATCCGTGATTGAGAGAGAGGAGAGGAGAGAGTGGGTCGGAAGAAAACGGGAATGAGAGAGGGACAGTGAGACTTAAGAGAACGGGAATGAGAGAGGGGGAGGAGAGAGTGGGACGGAAGAGAACGGGAATTAGAGAGGAGAGAGTGGGACGGAAGAGAACGGGAATGAGAGAGGAGAGAGTGGGATGTAAGAGAACGGGAATGAGAGAGTGAGAGGAGAGAGTGAGACGGAAGAGAACGGAAATGAGAGAGGGAGAGGAGAGAGTGGGACGGAAGAGAACGGGAATGAGAGAGGAGAGAGTGGGTCGGAAGAGAACGGGCATTAGAGAGGAGAGAGTGGGACGGAAGAGAACGGGAATGAGAGAGGAGAGAGTGGGTCGGAAGAGAACGGGCATTAGAGAGGAGAGAGTGGGACGGAAGAGAACGGGAATGAGAGAGGAGAGAGTGGGTCGGAAGAGAACGGGCATTAGAGAGGAGAGAGTGGGACGGAAGAGAACGGGAATGAGAGAGGAGAGAGTGGGTCGGAAGAGAACGGGCATTAGAGAGGAGAGAGTGGGACGGAAGAGAACGGGAATGAGAGAGGAGAGAGTGGGTCGGAAGAGAACGGGCATTAGAGAGGAGAGAGTGGGGCGGAAGAGAACGGGAATGAGAGAGGGAGAGAAGGGAGTGGGACGGAAGAGAACGGGAATGAGAGAATGGAGTGGGACGGAAGAGAACGGGAATGAGAGAGGGAGAGGAGTGCAACGGAAGAAAACGCAGGGGTGGGGACGGGGAGTGAGAGACAAGGAGGGAGGGAGGGAGGGAGTGGGTATAGGGAGAGCGTGGTGTCGGGGAGAGCGAGGAGGGAACCAGTAGGTGTTCTACAGCTGATGGTTTTACAGGGAAACTTGTCAGCGCGTTGCAGATAACAGAAAGTAAGCACGCATCGTATACACCATAAAACCATATCTATTTCACGTCACTTATGGAGTTCATGAGGGTTGAATTTGAAAGGATGCAGTGACAGTGTGATGGTGATGATCTTGTTTATGAAGCGTTGTTCTCGAGATGGTAAAAAATTCCCAAAGGTCGTATGGCTGAATCGTCAAGATAAGTCGAAATTCATCATGCAAGGAGCTAATTATAGAGAGGATGTACAAAAAAGTCGTAAACAAGGAAATAAATAATCTGATAAATAAGTTGTATGTTGCTGTTTTTATACGATTTATGGTTTGAAAACTTCACTGAGATAAGCGGCTGGTAATATTCAATTGTAAATCTCACATTTGTGAAATTTTGTAAGCTAAATATTAAAAGGTTTTAAACTGCCATCGATCCAACAGGAGCTTACTATATGTATGTTCTATTGGTTATACAGTCGAATTCGATAGCCGAGAAATACGATGAACCGACGATACGTTGTGCGTCTATAATGTTTATTATTTATGCAGACAGCGATAGCCACGGCCTTGTGTTGTCTGAAGACAACTTATGTTTTGCATAGTTTTAATGATTTCACAGCAAGCTGGACTCTGCGTGCAAAGACATACGAGCGACAAATAAACGTTAGCTTTTAACTCGAAAATCAGACATGATTTAAAAATGGAATTCACCGGGCGCAAACTATTACATTATGTAGGCATGAAAAATGGAGTGGCAATGTACAGGGCCATGTAATATCGTGGACAATTAACATGAATAAATGATGTCAAAAAAAACAAAAAAATGGAATGGAAGTAAATAGTATGCACTGCGAGTTCGATGGGATACAAAGTAATATGAAATATGAATAAAAAAATCAATTTAATTTAGCTTCTTCAGCAGGCACATATATTTAACAATTCGTATCCGATTTTCTTTTCGCAATTAATAAGTTTTGGTTCAAGTAAGGAAAGTCCCATCCAATTTTCGTTCGCATATGCTATTTTTCTGTGTTGCAGTTGTCCCCCTTTTCGTCCCATGTTCATGCCACGGATTACGTGCCGACGGCTTGGATAGTTGCTCACAATATCAATCACCGGATTGTCTGGACCAGATTCGATTATTTACAGACCACCGTCATATAGCCGGAATATTGCTGAATGCGGCGATAAACAACAAAGGAAGTTGATAGAAAATAACAAGACACTTTTATGAATAACAACTTCTTTATTTTGTGTAACCAGGTTTCAGAGTAATTTCTTGCTCCTTCATTAATTCAATTTCAGTTCTATACTATCAAATCAACAACGACTTTGGTACAACAGCATTTATTTACAACAATCAGAACACTATGATTTCAGATTACCGTATGTAATGTAATGCATGTTCTCTGGGGCACCATACGGACTGCTCTGACAGACATTCAGAGAGAGATATTCTTACTTGAAATTTAATAGAATGAACTTCTGAATATTGGATTGCTGAAAAATATTTTATGTTACAGATAACTTAGTTTATAGACGAAAGGTTTTCAGAAACATACATTGTTTGAAAGTTCAGAAGTTCATTCTATAAAATTTCAAGTAAGTTTCATTGGTCGGTCAATGTTCGCGAAAGGTCGTTCCGACGTGACCCATAATGGGATGTCCTCAGATCTTTGTTTATCGGTAGCGAAAACTAAGATCTGATTTAATGAGATTGACTCACATACTCGAACTACGGTTGGTGTCCGGCACCTCAGTGCTGGTCGTAAGAGGTGAGGTGAAATGGGGTTTAACGTCGCGTCCGAGATTATTGCACTTATATAGCGACGTGCATGTACGCGTGTGTGTTTGTGTGGCTGCTTGTACTAGTCCGGACTGATGCCAATTTATAGTGCTAGCTCACTGAGATACCATGCCGCAGTTTAACATGAATACCCCACTCAGACACAGTATACTGACTCCGAGCCGACCAGTCCTTGTTTTAGCCCCTCAATGCCGAGCGCCAGACAGGGTAACAACAAGTACCATCGTTCAACGTCTTTTGGTATGACGCGGTCGGGGATCGAACCCCGGACCTTCCGCTCTCCGGGCGGACGCTCTACCACTAGACCACGGAGGCGGTCGCTGGTCGTAAGAGGAGACAGCATAACAACGGGCAGTTTGGCCCTCTGACTGGGCTGCGTCACGCCGAAGACCCGGGTTCGAATCCCGACATGGGTACAATGTGTGAAGCCCATTTCTGGTGTCCCCCTCCGTGCTATTGCTGGAATATTGCTAAAAGGGGCGTAAAACCAAACTTACTCACTCACTCACTCACTCTGACTGGGCTGGCTGTGTGCCATCACGCCCCACTGGCCTGGATCGTTCATGTGTATCCAGTCACTGGCTTATGAGACCCAGACTCGATTATTTACTGGACGTGATGTTTGTTGGTTTGTTTGTTGTTTAACGCCCCTCTCAGCAATATTCCAGCTATATGACGGCGGTCTGTAAATAATCGAGTCTGGACCAGACAATCCAGTGATTGACAACATGAGCATCAATCCATGCAATTGAGATCTATGACATGCATCAACCAAAAGAAAAGTTAACTACGGCCTTGGGTATTCACCATGGTTGATGCTGGCTAAACATGAAACAAACAAGAGGTGGTTATTCGCTGGTGAAAAACTTTGGTCACATTCAATTTACAAGCGTATGCTTTCTTTTGGTCGGGATTGTTGAAATAGTGCTGACGTCACTATGCAGAATTCACTCATTTACTTTGCCGATTGCGTGTACTTTCACTGTCGACAGCTGGTTACCGCGAAAATCCATTTCCTTATAGATGACATTATCATGTTTCTAGAATATCAACATTATCGGCACCTGTTCGCTAACCGACGTTTGTCAAATGTCATGTATATTTCACTTGTCCTATTCCTCCCCTCCCTTAAGGCGGGGAATTGTAGAGGTTAGTTTAATTTTATAGCATGTATTTCGCCATTTTAGTTTAATGAAATTTAAAATAACACCGTAATAGTAACGAAATATAAAAAATAATGTGCATAAAATGTTATTGCTATTTTTTTCCAGCATTAAGAGATGCTTCATCATAATCTTTATGGAGCTAATTGCTGTTTCTGGTAATTATGTACATAAGTGCCATTAAAAAATCCTTTATCTGATAACCACATTTCGTTTTTTTCTCAAGGACTAATTTTCGGTCACGGTCTGTACAAAAGAAGAACTATAACCCGGAAATCGTCATTAACAAAATAATATATTCCTCAGTAATCAAATAAAATATTTTTAATTTGCTTATCTTTAATGAATGATGAACAATGTCAACATCTTTGATTACATGTAACATGGCTCAATTCTACGTATTACTTACCACACTGCTGATTGTTGTGTGGATGCTCATGTTCACAATAAAAATGATCAGAATTGCTTGTTTTTTCCATATTTTATATTAACCCCTGCTCTCGATCCTCATAACCCCGAGGGCCACGAGGGATATTTTGGTCATAATCAGTTACCGCCAGCAACTCTTTCTTGTGGAAGTGTTAACGTAACAGATAAGTTTTATGGCCCAGTCACAGGCTCTCCAAATAATCAAGCAGTGATAACAAATGTCATAGTATCATTTCAACAAGCAATATTGATAACTTACTTCTGTGTGGTACTATGGTTGAATTGTTAAGTTACGTCTCAACAGTATATCAATCACCATCATATTAACTAACACCAGTCATTGTTACTTGCCGTAAAAGGTGACTATGCTGGTCGTAAAAGGCGACTAACGGGATCGGGTGATCGGGTGGCCGTATCCCAATTGCATCGATCGATGCTCATGATATCAATCACTGGATTGTCTGGTTCAGACTCGATTATTTACAGACCGTTGTCATATAGCTGGAATATTGCTGAGTGCGGCGTAAAACAACAAACAAACCATTTGAAAATCTCTACATTGAAATTGAACTCGCAATTACACTTCAAAGTTGGTGGTGCGATACTTTTGAATGGGTGTATATTATCCGAGTACAAGCATCTGCCATTATTGTTGACAGTTTCGATGCTTTTTCCACATACATTGTATTTATTTTTGTGCAAGCAAGTGCAGCCATTACAAAAAAATCTTATTAAAATACAGCTACTATGCAAATGGAGCTCCTACATTCCGTATTTTCTCCCCTTTAATTTGCCATGCATTAAACTTTAATTCCTTACGTCAATAACATCATAATTATGCATTTCTGAGACATCACGTGTTACGGGGAACTTAGGATGCTGTGCGTGAGCGTTTTCTTGTATATGTTGATATAGTCTACATTCACAGCATGGTGAGCTGTGCTAATGGAGAACCATGTGGTTCATTTGATTGAGTCCATCTACATCCAGGACAAATTTTCTGTGTGGCAATTGGTGAAAGACATGATTATCGTCAACTAATTATACCGATAACGCGGCTGCTATCAGAAGATTCGTTTTTTTACATTAATGCAGTCAATAGATAACAGATGCTGGGGCAACGTAATCCGTTTCATTAAAACAGTGCATGTGTACGCATGGTCAAGTCTGGTGAAGTCACGATTCTCGGTATAGTGCAGCCCCGGCCCACTTAGTCATTGGTCACTCTTCACATAGTGTGTTAGGATTCTACTTCGGGTGTGTGTGTGTGTGTGTGTGTGTGTGTGTGTGTGTGTGTGTGTGTGTGCGATTCACTGTGCAGGGTTGCGTCCCTTGGGCACGCCAGAAACCTATGATTGTGGGTTCGAATTCCGGTTCGACCCGATTATGTTTCTAGGTTTGTCAGTACCATACCCGTGCTCGTGGGTTTCACCGTGGTAAACGTCTGAGACCTGCATCACTCCGGGCCTTCCTCCCACATTAAGCTGACCCGGCGTGATGTAACTTGAATAATGTTAAAAGCGGCGTTAAACCCAACTCACTCACTCTACTTCAGGCCTGAGTCCGCGTGGTCCTGATCAACGAAGCGAGTGAGGACTGAGTGAACGTTGTTTGACGCCGCAGTTAGCATTTTTGCAGCGACATCACGGCGGTCTGTAAAATCTGATCAGAGAAACCGGTGACTGGACCCATCCAATTTTCCTTCGCATATGCTATATTTCAGTGTTGCAGTTGTCTCCCTTTTCGTCCCATGTTCATGCCACGGATTACGTGCCATCGCACCCCGACAGCTTGGATATTTGCTCAAATTATCAATCACCGGATTGTCTGGACCAGATTCGATTATTTACTGACCGCCGTCATTCAGCCGGAATACTGTTTGAATACTGCTGAGTGCGGCGTTAAAAAACAAACGGACAAAATCTAACTAAGTGGGTTCCATGAAGTGATCCCAGCATTACGACTACCGTATGTGATCCCAGCATTACGACTACCGTATGTGATCCCAGCATTACGACTACCGTATGTGATCACAGCATTACGACTTCCGTATGTGATCCCAGCATTACGACTACCCTATGTGATCCCAGCATTACGACTACCGTATGTGATCCCAGCATTACGACTACCGTATGTGATCCCAGCATTACGACTACCGTATGTGATCCTAGCATTACGACTACCATAACGCGAGCCTAGTGTTACGACTACCGTATGTGATCCCAGCACTACGATTAACGCCGTATCCCGAAATATTGTATTATTTTTACACTAGGAATACCGTAAACCATTCGATACCAGTACACATACTGTGAAAGAATCACTTTTTTATACTCGATCACGCCTCAAAATATAAGAAGTTCTGCCTGATATTCTAAATTCTAGGTAATGAATAATGCAATGACACTATTTAATATCTAGAATAAAATTACACAACTATTATGTTATGCAAGGGTTATATTTGGCAATGGTGAGTGAGTGAGTGAGTGAGTTAGTGTGAGTGAGTGAGTGAGTGAGTGAGTTGTTTAATCATTCATTAAGATTCTGATGCGAATGTAATGACATGATTAGGTGATCATATTTCATACATGCAAGTCAATCAGTAGTTCGTTCTCCGTTGAACACCTGGTGTTAACGTAATTGAATCTATGCGTGTGAGATATCTTGGATATCTTTGTCTGGTTAAGTACTCTGTTACCGGTGACACAGATGCAGTATACGACAATGATATAAGGCCACATAAAAATTTGTTGTTTCTCATAATATTTTAAAAAGACAATTCCATTTCCCAACCACTCCAAAAATGTGTAACTTTCGAATTGAAAATAACCAGAAACGAATTTAAAAAAGGCAAAACTACTCTTATGTTTGGGCTGACTTTGTCGGTCGGTCGGTGATGAGAAACAAGAGATATTACACACGTGGCCCTATCTTGTTGGCGGGCACTGAACTCACGTAGACTCGGCGTCCTTCGATCTCAGTAACGCCGGAGAGGCAGAATTTTTTTCCCTATTCACCCGCAGTTACATGACAACAACAAATAGGGTATACGGTATTTATTGTGTTGCAGTGTTTCGCATGACCGTGCTATATTCTCCTGGTGGGCGCGTGTACACCTATGGCTTTATACATAGGTTTCCTGTACACGGCTGGTCTCGTGATGTGTGTGAAGGTTCGTTGATTGAAACATGTTATGTTAACTAAACACGTGGTCACCGATCACGGAGACATGTACGTAAGTCAAATATATCCAATATAGCCCAGGCAGGTCTGTAGTTTGCACGTCAAGATAACGGTAAAAAATGAAGAGAGTCTCTGGGCTCCTTTCGTTATATTGTATTAAGATAATTGATCAGGGTTTTTTTTCACAGTGTTTCGCTTTATTATATGCATACCGACGTAATCACACACGCGAACGGATTCTGTTCTTTCAGGTTTGGAGGCTGAGAGAGTTTTGGTTATACAAGGCTGAGGATCTTGTATTATCCTTCATACAATTCCGACAAATCCTAATATAATTGACCCAATCCCGATCCGGGTTTGAATAGGCCTTCAGCAACACATGCTTGTTGTAAGATACGACTAACGGGATTGGGTGGTCAGGCTCGCTGACTTGGTTGATGCATGTCATCGTATCCACCTTGCGTAGATCGTTGCACATGATATCAATCACTGGATTGTCTGGTCAATACTCGATTATTTACAGACCGTCATGATATAGCTGGAATATTGCGGCGTTAAACAAAAAAAAAACAAAGCAAAAAACTAAAAGACCTTAATAAATGATTTGAGCCTGTTATATTACCTTCTTTAATAAACTAAGAGAGCCACATTCAAAGCGGTTCCAGGTACAACACGGGAGGAAATGGTTACAATATAGTTCTTTTAATATCCATCAATACACGAGTGACGCTAGTTTGTCACTAATCACCAGACATACAAGTAGCTTTGAGCGGAGTAATTGATTATAGTGGAATTAAGACTGAGGTGTTTTTCAACATTTGGGCCTGACATTATGCCCTTATGCTGTACTAGAACTCAACAGGAGCCTCCACGGGTCAACATAACGCTTCATGTATAGCCTGATCGGAAATAAAAGCACTTCAACAATACCCTGTCTTCCTGTATCTAAAGTCTACCTCCGTCAGATCCACACATTATGCATTATTTATAGACATTTAATCTTTTTTCGGCCTCCCTTTCCTGCGTCTATAACACAAAATGCAAACGGACATCCGAGAGAGCGCGTCTCGACAGGAAAGTGCTCTGTGATATCACTCACGCCGATCTCTTCGTATTTGTGTGACGCTCAATCAGGGGAGGTAATTATGACCTTCTTCCGCCATCTTGACCCGGTCACGTGACCTTTCCCCGTTGCGTTCCGTCCAGTTTGTGAGAGTAACTCTTTGTAGTTTTTTTATTTGGTCGGAGTTGTGAGTGAATCATCGCAATTCAACAGACTGTGAATCATAAGAATGCCTAAAGATCGTGTCTAGACATTTAAAAGGTTTTAACTATTTATGTTCTATCTGTGATAAATCTGTGTGTCTCAACCCATTTGGAGGAAATTGTATGAAATTTGATCAAGGCTCTGTTGTTTAACATGTTACATGGTAAGAGTCATCAACGTCTAATTCAGCGTGGCCTTGTTTGTTTGTTGTTGTTTTTTCGTATATAGACAAACATGATGGTGTCTCAACGTTTCTCAAAGACATGATACATCAGAGTGTCAGAATAAGACCTCATGTGTGCATGTGGCTTGTTTTTTCTAAATTCGTGAACCGGCCAGGTTCGTTTCCTATCAAGTCTAGTGAAATAAATTTCATACGTGTGTTAATCAGCATAATGTATGTCGTGTTTTAATCAGTTATCACAGTACAAAACAAACAACAACTTTTCAATTCCAACAATCTTCTTACACTCGCGTATACACTATCGCAATGTCTTCAACGTGCACGTCAAACTGTGTCGATTGAACATATGCACGTGCATATCAGTTGATAGAGTTGGTTGTGTTGTTGTTTTTTATTAAAAAACCCCAAAACAAACCTATATAACTTTATCATCATTTATGTCAAATTTCGTTTCACTTTTTGAGCTATGTTTTCAAGCTATGTAATTATTCATCAACCAACGATAATAAATCGCTGAAAGTTATCTCAAAGTTGCCGTGGGTTTTTCTTGTGGCATCTACGCTGAAACTTAAAAAAGATGAGACACAGCTTCAGAACTAATACTTGCCTCGTTACGGAAACGCCGCAAAATGCTGCAAAATTACTGCTGGAGCTGGACCATGCTCCCAAGTCTAGGTGCCCGTTACCAGGCCGGAAGTTGTGTGAATCAGACACTATGCCCTGTGTCATTAGGATAATTGTCAGCGCGAGACTGACACGGAGTAAAACCTCGTTAATCCGCACGGTAAGTTCCCAGTCAAATCGTCCGGATAACCAATGTCCGGGTTTACGAATCTGTTATTGGGTGATGTTGTATTTATATGTCTTGACGCTCCTAACGGTTAACGTCTGGGTAATGAGGTTTAACGGGGTCTAGGTAATAGGGGTTTCATTGTACAACTGAATTTTGAGTAAGCAAACGTTGTGGGGTGTCAATGATTTGAATCAAACTTGCAAGACTGCAAACTGGCCTGAGTTAGGAAAGGGTACACTGCGAAACTATTTACAACCTGCACAGCACAAGACAAACGCCGTGATATAACTGGGATAATGTTCAAAGATGCGTTTAACCCAACTCACTCACTCACTCACTCACTCACTCGCTCACACCCCGTGGGGTTGTCTGTCTCACAGCCCTTGAAACATATTATTTTCTCTTCCCGTCATCCCTCTCTGTAATGCAAAAGCCCTAAATGAAGCAAGTCTAGATTTATATTTCTTTCTATCTAAATTATATATTTTCAGTGACTGAGCGTTAGTCTGCCCATGGGGATTCCTAGTTAGAATAGGTCCCAGGCGATCCATCCTTGTAAGAGTATATAAGGGGGGCATATACTGGGTATCAGTTGTCAGATTTTTGTTTCTGGATTCTGATTTGTGTGGACGGCGCAAAAAGTTGCAGATGTTAAAATATTCATGTCAGTATTTACTCGGGTATTGCAAGAATATTGTGTACAAGAACTCTACATCCAAGACCAATTAAAAAGTTTTATTTTGAAACATATTGTAAAGTCAAGACCTTTCTCAAACCTAATACACATAAATTGCATTAAAAATGTATCATTACGTAGAAGTTTGGCCAAGTTTAGAACAGAATACAATGATCTCAAAATCCAAACATAAAGACGTTCTAAAGTTACAATAGATCCAGGTGATGCTTTTCGTGAACAGCGTGGCGAATGTCTTGAAGATGAATATCATATTTTGTTTATCTGTTCAAAGTATGTGTATGTAAGGTTAAAACAAATACCACACTGTTATAATATTTTTCCAAATATATTTTTTTTGGTTAATTTATATTCCACAAACGAGGAAGATATATTGTTAAATTTATATCTGTATATCCATAAAAGTCTTAAGCTTAGGACAAATGGCGCTCACTGAAATATTGTACGCCAGTTGAACACACATTGTACTAAAGGCCTTGTACGAATGAAGTATGTCTGTGTCTGTCTGTCCGTCTGTCTGTCTGTGTCTGCCTGTCTGTCGATCTGTCTGTTTCTATAGGACCGCCTCCGTCGTCTAGTGGTAGAGCGTCCGCCCGGAGAGCGGAAGGTTCGGGGTTCGATTCCCGGCCGCTACATACCAAAAGACGTTAAAAGATGGCACTCGGCATTAAGGGGCTAAAACAAGGACTGGTCGGCTCGGAGTCAGTATTCTGTATCTGGGTAGGGTATTCGTGTTAAACTGCGGAATGGTATCTCAGTGGGCTAGCACTATAAATCGGCGTCAGTCGACGTCCGGACTAGTACAAGCACACACACACACACACACACACACACACACACACACACACAATCTCACACACAGACACACACAGACACACACACACACACACACACACACACACACACACACACACACACACACACACACACACACACACACAATCACACACAATCACACACACACACACAATCACACACAATCACACACACACACACACACACACACACGTGTGCACTTCAAATTGAAATGGGCTTCACGCATTGTACCCATTTGGGGAATCGAAACCGGCTCTCGGGCGTGACGAGCAAACGCCTTAACCACTAGGCTACCCACCGCTCCGTGCTCAACGAGAAACAGAATAAAACTACTTTGCAAAGAAGACATAGCCACTGCAGATTTTAGATTTCTTTAGTTTAGTCCTCGTGAACTACAGATACACATTCTTGGAAAACCACAGGACTTTATGTGTGAATATTGTCTCTACGTGTAGCATAAACTGACATTTTGATGTAATATAATTTGATGTATGAACGACTTTTATTAGAGTTTCTAACACTGCCAATATGACCGAGCGAAAACAACCTTAAACCAACAGGTGTCAGCTAACTGCATCGAATTTAGCATACACACCGGGCTTTCTGACCTATAAAAGTCAAATTATAAACACAGTGTGCGATATTTAATGTGTTTTTAATATCTTATACAATCTTAAAACTCTGTCACAGTGTGGTACATTTATATATATTTTTTAAAAATGGGTATTTGCACGTGCACACAACTTTGGGACGTCAGCGATCTTTATATATATGTGTTAAGAATACGTCACCATGTTCCCTCAGTGAGTTCATGGTATGTGACGACGTCCGTCGCATGTTCGTCCGTAGTCCGTCCGTTAAGTTTCGACGTTTTACTGAACCGTCCATAGTTAGGAACTGAGCCTTAAGGAGCTCGGGCTTCTTTAAACATTAAAAGAAATAACATTTTAAATTTTGAAAAAGGATCAAAATTGTCCAGTCGTCTCAAGCACGGTTCCAGTGAGGATTCCGGGTTCGAATTGGTCCCCCGCAACCTAGGAGGGTTGTTCAGATCTTCGTGACATGTTTGTTGTGGACATTATGTGATGTCATAAAAAGTTGGACCGCCTCCGGGTCTAGTGGTAGAGCGTCCGCCCGGAGAGCGAAAGGCTCGAGGTTCGATCCCCGTCTACGTCATACTAAAAGTCGTTAAAAGATGGTACTTGTTGTTACCCTGCCTGGCGCATGGCATTAAGGGGCTAAAGGTAGGCTCAGAGTCAGTATACTTTGTCTGAGTGGGGTTTTCACGTTAAACTGCGGCCTGGTATCTCAGTGGGCTAGCACTATCAAGTTAGTCATGAGCGGGGTACAAGTGGACCACGAGGAGTTGATGTGTGCCTCACTGCAGCCAGGCTTACCGTCATCGAGGGCTGAACACTCCACTACAGACAACACACAGCCCTCTCGGAATATACCCGGTTAATAACAGAACCTAGGAGCCATAGGTGTAGACATATATAGTTTACAAAGTTATACACACTTCGTGGAAGAGACCTACCCCTAGTGAATTGGCAAAATGGACACATCTGAGTACAGAGCGGTGATAAAGTTCCTTGTCCTAGAGGGTCAATCTGCCAAACAGGTGGAAGAGCGATTGACTGCATTTTATGGAGAGTCTTCCCCATCGTCTGCAACTATCAAACGGTGGGTGAAGGAATTTCAGCGTGGCAGAGAGAGCTTAGAAGATGATGCCCGGTCCGGACGGCCATCAACCAGTACCAGCCCTGAAAACATTGACACTGTACACAAACTAGTGATGGAAAACCGACGTATTACTCGCCATGAGCTAGAAGAAACAACAGGCCTATCATATGGATCCATACATAATATAATTCATGGCAAACTCCACATGTCCAAAGTGTGTGCCAGATGGGTCCCGGGAATGCTAACAGATGACATGAAGCTATCAAGGGTCACCATCAGTGGAGCCTTGCTAACTCGGTACAACGCCATCCCAGATGATTATAAGTTTAGGATTGTAACCAGTGAAGAATCATGGGTTTATCATTTTAATCCGTAGAGCAGACAGGAGCCGATGGAATGGAAACACGCCACTTCTCCAAAGACAAAGAAGTTCAAAGCCACCAGATCCACCAAGAAGGTTATGATGACCATCTTCTGGGACAGCAAAGGAGTGATTCACACCGACTACCTGCCCCATGGCACCACATTGAATGGGGAGTATTATGCCAAGTTATTGAAGCAGGTGCGCCAATCCATCAAGGTGGGATTCTGCTTCACCAGGACAACGCACCAGTCCGTCCACACGAGCCGTGTTGCAATGACAGCTGTGCAAGAATGTGGCTACGAACTCCTCTCTCATCCACCCTATTCTCCAGACCTAGCCCCCAGTGACTTCCACCTCTTTCCCAGGCTGAAAAAACACCTCCGGGGCCGGAGATTTGAAGATGACGATGAGCTAACTGCTGCTGTGGAGGGTACCAGAGGGTTAGGGGACCAGAATGTTGACTTCTACCGATCGGGCATCAGTGACTGGCAAACTAGGTGGAACAATTGTGTGGAGTTGGGAGGGGACTATGTTGAAAAATAAAGTAGTAACAATCCAATTCTTTTACTTTTTGTGTGTGAGGCTCAAAACTTTTGTGTGTGTGTGTGTGTGTGTGTGTGTGTGTGTGTGTGTGTGTGTGTGTGTGTGTGCATGCATGTGTGTATCTATGTATATACACACACAATATATCTCAGTATATCTATATATGTGTACACATATGTAATTGGTGTATACATATATAGTTGAACACAGTTGTACACATTTGTAATTGTATTGATGTTAAGTTGTATACATATGTAATTGTATACATAGTTGTATGCCTAAAAAACTTGTTTATGCATATGTTGTATAAATATAGATAGTTGTATACGTATGTAGTTGTGATATACGGAGAACATATGGCACATTTGCACAAATCTGTTGTTAATGTTTTATACAGTATATGTAGGTTTTTTCAAATCTATCGTAAGATATCTAGGCCTCATAGTTTCATGACATACTTAATTGATTCAAATTTCGCGCGTTTAAGTTAACGCCCTACGCCACCAAATACCCCCGTCGATTACACGTCTTTGCCGACAACCCCCGCAGTCAACACCCTGACCCGCATCCACCCCACCCATCCCCCAACGTCCCACCCGCTATCCCCCCCACCACTCAAGGTCAACGCGCCCTGCACCCGAACGCCTGTCATTGCCTGGGTCACTGACCACGGTTGACCTAGTAACAAGCCCTCGGAAATATGTACTTCTCTCTATACCGCAACACCGCGCGGACTGTTAGGCGGCGACACCTACGCGTTGGCAACCCCGGTTAACCCTCTCAAAGCCAGCGCCGTTGTCTGGGCCTGTTTTTGTAAGCTGCAGAAGCCGAGGGGCTTGTTGTTATCTTAGCCTGTGCAAGCATGCACAAAACAGCATCCATTCGAGAGGTAAGACAGTGTAGCAGATCTAGATGATAATTATCTCGTGCTTGATTAATGCTTTCGCCGTGCTTCCGTAATTCAGCACGGGGCTATGAGTAGTCGAATGAGTGAGGGTTTCCGCAGCTTTTCTTAATTTTGCTTTTACATAGCCGTAGATAATTATGTTTTAGACAACCGTGAAGTTGGGATAATTATGTTTTAGATAACAGCAAATGTGAGATAATTAATCTTTAGACAACTGTAAATTTGACAAAATTGTTTTAGATAACCACGAAGGTGAGATAATTATTTTTGTGGAAACCTTTCTGATGAGATAATTACATATGTTCGTGATAACGATGAACCTAAATGCGAGATTAAATGTTGACGAACTAATTTGAAAACATACGGTGACATGGAACTACATGCGACAAGCTCCTTTCCATACCCATGAGAAATATCTACTGAGTCTGAAAGCATAGTCCAATGTACGATCCATGTGTTTATGAATCACTATCAAGTTGTGATGATACCACGTGTTCGCAAAAAGGCAAGCATATCCTGCCCTACCGGTGACCCGTCACAAACTCATGCAAAGCCAAGTCAAGTGTTCACCTTGACAAACCCGGGATCATATGGTGCGAGCCAAAATAGTGAATTGCATCGGACATCATTTTGGTCATTGAAGACATGCACATATTTTGAGACGGTGATCCTTTTCTAAACAATGAGCTCACTCATACGGGTAAACCGAAATGACATGACGATTGACTTACCGAATGGACACACTGTTTGATTTGTCGGGTAGATATATTGTTTGACTTGTCGGGTAGATATATTGTTTGACTTAGTATCATTGTATAATGACAAGACAGGCATGTTTTTTATACGAATCGCATGACTCATTGTAATTTGTTACTTGAAACGTTCGAAGTAATAGTTTACGGATTGCCGTGATAAAATAGTTTTCGCAGAACACCCCGGCGTGTCAAAGGGGTGGCTTTTTCTACCAACCCTATAACCAAAGAGGAGGAACACCGGCTGTTATATTAACAGACGAGCCTAACGAGCATTGTGACATTTGAGAATTCATTGCCCTATAACACGTGCAACAGCGTTATAAATGTACAAATGTTCTCCAACAGATCGTCCACTTAGACGCCGTCATATATCGCAGTCAGCCACTGAACACGTGTAGATATGTTAAGGAGGTCGCTATTTCTGGAACCGAGCTGCTTCAAATTTGAATATAACCGCCAATCAATTCTTTTAAAAGTTAAAGATTATACACATTTTAACTAACTTATGGTAAGGTCAGCTTGACCTAAGTTTGGTGTTGATAGAGTTAAGAACGCCGCTCAACATGTAAGTGGCACAGACAGGTTGCCAAATCAAACGATTACACGCAGCTTGTGTGACTTATGTAAGTAGCTTGTGTTATTCTTGTGTTTACTGATTGCATTTGAAATTTTTGCCTAGTTTTGTGCTTGTAACCTTGCCATCGATTATCATATTTAAGTTATTATAAACTGAGGGGCAAAAGAAAATGTGTTTTTAAATGTAATTGACCATTGAAAGAACAGTTGTCAAATTCGTCTATTTAACCAGCATTCATTCCAACAGTTTAGTGAAAAGTAATCAGAGGCTTTGTAATTTTGTGTAAAATATATTGGTTCAGTGAAGACTGGGGTTAGAAATGGTTTTATTTATGAAAAAAATGTTGTACAGTTGAGCCGAAAAAAGCAAATGTATTGATATTTAAAGATAAGGTGTCTACAATACCTATAAGCAGTTGTGTATTATGCGATTTTTGTGTGTGTCATTTAAAAAAAGTTTTAAATCAAATTATTTTCACAAAATGAAACCGTCTAAATGTAGAAGTATTCTTAGAGTGTTGACTAAGCGCCAGTACAGTTATTGTTATTGGATGTAGTATCTAAAACTGACACGACGATTCACAACTTATGAGGTACAATGGTAGATACTCTTTGTCCGGAGATTTCAAACAGCGTCAAACGACCCCCTCTCAAAGGTTGTTTGATTTTATGATAGTGAGTGAGTGAGTGAGTTGGATTTAACGCCGCTTTTAACAGTATTCCAGCTACATCACGGCGTGTCAGCTTAATGTGGGAGGAAAGCCCGAAGTGATGCAAATCTCAGAGGTTTACCACTTCGGTGAAACCCACGAGCAAGGGTATGGTGCTGACGAACCTAGAAACATAATCGGGGCGAACCGGGATTCGAACCCACAATCATAGGTTTCTGGCGTGCCAAAGGGACGCAACTCTGCACAGCGAATCGCGGCGCCTTAGACGACTGGGCCACCCGTGCCCCCAGTTTAATGATAGACATGTGGAGGACATGTCCAAATGTGACGCATCAGTGACCAAAGTGATGCCTGATGTAATTATTTTCACTTGCCCCATATATTCCCGAGTTTTTTCAGGTGAACAATTGACATTCCTTTGCGTGTGTTTATGACGGGTGCCAGTAGGGGGCAGGATACGCTCACCATTCCGCGAACCTTGTTATCATCACGCGTTGATCATGATTCATAAACACATGTTCATGATATAGTCGGAATCGTACAATGGACTCTGCTTTTTACCAGATATTTCATATGATTATTGAAATGGTTTTGTCGCTGTTAATTATAGCGTTCAAGGTGAGGTGAAATGGGGTTTAACGTCGCGTCCAAGATTATTGCACCCATATAGCGACGTGCATGTACGTGTTTGTGTGGCTGCTTGTACTAATCCGGACTGATGCCGATTGATAGTGCTAGCCCACTGAGATACCATGCCGCAGTTTAACATGAATACCCCACTCAGACACAGTATACTGACTCCGAGCCTGTCCTTGTTTAAACCCCTTAGTGCCGAGCACCAGACAGGGTAACAACAAGTACCATCTTTTAACGTCTTTTGGTATGACGCGGCCGGGTGTAACGAATAATTTATGAAGAAATACGAATCTGGTATTCATTCACAGTTTCAGAATTCACTGTTTTACATTAAGTCATTACTGTTTTGAACTTACGTGTGATAAGCGGTCGGGTAGCCTAGTGGTTAAAATATTCGATGGTAACGCCGAAGACCCGGGTTCGATTCCTCCCATGATCACAATGAGTGAAACCCATTTCTTGTGTCCCCCACCGTGTTATTGCCACAGACGGTGTAAAACCATAATCGCTCACTCACTTACGTTCGATATGTTAACGTATGTATTTTCCAGAATATCTTTATTTTACACCTTTTAGATCCCAAACAAAAGGGTTAAGCCCTTCCTCCCGTGCCTGTGATCTGATTGCCCCTCTGGTTCCAATATATGCTGTGCCATATTTGGCTAAATTCCCAATGATTTTGCACTTAATTGAAACATGTTTAGATTTTTAGGATACTACACAGTGATATGAACTTTGTCGTAGACATGTTTATATTCTAAACATTTTAGATCATGGAGATGTTGTGTTTAGGTGGTGTTAGACTGTGAGACGTAGCTAATTCCACGTGCTAAGACACTAAATGTGTTTAGATAGAACACCAAATAAGTATTCCGTTTGGGATTTAAATAATTCCTGAACATGTTCAGATCTCAACATTTCTTGTATGTGTTTACATTCTAAACACATTCCTGTACAGTGTATGATGTAGAGAAACACATTTTTGAAATATCTTACATTCTTTCGTTATCGGTTTTCTGACAATCTCATTGTGCGTTAAGAAAATGATCAGTGGAATGACGTTAAAGGCACTGTTAGCTAGGGCAGATTGGCAGTCCTTGCACGATTGACTGAAGTGCTGAAATACCATTTGTTTGTCTGCTAGCTCAAATTGCGTGATGTATTCTACTTAATAGGAGTTAGAGAACACTTAATTCTTTCATATGACTATAGTTAATCTGTCACGCCATGATAGATGAATTTACTATAGTAATATGAAATAGTCGGGTGGTCCTTAACTTCTTAAATAAATATATGAGGACATGTGTCAGTGAAATATCATGTTTCTCTCATCGAAGGACGGAGGAAAAGGAGACATCTCCTTTCTCCCGTTACATTTCCCCCTTTACGCTGCCTTGATAATGTGGAACTAACGCAAAAAGGAGTCAAAAGTGTATGTACGTGCCAGACACTAACGATAAAGGAGACAATTTGCGGGGAGGTAGAGCTGGAAGGACAATAATTCCGTCAAAGTGTTATGTTCAATGCCATGAAAATATCACTTTTCTCAACTTCAGAAAACTCAGGCTTTCACACTGAAGTATGTAAATATTAATGAGAAATATATACAACCACTTCTCCCTGAATACAACTGAAACATGTAGGAGAACAATTCGTGTCGTGTGATTATTTTGGTTCAGATCCGGAGATCTGGAAGCCATGGCATGACATTGACGTTTGTATTATAATGGCAGTCAACATTGACACAAGGTGTGTGTGTGGTGTAGCATTGTCCCGTTGAAACAACTCCCTCTGTGGGTTGATAATCAGAAGAAGGTGACGTTGAAGAATGTGGTCCATGTACCGATGTGCTGTCCCCAGAACCACCACCAAGTCAGAACTCCGTGTGCAGGATATGGGCTCCCCACGCCATCACACTTCCGCCACCGAATCTGTCGACCTGTGTACCGCAGTTCGGTGCAAAACGTCCATTTAGACGTCGAAATGGACACGCGTCTTCCATTTCGGCGTGGGAGAAGAAATCGTGATTCATCACTGAATCAGACTCGCTCCCAGATGCTCAGAGTCAATGCCTGTACGGTGTTGCTCCATCGTATACGTTGTCGTCGATGCGAACGTCTCAATACAGGGACAAATACCGGTCTTCTGGGTCTAGTTCCGACCTCTCGCAGGCGATTCCTGATTGTTTGGTCCGATGCCCTCCTCAAACCAGGTAGGTGGCCTGCAGTCTCGGTGACATTGGCATGTTGATGATGTGGGTGAAAGAACAGGATGTGCCAATCTTGTGCAAGGGTGGTCCACCACTTCTCGGACGATCTTTGGTTGAATTGAGGCGGGATATACCGATCCCATAAAGGAGATATGGTGCTCTGATGCACGGTGAAATGACGTGCAACTGCAGACTTGGACTCTCGAACTTCAAGACGTTTTATGGCGATGTTGAATTCATATTTCAGTCTCGGCATTTCCCACTTCTAAGAGGTCGACAAACGTATTACAAAATATTGACAGACGTCTGACCTTTTATAGTCATTGTCGCTTGCACATGCATTCTGCTTTTAGTTTCCTTTCCATGACATTCTCTATAAAGTTATAAAAGTTGCGTTTGTGCACTTCACCAGTAAACGAACATGTGACGAACATCGTTCAGTCAAAACTATTACATTTGTATTGAATGTTTCATGAAGAAACAAAATCAACATTCGCATGATCCCTTATGTGCTTCTTCTTTTGGATATGCAACTAAGCACAAGTGAGGTTCTCCTGTTATATATATATATTTATATATATTACCAGTTAGTTACAATATGTATATTTAACATTGAAGAAGACTTTAATTTCTCAATTAAAGAGATGGCACTAATTTTAACGTCTCATCCTAAAACTGTTAGAGTAGAGTGTACAGGAGAGTGTACACCCCATTTAAGAAGTTAGCTGAAATTTCAACAGATATCTGACCGCCAGGGAGCGAACGAATGGCAGCCTATATCTTCAGGGGTGCATTAAGCGAATGTTAATAGGGTCTAAAAGTTCAAAGTAGGTTGTAATAGTGAATTAATGACGTGAATGCCTCCTACAATTACCTCTTATTCTAAAACCAAACATTCGCCATGTTAGCCGAGAACCCTTGTCAGTCATCACCCGTGTCTGGACAATGTTTGTGGAGTGGGTTTACATTTAAACGATCGCGCAACTAAACAAATACGTATGAAGTTCCCATATAGGACACTGTCAATTGATTACTTGTTCGTGTGTTTTGGATTATTTTTATAAGTATTGAATTGACGGACAAATATTTTATGGTTTATTTTAAAATGACAAATCAATGCCACTACTTCTCTTTACAGATACATTTATTATATGTTTATTGGCAAAAGTCAAGGTCATAGTTATTTACATTAGGATAGTCTTATTTAGAAAATCGTGTAGGAAGTTATTTGAGTAAAATATGGTAATTCAATCTCCATCGCATAATTCCGTCCAAATTGATTTATTGATGTCTTGTTTAATACGAATATGTGGTTCGTAAATCATACTGTGTGCAGGCGTTAATGCTATCCTGGAGGAACACGTGATCACGTCTATGGCCCTGTCACTACGTCATGTGCTTCAACTGTCACCACGCCACGTGCTTCACCTGTCTCCACGCCACGTGCTTCAAATGTTACCACGCCATGTGCTTGAACTGTCACCACGCCACGTGCTTCAACTATCACCACGTGCTTCAACTTCAACTGTCCTCACGCAATGTGCTTCAATTGTTACCACGTCACGTGCTTCAATTGTTACCACGCCACGTGCTTCAATTGTTAAGGTCACGTGCTTCAAATGTTACCACGCCACGTGCTTCAACTGTTAAGGCCACGTACTTCAAATGTTACCACCCCACGTGCTTCAATTGTTACCACGCCACGTGCTTCAACTGTTACGGCCACGTGCTTCAATTGTTACCACGCCACGTGCTTCAACTGTTACTACATTATGTGTTTGGGCTGTCATAAAGCAAAGGGATACATATCTTCTTCTGAATTATTTTTGACTGACCTACATCAGATATATTGTGATAATCACATTATAAAATATGTTCGAAGGATATTTAGTTTACACAAATGAGTACACATATATTGGTTTGTTTGTTTGATGTTAAACGCCACACTCAGCTATATTCCAGCTATATGACGGCGGTCTGTAAATAATCGAGTCTGGACTAGACAATCCAGTGATTGGCATCAAGAGCATCGATCCACGCAATTGGGATCAATGACATGCATCAACCAACTCAGCGAGCCTGAACACCCTATCCCGTTTGTTGCCTCTTACGACAAGCATAGTCGCCTTTTACGGCAAACATGGGTTGCTGAAGACCTATTCTACCCCGGATCTTCTCGGGTCTCAGTACACATATAACTATTGTTAACATTTTGCAAGACATTTGGTGGGGTTATCTTACATGTCGCATATGTCAGTGTTAAGGCTATAGGCGGCGAAGGAAGAAGCAAAACATTATGTCCGCTTATTAAGAGTAAGTTGATGTACATACTCCTCAAAAGAGGTTAAAGAACACCCGATTCTTTCATATCAATATAGTGAATCTGTCATGCTATATAACAAGGTGAGGTGAAATGGGGTTTAACGTCGCGTCCAAGATTATCGCACTTATATAGAGACGTGCAACGCACGTGTTTGTGTGTGTGTGTGTGCGTGTGCGTGTGTGTGTGTGTGTGGCTGCTTGTACTGATGCCGATTTATAGTGTTAGCAAACTGAGATACCATGCCACAGTTTAACATGAATACCCCAGTAAGACACAGTATACTGACTCCGAGCCGACCAGTCCTTGTTTTAGCCCCTTAATGCCGAGCGCCAGACAGGGTTACAACAAGTACCATCTTTTAACGTCTTTTGGTATGACGCGGCTGGGGATCGAACCCCGGACCTTCCGCTCTCCGGGCGGACGCTCTACCATTAGACCACGGAGGCGGTCTCATGCTATAACAAACTGTCTATAGTAATATAAATATAATTGTCTGTTCTTTAGCTTCTTTTGAGAACTGTAATGACTGTAAAGACCAATAAAACGTTTAATGAAAATGCCCACTTCTCTAGTGTCCAGGTGCACGAGGTACTTTGTGCTTGAACGACACCTTCTGAACCTTCCATTGGTATTCCGGGTCAGATTTATCCCAAGCATGCTTGCCGCCAGGGCGACGTCTGAATAGAGTGGTCAGGCGCGGTGGCTTATTTGATAGCGGGTCATTGTACCCCGATATCAATGTCTGGTGTGTCTGGCCCAGTCACGAATATGTACAGTCGCCATACAGCTGGATTATTGTTGCTGTGTGCGGCGTTAAACAACAAACAAACTTACTTAATCTTTTGGATGAAACAGTTATATTACACGGTTATCTCTGGACTACGCTTCTACTCTCTGAGTGGACATTCATGCCAGACTCGCTCATAAAAGTCTTTTTTTTTAAATTACTCTTCCGAGATAACTATTTCCAAATGTAGAATGATACATTTATGTGTCAGAATAAATGAATTCGAATTATTATTGCAGAAAATACCTGGAGAATATAATTAAGAAATATATTTAATTAGTTGTGTAATGAATATTTTTATTACCTAATAATTCATTCAGTTGGCAGCACCTGATGACTATATTTCCATAATACTGCAAGGGCATTTATTTTATTAACTTGGAAAATTGAATTGTAATAAATATATGCGACCTTTCCAGAGGAAGAATTGCTTGAAATTGATATTGTATGAAATTGATATGCATTTCCGTATATAATTTACGAAATAATGTTTTATGGATCTTTCGAAAATATCAAAATATGACGAAATAATTCTATTGTTTTAAAAATTAAATTATGAATTTAAATCGTCCATATGTCATCAATATTTCATCTGCTCATAAACATACATGTGTCATACTGTAATTGTGACATTTTGATTTACAACTGAACACCATAATTCATATGAAACAAAAACGTTTAATATAAACGATAGCCACGTATCCCTCTGTCCTATCTCACATGATATGTGGTCATATTATGTCTTGATTTAATGCCCGTAAATCTATACAGAATTTCTCCAAAAGTCAGCAACACTTGTGGGGAAAATCCAACGTCATGTGATTGAATTGGACCAATGGGATTGGAGCACGGGTGACAAATACCCCGTTCACATGCACAATAATTACTAACGTAAGTAATTTTACACATGTGTAACCATACCTACGTGTGTATATGTAAATTTACTATGCGCTCACATGAGAAAAATCAATTAGTTAGATCATCCTCTTACGTTGACATAAACGTTCACATTGCAACATATACACACAGTGCAAATTGACATTTACATTTGCAAGTGCTCCAGACATGATGCAAATTTGACCCTGGTGTAAATATACACACATGAGTAAACGTGTTCACATGACAAGTATACTCACGTATGTATTTCTACGCAGGTATGCACATATACACACATATGTATAGAGGCGCACGTGAACGGGGTATGAGGCGCCACAACGTCATGTGATTGAATTCGACCAACGGGATTTGATCACGGGTGGCTCAGGCGCCACCATGTCATGTGATTGAAATCGACCAATTGGATTACTGCAGGGGTGACCCAGATACTTAAGACGCACGACATGTTGATCCGCTGGTCTAGTTCGAATCCCAGATTCGCCGTATTGTCGCCCTTACTTTTCAGCTCTTGTGTGTGTGGAAAACATTAACGACCTTCGATACGGAATTAAACTATCACGAGAATCTGTTTGATTCCGGAAGTGAAATCAACAAGCACCGAAGGAGCGAGTTAATTCTACTTCCGGAATCAATACATTCGAATGATGTCTCCGACTTAAACTATGTTGTGGTTGATATAATTGCTCTATAATTTGTCATATTGACCTTAAGTTGCGACCGCCTCCGTGGTCTAGTGGTAGAGCGTCCGCACGGAGAGCGAAAGGTCCGGGGTACGATCCCCGGCCGCGTCATGCAAAAATCCGTTTTAAGATGGTACCAAAAGACGTTAAAAGAGGGTACTTGTCGGCGCTCGGCGCTCGGCATTAAGGGGCTAAAACAAGGACAGGCCCTGAGTCAGTATACTGAGTCTGAGTAGGGTATTCATGTTAAACTGCGGAATGGTAGGTTACAGGCCGGCAGAGCCACATTTCGAAAATAGATAGCCCAAATTGATGTGGCTTTTGCGGCAATGGTTATGGTTGCGTGATTGTATAATGTGGCTCTCGCGGCTATGCTGTCAAAACATGCTTTGTGGTTCTAACAGGTTACCGTATATAACAAAACAAGTCTTGTTTTCTCATTTTTTATTCAACAAGGATAACAGTAACATATTCATCAAAACTTTACATTGATGAATATGAATAGCATATGAATAGCATAATGGCAACCCCTAAAGCCCCCCTCCTGGGTTGCACAAACTCACTTTCCCCTTTTTGGAAACACATTAAATGGCCTGGCCGGGCCCGTGTGCGACATACGCTTGCAGTCGGAAAGCGCACGTTAAATCTCCAATATAAGTAAGTAAGTAAGTAACACCACGCTTAGTAATTTAAATGTGGGACACTCATTTAAAGGTAACTCTAAAGAACACCACGCTTAGTTATTTAAATGTGGGACACTCATTTAAAGGTATCGGTAATCGGATTAATTAATTACCCGCTAGAATAGGTGAAATGCACTCAGCTGAAAATGTGGCTCTACCGGCAATAGCCATTTCTGAAATGTGGCTCTCCCGGCTAGACACCGAATGGTATCTCAGTGGGCTAGCACTGTAAATTGGCATTAGCCCGGATTAGTACAAGCAGCCACACACACAAACACGTGCGTTGCACGTCGCTATATAGGTGCAATAATCTTGGACGCGACGTTAACCCTCATTTCACCTCACCTCACCTAAAGCTGCGTCAGTTTTACTTGCATAAAATGCATGTTCAAAATCAACAACTGCAACAACAATAGCGTGACGTCATCAGTTTTATTTTGGTTTGTTTCCTGCTAAGCATCCGCATCACAATACGACTGAATTTTTTTTTTTATAAGCGGCGTAATTTCATTCGTCACCGTTAAAAATGAGAAATTTGGACACAAATACCAATAAGTTCCCCGTAAGACGTTTCAAATTTGTTGCAGAAGTAATACTATTTCCAAATAACATTTTAGACAGTTTCGTTTGACGTCATATATATGTGATCGATCTTCCAGTGAGAGTAAAGGTAAATGCTCTGTACCACCAATACTTGTCAAAGATTGATGGCGGAAATATACGCTGACTCATTCGTGACCAACTCGAGTTATTCCGGGACAAGCCGAATAGCGACGGGTGCCCCTCTCATGGCCATTTTTGCGACCGGGTTCCGTCTTAGCGCAAACTGGCGTACCTAAAACAATTGTCAACTCGTTGCGTAATGGTTCACATATATTTCCCAAAATATTATATATATTTCAGATGCAATTTAAATCACACCGGGGCGTGCGGAATTATACAGTATGATTGAACACATTTAACTGTGTCTTGGGTATATTTTAGATGCAAGACATATGTAAAATTAAAACTTATTTGTGAGGGATTCTTTGACGAAGTACTTGAAATCATACGCGCATTCTGATTGGTTTGTCGTATTTTGGCACATAACATTCATCAATAGGGGGACGAGTCTTCCTGCAGGTTACGGAAAGGGGCGAGTGGTGACGAATGACGCTGACTTAGCAGTAGAATGATGAATCATTTGGTCTAAGTGTCTACAGAAAGTCTGCCTTTCGTGTGAGTACCCAACGTTGGATATGGCAGTTCTTATTGGGAGCAATACAAGGGGTGTATCGTTCATCCAGACCTTGTTGCTTCTATCTAATATTGTTGTCCGTTTAAACGGGATTGTACACTAACGAAATGCCGATTTCTGTTATTTAATTGTTCATTGTGACCTGACCTCGAGTCAGCGGTGCCATGCTAAACGGACCGATCACAGCGCCATACTTAAACATAGGCTTGCAACAGCCTCAGCGCTCTACCATCGCTTTGTGAAACGGGCTTATGTGATATTAGCGCTGTATTGAATAATGATGATGATATAATGCTTATAATCACATAATGATGTTGATGACTGATATTTTCACGTTTGGCGTAAGCATGAGTGAAAATATCAACTTAGGTGTGGAAATATAATATGCAAATGGTGTAAGGCACATATATTCATAAGTTTTTCACGACTTTTAACACCAAACAGGATGTTTACCAATCAAAGTTGAATGAGAAGAGTGTTACTTTACTTAAATCTTCGCATGAAGCAACATGTGTTTGATTTAATTTGTACACAAAGTTTTGACTTTGAAACCCAAAGAAAACACCGTCCCCCCAGCTCTAGGTGTCCACATAAAGTTCGTATTGCTGTATACTGAATAGCGTCAACTTCAGAATACAGAACTGTTGACAATTTGGTCTGTGTTGGCAAATCAACAGATATATTAATAAGATCATCCTCTGACGTTGGCATAAACGTTCACATTACAGGGGGCACGGGTGGCCCAGTCGTCTAAGGCGCCGCGTTTCGCTGAGCAGAGTTGCGTCCCTTGGGCATGCCAGAAACCTATGATTGTGGGTTCGAACCCCGGTTCGCCCCGATTATGTTTCTAGGTTTGTCAGCACCAAACGTCTGGTAAACGTCTGAGACCTGCATCACTTCGGGCTTTCCTCCCACAATAAGCTGACACGCCGCGATATAACTGGAATACTGTTAAAAGCGGCGTTAAACCAAACTCACTCACATTACTACATATACATACAGTGCAAATTTACATTTACATTTGCACCTGCTCAAGACACGATGCAAATGTCCTCCTAATGTAAATATACACACATGAGTAAACGCGTTAACATGACAAGTATACTCACATTTATATTTTTACACACATATGCAAATATACACACATATGTATAGAGGTATCTTCCCGAGGCAAGAGAGTAAACTGACTTTAATAGTCCAGTTTCCACCCTTGCCGAACTAGGCTCCAATTCCTAGGCTCGATCGTAGCGCCACCAGTGGTTATTACGGGTTTTGTCCCTTCTAAGCCTCACCCATTGACCAATCCGATTCTATCACTTGCATTTTCTTTCAAACAAAATGGCGGCGCCCAGTCAAGACGATCTGAGCGATCATCGAGATCTATATTGTGATAAAACGGGTCTTACATCGCGAAGTACATCAAATCACGCGAGCACCTTGATTAAAAACATCAAAAGGTTTGGAAAATATCAGTTGACAACGAGTTGGCGGTGCACATGTTTGCAAATCCTGCAATCGACCGAAATCTGCACGACAGTTTACGAACCGGATTTCGATTTCTTTGCGCGATTTTGATCGGAATATGCATAGACTCGTTAGTCAAGCCAAAATGTAACTCCATAATACCAGCCTAGTTCGGCAAGGGTGGAAACTGGACTTTGATAGTCAGTTAACTCCCTTGCCTCGGGAAGATGGTATAGAGGTGCAGGTGCATTAGATAAGTGAGTGAGTGAGTATGGTTTTACGCCGCTTTTAGCAATATTCCAGCAATATCACGGCGGGAGACACCAGAAATGGCTTCACATTGTGCCCATGTCGGGAATCGAACCCGGGTCTTCGGCGTGACGAGCGAACGCTTTAACCGATAGGCTACCCTACCGCCCCGCATTAGATAAGTAATAAGATAGTTATGATGCTATGAGGACAATGATCATATGGTATCTGTGTACTCTAAACGCAGTTGAAGATGAGTATCATGTTCTGCCCTTTGTTTCATGTGTATTCTCAGTTCAGGATAAAGTAAACAGAGGACCAATAGTAACTATTCCTCTATTCCGTTGATTTTATCATATCTTTGATTTTCTGTGTAAGTATGGTTTTACGCTGCTTTTACCATTATTCCAGCAATATCACGGCGGGGGACACCAGAAATGGGCTTCACATATTGTACCCATGTCGGGAATCGAACCCGGGTCTTCGGCGTGACAAGCGAACGCTATAACCAGTAGGCTACCCTATCGCCCCCGATTTGCTATGTTACCGATACTATGTTTTAGAAATTGTACTGTACTGGCGGTTAGTCAGCACTCAAAGAATACGTCTACATGGTTTTATTTTATAAAAAAAAATAATTTCATTTAAAACTTTTAAAATTAAAAATTAAAAAAATTATTTCACAGAAACCGCAACTGATGATGGGTATCTTAGACATCGTATCTTTAAAAATCAATGAATGTGGTTTTTTTCGGCAACAAACTTGAAACATTTCAAACATGGTAGAAGTCATGTAGTTTGCAAATTCATTCCTAGTTCTCGTTTCTCAGTCTTCATTGAATCAGTTTATTTCTGCACAAAATTACCCAGTCACACATTATGTTTTACAAACGGTTGCAGGAATGACTACTGGTTAAAAATACATAATCAAATTTAACAATTACTTAAATTTTCAGTTACATGAAAAACAAACTCGGTATACCTTCTAACATACGTTGTACATCCAAATATATATACTTTTCTATTTTGTTGTTAAAAAGTCATAAATATTAAAGAAATATTAAGAAATATGTTCATGTATTTGTATGATGCACGACTGTACAGAAAAAAATGTATGTCTGTTACTCAACATTGTATATACATTGTACTATAGACATGTGGCCTCCAAAGTACAGAAATAAACAAGAATTGACCAAGTGCTCAAAGCGGTCTTTAGCTAAACGACCAAGGGCAAATCCATATGAAGCATGGGAGAACTAACATCGCTTTATGAAACGGGGCCCTTGTGTTCAATGACGTCATCTGTATCAACAACGGTTATCAGCAGCGGGTTATTTAGCAATTTTAATTTGTCTGACGTCACCTGAAGCTTATCTAACCACGAGTTTAGTGCAAGATATCGCCCTGAATGGTCTTTTAACATTGCAATCGGAGTGGATGCAAAATGATGTGTGACTTTCTTGCCCAATGTCGAGATGAAGTTTTGTTTATTGGGCCCCGAGCGTTGAAGATGTTCATGCGATCATGTCGCTTTCTGTCAAGTTAACGGATTATCGGTTTTCTAAATTTTAACGTTTGTCGCAAAATTTAACAATCTTTGATCTTCGGAATAAAATCGAATGTGTCGCTTTTTTTTCGGGAGTGATCGCTGGAGATGGTCATGTGACCTTTTCTGCGACTGTTTATCAAAAACAAAATTTTGACAGATATTGACAAGCTTACAGAGAAGATAAATATCTCAGTCAGACGTCATGCCCTCTGTGATCCGATGCAGTTAGATATTTTTAATAGGCTGCTTCTGAAGTTGTTTGGAAGAGCTGACGAACGAAAAAAAACACGATAAATTTTCAAATCCCAAGTGAAAAAAGAAAGAAACAAAAAGTTGGTCTTGGTTAAACTGTCGACCTTAGACTTATTCTCTCAACAATTCTTTTAAAAAGTACCATCTTTGAATTTCATTTTCTGAAGATGCGCGTTAGAATTGGTTACCCACTACTCCCTTGGGAGTTCCGGGGACGAACAGATGAACTACGCCCTGCTCATCACAGTAACTGAATAATACCCCAACGGCGTTAATCGATGCTTGCGGATCGTAGTGTGTGATGGGACTAACAGATGGTGAGGCTCGCTGACTTGGTTCATGCAAGTCATCGTATCCCAATTACGTACATCGATGCTCATGATATCAATTATGGGTTCCTGGTGTGCCCAAGGGACGCAACTCTGCACAGCGAATTTTAGCGCCTTTGACGACTGGGTCACCCGTGCCCGTACTTTAAAGTAAAGAAAGAATCACAAAATGATTGGGTTTTATTTTCTAGCAACATCCTTCACCTCCCACCTCCAAGGCTCCCGAACATTGCGAATATTTAATGGTTCATGTTTCTTCAACGCGTAGGAATGTGTTGTTTACGTGATCCTGCTGTGACACTAGACGGATAGTCGAGATGATACGTCGGGTCACCGAGACACTTGATGGGTGTGGCGTTTTAATTTGTCATTTTAACTTTTAAAAATCCGGGTATTTGAGTGTCTGTCTGTGTCGAAGTAACATAGCGGTTGTATGACAGTAAGGTATCTCACGCACGTGTACCTGCTTGTTTTTTTGTAGAACGGCTTCGTGTTTACTTAATGATATGTAGTGATTTATTATACAAGGTGGGTGAAGTGAGTTGTCTGGTAGAGGAGCGAGAACTTATAAAGTTGAGTTTTACAGCTCGTCCAGTTTAATAGGTTACTGAAACCAGGCCCTGGTTCCACAACGCGATCTTAGCACTAGGATTGTCTTGAGCCTATGTTAAAGTAGGAGAGTGAGTGGGTGAGATTTAACGCCGCTTTTAACAGTATTCCAGTTATATCGCGGCGTGTCAGCTTAATGTGGGAGGAAAGCCCGAAGTGATGCAGGTCTCAGACGTTTACCACTTCGGTGAAACCCACGAGCATGGGTATGGTGCCGACAAACTTAGAAACATAATCGGAATTCGAACCCACAATCATAGGTTTCTGGCGTGCCCAAGGGACGCAACTCTGGACAGCGAATCGCGGCGCCTTAGACGACTGGGCCACCCGTGCCTCCTGAAGTAGGAGAGTAACCATCACCTGAGCGCTAAGGTCGCTTTGTGGGACGGATTCAAGGTCACAAAGCGATCCCAGACATTCTTCATAATCATAGAATAATCTTTGCGATAAGATCGCTTTGTGGAACTGGTTCAAGGTCACAGAGCGATCCAATACATTCTTCATAAGACATACGATAATCTTGGCGCTAAGATCGCTTTGCCGAACGGGTCCGAGGGTCACAAAGCGATCCAATACATTCTTCATAAGACATACGATAATCTTTGCGCTAAGATCATTTTGTGGAACTGGTTCAAGGTCACAGAGCGATCCAATACATTCTTCATAAGACATACGATAATCTTTGCGCTTAGATCGCTTTGCCGAACGGGTCCGAGGGTCACAAAGCGATCCAATACATTCTTCATAAGACATACGATAATCTTTGCGCTAAGATCATTTTGTGGAACTGGTTCAAGGTCACAGAGCGATCCAATACATTCTTCATAAGACATACGATAATCTTTGCGCTAAGATCGCTTTGCCGAACGGGTCCGAGGGTCACAAAGCGATCCAATACATTCTTCATAAGACATACGATAATCTTTGCGCTAAGATCATTTTGTGGAACTGGTTCAAGGTCACAAAGCGATCCAATACATTCTTCATAAGTCATAGGATAATCTTTGCGCTAAGATCGCTTTGCCGAACGGGTCCGAGGGGCACATCGAGATCTCAGGCATTCTTCATTACACTTATAGACTATAGCAGTATGAATGGAGTAATTTGAGGATGGGAAGGTGGTGGTAACTTTAAAATGTTAAGGGTCTGTCGTTGTAATCAGATATCCTTCCATTGTCAGCTTGCTGTATGAGAGAAATACCATTAGTCATAGAACAGCAGCACATTTACGAAGACATGGGGTTTTTAACCTTAGCGGGACACGCACCTGCAATCTCTTGATTTGTAAGCCTTCACGCTATCACCTGTGCTACGAGTCTGGTGTCGTCACACGTGTCACAATTAACCGAGTTTGGTTACGTTGTAATTTTTATTTAAAAATTGTAGCAAGTCCTGGAGGGATTTGTGTTGTGAATCTAATTTCAATATACATTAAACTTCTTATCCATAATTCCCATTTTTTCTAATGATATACACGTTATCCAAACAGGTTTAAATTCTACATATGTTTAATCGTGTTTAAATTCTGAAAATGTTTAGATTATGGGAATGTTGTGTTTAGGTGGTTATTAGGCTGTGTGAGACGATAGCTCACTTCATGTGTTTAGACCTAAATGCGTTTAGACAGAACATGACATTGTGTATTCCGTTTAAGATTTAAACGCATTCCGAATCATGTTTAGATTTAAACAGTTTATGTCTGTATTAACATTCTAAACACATTTTTACATTGTATCTACTACAACTGGTCGACTTAATCTCATATGGCTGGGTCTTGTCGTCTTGTGGTTTAATCGTTCGGGCATTACGAAATATTCCTGGTTTGAATCCAAACAGATGTGAGATGAAATGGGGTTTAACGCCGCGTCCAAGTTTATTGCACTTATATAGCGACGTGCATGTACGTGTGTATGTTTGTGTGGCTGCTTGTACTAGTCCGGACTGATGCCGATTTATAGTGCTAGCTCACTGAGATACCATGCCGCAGTTTAACATGAATACCCCACTCAGACACAGAATACTGACTCCGAGCCGACCAGTCCCTGTTTTAGCCCCTTAATGCCGAGCGCCAGACAGTGTAACAACAAGTACCATCTTTTAACGTCTTTTGGTATGACGCGGCCGGGGATCGAACTCCGGACCTTCCGCTCTCCGGGCGGGATGAGCATTGGAAGGTTGCGGTTTTGGAATCCAGAAGTATTTGTTATTCTACAGATGTTTTTTTGAGGTAGCATTTATCTCCGCTGATGACGTATATGAATCTGTACTTTTGAATGTTGTGTTATGTCTTGCTACGAACCCATTACACTTAGCCAAGATGGGCACAACAGGGTTGAGCTCACAATGTCTGACTGACGTAGGTAAGACAACGTAACCGTGTTGTGGCATCAGCACATATGTCTTGTACTTTACTGGTTTCTTATTCAGCCGAATTTTCTCCATGAATTGAACTTTCGTTTCATATGGTCTGAAGTCGACAATGTCATATATTCCTGTATGGTCGCCTTCAGACTACTCATGGTTTGGGCGACAATATCTGATTCCCGGACGTTATATTAACTGGCGTTATCCATGACAATAACACTGGCGTTGTTTAAAATGGGCAACAGCTGAAGTTCCAACCAGTCTATGAACACATCACCTCCTATAATTTCCATATGAAAATCACCAGTTTTCTTTTTCGCCTCGAAAACTAGCACATATCCATCAATACGCCCATATCATGGGTTGCAGCGTGCAAAACAAAGACACGATTTCCTTTACCTGATTGTACCATGGGTGTTTTTTGTCCATCTGGGGATAGCCACATGTTGTCAGTGAAATGATTCATCAAGGTAAATTATCTGGACACCCTAACTGATAGTTATGAATGGTTTGGAGATAATGTGACCTCATAGACAGGATGGAATATTTTTCCTCTGAAAAGTGCTCGGTCATCGCCACGCGCAGTGTATCGAGATCCCATCTCTTGGAGAGCAATAGTTAGTGCAGTCCGGGAAACATAAGTTGTATCCTTAATTCCTCCCAAATTCTGCTACAAGTCAGGGTTACCTTCTGCTCATAAAGCTTGTAAACTATACGCCTAATCACCCTGTATCAAAGCTGTCTAATATCCTTTTACTTCCCAGTTTGTTTTTGAGACCACCCCTATACTTGTTTTGTTTTCTTATCGTACCTAGACTTGATGGTATGAATTGAAAACCCCATAGCTTGGGCAGTTCGGTAATTCACCCTATCTAAATTAATAAATGGTTTCCCTCTATCTCTCTAAAGTGTAAAGAACTTGAATGTATACATTTCCCAGTACAGACTCCATATCGTGTTCCATGGTTATGGCCATGCAAGTGTAATGTAACATGCATCATGGGAGCAATGTTAACCAAAAAAACGCAGCGTCATTTGGTCATTTTAGAAGTTGCACATCTAGAATTTTCTCAAAATGATTTTTGTGTGTGAATTAGATGTTTTATGAAGACTACATTATTATCATTATCACGGAGTCGCGTGCGCATATTTTTATAGTCCGTTTCAGACTGTCATCATTGGACTTAGAATAAATGTGAACTTCCTGTTTTCGTTCGAATTTGTCTCCTGTAAACTTATGGATAGGGATCCTTGTGACTGAAATCATTCAAACCACCGGTAGGGCGATCGGTAGTTACTCGATATTTCAATATCAACAGTCTGTGAAAAATTATATCCTTTTTTAACAGGCAAAAAGCATTTCTTGCATTTCCGACAGTTCTTTAGTCTTAAGCTTTCGGTTCCCAGAGCTCCATGCTTGACTTGAGAGGCGACAAAAAAGAAACACGACTGGCCACACACCTTTAGAAATGTGTTTTGACCCTGAACACAAACCTACTAGTAAAGACATTCCTTGTCCCATACGTTTGACATGTTTAGGCCTAAACATTGTGTTTAACAATTAAACGTGTTCAAGGTCTTTATCCGGGAAAGACCCTCATATCCTCATTACCATGTAGGTAATTTGAAAAAGGGGCGCTGTGTATGTGTGTTCAGGTTTTAATGGGGATACAGAAGTACGGATTGGGGGTCGGGGGTGGGGGTAACCAAAATTGTTAAGGGTCCATCGTAGTAATCAGACATACTTTATTTGTCAGCTTCAGTTTCCTGTGTAAGAAAAATACTATTCGTCATACAACAACAACACATTTGTGAACAAAAAAATTTAAAACCTCGGCGGGATAAGCACCTGACACCTGTTGATTGGTTGTGCGTCATGCTACCACCTGTGTACGAGACTGGTGACGTCACAGGTGTCAAGTTTCCTAGTCGCCACTTACCTACCTTGGTTTATTTGTACATTTTTATGACATTATTTTACCAAGATCATTGTCCTTGAGGTATGTGCGTTATGCAAGTGCCCTTGAATCTGATTTGCAACTCTAATTTCAATATATTTATTTGAACAATTATCATACATCTTACATGCCTTATCCATATTTGACATGCACTTAAACATTAAATGTCAACAGATATTGGGTTCATATGGTGCGAGATTTTCTAACGTGTGCCGTATATATTCTGTTAAACAGGCTGGAAGTAAGAACAGATTCGATATTGTCTAACTCAGTTTCGCTCGCATGTCCGCACTATTTTAGTTATGACGATGATGATGTTCATTATCGTGATGATGATGATGATGATGATGATGATGATGATGATGATGATGATGGTGATAAGTATATAGTCAGTAAACTCCCTTGCCTCGGGAAGATGTGGAAACTGGATCATTATAGTCAGTTAAAACCCTTGCCTCGGGAAGATGTGTAAACTGGATCTTTATAGTCAGTTAACACCCTTGCCTCAGGAAGATGTGTAAACTGGATCATAATAGTCAGTTAACACCCTTGCCTCCGGAAGATGTGGAAACTGGATCATTATAGTCACTTAACACCCTTGCCTCGGGAAAATGTGGAAACTGGATCTTTATAGTCAGTTAACACCCTTGCCTCAGGATGATGTGGAAACTGGATCTTTACAGTCAGTTAACACCCTTGCCACGGGAAGATGTGGAAACTGGATCTTTATAGTCAGTTAACACCCTTGCCTCAGGAAGATGTGTAAACTGGATCATAATAGTCAGTTAACACCCTTGCCTCGGGAAGATGTGGAAACTGGACCATTATAGTCACTTAACACCCTTGCCTCGGGAAAATGTGGAAACTGGATCTTTATAGTCAGTTAACACCCTTGCCACGGGAAGATGTGGAAACTGGATCTTTATAGTCAGTTAACACCCTTGCCTCAGGATGATGTGGAAACTGGATCTTTACAGTCAGTAAACACCCTTGCCTCGGGAAGATGTGGAAACTGGATCTTTACAGTCAGTTAGCACCCTTGCCTCCGGAAGATGTGGAAACTGGATCTTTATAGTCAGTTAACTCCCTTGCCTCTGGAAGATGTCCTCCAGCATTAAGATGGCACGCCGTAATATAACTGGTACCCAACTCACTCACTCACCAACTCACTCACTCACTCACTCACTCACTGTTTTGTGCAGAAAAGGATGGCGGGGAGAAGATCCCCCAAACCCGAGCTGACCCACATGGCAATAGGGTGGTGTGTGTGAAGCGTGTCATCGTATCCTGCGTCCGTTTCTCATGCTATCAACCACTGGTTTATAACACACTGCGGTGTTTATTTCTTTTTGTCCACCTTTTAATCCGCCATTCTTTCCATGTTTCAATAATTTTGAGGCATCATTCAGACCATTTCAATGTTTGTTTTAATGTAAAGGGATTATCTCCCCTAAATTGGTCCAGGATAAACTGATAATGAAAGCCCGATTAATAGATCTGAAAATATGCAATAAAGCAACTCTTGTACAGTGGAACCCGATCAGGAACGCTTAGGCGGTGGGGGTGTCACTGTGACAAAGGCATTTCAAAATGTCCATGTCAGTTTAAAAGAAAACGGTGTCAAGATGCTGTTGTGTAACTTAACATGTTTTTGTAGATGCCGTTCAAGTGCACGTCGTTGTCCTTAGCGGTAATTGCTCTCCCTACGCTCTTTAGTCGACGCCTCGTCTGTCCGTCCGTCCGTAATAATTTCGTTTCCAGGGCAACCATTCAATATTTTTCAACACAAACTGGCAGACCTGAAGTGGTACCTTTGGCTATTTACAGATTTTGGGCATTACATTTTTCTCGATTTCCCATGGAAACAATTTGAACTTAGTCTCATAAGGAGGTGGATTTCCTTGGCTATATCAAACAGATCCTGAAGCGGTGCATTTGCTATTTGCGGATTTTTTGCATTTTTATTTTTCTCATTTTCCATGGAAACAATTTTAACTAATACTCAAAAGGGTGAACTTCGTTTCCGGAACACAACTTGAAAACCGTTCAATATCTCTCAACAACACTTAGCAGAAATAGCAAACAAATCCTGAATCGGTGCCTTTTACGACAAGCATAGTCGCCTTTTACGACAAGCATAGTCACCTTTTACGGAAAGTGTGGGTAGCTGAAGACCTATTCTATCCTGGAATCTTCACGTGTTTTAATGACAAGTTGGACTTTACTGAAAATGAGGCAGTGCTCGTTTCGTCTCCAAAACCATTTAATAATTTTGGATGAAACTTGCTGTACGATCACTCCAGTGGTGAAATGGTGCCTTTTGATGATTTGGGATTTAGAAAAATACTTGACAGCATTATTTTTGTCTTCACTGAACTAAAAGTGTCAAATGGCAATGAACCAAAAGTAGAGCATAAGTAGCCTAACTCCATTTCCGAATTGCACCAGACCAGGAGATATGTCATCTCATGATGCCTCGTGTTTTATATCCCAGGTACACCCCAAAGCCCTCTCCAAAACACCAATATCAAATGGACAGGGAAATCCTGAACCGCTGTGGGTGAATATCGTCAGTGAATGTTCAGAACGGAATACAGTAAACTACGTTTATAACGAACACGCTTATAACGAACTACGGATATGACGAACTCATTTTTTTGTCCAGGCCATTTGCTGTATATATTCTGTACATATGCTTATAACGAACTACGGTTATAACAAACTAACATTAGTGGCCTCTTTGAGTTCGTTATAACCGAAGTTTACTGTATACGACAGCAGCCTGGTGTTATACGTCTTCATACTGTTCCTTTGTCTGACGTCACTATTCTGAACACGTGCTGACCTTGTAGGTCTCTATGACTTTGACGGAGTGGTGTTCCTAGTGTAATGTCTTGTTTAATGCGCACAAATAAAAATCTCTGTATGCATAATGATATGCAGTGTCTATTCCCACAGGGACGCCTAGCAAACGAGGGAAGTGCATTAAAGTCTGGGTTGATGATGTCGTAACCATGCTAAAAGGACGGCACCAATTATTTTCGTTTAACATATTTCAGGATCAACAAAAAATGATGGATACCTTTTGGTGTCCGTTTAATTGTGTGTAAACGTGGACAACAGTGATCGTTCGGGAAGGTAGGGGTTTGATCCTAACCTAGGTCTACTACACACATTTTATAAATCCACTGGGACAAAAATCCAGCTACCATCAGCTTAATCAATTCATTTGGGGTTTCTTTAAAACGTTTATGAAGTACTTATTAGGTTCCGAAAGGACAGTCATACCAAAGGTCTCTTCTAAGAATGTGGCGGCATGCTCTATGGAAGGTAAACTTCAGTACCTAGACTTGCTCTGTCGTGTGATTCTTGTCATCATGTATCACGGCGCGGGACACCAGAAATGGGCTCAACACGCTGTACCCATGTGGGGAATCGAACCCGGCTCTTCGGCGTGAAAAGCGAATGTTTTAACCGCTTGGCTACCCGACTGACCCATCATGAAACAGGTCATAGCCTTGGAAGGAAGTTTTGAAAGAGGGAAGTTGAAAAGGCCCTTTGTCTGAGTTGCCGAGACCCTGGATATATGTCAAGGTTGAAGGCTGTGGGTCTTGAAAGAGGATGAATTGTACCACACCCGGAAGTGTTTCTGCATCCTGACAATATTTTCCTCCTTCCTGTTTAGCCACATCGGTATATGATTGTATCGCAAACCACAGATTACTCTGAAGGGTGAAGACACCGCGGCAATATTTTCCTTCTGGGGCATAGTTTCAATAATAATCAGCAGTTGTGGTTCAGTTGTGTTGTAGAAAGGTGTTGACAACGTAGTCTCTGGCCTCTACAACTGTGATGATTGGGTTAATGAGTGGAAGAGCAATGCATGGATGGCGGAAAATTGGTGTCTAATATAGCTTGGAACCGGAATTCGATTCTTGAGCGTACATAAGTCATGCGAGCTCAGTGACCCAATCGCGCTATATGCAAAAGTGGGAACAAGTTTACAGGTTACCCATTGTAAAAGGAGTCACCACGAGAGTTGTCTCCCTTTCCTGCAAATGCCTGCTAAATATGGGATCGAATCCCTGATTCACACCAGTTTTAATCCTTGGTTTGTCAGCTCCATTTCCTCTTTTGTTGGTGTTATGAAAGCGGTGTCGTGAACGACCAACACCATGTTTCCTACATAGACGTTAAACACAGGTATAACTTAAATACGACGGCGTTAACTCACTCACTCTCAAAAGGCATCTAACTTTTTTTTTCATTTACTCTTTAATGAGCCCCCGTCATGTCTGGTCATTATTTGGACATCAATACTAACCTTAATAATGCCAAACTGGCTATAATACCTTTGTCTGGTGTAGTATTATAACAAGATTTGACTGAATCCAGGACATAACAATCTCAGTATCATCTTCATCTTGCCTGCCCATCGGGGCACTTCCACTTCTGCCAGCCTCGAGGCCTGCCATTGTTCTCCACGACAGTATAGATCTCGTCTCAGCGTCTGGGCTTCCGATATTTCACGAGAACGGTGTTGAAATACTGAATGAGTAAGAGCACTTACCATTGGCACATATGAGAATGTGAAAACACTTGCAGCAGTTTCTGGTTAAAGACTGCATGTCGAGATGGTCCATTTTAATCTCGCACAGTTGCTGTTCGGCTGGGGGCAAGCAGAGGTATTGTAAAGGACAAACTTGGATTCACACAGGCAGATCGACATTATGTCTGATACGAGGGCCGACGTCGGCATTTTTTTTCCTGTTGGAGGCAACGACTTTTGTTGAAGTTTCACCACCCTAAGGGTCTGGAGGTTATTGTCTTTGGGTTTCAAACATAGAGGTTTATATGTATTAGACCATGACTACAAGCGATCCTTGCCATTCCTTACGGTTATGTCTTTTGTCTTTGACAGAACATATGAATTTTTTTATTAATGTCAGGGCTATTTCTGTAAATAAAAGCGACAACAGGTATTTCCATAGTCATACGAAGTCTCTGCTGAAGGACCGCCTCCGTGGTGTATGGTAGAGCGTCCGCCCGGAGAGCGGAAGGTCCGGAGTTCGATACCCGGCCGCGTCATACCAAAAGACATTAAAAGATGGTACTTGTTGTTACTCTGTCTGGCGCACGGCATTAAGGGGCTAAAACAAGGACTGGTCGGCTCGGAGTCAGTATACTGTGTCTGAGTTGGGTATTCATGTTAAACTGCGGCATGGTATCTCAGTGAGCTAGCACTATAAATCGGCATCAGTCCGGACTAGTACAAGCAGCCACACACACACGTGCATGCACATCGCTACATAAGTGCAATAATCTTGGACGCGACGTTAAACCCAATTTCACCTCACCTCACCTCTCTGCTAAAGGCAGTGTCCTCTGGGCGGTTCCGACTACATCATGAGCATGTGTTTCTGAATCACTACCAAATAGTGATGATACCATGTGTTCGCAAAAAGGTGAGCGTGTCCTGCCTCACCGGTGGCACCCGTCACAAACACATGCACGGGCATGTCAATTGGTTATAAGAACAGCTGAAGGTATTCCTTTTTCGTGCAGGTCTTGTGCGGTGTTGTGATCCTGCTGAATATGTTGATTTCCGCGAACACCTGGTGTCATTGATATTTAGTGATCCATTCATATAACTGTCATCACTATTTTGCCCTTTACGCTCAATGGAATCTATTTCGGTATATAATCGAGACAAATTATTCTCTAACGTTGACGTTCATATTTACATACTAGGATAATAAGTTGTATCGGCAGTATTGCAGCTATTTAGCGACGATGGCATTTATGGTTATGATTAAGTGATGATGATGATGATGATGATGGTGACGACGACGACGATGATGATGATGATGATGATGATGATGACTTCTGAATAACTTTGACTTTAGAAATAACGTTGCTCATTATTTTGAGGTAACGATGATTGCGATGGCTATGGCAATGGCGATGATGATGATTTGACGTATTTTGGACTGAAATAAAATTTTGCAGTTACACCTAGATCGATATAGCCTCGAGACTCACAGAGAAGAAAAATAACAATATAACGCTGATTGTGAGCGTTTCCCTACTTTTATCTTAAAACGTATTATGTTTCCTATAAATGCGGAGCATTTATATCTCGGGGGGAAAAGATTTTTTTTTCTAATTTAGCAGGAAGACGAGTATTGGCTTGTGGTAATGTATCGCCGTCTAAGAGGCCGGCGTCTTATTGATTTTAGTCGCATGACCCTGTGGATAAGGTGTCAATTAGAAAGACATGTCCAGATGGAGTGTACATGGAGATACTTCATGTAGGTAACCAAATACAGATACTGGAGCTTGGGCTGTCACACAGACACATACACTGGGGCAGTCACACAGACATATACACTCGCCACTGGGGCTGTAACAGACTGAAACACTGGCCACTGGGGCTGCCACAGACTGAAACACTGGCCACTGGGGCTGTCACAGGCTGAAACACACGCCAATGGGGCTGTCACAGGCTGAAACACACGCCACTTGGGCAGTCACAGGCTGAAACACACGCCAATGGGGCTGTCACAGACTGAAACACTGGCCACTGGGGCTGCCACAGACTGAAACACTGGCCACTGGGGCTGTCACAGACTGAAACACTGGCCACTGGGGCTGTCACAGACTGAAACACTGGCCACTGGGGCTGTCACAGACTGAAACACTGGCCACTGGGGCTGCCACAGACTGAAACACTCGCCAATGGGGCTGTCACAGACTGAAACACTGGCCACTGGGGCTGTCACAGACTGAAACACTGGCCACTGGGGCTGTCACAGACTGAAACACTGGCCACTGGGGCTGTCACAGGCTGAAACACTCGCCAATGGGGCTGTCACAGACTGAAACACTGGCCACTGGGGCTGTCACAGACTGAAACACTGGCCACTGGGGCTGTCACAGGCTGAAACACTGGCCACTGGGGCTGTCACAGACTGAAACACTGGCCACTGGGGCTGTCACAGACTGAAACACTGGCCACTGGGGCTGTCACAGGCTGAAACACTCGCCAATGGGGCTGTCACAGACTTAAACACTGGCCACTGGGGCTGTCACAGGCTGAAACACTGGCCACTGGGGCTGTCACAGACTGAAACACTGGCCACTGGGGCTGTCACAGACTGAAACACTGGCCACTGGGGCTGTCACAGACTGAAACACTGGCCACTGGGGCTGTCACAGGCTGAAACACTCGCCAATGGGGCTGTCACAGACTGAAACACTGGCCACTGGGGCTGTCACAGACTGAAACACTGGCCACTGGGGCTGTCACAGGCTGAAACACTCGCCAATGGGGCTGTCACAGACTGAAACACTGGCCACTGGGGCTGTCACAGGCTGAAACACTCGCCAATGGGGCTGTCACAGACTGAAACACTGGCCACTGGGGCTGTCACAGACTGAAACACTGGCCACTGGGGCTGTCACAGACTGAAACACTGGCCACTGGGGCTGTCACAGGCTGAAACACTGGCCACTGGGGCTGTCACAGACTGAAACACTGGCCACTGGGGCTGTCACAGACTGAAACACTGGCCACTGGGGCTGCCACAGACTGAAACACTCGCCACTGACACTGTCACACAGACACATACACTCGCCACTGACACTGTCACACAGACACATACACTCGCCACTGACACTGTAACACAGACACATACGCTCGCCACTGACACTGTAACACAGACACATACACTCGCCACTGACACTGTCACACAGACACATACACTCGCCACTGACACTGTCACACAGACACATACACTCGCCACTGGCACTGTCACACAGACACATACACTCGCCACTGGCACTGTCACACAAACACATACACTCGCCACTGACACAGTAACACAGACACAAACACTATAGAGATAACAACACATACGAAATTCAAAAACGGACATACGGACATATATTAAAAGACAGGTAGATTCGAAATTATACAGATAGGGAACCAATGACAGATACTAACGCAAATACTGATACGCACATGCAGATACAGAAACAGACATACAGACAGATACGGAAATACATATACAGAAACACAGACATGTATGGAAATATAGACAGGTGCTGCAATACAGATATGGAAAGAGAGACAGGTGCGGAAATGCAGATATGGAAATAGAGACAGGTGCGGAAATGCAGATATGGAAATAGAGACAGGTGCGGAAATGCAGATATGGAAAGATAGACAGGTGCGGAAATGCAGATATGGAAATAGCGACAGGTGCGGAAATGCAGATATGGAAAGAGAGACAGGTGCGGAAATGCAGATATGGAAATAGCGACAGGTGCGGAAATGCAGATATGGAAATAGATACAGGTGCGGAAATACAGACAAGTGTGGGGATATACACATACGGAACTACAGACAGAAACGGGCGTACAGAAAGATACGGGGGTACAGACAGGTGTGGAAATACAGACAGATACGGAAACACTTACAGGTATGGAAATACCGACAGGTGCGGAAATGCAGATATGGAAATAGAGACAGGTATGGAAATGCAGATATGGAAAAAGAGACAGGTGCGGAAATACACACAGGTGCGAAAATACAGACAGGTGCGGAAATACAGACAGATACGGAAACACTTACAGGTATGGAAATACCGACAGGTGCGGAAATGCAGATATGGAAATAGAGACAGGTGCAGAAATACACACAGGTGCGAAAATACAGACATGTGCGGAAATGTCGATAGATACGGTAATGCAAACAGGTGGGGAAACACTGACAAGTATGGAAATACCGACAGGTGCGGAAATGCAGATATGGAAATAGAGACAGGTGCGGAAATACAGACAAGCGTGGGGATATACACATACAGAAATACAGACAGAAACGGGCGTACAGAAAGATACGTGCGTACAGACAGGTGCGGAAATACAGACAGATACGGAAACACTTACAGGTATGGAAATACAGACAGATACGGAAACACTTACAGGTATGGAAATGCAGACAGATACGGAAACACTTACAGGTATGGAAATGCAGACAGATACGGAAACACTTACAGGTATGGAAATACAGACAGATACGGAAACACTTACAGGTATGGAAATGCAGACAGATACGGAAACACTTACAGGTATGGAAATACAGACAGATACGGAAACACTTACAGGTATGGAAATGCAGACAGATACGGAAACACTTACAGGTATGGAAATGCAGACAGATACGGAAATACAGACAGATACGGAAACACTTACAGGTATGGAAATGCAGACAGATACGGAAACACTTACAGGTATGGAAATGCAGACAGATACGGGAATACAGACAGGTGCGGAAATACAGACAGATACGGGAATACAGACAGGTATGGCCACATAAATAGATAAGGAAATACCATATTTAAATATGATTATATATGGAATGCACTGGTACAGAAAAACAAGGACCACACATGTGGGTCCAGTTTGTACAAAACAATTGCCAGATGTTTGTATTGCATAAACACATACAGCTGACAGATCAGATAATAGGATTATGTTCTGAAATTCATAACAAAATGCATTATACCTTGCAAAATATACCTTCTTCGGCCCTTAGGTGAGATTTCTACCTCGCATAATGAATTGCGTTATGCATTTCTCTGCAAGTTCCTATGATGAGATGCAGACATAAACTGCCAGCATTACAGACATGAATCAGACCTCAGACCCACATGATGCATATATAAGCTGCACAATCAGTTGTTCTTTGAAAGGTTGAAGAGGTAAAACACATTTCCATACAACACTTTCCAAAACTGTCTTTATTTGATCATTTTTGATCAGTCGGCTAGGTTGAAGCCGGTTAATGGCCAGATGACAATCACACACTGTCTGCTCTGTGCTGGTATGTGCGACTTCTGTGCCCTATGTGTGTCCACGACTGTCTTTAGACCTATAAGCTCGCGCTGTCCTCTGTATGTCCATTAACAGGGTTGTAACGAGGAGCCCCAGGTATAGACATTGGCTACATGAGATCACAAGGAAATATCGTGACATCAAACCCATCCTTGCCGATCTGCAATATAGAACCTACAGGCCACAGAGAAAGACGTGGCAAACATGATTTATGAATAAATTATGCCTGTTGAACTGAAGACAGGTATGTATCTCAAGCGACATTGACAACATATATGGTATTTATCGGCTTTTAACAATGCGGACTTGTCTAGGGCAGGGCGACCCGACCCATCTGCATATCTGTGTCAAAGGGCCAGCCATGATCAACTCCGCCGGCGCGATAGGCGTTTGAGAGGTAAAATGATACAACAGCCACTATACGATTAAAACGCAGATCGCTCACTAGACTGATGAGGAAATGGGTGTTATATGGCTGGGGCTTAATTGACCCTGGGGGTGGGGCTAGAGGATACGTTAGGGGGAGGGGTGGTAGACGGCCCGCCCTGTGGTTTGGTTGGGCAGAAAGAGGCGGTTGTTGATTCACGTGTAGGGAGAGCTTGATACTGGAGACTGTTGTGTGGTTTTGTTTACGATCTTTGTGTTTATGTTCGGGGAAGATACATGAGCGTAACGTCTTGAAACATGAGAATAATATCAGTGAATAAATGTATCTTTATTGCTGAAATGACGGGTACGATTGCACCGCACACAGGCACGGGGAAGTGATAGTTAACAGACTTGTCTTGTTACACACCAGACAAAGGAAGATATGCATTAATCTGAATCTTAAAACAATAAAATCATAACAAGAAAGGGGCGATGGGGTAGCCTAGTGGTTAAAGCGTTCGCTCGTTACGCCGAAGACCAGGGTTCGATTCCCGACTTGGGTACACTGGGTGAAGCTTATTTCTGGTGTCCCCCGCCGTGATATTGCTGGAATATCGCTAAAAGCGGCGTAAACCATACTCACTCACTCACTCATAACAAGAAACGTGATCATTAAGGGCCTTGGGGTAGCTCAGTGGTTAAAACATTGGCTCATCACGCGGAACGTTCGGGGTTGATTCCCTACATAGATACAATGTGTACAAGCTATTTTGGGCCTCCCAATCGTAAAGTGGCTGTTTGTTTGTTTGTTGTTTAACGCGGAATATTGCAAAACGCAGCGAAAAACAACATGCTCCAGCACCAGTTCTGCGGATGTCCTATATGACGTCACGAATGATGGCGCGCGTCGATGAATGAGTTTTGGCTACAGATACATTCCTAAAAAAATTCTTATCGTGTGACTTATCGTGTGAATTACAACAAGCGACAATCTAAGAACGACTTTCTCATCAGACGCTTTGAATTGTGTCTACTCTTCTGCAGTTACGTGCACGTTGTGTCGTTGGCTGTGCTGATTTTCACATCACAATGGACCCGTGAAGATCCGGGTTAGAATAGGTCTTACGCAAAACATGTTTTTCTAGAGGCAACCATGCTTGTCGTAAGAGACGACTAACGGGATCGGGTGACCAGGCTCGCTGACTTGGTTGATGCATGTCAGCGTATCCCAACTGCGTGGATCGATGCTCATGATTTCAATCACTGGATTGACTGGTCCAGACTCGACTATTTACAGACTGACGTCATATGAGTGGTAAATTGCTGCGTGTAGCGTTAAACAACAAACAAATAATGGATAGTAGGAAAATAACTGTAACAATGATGTGCGCAACTGAATAAAAATCTTGAACCCTGCCTGCCGTTCCCCAAAGCAATCCCAGCGACTGTCGTATCTGATGTCAGGGAGTAGCGACCATCTTAGCACTAAGATCTCTTCGTGAACGGCGCCCTCAGTTTGTTCTTCAAGTGCAATTCGAAGTGCAGAGTTGCGTCCCTTAGGCACACCAGAAACCTATGATCGTGGGTTCGAATCCCGATTTCTCAGAACCATACCCGTGCTCGTGGGGTTCACCAAAGTGGTAATGTCTGAGAAACGAATCACTTTGGTCTTTTCTCCCACATTAAGCTGACGCACCCTGATGTAAATGAAATACAGTAAACTACGGTTATAACGAACACGCTTATAACGAACTGACGGATATAAAGAACTTACTTTTTTAGTCCCGACTATTTGTTGTAGTTATGCTGTATATATGCTTATAACGAACTACGGTTATAACGAACTGAAATTAGTAGTCCCTCTGAGTTCGTTATAACCGTAGTTAACTGTACTGTCAAAAGCACGGTTTAACCCAATTCACCCTTACTCAAGTGCAACTGGTCTAAGTAGGATTATCGTCCTAATAACTCAAGCAACGTGAGTTTTCAGTTAAGACAGGTTCGCGCACACTCTCCGTTAGTTTATGCGTAATTTGACAGTTTTACAGATGAATATCCAACATAGTTCTATGTATGTTTAAGTATGTTTATGTTGATTTTCAAAGATAAAACGCAGTCTGCCGGATGTCTGCTGTAAGATTGTTAGCGACTTTTTAACAAAATTCATTAAACTACCGAGGTGTCTAGTATTTCTGTACGATAAAGCATAATATTATTCAAATAACGCGGACTCTTTCACTGTTAAGTTTTTTGTTGAATATGAAATAACCGTTTACACTTTTATTAATCTTGGAATAATTATTCTATCTTTTTAAATCCAGTCACATATTGCAAGCTTTTTGAAAAGGATCCTATTCTCTTTGTGTCGCTATCCAAAGATCGCCCCCGTTCTACAGGGAAGCATGTTCACAGCGTGTGTAAAATAGTTATTGCTCATAAACTGTTCTGTAGCATCGTCATGTTCTTGAAATGAAACGCCGAGAGAAGTACTCTAATACAACTCAGGTGCATCGCAAACAAACTTAATCAGATTGTTTACGTTCCTCGATCCGGACTCTTATTAAAATAGATAGACCCTGAACATGGATATCATTTATTACGAATACATCCGTTTTATGTAGATGCACACCGTTATTAATAACGTCTGACATGGCTTAATCCGTCTTAAGAATGAATTAACACTTATAAGATAATTGACACTTTATTTGTAGGTGTGGTATATGAGAGTGTGTTTGAAACGACCTTCGTCAAATATTGACGGAAATATCTAAATGTAATCTCAATGACTCACTGGCAACGTATTTGGATCTCAACGTTATTTGAACAAGGCGTTTTAAAGTATTTACAATGATCATATTGTGCTGTACTTGGATGTTGAAGTTGTAATTTACTATTGGTCAACACCTCTTGTCGCGATACTCAAGTAGGTGTAATCTTGTCAATTGCGAGTATTCATTTTTAATATCCCATCGTGTCAACACGTTGTGGGGCTACGTTAAGAGTGTTGCATCTTCACTGTGGCAACGCGATGAACCCTGGGGTTGTCTACATATACACTATACGAGTATACATTAGTTAAGCAGGTTGGTGTCAGTCATAACGCCTTCTTGTATTTACTTTCTCTCCTGGACAAACAGGAGACTAAGACACGCTTTATAACTATATATAATAACTTATTGCTGTCCTGAATGTGAGTGAATACCTCATGCATGGATATTTGTGCTTTAATAGCTATACGAATCCATTTTCATATTTACACTTTTTGAGTGAGTAAGTGAGTGAGTAATATTTTAGCAATATTCCAGCAATATGACGGCGGGGGATACCAGAAAAGGGCTTCACACATTGTACCCATGTCGGGAATCGAACCCGGGTCTTTGGCGTGACGAGCGAACGCTTTAACCACTAGGCTACCCGACCGCCCCTACACTTTTTGAAACAAATATAGAAGTACTGTTATGTAAGATCATAGCATTTGGTAACGTAATAAAGAACCCACTCGCGCCCTGATTATGTTTGTTTGCTTGTTGTTTAACGCTGCACTCGGCAGTATTCCAGTTATATGACGGTGGTCTGTAAATAATCGAGTCTGGATAAGACCCAGTGATAGCATCATGAGCATCGATCTGCGCAATTGGGATACGATGACATGCATCAAACCAAGTCAGCAAGCCTGACCACCCGATCCCGTTAGTCGCCTCTTACAAGCATGCGTTGATGAAGATCTATTCTATCCCGGATCTTCACAGGTTCACTCGTGTAATGAGAGAGTCGGCAAAGCTGGATAATTACATTAAAACGGATTTGATGGTGGAATACATTACTTGTGATTTTAATATGTATGAGTCGTTTAAACATGGAACGTCTGCTCTAACAGTATCGTTATAAAAGGACCAGGTATGAAGCTCCCTCGGTCCCCGGCGAAGCATATCGCCACCAGCAACACGTGCAGATCCATTAGCAGCAGATGGCCAATTGCCTTCATGCGGCTGTGACCCCTCGATCACACGTCTGACGTAACGATTTATCAACCAGTACTGATAAGATCTATTAACAATAATTAATGTCCCTTTTGCAACTTATGTAAATGTGCTTACGCGTGATGTTACTTGAATAGCATCAAGCTTGCGTAACCAGGGCTATGTCAAAACGACATTTTAAACAAGTTAATGTGTTCCAATCGCAATTCTCCTATGACTACGTATTTTAATTGAGATAGAATATGAAATGCCAAATCGAACTGGGGGTGTGTTTTTTTGTCTGCCCTCTCCATGCATCTTCTCCACGCCCTCGTTTCTGTCAGCATCGTTGTGGGGAGGGACAGGGTGTCGCGTCATTGCTGAAGCACAGGTTACACCCTAATACATCATCATCCTTCAAACGAGTATGTATATTGGACATGGGAAGAAAGATTGTATTACTTAAGATATCGAGGGTTTTATTCTCGACAACGACTTTCGAGTACAGAGTTTGGTTCAGTGTCAGATGAAAAATAAGATGCGTGTACTATAAATAATGACAAAACTAGTGAGTGAGGGAATTTGGGTTTAGGCCGTCTTTAGCATTATTCCAAGTTGTACCAATGTAGGGAATAGAACCCGGGCGTGACGAGGGAACGCTTTAACCACTGGGCTACCCTACCAGAGAATCAAGAATAAACACTGATCTGTTGAATGAGAGGTGAGGTGAACTTGGGTTTAACGTCGCGCCCAAGATATTGCACTTATATAGCGACGTGCATGCGCGCGTGCGTGTATGGCTGCTTGTACTTGTCCGGACTGATGCCGATTTATAGTGCTAGCTCACTGAGATACCATGCCGCAGTTTAACATGAATACCCCACTCAGACACAATACTGACTCCGAGCCGACCCCTGCTTGGTTTAGCCCCTTAATGCCGAGCGCCAGACAGGGTAACAACAAGTACCATCTTTTAACGTCTTTCGGTATGACGCGGCCGGGGATCGAACCCCGGACCTTCCGCTCTCTGGGCGGACGCGGTCCTGTTGTATGAGAGCAAGTGAAGGTTGTCTAGTAAGTAACGTTCATCTCTATCTGGCGTCCTGTAAATAACTGAGACTGATCTAGAGAAACCACTATTAGGGTGGTTCAGTTGTATGAACTGTGGCAAGTCGCTTTAAGTTGCGGTCCATAGTCGGAACCAGAATCCGATGATCGTGGATTCGAATCACATATTCGCCCTGATAATGATTCTTGGTTTGTCAGCACCATTTTTGCACAAGTAGGATTTAAAGTAGCGATAAGGTACGAGCACAATCCACGTTGAAGTACAGTCAATCAACCAGTTCACACATGAGTATGGTTTTATGCCGCTTGTAGCAATATTCCAGTAATATCACCAAAAAATGGGCTTCACACATTGTACCCATGTAAGGAGTCGAACCCGGGTCTCAGCTTGAGGAGCGTGAACAACTAGGATACACAAACGTCGCATCACTTATAACCATCCGACACACATTTACGTCGGCTCTCAAAACAAACATGAGGTGATTGGGACTGATGTGTTTATGTATATCCAGACAAAGCTGTCTTTTATTGTGTTTTTTTAAAAGAAAAAGCTTTCATGATTGTCTAGACGTAGGACCAGAATACATGCACTTGTAGATACACCCTTGTGTGGTGGTCAGATCCAGGTTAGAATAGGTCTCATGCTTGTCGTAAGAGGCGACTGACCGATGGAGGTCCGGGATAGAATTGTTCTTCAGCAGTCCATGCCTGTCGTAAGAGGCGACTAACGGGATCGGGTGGTCAGGCTCGCTGACGTGGTTGATGAATGTCATCGTATCCCAATTGAGTTGATCGACGCTCATGATGTCAATTACTGGATTGTCTGGTCCAGACCCGATTATTTACAGACCGTCGTCATGTAGCTGGAATATTGCTGAGTGCGGCGTTAAATAACAACCCAACTATTGCGTAAGAGGCGACTTACAGGTGGTCAGGCTCGCTGACTTGGTTGATGCACCCATCTCGTAGGTAGATAGATCCGACCTACTGAGCGACTGACGCGACCGACGCGACCGTGATATGGGTGATCATGAGTGATGGCGTGCCTCATCGTACCCTCTTAGATATTATTCATGCTGTCGCCGTACTTCAGCGGTAAATAATCGAGTCTGGGTCAGACAAACCAATGGTTGATAGTCAGGGCAAGGTGATGCACAGATGTGTAAACTCATAGCGTTACACCGCCGGTCACCGGTGCGACAAGGATTGGGGATCCTTTCTGCTTTCCAGACATTACAAAAGCTCGTTGCTTTACAGCTCATTCTTTTCTGTTCATTGAAACTCATTCAATCGACACAAGCTGAGTTGTTGACAACAATATCGTCCTCTACAATTTGTGAATTCCGTCTGAAAACCTGTCCTCCATTATAAATGATAAGAAATGAATTTTAATGTTTGTTTGTTGTTTAACGCCTCTTAGCAATATTCCAACTATATGGCGGTGGTCTGTAAATAAACGAGTCTGGACCAGAAAATCCAGTGATTGACATCATGAGCATCGATCTACGCAATTGGGATCGATGCCATGCATCAACCAAGTCAGCGAGCCTGACCGCCCGATCCCGTTAGTCGCCTTTTGCGGCAAGCATGGGTTGCTGAAGACCTATTCTACCCAGGATCTTTAAGGATTTATTCATCGATTAAAACAACATAGTAACAGTGAGGTATTCGTATCGTTTTTAGGTACTTAGGTATTCGAATCGTATTTAACGAATATATACAAGCTCCATTACAGGGCGTGGCAAATTGGTTACCAGCCTGGGATTTTTATACACAGGAACGATCTATCGAGCTTGATGTGATGACCGTCAAGGGGGATAACTCGCTCTGACCAAACATTCACCCTGATTGAAATCCCAGATGTGTAGATCCACCGTGGCTATCATCATGTTTATTGATCCGCTTGTCGAGACAACACGTTAAGATGGCAGAACTTTAAGACTGGCTCGCTTGCTTGTCCACGGATTAGACGCTTACGCATTCTACATGCCGACAGGTAATGATTTTTGTAGACGGAACCACGTTTACTAGAACCGCGGGGACGTTTGATTTATTTCCGTCTGAGTGAAATGTTGTGCTATCCGAGAGTCAAATGACTGGTGTCTCAGCCATGTTGCGCCATCGCCAACTTTACGGAAATAAGCTTTTTCAGTCCTTCCGATCCAGTCAATAAATGGACATATGATTATGGACATTTTTTTCAAACAATCTGATTATGTGTTTAAGTGTTTATAATTAGCATTATAATACAAGATATTGAGCCAAAATGTTGTGGAGAGAACTGGTAATTGTAGTCATCTCAGTTATCGGTACATAGGAAAAGTCCAAGGTGAAGGTCAGCTACCACAAACATATGTCCCACGTTGGAATCGATAGTTTCTTTGCACTTCTGTTAATCTTGGCATGTTGTTTAACTGTCACTGTTCGATTGACGCAGATGCCAGGCAATCAAAAACCCTTCCATTTAATACTGTTCATAGTGCTGCTGCACGTGGAGTGCGTGCAGCTCCATGGCCCTTTTGTTGATGCACTGGGTCGTACGTGTTTCCCGACTAATGGTTTGCTTGTCCTTGTTGTGATCATTTTGATCCGGGAAATTTGTCACTGACACTATAACAAATTAAATCTCTTCATTTTTGCACCTCTTTTGTGGACAAAACTATATATATATATATCATCCAAAACTGGCTCCCACAGGAGATATCGCTTGGGTGAGATCAAGCGATTTATTACTTGCCCGTGAAAAGATCACCCGTTTAATAAACATACAGCTGTATTACACATTGTGTAATACCAAAACGCGTGCTTATGTACTCTCGGAACACGTTTCACGAACAAATATTGAAAGCTCTCAACATACCTTGGCTTATTCAAAGACATTGTGTGTGGAGATAATGGATCACTGAGAGGAGCTTATGCACACTCGATGACCCCAGCAACCTTGTTGCTAGGCTGACGTCACATGGCATTGTTTCGCCGAAGGAACTTGCAACAAAATTCCACAAATTACGTCATCGGGTATTGTGACGTGATTGTAAACTTTGAGGTGCAAGGCCCCGTTCCACAAGGCGATCCTACTGTAGCGCAACGACAGTCGTTGGTCTAAGTTAAAGTATGTGAGTTGCGATAACCTTAACGCTACGATAATTTTGTGGAACGGACGCCTGAAAATTCTAAAGGTGGACCGTTGTATGGTATTAAATTCAAACGTTTCAACTTTTGACGTGTTTGAAGTATTACTCAACTCAATCGGATTATGCCGTGGATCGTGTAGGTGTCAGCCTATTCACACTCGAGAGGATAATTCTAAAAACGTTATAAATGGCAAGTAATAAATAAAATACTAAACTCGCTCCCGTGTAAAACCAATTTTATGAAACTCGTGAATAGTTGTGGTATCTGACTCGCTTTCGCTCGTCAGATACCGCAACTATTCACTCGTTTCATAAAATTGGTATTACACGGAAGCTCGTTTAGTACTCTGTATATCTACACTGTAGATATCGCTGCAATGAAATTGCATCACAATGCTTTGCAGACCATTGTGACGTCATTCTTACCATGATGTCACAATCAAATGACATCACTAATGGCTCTGCTACTGAAGCTATCAACACTCGTTGATAAAATTGGAAAAAATCCTTGGCAAGCCACTTTTATCAACTCGTGTTGATATATTTGATATCAAAAGACACTCGGGTGAGATTCTCTATATATTTGGAGAGTATGTATGTATGTATGTATGTATGTATGTATGTATGTATGTATGTATATATATATATATATATATATAATGGTACGATTTCAAAGAGCGTCGTTCGACTCTTGTTCCAAAGTTGTTTGATCCGGGTTACGGCATTGATGCATAAGTGACAGATACGATGTCCGATGTGACACCGCATTTGTCTTGTACCATATGTGTCTATGCAGGCGAACAACTGACATGTCTTTTTTGACGCGGGGGCACGGGTGACCCAGTCGTCTAAGGCGCCGCAATTCGCTGTGCAGAGTTGCGTCCCTTGGGCACGCCAGAAACCTATGATTGTGGGTTCGAATCCCGGTTCGCCCAGATTATGTTTCTAGGTTTGTCAGCACCATACCCGTGCTCGTGGGTTTCACCGAAGTGGTAAACGTCTAAGACCTGCATCACTTCGGGCTTTCCTCCCAAATTAAGCTGACACGCCGCGATATAACTGGAATACTGTTAAAAGCGGCGTTAAACCCAACTCACTCACTCACACTTTTGGGACGCGTGACACCGGTGGGACGGGACACGCAGCGTTTCGCGAACACCTGGTGTCATCACTTTTTTTTTAGAAGGAAACATAAAAATATGATCCTGATACAGTCGGAATCGAACTCTGCTTTTAGCACAGATTTCTTATGACTGATTTGTCGCTTGTATTAGAAAAGCACACTGTCCCACTCGCTGGAAGTGAAAATTGTAATCATCGTCTGAACTCCCACCCCATCCCTTTTGTATTATTTTTTTTATGAGAACGATTATCCGCTGCCGAGGTATTGGCAGTGCTAAGCCTTCACAGTTTTACACTAACTAGTAACGCTATACTGTAAAGCAAAATTGATTTAAGTCACACGGCCATATTTTCCAATTTGAAAATTACTATGAGCTGCATATCTTTACTCTGAAAGAAGGGAGGTCGGGTAGCCTAGTGGTTATAGCGTTCGCTCGTCACGCCGAAGACCCGGGTTCGATTCCCGACATGGGTACAATGTGTGAAGCCCATTTCTGGTGTCCCCCGCCGTGATATTGCTGGAATATTGCTATAAGCGGCGTAAAACCATACTCACTCACTACTCTGAAAGAAAATTCAATTCTTCACTTATGACCTTGGCCCTACAGGCAGATAAGATATTCTCAGCAGAGACATTCGAAATCAATGATTTCTTTTTCATGCTTAGGTACCGGTCTTTAATTATTGTTCTGTTTTTCACGTTTGGTAATTGCTTGTTTTTAGGTCAAATTCATGATTAACAGATGCACTGTAGTGAGACAACAACAATTTTTTTCAGAAAGTCGGTCTGTGTAAAATGTGTGGGTTGGAGTCCAAAGTTTGAGAGTGAAAAAAAGACGGATTCTGTGTCATTTCGTACTTTGTGAGTAGTCAAACATGTTGTTTGACTGACAGGCAACGATAGGTTATGCATCACGTGGAAAAGTACTGTTGTTGAATGACCTGACAACTGTGACTCGGGCAGCTGCAGTGTTGTTATGACATATGCTAGCGTGTCATGGTTAAAATAAGTGTTAACTGCCTATATTCATGATGGATATCACATACCATTGTTTAATCATAGTGGATGCGTCTCTGCGTGTCTCTTAATGCCGACACAATAGCCTCAGGAACAGGTTCGCCATTTGTTAGCCTTGCTCCAAGGCTGTACTGAAAGAAAAGTCCATGGATGTATGGTAATTCTATCCTCCTGATAGGCAAGTCTAGATTTGTGAATGAGTATGGTTTTACACCGCCTTTAGCAATATTACAGCAATATCACGGCGCGGGACACCAGAAATTGGCTTCACACATTCTACCCATGTCGGGAATCGAACCCGGGTCTTCGGTGTGACGAGCGAACGCTTTAACCACTAGGCTACCCGACCACCCCCCTAGATTTGTGGACAACTAACTATTTACATAATCAAGAATGTATGATTTGAACTGATAATCATTGCCTTAAAGACTTGTGAGCGAGTATGGTTTTACGCCGCTTTTAGCAATATTTCAGCAATACCATGGCGGAGGACAGCAGAAAGGGGCTTCACACACTGTACCCATGTCGGGAATCGAACCCGGGTCTTCGGCGTGACGAGCGAACGCATTTACCACTATGCCACCCGACCGCCCCTTAAAGACTTGTGAAAGTCTAGCCATTCGTGTGATGATACAGTTGCGCCACTAAGTGATACGCCTTATGTCGATTTGATCTTACGTGTTATATACCACGTGTTACATACTGGGTTACTGTCTATTTGTGATGACAGAAGATGTCGCATTGTGTTTGGTAACAATATTTACATATATTTTGATAACGAGACCATAGCCACTGAGACGAGACAACTTGTCCTGTGGTGTTATGCCTGTCAACAACTCAGTGACCGCCACTCCCCTCATCGTTCTCACGTCTACACGCCAGACTCAGAATAACATGATGCGCGACGCACTGCGAGAAACGTTATAATATTAGCATATCTATGTCAGATTAATCCCCAAGACAACATTATGTGCTTCTGAGTCTGTCACAGGGCCAAACAAACCTCAAAAAGATGGTCAGAATTTGATTACAAGACAAATTTCCTTTCAGGCCATGCCATTGTGTCTGATATGAAGTATTTGCTGTTATCTCGTCGGAAATGGAGAAACTCTCAAAATATGATGGGATGTGTATTTGATATTTATTTTCTCCATTGTACACTGCAAATTAAGTTTGATGATAGATAGTTAAATCTTGAATGACTTGAATATTTAGAAAGCAACAACAGCAATAATAATAATAATAATAATAATAACGCTTTCATCCCAAGTACCAAGTTGTCTGACTCCCCATTGTTCTCGGTGCCCAAAGTTTGGTACCTCCCAGTCTGTTGACTGAGATTGGGAGAGTACCCGGGTTTGCTACCAGGATTACAGCCCTTCTGACAATCTGGGTAATGCAGACAGAAGGCTGCAGTGTTGGGGAGTCTCCACATTCTCCGAAATGTTCTGGGTGGGTTTGACTAGGCAGCGCTTCCTGGGAGAAGTCCCATTGGCTGTCTGGGCTGCGTGTAGAGGGGGCAAGGGCCCTGAGCTGATGATGAGTATAACCAGCCTGACTGTGCCAGGATCACCCAAACCCTCTTTGCTGCATTTTTTATTTTAATCTGTAAATAATAATAACAACAACATGCTTGTCTCACTTTCCCCCATACTGTTATTATGTTGTTTTAATCGATGAATAAATCCTTGAAGATCCGGGGTAGAAGAGGTCTTCAGCAACCCATGCTTGACGTAAGAGGCGACTAAAGGGTTGTTATTGGTTGCCATTGTGTCTAGGATATAAATATTAAATATAAATGCTCTGTCTGCATTTAGAAGACGCTTAAGAGATATCTGTTTCCAAGCATGGTACCGCAGTTTGGTGTCGTCTACTTTTTAAGTGCATTATGCTAATATAAAATCTCTTCTGCAACTCGAATTATTTATAACTGTGCTCAGAGACAAACGATTAGTTAGAGCAATGTGTAAATTTCGATATCTTCACAACTCTCGCGTCAATATTATTCTTTTTGTTTTTTGTTTGTTGTTTAACGCCGCACTCAGCAATATTCCAGCTATATGACGGCGGTCTGTAAGTAATCAAGTAATCAAGTCATTGTTAAATATACCTCATACAGAATCTATATGTAAAGACTGTGACCGTCATTGAGTAGAGGATGAATACCATGTCGTTTTGGTATGTAAGAAATTTATTCACTTGAGAAGAGGTTTTTTTACCTCTTTACTGAAATATTATTAAAGTAATATTACGTTTGCAAATTAATTTAACTCCAGTGATATTAATGTACTCCGCTTGATAGCTTTATATTTATATAAATTATTTATAATGAGATCGACAGCCTGAGATGTAACACTCTGGACATGTGACCGTAAATATAATTTATCTTACAACTGTACTATGGGTCATGTAGCCTGAATTACGAAATAAACTTGATTGATTGAATACCCTGATATTATGGTTGTGACAGTACGGTCATTTTGGTCTGATCCCTCAACATGTTTCCAGGTGCGGATAACTGGACGTACCGTATTCGACGTAATAAGCGCCCAGGGCGCTCACAAAATTAGGAATAGGGGGCTCTTATTAGAATATTATTTTGGTGAAAAAAACAGAGTTGAAAGATAATGTTTATGTACGACAGATATATTTTTCCAGAATTAAATTGGCCATAATTAAGGGTGCATGTAACACACAAGTGTGTATCATACGCAGATAAATAAGTCTTGTGTACATTTATCAGTTGGAAGGGGTGCTAATTGGTATTGTTCACTTGCCAATATATTAACAAATATCGCCCTGGGCGCTTATTGGAGCGGGGCGCTTATTACGTCGAATACGGTATATTGATTGTGCCAAGGATGTTTGTGAGGTTAAACTGCAGTTTTAGCATCTTTTATGTCTCGAATTTCATTCATGCGTATGTTGTTATGTTTGGTAATTTTGGTAGACAGCTGACATAAAAATAGCGTTTACTCGTCCCAGCAATCATCGATATACATCCCGTTATCCATAGTTTAAGACAAACGGAATGACAACTGGGAGTATATTGTAACGGTGACTTGTCTTAAACCGTTATCGAGATAATTAAACATGCGTTGTGTCTCCGTAACATGAACATGGGAATATAAAGGAATTAAAAAATGAAAAAAGGTATGTAGCGTCTGGAGGATGTGAGTGAGTGAGTGAGTTGATTCTTCGCCTGTTAGTTTGTTTTGGGGGGTACACCTAAAGTGACACATGTATCGTAGTTTATTACTGAGATTAAATCACGAAAATGGGATTAGTGTTTACAAATTAAGGCTAATGATTAGGGCCAACAATCAGCGGATCCTGGTACGTCTGTGGGCCGCAACTGCCACGCTAGGGGAAGTAGGTTGGATATGATAACTGTGACATTGTTCAGCTGTATCTATCGGTTTAATTGAATGGCTGTTATATACAGTGCCTTTACAGAGTGTTGTGTAGGTGCAAACGGTTCACCGCCACTTTCTGATAAGCTCGTTCAATGTCCAGGGCACAATGACCGCAGGACAAACTCGGTCACTGTGACAATATGAAATAAATCGGTGACTTCATTAAAAAGTCCTTGACTGACGTACCTCGTCGCATTAGTGATCACTTCCACGTTAAAGCTGCTTTCTACCAGTGGTAATCGCTTACTCAAGTATGGTGGGGTCCAATCCAAGTTTGTATGTTTGTTTGTTTCTTGGTTAACGCTGCAATATACAATATATATGCCGACGCCCTGTAAATAATCGAATCTGGACCAGATAATCCAATGATTGATATGATGAGCAACGATCCACGCCGTCGGGACACGGTGACCTGCTAGCAGTCAAGTCCCGGAGTCTGATCAGTCAAGTCCCGGAGTCTGATCCGTCCATTACGTCCCCGAGTCTGATCCGTCCATTACGTCCCCGAGTCTGATCAGTCAAGTCCCCGAGTCTGATCCGTCAAGTCCCGGAGTCTGATCAGTCAAGTCCCCGAGTCTGATCCGTCCATTACGTCCCCGAGTCTGATCAGTCAAGTCCCCGAGTCTGATCCGTCCATTACGTCCCCGAGTCTGATGAGTCAAGTCCCCGAGTCTGATCAGTCAAGTCCCCGAGTCTGATCCGTCAAGTCCCCGAGTCTGATCCGTCCATTACGTCCCCGAGTCTGATCGGTCCATTACGTCCCCGAGTCTGATCAGTCAAGTCCCCGAGTCTGATCAGTCCATTACGTCCCCGAGTCTGATCAGTCAAGTCCCCGAGTCTGATCCGTCCATTACGTCCCCGAGTCTGATCAGTCAAGTCCCCGAGTCTGATCAGTCAAGTCCCCGAGTCTGATCCGTCAAGTCCCCGAGTCTGATCCGTCCATTACGTCCCCGAGTCTGATCAGTCAAGTCCCCGAGTCTGATCAGTCAAGTCCCCGAGTCTGATCCGTCAAGTCCCCGAGTCTGATCCGTCCATTACGTCCCCGAGTCTGATCAGTCAAGTCCCCGAGTCTGATCAGTCAAGTCCCCGAGTCTGATCCGTCCATTACGTCCCCGAGTCTGATCGGTCCATTACGTCCCCGAGTCTGATCGGCCCATTACGTCCCCGAGTCTGATCGGTCCATTACGTCCCCGTGTCTGATCGGCCCATTACGTCCCCGAGTCTGATCGGCCCATTACGTCCCCGAGTCTGATCGGTCCATTACGTCCCCGAGTCTGATCGGTCCATTACGTCCCCGAGTCTGATCAGTCAAGTCCCCGAGTCTGATCCGTCCATTACGTCCCCGAGTCTGATCGGTCCATTACGTCCCCGAGTCTGATCGGCCCATTACGTCCCCGAGTCTGATCGGTCCATTACGTCCCCGTGTCTGATCGGCCCATTACGTCCCCGAGTCTGATCGGCCCATTACGTCCCCGAGTCTGATCGGTCCATTACGTCCCCGAGTCTGATCGGTCCATTACGTCCCCGAGTCTGATCAGTCAAGTCCCCGAGTCTGATCCGTCCATTACGTCCCCGAGTCTGATCGGTCCATTACGTCCCCGAGTCTGATCGGCCCATTACGTCCCCGAGTCTGATCGGTCCATTACGTCCCCGTGTCTGATCGGCCCATTACGTCCCCGAGTCTGATCGGCCCATTACGTCCCCGAGTCTGATCGGTCCATTACCTCCCCGAGTCTGATCGGTCCATTACGTCCCCGAGTCTGATCAGTCAAGTCCCCGAGTCTGATCCGTCCATTACGTCCCCGTGTCTGATCGGCCCATTACGTCCCCGTGTCTGATCGGCCCATTACGTCCCCGTGTCTGATCGGTCCATTACGTCCCCGTGTCTGGTCGGTCCATTACGTCCCCGTGTCTGATCGGTCCATTACGTCCCCGTGTCTGATCGGTCCATTACGTCCCCGAGTCTGATCGGTCCATTACGTCCCCGAGTCTGATCGGTCCATTACGTCCCCGAGTCTGATTGGTCCATTACGTCCCCGAGTCTGATCGGTCCATTACGTCCCCGTGTCTGATCGGTCCATTACGTCCCCGTGTCTGATCGGTCCATTACGTCCCCGTGTCTGATCGGTCCATTACGTCCCCGTGTCTGATCGGTCCATTACGTCCCCGAGTCTGATCGGTCCATTACGTCCATTACGTCCCCGAGTCTGATCGGTCCATTACGTCCCCGTGTCTGATCGGTCCATTACGTCCCCGTGTCTGATCGGTCCATTACGTCCCCGAGTCTGATCGGTCCATAACGTCCCCGTGTCTGATCGGTCCATTACGTCCCCGTGTCTGATCGGTCCATTACGTCCCCGTGTCTGATCGGTCCATTACGTCCCCGTGTCTGATCGGTCCATTACGTCCCCGTGTCTGATCGGTCCATTACGTCCCCGTGTCTGATCGGTCCATTACGTCCCCGTGTCTGATCGGTCCATTACGTCACCTCCTACGACAAGCATAGGGTGCTGGGGACCTATTCTAACCCAGAATCCCTATGAGGTTAGCATAGGGTGCTGGGGACCTATTCTAACCCAGAATCCCTATGAGGTTAGCATAGGGTGCTGGGGACCTATTCTAACCCAGAATCCCTATGAGGTTAGCATAGGGTGCTGGGGACCTATTCTAACCCAGAATCCCTATGAGGTTAGCATAGGGTGCTGGGGACCTATTCTAACCCAGAATCCCTATGAGGTTAGCATAGGGAGCTGGGGACCTATTCTAACCCAGAATCCCTATGAGGTTAGCATAGGTTGCTGGGGACCTATTCTAACCCAGAATCCCTATGAGGTTGACCATGGGTTGCTGGGGACCTATTCTAACCCAGAATCCCTATGAGGTTAGCATAGGGTGCTGGGGACCTATTCTAACCCAGAATCCCTATGAGGTTAGCATAGGGTGCTGGGGACCTATTCTAACCCAGAATCCCCATGAGGTTGAGCATAGCACTGACCACCGTTTCTAAGAATATTCTACATTAAGGCCTAGCTACCGACTTTAAAAATCGACATTTCGGAAGAAGAAAACTTTATCAGAATGGCAAGATTGTTGTATACTGCCGACGGTAAAGATCGTTTTGACAATAAAACTACACCAAGGGATTTGACTAAAACAAAAAAGTCAATCAATATCCTCATTTTTTTGCACGTTACCGAACCAAGTAAAATTTTAAGTTGATTTGAAAGAGCCCTGTGCTATGCGTTTTACAATGTAAATTAAGTTAAAACTAGAAAAAAAGTACGTCCTTATTGAACACGCGTGTAGTGTATGGCTATTAGACACATAACAAGACAAACTATTAAACACAGGCGAATACAATGAGTTAGTGAGCCATCATCATCATCATCATCATCATCGTCGTCGTCATCTTTATTCACCATGGATGCATGCCATGGGCCCATAGAGCTTAAGTTACAATGCAGCCAACGTAATCTTCACATCACATATCAACAATATTGTTTCTTAATTGCATTGCATCAAATATAAACAATTTGATTGAGTATATTCTTACGCACTTTAAGCAACATTCCAGTAATGTCACGGCCGAGGAACCCATAATGGGCCTCGCACATTGTACCCGTGTGGGCAATGGAGCCCGGGACGGTTTCAACCACAAGCCCACCCTACTGCCCCAAGAAGAATATAAAGGGGTAAAAGAATCCGTGAATAGATATGAAAATTAAAGATGAATTATTATACTAAATAGGTAATTATATTAAAAATAGAGATAACAATATAGACTTAATATATATGGAAACGGATACAGAAAGATACTTATAGTTATGTGTAGAAAGTAATGACAATTAATTAAAAAGGAAATGTACGTGCTAGTTAACGATCAAGTGAATTCCTGAAAAATCTAAATATCTAATTAAGAGCGGATTTACGTTTATTCCTCGATAAACGATGTCAATTCGTAAAAAGTTAATTCGTATAAATAAATAAATAAGTCAGCCATAATAACGTCACAGACTGCTTATTTAACCATTGACAGAGGAGACATGCAATACGAAATCAGAACCATCGCAATAATGCAACCCGATCCCCGCCCACCCTACTATCAGCCAATCAGGAAACAGTACTCCGCTAGTGGGCGTGTCCTAATATTTTTCGGTTTATGGGAATATAAACGCAAAAAGATTGCTTGGTTAGCCAATCAAACTCCATGAAATCACTTCCTATTTATATATTCGACTTTCTAAACAAAAAAATGTGCTCGCACCAGGCACGTATAATTTATTCTTAGATTTGTTTCTGTTTCTGTATTAGGAGATGCAGGAACTTGGAACGCGGGGAGCCTAAAGATATTACTCGTCCCCCTCGACCACTAAGTCAACCTGACATGAACAGAGCTACAAAGTAAGTTAATATATTCTGTCTCGATCACTGCGTCCAGGCGAACAATGTAGATATTATTCAAGTCGCCGTCTTTTACGTGTACGGTGTCAGAGCAGACATAATGATTTAACCCTAAAAGAAAAAGAATATGTGAATTTTCTGTTCAATCGATTTTTTGAATGCCGTCACGACGAGATGAAATGTAAGAAAATCAGCGATGGCGGAACGGTCTGTGGGTCATTTCGTGTCAGACCAGACACAACTCCGAGCCTGTTCTGTCTCCAACAAGACATCCTTGTCGTACATTAATCACGCCTAAAATACTGCTGATATGCCCCACTCAAACCATCGAGTGTGATCGGCGATGACTTGTTTGTTTGTTGTTTAACGCCGCACTCGGAAATATTCCAGCTATATGACGGCGGCCTGTATGTAATCGATTCAGGACCAGACAAACCAGTGATTGACAGCATGAACAACGATAAACGCTGTCACGGTACGATGACCGTAAGGCACCGAGCCTAGGTTGGTGTAGACCTCTTTGATGAATACTCACTGATTTGGGGGACTTCAATATGTTTTATTATACCGCGAGGGGTGACTAAGTCTAACTATGATGGACTGGTTGATGGAGTTGATTGCAAATTATTTTTCAACATAATCCCCTCCGAGATCCACATGCTTCTGCCAACGATGTGGAGTGCCGTGATCCTTCATGGGTAGAAGGCTTTCCTCCTGGTGGTATAAAAAGTCATCCACATCAGAAATGTTCTCATGATTTCGATAATGCTTGCCTGACAGTTCTTTCCAAAATCACGCTGTTGCCTCAGCGATTAACACAATATTGACCATTAATGCTCTGCCCTTTTGGGAGGTAGTCCACCAGTAGGGTTCCTTTGGAACCCCGGAAAACCCAAACAATCACCTTGCCAGCTAATGCAACAGACTTTCCCTTCTTCGGACGAACAGATGTTTCGACTGCTTTGACTTTTGAGTCTCTGACAGATAGGGGTGAACCCAAGTAAGTTTTTTACGCCGCTTTTAGCAATATTCCCGCAAAATCGCCACGTTATAGCGGGAATATTGCTGACTGCGCCGTAAAAAATGACAATCACTCATTCGCGTGTACAAACCTGATCGCATACCTGATTGTACATACCCGGTTTGAAATATATCTGTCACAATACTCATCGCTGGTGTTTCGTTTCGTTGACTTCTCATTCGAAATGCAGCTGAAAAGTTCTGAGCCGAACAACGAGGGATGTATAGTTCACCCTGAAGAATTGCCACGTGTTAAGTATTATTACTTTCCATGCTCAAAGGCTGCGTTTGAACCAAACACCCTGAGGTATCTGAGTAAATGTCTGAGGTATCAAAGCGACAAAGTATTCTCTGTTGATGAATATGGACAAAATTGGCATCTGCACTGTCGTCAAGTATCCATCCCAAACAGCCATCCATACTTTAGGGGAAGATGCTCCTTCCTTTGCCTCTGTTAAGAGATAGGCAGCGTAGTTCAGTGGGGGAAGAGAGAGCCTCGAAGATGCTTCATGAACAGGATGATCTTCAACTGCCACGACAGTGGAAAATGTTGATAAAATACATGATATGATTAAGGGTGATCGACGATATGTCACCCAGCCAATACAGTAGGCATCTCTCATGAGAGAGTTGAGAAGATTCTGAAGAATGAACTGGGCATGACAAAGGTTTCAGCACGCTGGGTTCCAAGGCTTCTGAATCCTGATCCGAAACGCTCCATGTTTGCTATCTCTCGTGAGAATTTACGCCGTTTTGAAGCAGACCCAGGTGATTTTGTTGAGCTGTTTGTAACCATGGGCTCATCATTATCGGCCTAAACACCAGTCAAAGCAATGGAAACATCTCCCCTCCAAAGATGGGAAGGTATGTTCCATCGGCTAGCTGGCGAGGTGATGGCTTCGGATTTGCCACTGACGGTCAACCTTCAGAAAGGTCAACATTATGCTAATCGGCTACTCGTTAGATGCGTGGGATTATCAAGGCTAAACGTCGTGGAAACGTCACGAAATGTGTTCAGTTCCACCAGGACAATGTACCTGTGCACGGCTGTGGCTTTGGACGCATTGAACATCCCCTGTATTCACCAGATTGTACACCGTCAGGTTTTCACCTATTCCAAAATTTGAAGAGTGGGCGAGTATGGTTTTACGCCGTTTTTAGCAATTTTCCAGCAACATCACGGCGGGGGACACCAGAAATGAGCTTCACACATTGTACCCATGTCGGGAATCGAACCCGTGTCTTCGGTGTGACGAGCGAACGCTTTAACCACTAGGCTACCCGACCGCCCCCCAAAATTTGAAGAAAGAACAGTCGGGCAAACATTATGTAAATGATGATGACGTCATTATTGCTGTGGAGGTGTTCACACCACCATGAGGAAGCATTCCAGACCTGCGAGATCCAGGCTCGCTGGCATCCAGTGTGTGATTCTCGGAGGGGGTTATTTTGAAAATAATCTGGAACCAGCTCCATAAACGCAATCCATCATAGTTAGGCTCAGAACTTTTCAGCCACCCTGTACATGTTACTCAAGTCCACGCTGTGACTAATACAGGGCCAGCACGTCATGTCTGAGTCATGTTTAATACCCCTTTCGTGGTAGACAAGGTCTTATGTATATAGAAGAGTCACCCACGCGATGAACACAAAAATGCCTTTTACAATTACAAATGTTAAACTCGTGATTCTTTGAAACATTAATAGCGCCGTCCTTGTTCTTTCTATGTCTGCTGTATCACATATTTCTTTCGGCTTCAAAACAACGCTGACTGATTCAAATACCTTTCCCTCCTTTGATTATCCATTGCTATTCATGCTAAAATGGTACAAAACACGTGGACTGACCATCTTCGATTATCCAGTCAATTGTATCTTCATGCTACAATGCTAAAAACATCTGGGCCCATCACCCTCGATTATCCAGTGAGTTGTATCTCCCTGCTACAATGCTTAAAACATCTGGGCCCATCACCCTCGATTATCCAGTGAGTTGTATCTCCTTGCTACAATGCTAAAAACACCTGGGCCCATCACCCTCGATTATCCAGTGAGTTGTATCTCCTTGCTACAATGCTAAAAACATCTGGGCCCATCATCCTCGATTATCCAGTGAGTTGTATCTCCTTGCTACAATGTTAACAAATAGAAGCCTGGACCCAAGTATGGTCATGTAAAAAGATATTTTACTGTTCACAGTTTGACCATATTAATGTGACTTTGGAATTGATGAAAAGACACTCAGCGTATTTGGGCAATTTGTTCCCATTAGGGTTCATGCAAAATGGACGGTTATTAATTAGAATATGTTAAAATATTGAAAATATTATATAAATTCATGTGATTTTCGCAAACCTAAACAATTTTACATCAGTTATTGGGCCATGAAATCTGGCGTCTCGGGACGATCGAGGTCATATTTCTTGTCATGTGACAACATTCCACCTGCCACATTTTGTCAGACCATATAACACAGACTCTCCATATTCTTCTCTCAGCAGTTCGAACATGCTGATTTTCATGTTCTCAAAGTCATCGGAAGTCATCGTGTGTGTAATATGTATGCGTGAAATATCCCTGTGGGCGACGTAAACTGCCCCAGACACATTTTCCCCAATCGTTAAGCCGATAACAGACGGTTTGAATTTTATACTACCAAGATTAGTCACAAAATGTCAGGTACCGTTTATTGAACTCGGGTGAGTGACCTCAATGATTTGGGCGTTTATTCAAGTGGGTTTTAAATACTTCACAAACATTGAGCAACCCACCAACGTTGTATCTTATCCCCCTTATCACAGCCAAGCGGTATTTTTTGTCGTTCCCGTGGCTGGCCCGGTATGTTTAACTTCAAGATTTGATATTAGCCCCCCTCCAAACTACCTGACAGGAATTGTTAATGCTACTGACTACTTCACGCTTGTTATGATCGGATGTTGCGACAGGAATACAAATCAGTGACGTCACGGGCGTCAAGTTACTGTTATGCAGTAACGTTCAATTTGACACAGGCACAATTCTCACAAGCTCACAAGTAGGCTACCCCAGTGAAACGTTAAACAACTTTGACATATTATTCATAAAATTCATAGAAGGTCTCGTTGGCCAGATTAGTGTTTTATATAATGTTAACACAGTAATGCATGCATTCAGACTGGAGTGGGCGTATGAGGCAGCACACGGTGGAAATGTTTATTGTTTAACGCCGCACTCAGTAACATTCCTGTTATATCAGTTTGGCATGGGTATCAGTGTGGCAAGGAAATAAACCATTGGTTGATAGAACGAGCAACGTTTCCGCCGTCGGGTTTCGGGGGCTTGAATTCCGACGTTTCTTACCCTCCAATTCATGTTAGGTTCCTCAATCACATGTGTGACATTAATCGTTTCTGATGAGGAGTAGGGGTAGTTGGAATTCCTTTGGTTCCGACATTTCCAAGGATGCAGTGACCGGGTGAATAAGTGGGTTTTAAGGGTGAAGGGCGAACGCCAACAGCAAATGTTAGCCTCTCAGGCAACTTTCTAAATCTTCTTTGATAGGCATTTAGAAGTTGGAGTACTAAGTAAAGATAAGAATTTATGGATGAATAACTTCTTTATTACGATTAAGGGCGATGTTTCGGTGTAGGTTCAAACACCCTTATCAAGATTTTGAAGTAAGGATAAGAATTTATGGATGAACAACTTCTTTATTACGATTAAGGGCGATGTTTCGGTGTAGGTTCAAACACCCTTATCAAGATTTTGAAGTAAGGATAAGAATTTATGGATGAACAACTTCTTTATTACGATTAAGAGCGATATTTCGGTGTAGGTTCTAACACCCTTATTAAGAAAACGTCGCTTGATAAGGGTGTTAGAACCTACACCGAAACGTCGCTCTTAATCGTAATAAAGAAGTTGTTCATCCATAAATTCTTATCCTTACTTTTTAAATCTTGTTTAATCTTTATATATTACAAATATGGAAACATTGGCAGAGTCCCCCTTATCCCCTTAACCGTTGCTGTCGCAGATATGTTTTATCTATGTGACATATATGTTTCAAATATTCTTGGAGCCCTGCATTTATTACTGGAAATGCCATTGAATGAAGGTTATGGAACGTTTTCTTAAATAACAATTCTGTAAGCATCTATTAGAAGTAAGAATCTTATTTCAACAGCTTCTGTTTCATCGATTATCTTCGGGGAAAATGTCAACATTGACCATAAAAATATTTGTTATTTTAAATATCATCCGTCGAAATACATGTTGCCCTATTCTTTAAAATCTAGATGTTTAATGTAATGTCTTTATGAGCCTTGTAACGATCCTGCGACGTTCGTACGTCTATCGTTTCATGTATGACATTTAGTCCCAGAAATGAAGTTATCTTATTTAAAAATATGTATCTTCAAAACAAAATAAAATAAAATCCAAATGGAGCCCAGAATAATCCTAAATTTCTGATCTTAGGCAATCTAGACTTGCCAAATCAGTTTAGGCTTGAATTTGACTCCTCTTTAATTTTCTCCCTTGGGTCTGGGAGACAGACTGATGTAGAGTGTAGAGCTGCGGATAGCAACAAAACTCCTCATTCGGCCTGCTGGCATTTAATATATTCAGTCACTCATTCATCGGGTATACAGATGCCTTCGCAGAAATTCTCCAACATAAGTAACCATCAAACATAGTTTATGGATATATTATGTATCAACGCAAGGCTAAAATTACCAATAATACCCAAACATTCCAAAAAGAATTTTTTACTGCACAAAACAAGTGTGTATAGCGCCCAAACGCAGCTACTATAAAAAACACTATGCGAAACACTGTCCTTGCCCGGGTTTGGTTAGACTGACATTTAGTCCCAGAAATGAATTTATCTTATTTAATTATATATATTTACAAATTTAGCAATAAAATCCAAATAAAGCCCAGAACAATGCTTAATATCAGAGCTGAGGCAATCTAAGACTTGTCTTATCATTCTAGACGTGAATAGGAACATTTTTTTAAATTTATTCTCTTTGGTCTGTGAGACAGGCTTGAGTTAAAGGGGAAGTTCACACGGAAATGAACCTAATTTTCTTGTACTTTTTCCACAATAAAAGTGTTAACCTAGAAGTGTCATAGACAAAAATATAAAAAATATCACAATTAATCAACATATGTTTTGCATTAAAACGATTTATATTTTTCACATTTACCAAGTGTTCTAATTCCATAACAAAAACACCATGGCTTATGCCCCTTGCAATATGACGTCATTGGTGCCAATTGATAAACATTATGACGTCATCATGCTTTGTTAGAGCCGCTTCACGTGGTGATTCAAGCGTCTCAGATGCCAGCCAGCATAGTGTTATGCACACTCCGTCGCAGTGGTGACTCAGCATAACACCACTGCCACAGGCTAATTTGCATATCACGTGACCGGACTTTTCTCTTGTTTGTAAACAAACGCGCTTTTTCAGAAATCAGTATAGAACAGACTAATGCAAGTATTTGGGGGCGCTTTACATATTGTTTTGCATAACTATATAGATATGCTACTACAACTGCGACAGTGAGTTGCATGACAATATATATTTATGCATCAAAGTGACCGTGTGGCTAGCTCTCCGTTGGGCTTCGATGACAGCACGTGGAGCCGTACAACCAATGTAAACATAGGATAACCACGCAAAATCAAGTAGATTTTTACATATTTGCATACTTTCTCAATGAAAGTTAACCATTCTTTGACATTTGTTTATGAAAATGTGTAGACTTGTCAAACATGAAACGGGTGAAAAGCATATGCAATATCTTGAATGGACTGTGAAAGATGTGACGAATCGTCACATGGCGCTGGCCTGTGGCAGAGGTACTATGCTAGCTGGCTGCCGGCCGCATGGAACTCTGGGTAGGAGAGTGAGTGTTATGCTGAGTCACCACTGCGCCGGAGTGTGTCGAAGGCCATGTTGTTTTACCGAAAACTTGTACTTGATATCTTCTGCGTTCAGAATAGACAGGGACCCAGTTGAATTGGCACCAATTACGTCATAATCCAAGGGAGATAACTCAGGCCTGTTTAGCTCGAAAAACGAAGGCCTCATAACGGCATATCATTTTCACACTATTGTGAGCTTCCTACTTTCACTGTGAAAAAAATGAGTGTATATTTTCAAACACAGATACTAACTAATTCTAAAATTGCGTTTTGTTTAGAAAAAGAAAGAAAGTAATTTTTGCGTGTACACTTCCCCTTTAAGTAATCAATTACATTAAGTGCACACCAATCTGTTAACCTGGGATGACCGTATACAAGCTTAAAATACTTGCCTGCCCAACTCGACTCGATGCGACCAACGGGATCGGATGGTCAGGCTCGCTGACTTGGTTGAATGTCATCGTATCCCTCCCTATTGCATGGATCCATGTTCGTGTTGTAAATCACTGGATCGTCTGGTCGAAACTCGATTTATTTACTGACCGCCGTCATATAGCTGGAATATTGCTGAGTGCGAGGTTTAACAACATACAAACAAAACAAAACTCGCAGTCGAAGAGAAACGATAAAAGGGTGATGGTCTTAATCCAAAACAACAGTCAAATCACAATATAAGTGCTGCGGCAGCTCTGAACGCCGCTCCACACAATCAATTATCCACCTGCAAGACGATCATACTGGCAATGGCACAGGTGGCGTATCGTTTAGTTATACAACCAGACACCTGATCTGCGATCGTAGAAGTAAGAACCTAGATTCTTCTCTTGAGAGGACATTTCTCCAAGGGTTGGTGGTGTACAACCAGCGCCATGCGTTGTACCTGTCAGACTCTTTTTTAATATTGGTTTCCGAATAAATAAATATTAATTGGTTGAAAAATATAAAATCCTTTTTCAAATATGTTCTTTTATTTTCTTTCGCGATTCGTGATAATTCGTTGTGTTGTGAAAAATAATAAGATAACCTTTCAACAGATTTTAATTATAGTATATATTTATATTAGTAGCAACAGTTAATGATTTTTTTATTTTAAAATGTTACTTTTTCCTGGTCGGCGAAATAAAAAAAAATCAACTGGTTTCATTTTTTAAAATATTTTTCAATTTCAATTTTTTGGCGTTACTGTGAAGATAATTCTGAGAGACTCTGCTGCGGAGGCTGGTTATCCGGGCAAGTGCAGTCAAATAACTGTCCTGTCTGCCTCATCCCAAATTGTCAACTACCTTATAATCACAAATGCCACGGTTGCGTTCTCCCACTAGTCAATGCCCGTTACCCATATAGTAAAATGGATAAGTTCCGATCATACCCCATTTGTAAGAGATGCCATGAGAATATAACTTATAACAAATAAAATAAAAAACTTTCATTGTGTTTCATAGGCTTTAATAGTCAAATATATGATTCAACCACGTGTAATATATTACTACATCAAGATACATCATTTAGCACTTTGGAACCGAGTCAACCCAAAATTCTGTCAACCCATTGTCGCAATGACGCATCTCCAGTGTATACTTAGTCTCATGGTCGCGTCATTCTGTTTGTTTGTTTGTTGTTTAACACCGTACTCAGCTAAATTTCAGGTTCAACCAAGTCAGCGAGCCTGACCACCCGATCCCGTTAGTCGCCGCTTACGAGAGGCATAGTCGCCTTTTGTGCGTTAACACTATCAATATGATATATTAAATATTTAAAACACATTTATGCATGTTCATTCTGCTTCTTATTTTGGATGTTCAAAGTTCATTTTGTTTTAAACACATATTATTAAAAAAATATACATGTACGGTATTTATAAGAAAATATTATCGTACAAACTTCGCTGCTGAGCATTTATTTTTATAAACGTTAATTAAAACAATCATTACTTCCGTCTACAGTATTATCAAAACAAAATTATGCACCAGTGATTGGAGGGATAATAAACTGACACCTTCAGAAACATAGTAGACCAACAGCAATACTAAATCTGATTTACAGGTGTATCTTAAAGAAATAAATAAATTTAAAAACATGTGTGTTGCAGGAAAAAGCCGGTTTATGAGAATACAACCCTTCGGGAATTATATTATTGTAACTATAGCATGAAGGATTTGTGGGGGAAAATAAGCATTTCGTATGGAAATCCGCCACCTCGTCAGAAATAACACCAGAATGATGGATTCAGCATTTTCAGGAAATATTTGAGAACAATCAACACGCTATAGATAATAATTTTGACAATATGTTAGACAGGAATTGGAGAAAGACAAGTGACATTTATAGTGAGGAGCTCAACAGTGGCATCACAGGGGAAGAGATAATTTCAGCGATTAAAGAAATTAAGAATAAAAAAATGCCCCTTGACCTGAAGGAATACTTATTGAGATGATTATCTATTAGTTATATTTAGTAAAGTTTTGGAAGATGGGCAGTTTCCACAGAAATGGAGTGATGGCATTGTTCAACCGTTGCACAAAGGTGGCGACAATGCACAACCAAATATCTTTAGAGGTATCTGTTTATTGAATGTTATTGGGAAAATATTCACAAGGATAAGAGAATCACATTTGGCAGAAATAACAGTAAGTTTTATGAGGAGCAGACTGGCTACAGAATAGGATACTCATCGATAGCTAACATTTTCACACTGCAACCAGTCATTCAGAAATACTTATCAAAGCGAAGAGGAAATATTTGTCGACTTCTTTGATTTAGTGCAACATTTTCTGATAAATTTTGTTATGAAAAAAAATCGAATAACCGGGAAATATTTTTATGTGCTTAAATCAACGTACTCGAAGTTAAAATCTTGTGTAAATACAGAAAAAAGATTTAGCGTTTATTTCAATTGCTTGGCGGTAACAAGGCAACAACAAGTCCATCATTGTTTGACCCCTTTTTGCACGAATATATTGAAATGACGAAACATTCAGAATACACAGGTATTTTTGTTGGGGACCTTTAATTACCATGCAGATAACATGAATAATGCAGCCGACAGAGTATACCTGCCTCAGCAACAAACTGATCCATTGTCTGACTTTTATAGTTAATATGGAATGAAGGTAAATAAAGAAAAGACAAAAAATGTAGTGTTCAGAAGAGTTTGTTTTTTTAAATGTCAGAGAAATGGTATTATAACGGAAGTATGTTACAAATATGTACCTTGGAGTTAACTTTACTAATAAATCATCATGGAGTAGATCACGTTCACATTTATCACAAGCCAGAAAACATTTTGCCTTCAAATATTAATCCGCAAATATAGAATAGATGGTGAAATGTAACTCTTTCCATTTGAGAAGATGGTGTACCTAATTTAACCCATGGAGCTGAAATACAGTAAACTACGGTTATAACGAACACGTTTATAACGAACTGACAGATATAACGAACTTACTTTTTGGTCCCGACTATTTGCTGTAGTCATGCTGTATATGTACTTATAATCAACTACGGTTATAACAAACTAAAATTAGTGGTCCCTTTGAGTTCGTAAAAGCCGTAGTTTACTGCATTGGGATTTCAATATACAGTTAATGTTGAGAGAGTTCATTTTTACTTTTGTAGACAGATTTTGAGTGTTGGAAACAAAACTTGTAATGAGGCAGTGTTGGGAGAATTGGGACGTCTCCCACTAGGAGTGACTGGTATGGAAAAGTGCACCACATATTGGACAAAGTTTTTATTGATGCCAGATTCAAGATATCCTAAATGTTCTTATCAAATGTCTATCTCCCTTGACAATGCTTGTCGTAAGACCTGGGCTGGTGATATACGTAAATTATTATTTTCTTTAGGATTTGGATACACTTGGATTGCTGTGTCAATACGTTTATCTCGGCTTTTCATCAACGACTCAAGATGCGCGCCTTCAGGAATGGAAATCTAATATTCGTGATAATCATAAAATAGAAGTGTACACTCAACTTAATACATCTCTCAATTAAAAAGTCTCTTAGATTTAGATGTGCAAGTCATAAGTTACACATAGAGAGAGAGAGGGGGTATTCCAAGAGAAGAGCTACTTTGTCGTTACTGTCATTCTACATCAGATATCTCCGTTGTGGAAGCTGAAAACCTTGTTCTGTTTGTTTGGCCAGTGTGTAACAGTTACAGAGAGAAATATCTAATATTTACTTATGTGTCAATACTATATTAAACATAATTAACAGAGAAAGGGAAGTTTGGAAAGTAGGAGCTTTTAAAATTTCAGTCTTATCCAAAGGAAGAATTGGATAGCTGAACGTTCTTGAATGTATTTACTGAGGATGAACTTGTCTCATATTTATTATTATGATGTTTCAAATACAGTATATCACTTTATTCCACTTGTAAATGTATCTATAAATTTAAACATCATGTATTGTAATCACTCGACACTGCCGAGATGTTAGCTGTATGTTGTACTTGTCAATACGCATTTGTAATGGCAAATGCGATATCATTATTTATCACATAAGCGGATTTTACTGAGAATTATGGGCTGAGAGGCCTACATTCTGAATAAAATCTTATTGACATTGTTATTGACATAGTATACCAGCCCGTGTAGGATACCATAAAGAAGAAACAGAGAAAGTTGAATATATTTCTTATACGAGGGGTGTTCATTGACCAAAATATAAGTGGTCTTTCAGCCTTTGGTCTATTTCCCTGCCCTGTCATGTGTGGGGAGGAGGTATGGCACCGTTCGGATACTGGGCAAAATCGTTCCAGAGAGGTTGGGGAGAGCAATCAGGACAGTCTTGTTGAGGTGGCCATGCCTACCCTCGAGTTGATTGTTGGTTCTTGGTCCTTGTGTGTTATGGTGATACCAGAGAGCAGTGGGAAGCTCGAGTAATCGAATCAGGTGGAGACGATGCAGTCGTTTTAGGGAATAGCCATATATATTGTACAGTAAACTACGTTTATAACGAACACGCTTATAACGAACTGACGGATATAACGAACTTACTTTTTGTCCCGACTATTTGCTATAGTTATGCTGTATATATGCATATAACGAACTACGGCTACAACAAACTAAAATGAGCGGTCCCTTTGAGTTCGTTATAACCGTAGTTTACTGTATTTGGTATAGATGGGGAAATGGCAAGGCAAGGAAATGCATCTTCCACGGCTCTGATAATTCAAAGTCTGAATGACCTGCTCCTCGATTGGATGGTCGCTCACATGTCACCACTTTAGTAATTCTCAAACAACCCCACGTAGGTTTCACAGCGTCGATTCTGGTGGAGGCAGAATGCCAACAGCGTCATATTTGCTTTCTATGAGGCCATGCATTACGTTCAGTATGTCCCAGAGTGGGTACAGGAATAGAACGTTCCATCCGTGTAAAGTTCATCCAACTGAAGCATGCACATAAGGGTGTCAACTGCGGCAAAAAACAAGATCTTGTCATCCACACCAGCATCTGTGCATGGTAGTGTTGACCATATTTAGCGTGCTTCCACATGTCGGGAAGATCAACCTCTGACACGCTCATGGACTGTGTTCAGGAATCTGGCTGTGGTCTGATGTTCTGATGGATGGTTGTGTGGGGTCAGATCCGGGGTTGAATAGGACTTCAGCAACCCATGCTTTGCGTAAAAAGCGACTATGCTTGTCGTAAGAGGCGTTTAACGGGATTGGGTGGTCAGGCTCTCTGACTTGGTTGATGCATGTCATCGTCACCCAATTGCGTTGATCGATGCTTATGATGTCAGTCACTGGATTGTCTGGTCCAGACTCGATTATACAGACCGTCGTCATATAGCTGGAATATTGCTCAGTGTGGCGTTCAACAACAAACAAACAAACATCTCCAGTGGACGCTTATTATTCAGTCTGTATCAAAAGCCATTTAGAATGACCTGTCTTCCTCGTTGGGAAACAACATTCTCTACACGCTGAGGGTTAGCCATTCTTACAGATTGTGCATATTGTGCTGTTGTTGTTACTTTAAGTAATTTAGAGTTCGCCTTCTGCTTTCGCAATTTCGACTGACCTGTCCCTCTTTGGGACTCGTGTGTGAGTGGGTACAGATGTCCATTTTGAGGTACACATATCTACTCTGTTTTAAATGTAAACCTATGTTACCTGTGCTAAATTGGATTTGGAACCGAACGCGTAGCGTGAAACGTTATCTTGTTTTCCTAACAGCGCTTGCTGGAACAGGGCGCTTAAATGGCGACTCCAGTATTGTTTAAAATGCTTAATAGGGGCGTGGGTGCGCACCCCTCACCCCGCTTCGTGACATAAATATCTGTATGTGGAAGCTTGGACAATACAAAACTAGTTCAAACTACTTCCGGTAGCCATGACACGTTATCAAATCTCTCGTGTCACCCGTAATCTGTGTTATCCTGCATGCGCGTTGCTCGTGCACGTGGAAGTCGAGCGACTGTTGGCATTATGCAGTCCTGCTGTGAGGTTATCAACAGGTGCATTCTCTGATGCTGTGCATACGATAGATTAGTCTTCTCAGAAATGATTATTGAATTTATGGGCTTGTGTTAACAACATATACTGGCCCTGCGTCCCGCGCTGATGCTGTTATCATAACGCGCTAACTTCACATACACGGTGGTGCATTAGTGGACCTGATTATCAGAACATATGTCTTTTGGATATAATAAATTAACATCTTGTTCTTCAGATACTTTGTCAGGACGACACTCACACGGACGTAGACATTCTTGAATACATTTTTTAATAACGCTCATTTGAAATTTAAGGAGTTTGATATTTGAAAGTCATTTTCGCGGGTCTCTTGGCTGATATCCGTAAAACAAAAGACATCTTTTTTCTCTCTCAAGTGACGTATCTTAGTGAATAACTTCAAGAACATGTTTTAGAGACTCAGTTAAAATCTCTCCATTTTATTATCATGAGTATAAGATTCCCAGAAGTGCGATGATGATGTTTCTCGTTTTGTCGTGGTATAAACCTGCATGGTATCGTGCTTTTCTCTCACATAGAGCTGACGTGCCATGATATAACTGAAATGCTGTTAATAGCGGCGAAAAACGCAACAAGGTTATTGGTTAAAAATAGATTGATGCAAATAGTTCAATAATGAAACAATCTCTACACACCATTTTGCAAACGCAGCGCAAAGAAATGTGTGTGGACACAGACCCGTTCTGAAACATTTGGTGATACACGTCAATAACGACGAACTTATCAATGGATATGTAATTATTGTTGTAGTTCAGATTTGCGGACCCGTGAAGATCCGGGGTAGAATAGGTCTTCAGCAACACATGCTTGCCGTAAAAGGCAACTATGCTTGTCGTAAGAGGCGACTAACGGGATCGGGTGGTCAGGCTCACTGACTTGCTGGATGCATGTCATCGATTTCAATTTCGTGGATCGATGCTCATGATGTCAATCACTGGATTGTCTGGTCCAGATTCGATTATTTACAGACCGCCGTCTTATAGCTAGGCTATTGCTGAGTGCGGCGTTAAACAACAAACAAACAAACAGATGTGCGTGTTGATTCGAAATGGTATCATGATGTCTCAAGTATACGAGAATTACATCGGCCAGAGATAGAATAAATAATGATACCATTCCCATTGTAAAATCTGACATTGAACGATTTACGCCTCTTTTCTCGGTATATATATAGTCGGTAATGTGCCAGGCACAATGGTGCTGACAAACCTTGAATCACAATCTTGGATTCGAACACGAAACCAGCTACTCCTAGTAGTGACATGGGCAACAGACTGTAGCGTCACCGGCCCCCTATGTTCTCGCTCTCTTAAACCTAGCGGGTGGCCCAGTCGTCTAAGGCGCCGCGATTCGCTGTGCAGAGTTGCGTCCCTTTGGCACGCCAGAAACCTATGATTGTGGGTTCGAATCCCGATTATGTTTCTAGGTTTGTCAGCACCATACCCGTTCTCGTGGGTTTCACCGAAGAGGTAAACGTCTGAGACTTGCATCACTTCGGGCTTTCCTCCCACATTAAGCTGACACGCCGCGATATAACTGGAATACTGTTAAAAGCGGCGTTAAACCCAACTCACTCACTCTTAAACCTAGGGTTCAGTAGTTTTCATGTTTATCACAATGATCTCCAGACGGTGTTATATAAACAGAATAGAATAACTGTTTTTACACGATAGGTCGACAACCGTTCTATTTTCCTTAAGTAATAATCAAAACGTCTAGACTCTTTTGTTTTAAATAAAACGAAATAATATCTTTTGTCAACGTGCTAGGATAAATTAAGAACTCACAGGATGCTTGTCGAGATAACGACGATCTCTGCGGATGTTGAGATTCAAGGGCGGATAACCCTTGACAGTAGTCTTATCGGTCGTGTAGTTAAGGTACAAGAGTTTGGTGGTTGCCACCCTACCTTCGGACCCCTCTCGATAAACAATAGCATCGTAGTGAAGGGAAACGATGGAATCTCCGCAGAGATATATACACATCCACTCAAGGATAATCCTGTGATGAGAAACACAAAGGTTTGGGAAATATGCCACATATCTTCCAATGACTTAGAGTTGTGTTCGAGTGTAATACCACGGACTTGTATATATAGGTATATATAGGTATATATAGGTCCGTGGTAATACTGAAGGATGTATCATGCAGTCACCAAGCAGGATACCATCCTCCGTGATGTTGTCTGTTCTTCGTTCTTCATTGGGTGTAGACCTTGGTGTGTTGACGATTGTGGTATATAATCTCGGGTCTTGAGCGCCAGTGTCAGTTAATGTGTGTATCAAAACTTCTTATGTGGGTACACAGCATCAGCCAGGTCACAGTTAGGATGTTAGAACCAGGTCACAGTTAGGCTGTTAGAACCAGGTCACAGTTAGGCTGTTACAACCAGGTCACAGTTCGGCTATTAGAACAAGTTCACAGTTCGGATGTTGGAACCATGTCACAGTTAGGCTGTTAGAACCATGTCACAGTTAGGCTGTTACAACCAGGTCACAGTTAGGCTGTTAGAACCAGGTCACAGTTCGGCTATTAGAACCAGTTCACAGTTCGGATGTTGGAACCAGGTCACAGTTAGGCTGTTACAACCAGGTCACAGTTCGGCTGTTACAACCAGGTCACAGTTAGGCTATTACAACCATGTCACAGTTTGGCTGTTAGAACCAGGTCACAGTTAGGCTGTTACAACCATGTCACAGTTAGGCTGTTACAACCAGGTCACAGTTAGGATGTTACAACCATGTCACAGTTAGGCTGTTAGAACCATGTCACAGTTAGGCTGTTACAACCATGTCACAGTTAGGCTGTTAGAACCAGGTCACAGTTAGGCTGTTACAACCAGGTCACAGTTCGGCTGTTACAACCAGGTCACAGTTAGGCTATTACAACCATGTCACAGTTAGGCTGTTAGAACCAGGTCACAGTTAGGCTGTTACAACCAGGTCACAGTTAGGCTGTTACAACCAGGTCACAGTTAGGCTGTTACAACCATGTCACAGTTAGGCTGTTACGACCAGATCACAGTTAGGCTGTTACAACCAGGTCACAGTTAGGCTGTTACAACCATGTCACAGTTAGGCTGTTACAACCAGGTCACAGTTAGGCTGTTACAACCAGGTCACAGTTCGGCTGTTACAACCAGGTCACAGTTAGGCTATTACAACCATGTCACAGTTAGGCTGTTAGAACCAGGTCACAGTTAGGCTGTTACAACCAGGTCACAGTTAGGCTGTTACAACCAGGTCACAGTTAGGCTGTTACAACCAGGTCACAGTTAGGCTGTTCGTGATATGAATAAATGAATGAATGAATGAATGAATGAATGCATGAATGAATGAATGAATGAATGAATGAATGAATGAATGCATGAATGAATGAATGAATGAATGAATGAATACTTTTGTATTTGAAGTAGCTTTTAATTTTCTTAACATTAATTAAATAAATAAATAAATAAATACTTTTGTATTTGTAGTGGCTTTTAAATTTTTTAACATTTCATTTTTTGGGGAGTCGGCGGACTCGCAATGAGCAAAGTTCAACAGCGAACCGAAACATAAAATACTTAAACACTCACTCAGGCACGTACAGGATGTCATAAAAAACACTAAATAAATATCTGAGAACTCGCCTGAAACTGAAACTAATATCTAGTCTCTGAAATAAACATATTTTACAGAAAAAAAACAGTTGTTAAATTATTGTAATAAAATGTTATAAAAAGGAGCCAAGAGTTCCATGTATGGTGAGGACATATGTCCTTCTCATCTTTACTCCTACATAAGTGTTAATACTTTGTGGGGTAGCCTAGCTAGTCACGCCGAAGGAACGGTTTCGATTCCGACATGGGTACAATGTGTGAAGCCCATATCTGGTGTCCCCAGTCGTGATATTGCTGGAATATTGCTAAAAGCAGCGTATAACCATATTCACTCACTCATTCACTCATACTCATATGAGTGAGTGAGTGAGTGAGTGAGTGAGTGAGTTGGGTTTAACGCCGCTTTTAACATTCCAGTTATATCACGGTGTGTAAGCTGAATGTGGGAGGAAAGCCCGAAGTGATGCAGGTCTCGGACGTTTTACCACTTCGGTAAAACCCACGAGCACGGGTATGGTGCTGATAAACCTAGAAACATAATCTGGGCGAACCGGAATTCGAACCCACAGTCATAGGTTTCTGGCGTGCCCAAGGGACGCAACTCTGCACAGCGAATCGCGGGGCCTCAGACGACTGCAACCTAAGTTGGTAAACGTCTGAGACCTGCATCACTTCGGGGTTTCCTCCCACATTAAGCTGACACGCCGCGATATAACTGGAATATTGTTAAAAGCGGCGTTAAACCAACTCACTCTGCGAAATGAACCGAACGTTCCCTTAAGCATCGGAGTGAGATGTCACAATTCGGGCCATGTTATCCATCGAAACCACCTGGTCCTCATTTTCGTCCGCGATGATTAATCCTCGATTACCCATGCTTTGTATAAAGCAATACACTGGATAATCGAGGAATAATCTTCGCCGACGAAAATGAAGATAGGTGGATCCATTTAGTCGCATCTTACGACAAGCTTAGGTTGCTGCATGCTGACTTTAGTCTTACCAGACAAAAAAAAAATGACTTAAAAACGTTATGTATAAATCTAAGCTGCACAAGGCTGGTTTTCATTCATTCAACGCCTTAATAACTTATCATGGACTCGAGTCGAAGAAATCTGGTTCTGCTTCCACAAAAACACACACACGCACGCACGCACACACACACACACACACACACATAGACACACACACATACATACACACACGCAAACATACATACATACACACACACATACAGACACACATACATAGACATATAGACACACACATACATACATAGACATATATACATACATATATACATACATACATACATACATACTTACGTACATACACACACACACATACATACATACATACTTACGTACATACACACACACACACATACATACATACATACATACATACATACTTACGTACATACACACACACACATACATACATACATACATACATACTTACGTACATACACACACATACATACATACATACATACTTACGTACATACACACACACACACATACATACATACATACTTACATACTTACGTACATACACACACACACATACATACATACATACATACATACATACATACATACACACACACACACACATACATACACACATATACATACACATACATACATACACACACACACACACGTACTCTGTCACCCACACTGAGGACACACACACACGTACTCTGTCACCCACACTGAGGACACACACACACGTACTCTGTCACCCACACTGAGGACACACACACACGTACTCTGTCATCCACACTGAGGAAACACACACACGTACTCTGTCACCCACACTGAGGACACACACACACGTACTCTGTCACCCACACTGAGGACACACACACACGTACTCTGTCACCCACACTGAGGACACACACACGTACTCTGTCACCCACACTGAGGACACACACACGTACCCTGTCACCCACACTGAGGACACACACACACGTACTCTGTCACCCACACTGAGGACACACACACACGTACTCTGTCACCTACACTGAGGACACACACACACGTACTCTGTCACACACACTGGGGACACATACACACGTACTCTGTCACCAACACTGGGGACACACACACGTACTCTGTCACACACACTGATGACACACACACACGTACTCTGTCACCCACACTGAGGACACACACACACGTACTCTGTCACCCACACTGGGGACACTCACACACGTACTCTGTCACCCACACTGGGGACACACACACGTACTCTGTCACACATACTGGGGACACACACACACGTACTCTGTCACCCACACTGGGGACACACACACGTACTCTGTCACCCACACTGGGGACACACACACGTACTCTGTCACCCACACTGAGGACACACACATGCTCTCGGTCACCCAAACTATACTAAATATATGTATATATGGTTAGTCCGAAGTGAACTAGACTCGACTGTGTTGGGTCAGCCGCGTTTGTCACAATCAGTACTTGTAGTCTGGATGAAGCACTGACTGATATGTGCCTCGGCGGTGATTGCCCCGTCATTGAGTGCATACCGGGCAATGTATCTTACTGGATGTTCCGTTAGTATACTGGAATTAAACCACTTAAGTCTTGTGTACACTCACAGTGTAGACGCTCGTTCTCGGTATTTGTTTCGAGTGTCGGAATCATAGGTACACATTAACAGCAATCGTTTTATTCATTTGCTTTTGGATTCTGTCTATAACTGCAGTGCGTATTTTCATGTTGTTTTGTAGATGTGTATACAATCAGATAGTAAGTGAGTGAGTGAGTCAACCGATTGGTTCTTCGATGTGTCCATGTAGATTGGTTGTAATATATGCTTGGTTGATTTGTTGTTTTACGCCGCACTCAGCAATATTCCAGCTATATGACGGCGGTCTGTGAAATAATCGAGTCTGGACCAGACAATCCAGTGATTGACATCACGAGCATCGATCCACGCAATTTGGATCGATGACATGCATCAACCAAGTCAGCGAGTCTGACCACCCGATCCCGTTAGTCGCCTCTTACGACAAGCATAGTCGCCTTTTACGGCAAGCATGGGTTGCTGAAGACCTATTCTAACCCGGAATGGTTGTAATATATGATTAAACGGAGATTGGCTGTAAGATGGGTATGCACGCAGATTGGTTGTAAGTATGACTACCCCTCGGGGAACTTTTATTTTGAGACTGAGAAACATTTACACCTTGGTATCAAGTGTTTGTTGTTTAACGCCGCACACAACAACATTTAAATATATGTAAATAATCGAGTCTGGACCAGACAATTGTGTGATTGAAATCATGAGCATCGATATGCGCAACTTGGACACGATGACATGCATCAACCAAGTCGGTGAGCTTGACCACCCGATCCCGTTAGTCGCCTCTTACGACAAACATAGTCGCCTCTTACGACAACCCCTTAAGACAAGCACGGGTTGCTGAAGACCCGTATAGTCGCGGGTAGGAAAGTCTGACTAAGCCAGACGCTGCGTCAACGTTGTGGAAGCCACTGATGATGTAATGAATACAACTACAGCTGCTGCAGTCGATGGAGGAATAATAACACCAAAGTTAGGCCTTTTTACGGCAGGTCGTAAACGGTTACGGGCAGTCTTTGTGGTAATGGGACGTAAACCAGAAATGTGTGTTGCAGCGTCCTTTGCATTGAGTGCGCAGTTTCGAAGGTGACGGTTGGTTGGTTGGTTGGTTGGTTGTTTTACGCCACACTCAGCAATATTCCAGCTATATGACGGCGGTCTGTAAATAATCGAGTCTGGACCAGACAATCCAGTGATTAATATCATGCGCATCGATCCACGCAATTGGGATCGATGACATGCATCAACCAAGTCAGCGAGCCTGACCACTCGATCCCGTTAGTCGCCTTTTACGACAAGCATAGTCGCCTTTTACGGCAAGCATGGGTTGCTGAAGACCTATTCTAACCCGGATCTTCACGGGTCCGAAGGTGGCGGACCCGGATGTAGCAATCCAGGGGCTCGGTGGTGATGCGGGAGTGTCCATGATCTTGGTCGATCTCTAATTGTGCCATGTGGCCGATGTCGTTCTCAAAGTAGGGTGTTGTGTCACGTTATCAGTAAAAATGAGTATGTGGACTTTATTTTCATGTAGCTATGCAACATGGAAAATTTTCCATCCACGATAGTTTACTTTTGAAATTATTCTTACCGCCTGTGCGTTTACTTGTGTAGAGTATATATGTAGACACGTAGATTGGTAGTCAGAGATTCGTGGCCACAATACGACAGCCATGAAATAATGTCAGTCATACTCAGACATTCTGCCAGACATTACCCGCCCACACACACTGAGGCAGAGCCATACATTCTCACGGACACACGTGCAGTTAAAGCACGTGCACACGCACGTGCATTTGTGTAACAAAACAGCGCACACATAACCCTAAGTCTAAACCTATTGAGTCTGAACAATTAAAAAATGGGACGTTATCAGACCTTGAATTTCATTGGTGAACCTATTCATTAACTTGTTACGGGTACATGAACTTAGTAATTGACGTTTTTGAAAACATGCGTGACAAAAGTGAAACAACACAACGAAGATATATCAGCCTTTCCGCAATGTTAGTCTCTAACTTTATTATCTACCTCCAACAGTTCTGCACTAACATTCTGCAGTTTATAACTTATTCGGCCACAGCTAAAAAGCTGAATCATACATTGAATTCAATGAGCAACTTAGATAAATTTCAAATCCCCAAAAAACATACAACTCGTCTATTTACCAACATCTATTTACAAGTGATCGTGTGGAGAGGAACAATATGAAAAAGAAGGCGCAAGGAACATTTTGACGTAACAGTTGGCCGACGCGCGCGTGCTTTCTGAGCCGTGACGACATCCGCAACTGAAGCATGAAATTTCTGGTTGCGGTTGCCGGAATAATGCGACATGCTGACTTGAGGCGTATGCACAGTTTGCCGGTAAATTCGGTCCGTGTTACTCTAGGCCCCTTCCACGCCGCAGTTGAGTCGTCAAAAGCAACAGACAGCACGAACTACGGTTAACCGTTCGGGACACAAATCGTGCCAAACACTGACTCGGCGGTTGGGCGTTTAACTTGAACAGTCTTCCTGTTGTGGGTTTGTTTTTAAGTAAAATCTCGGTCAACGATTTCTTTGGAGAATATCTTATAAGCTGTATGCTTTCATGAAATGTTTTCTGCTTATGCGGAAGAAGGATATCGAAATGAACTAAGCAAGGTGCGTGGCTATAGTTTCGTAAACTGTATCAGTGATTGCTGGGACCCAGTAGAAGTCCACAATAGAAGTGGTTGGAACATTTTAGTATCATGTGAATATTGTTTTACGCCTTAGTTACAAGTAGGCCAGCATTGCGACCTGTTAATGATCGAATCTGGAGCAAATAAACCAGTGGTTGAAATCATGAGCAACGGTCAACGCCGTCGCCAGTCCCTGTTGCACTCTGCAACATTGCGTACCGGGAGCGTAGCCAGCTATTCATTTTTGGAATCCACGCACGAGTTGCGCACTATAAAACTATAAAAGAAGAATCAACGGATTTTGCTTACAAAGAAATAATGACGATGCATGTTTTAAAAGGCACGTGAGAGATTTAAACATCGCCCTTAAAATTATATTTGTTTGTTTGGTATTTAACGCCGCACTCGGCAATATTCCATATGTATGGCGGCAGTCTGTAAATAATCGAGACTGACAATCCAGTGATTGATATTGTGAGCAACGGTCCACGCCTTTGGAGTATGACGACAAGCAATCAATTAATGCACCTAACCTGACCACCCGATCCATTTAGACACCTCTTATAACCAACATAGGTTGGTGGAGACCTATTCTAACCCGGTATCCCTTCTCGTAGAACCAGCAAGGATTGACAGATGAAAGAAACGAATCCTGCTACAGAGGTGAACGGTGCAATTCATGCATTTAATGACGTACTCTGATTAAAACCGCGATAGCAAACCGCAACGTGTGAAAGGAAATCGTTAATTGATTTCCCCAACACATTTTGCACAGTTTGCAAAATGTGTATGATTTAGTGTGTCTGACTTCACAGTCAAATTGGCTTTAACTAGTGTTCCGAACCCATTGTTTTATGGGTGTGTACTGGCAAGTCTATATCAGATTATGACAAAGGATTTTATATTTGTGTCTAACTTTACACCCGAAAATAATGAAGCACTACCAGCTATATATTTCCCTATATGTTATGTTATTACATAGTGTACTGTGTAACTCTTCCATGGCAATAGTTATTTCACTGCACTAACAGTTGCTTCCCCTGCCTGTTCGCATCATATGATTTGACTCAGTCCTTGCGACCCTTTGGTGAGTGAGTGAGTTGTGTTTAACGCCGCTTTTAACAGTATTCCAGTAATATCGCGGCGTGTCAGCTTAATGTGGGAGGAAAGCCCGAAGTGATGCAGGTCTCAGACGTTTACCACTTCGGTGAAACCCACGAGCATGGGTATGGTTGACAAACCTAGAAACATAAACGGGGCGAACCGGGATTAGAACCCGCAATCATAGGTTTCTGGCGTGCCCAAGGGACGCAACTCTGCACAGCGAATCCCGGCGCCTTAGACGACTGGACCACCCGTGCCCTCTGCGACGCTTTGGGGGATTATACATTGTTCTTATATACCAGACACGTGAAGATCTTCAGCAACCCATACTTGTCGTAAAAGGCGACTATACTTATCGTAAGAGGCCACTATCGGGATCAGGTGGTCAGGCTCGGTGACTTGGTTGATGCATCTCATCGTAGCCCAGTTACGTGGATCGATGTTCATGATATTAATCACTGGATTGTCTGGTTTTGCCCCTTTTATTTACAGACCGCCGTCATATAGCTGGAATATTGCTGAGTGCGGCGTTAAACACCAAACAAACAAACAAACAAACAAATCTTTTTACCACCTTTAATCAGGTATCGATGGTATCTTAAAAAATCAAATTGAGGCCAGCGTCTTATGTAGATATTTTTTCTAAAGATACTCGGAAGGTTAAGGGAGATGCGCTTAACTTCCCACCAGGTTGCCCTTTCTGCATGCGGGTATAGATAGCTCAGTGGTGGTGCGTTCGCCGGTCTCGGTCACGATTCGTGTTCGATTCCAAGGTGTATATAAGTGGCAAACTAACATGAAACAATACCTACCAAACGAAACTACAAAATAAGGCCCTGTCTGCAAACTTACGTCCGTTTAGCGTGCCCAAAATATTTTATCGTGTGTTGGAATCCAGGTTCGCCCGAATGTTTCTAGGGTTATGAGCTACATACTTGTACTCTTGGTTTTCACCAAAGTGGTAACTTCTGAGACCTGCGCCACTTCGAGATTTCCCCCCACATCAAGATGACACGCCGTGGTAAAACTGAAATAATGTCCTAAGCGGCGCTAAACCCAAATCACTCACTCATGTTACCATTCCCCTTCATAACCATTCAGACCGCCTCCATGGTCTAGTGGTAGAGCGTCCGCCCGGAGAGCGGAAGGTCCGGGGTTCGATCCCCGGCCGCGTCATACCAAAAGACGTTAAAAGATGGTATTTGTTGTTACCCTGCCTGGCGCTCGGCATTAAGGGGCTAAAACAAGGACTGGCCGGCTCGGAGTCAGTATACTGTGTCTGAGTGGGGTATTCATGTTAAACTGCGGCATGGTATCTCAGTGAGCTAGCACTATAAATCGGCTTCAGTCCGGACTAGTACAAGCAGCCACACAAACACACACACGTACATACACGTCGCTATATAAGTGCAATAATCTTGGACGCGACGTTAAACCCCATTTCATCTCACCTCATAACCATTCGTCACGCCGAGGACCCAGGTTCGTATACCCACATGAGTACAATGTGTGAAGCCCTTTATTGGTGTCCCCCGCCTTGGTAATGCTGGAATATTGCTAAACGATGCGTAAAACCATACTCACTCACTCATAACCATTCACAATACGCTCAACCATTACCAAATGTATGTGTGCAAGGTTTGTCTGTACACCAGTAAAGTGTGGGTATAAGTAGCGCAATTGGGGTACGTTCGACGGGCTCGCTCACAATTCGGGTTCGACTCCCATTATTTAAACACCTACTGTGCTCCACATGTCCTTCCTATTGACGATTATTCCCTGATGTACCGAACTGAATACAGTGTACTTATGAATTTGAAATTATTGGCCGAGGAAGCTTCCATAACTCATTTTCCCTCCCAATGTTGAGTATATTGATATCCCAAAGTTGAATATATAGATATCCTCGTGTTGAGTACATTGATATCCCCATGTTGAGTATATTGATATCACTATGTTGAGTATATTGATATCCCCGTGTTGAGTATAGTGATATCCCCGTGTTGAGTACATTGCTATCCCCATGTTGAGTATATTGATATCACTATGTTGAGTATATCGTTACCCTGTCCCTATCCATATATACCAATTGCGTGGATTGATGCTCATGAAGTTAATCACGGGAATGTCTGGTCCAGACTCTATTGTTCACAATGGTGCATTTTGATTAACAAACAATTTATAAAGATGAATGCAAATACATCTAGACACAAATTGCGTTGGTAGTAAGTTATTAACTATGTATCATCCAATATCTTCCAAATCCACTTATATATACTATTGATCCGTGAAGATCCGGGGTAGAATAGGTCTTCAGCCACCCATGCTTGCCGTAAAAGGTGACTATACTTGTCGCAAGAGGCGACTAACGGGATCGGGTGATCAGACTCGCTGACTTGCGTGGATCGATGCTCAAGATATCAATCACTGGGTTGTATGGTCCAGATTCGATTATTTACAGACTACCGTCATATACCGTATTCGACGTAATAAGCGCCCAGGGCGCTCTCAAAATTAGAAATAGGGGTCTCTTATTAGAATATTATTTTGGTGGAAAAAAAACAGAGTTGAGAGATAAATTTCGTGGTTTATGCTGACAGCCTGAAATGTTTATGTACGACAGATATATTTTTCCAGAATTTAATTGCCCATAATTAAGGGTGCATATAACACACGAGTGCGTATTATTCGCGAAAAAATAAGTCTTGTGTACATTGATCAATCGGAAGGGGTGCCAATTGGGATTGTTCACTAGCCAATATATTAGCAAATATCGCCGTGGGCGCTTATTAGAGCGGGGCGCTTATTACGTCGAATACGGTAGCTGGAATATTGCTGAGTGCAGCGTTAAACAACAAACAAAGAAACAAACATAATATATTGTTATATATTTTTTGTCTATTAACCCAACAAGACACAATCTATATATGTAGTCATTGTAAACAGTTTATGCACACATATGCTCTTATTAATCTTAGAATCATTTCAAGAAATATATACAAATATTACCGATATAAAATTATTTGTAAATAACAATACAATATAACCGTAGTTCGTTATAAGCATATAAACAGCATAACTAAAGCAAATAGTCGGGACCAAAAAAGTAAATTCGTTATATCCGTCAGTTCGTTATAAGCGTGTTCGTGATAACCGTAGTTTACTGTATTTAACTGGTGGATTAAATGAGTATATTAAAAGCGTATATAGCCTTTGCATCCAACTGTAAAACCTCTGAATATGCATTTACAGAATGCATGCACTTTTCCAGATACGAATATACGCTGTAGCTGACTGTCCTACCGCCTTTGCATCCTGGCTTCCCATTGGATATGTCATTTCAGAGTATTCGGAGCGTTTTCTGTACAGTGTAGAGCGTTCTTAACCTCGAGAGAACCATTGCACCTACATTAAACTTTTATCAGCAAATGTCTGTATGTGCTGTTACATCCATTACAACGAAACTACTGATCTTGCTTAATCGATGCGCAAAGCTGAAGACAAGTCAAGTGACATTTTGATCGGTCTCGGAACACTGCGACTTTATACAGGCGTCTACATGCAATAGCGTCATTATTTCGCCATGCAATATCGCCATGTTCTCCATCATCGATTCCTCTCTTGACTGACGTAAGGCTTTCCCTCACTAAACCCATAACCCTAGAGGCCTCGTACAGTGTAGTGTATATACCTTACGCGATCAGTGGACAAAAACATAAATTGTCGTTTTGAGGTCAAATTCGCTGTTTACTTGAAAATCGAAATGTATTTAAATATCAGGGTTGTTTAGAATGACAATGAGAAACGTTTCGGATTTAGCGATGCAAAGCGTAAGCTGCAGTTGAAATATTAGCCTGTGTCAGCTGTGTACCGATATGTAGGTATCCAGGAAGACGTCATGGAGTTAGCTTATGACAACTGTCTGTGTGACTAAGATTATCTGTGTCTGTGAAACTTGACACAATGCTTCCGTCGAGACGTCGGGAAATGTTCTCATTTAACCTTTAGCTTGGTGAAAAAATCGAACATGTCAAAAACACTGCTGTATGATAAAAAATCGTAATGTATTTGAATTCACAGGGCGCTTAACTTGTTCCCATGGCTCACAGCGTGCCTTTCATACAAATTCACGATGAAAGGCTGTGCTTCGTCGTCAATTAATATTTCATGGTTGTATACCGGTGTATATTAATTTCATAACCTGTTGTGTCATGTACATTGTTGCACAATGCTGAACATAATTGAAATGACGCAGACGTCCAATAACGCTAGCGAATCAATACACTACGCAGTGGAAATATCTGACTTCAAAGATACTTATTTATACATATTTATCAAAATGCCAAACAAAACGAACAAGCCCAGACTTGCATTTATTAACCTATAACAATGTTTAACTTTGTGGTGGTTAAAAATCGGTAATTCCCCGATTTTCAAGCCCGTGGGAGACATTGGAACTACAGACCGACCGGCGTTAATTTGGTAGCCAGTCGCCGACTTAAGAGCTACAGGGCAGTGTACGACAAACAGACGAGCACATCATTGCATTTATTGATTAGATGCTGACACTGTGTCATTCGAATGCTGAGTTTTATCTGTTCGCCTCCGTTATCAAATGCGAATTTTGTCTGAACCGACTATCCATAGGCGGCGAACTTCAACATGTGACCGGCGAGGTTGATAGATGCGCAGACAAGTTTGTGCGCACTTTACACTGGAGTAATGGCGGATGTGAGAGTAGTGCACTAGGTTGTTATTTCTGCATGTATGAGCACCAAACACCATTTAGAGAATTTATGCATCATACGTCCACGTAGGGAGACCGTGTGTGCGCCGCGTCATGGTACTTTCCTGTGGACAGTTGGGTAAGTTATTGCTAATTATGTTGTTAAAAAATGCATCGAGTTTTTTTTTGCATTCTACTTCCGGCCTGAAAATCAACTTCCTCCGAATTCAACGACTAATGTTATTTTCTATGCTTTTCTCTGTTTCAGTTCTGTTGACGCATCACATCTCAGTCGTGAATGGTAAATATGCTTATTTTTTTTGTTCCTTGTCTCTAAATGTGTTTGATCGCTTGACGTAATAATTGCACTCATGCGACGTGCATATAGCCACCATTACGTATACTGCACGGTGCATAGTTAGCGGTTAGCTATATAAAGCGCACTTACGTAATGCTTCCTACTCCATGAGGAACAGAACCTGTCACTGGATATCTGCGCTCGATAATTCAACCACAGAATTAGCTGTCCGTTTGATTAGATTAAACAGCTTTTAGTCAGTGAGTTCGGGCTTATATAAAGCTATGTGGACTTTTTTGTTGTTGAAAATGGCGTAAGGAGTTTGTGACCTGTCAAGGTTTAAGGATTGTGCTGCAAGTGTGCATGTGTTTTGACTAGGAAGATAAAGCCATACATGTGAGATTGTTTTGAGCTGTATCATGCGAGGTGATATCTCCAGACAAGACTGTGAACCACTGCCCTCGCTTGACCTCTCAGCCTTGAGACCTGTCATACTGACAAGCTCTCTACATATGTGGCATGACCTTGTTTGGGAGATTAAAGCAAAATGTTTAAGTACCTGAACACCTCACTATTGGGTACTGTCTGTCGACATCCTCATTATAACATCACAAGTATCTGTTATAGCCCTTCAATAATTTTGTTTTACATGTACTTTATTGGAGAAATTGTTTATCAAATTTGCAACATTATTCTGGGGATATTAGGGATGAGATGACCTTGTCTGCTCTTCAAAAGCCTTATAAAGGGGATTTCAGTGCATTAATTAGCATAGCGTGGAGGGTAAGAGCTACTAGATCACACCCCTACATAATGTCCTCTGTTGAAAATGACTTTTAAGTTTTATGATGTTTATTTCTAATGTGATGACACACATATTCTTTTCTAATTTGAAATGTTGGAATTCCATTAGAAATCCATGAGTGTTGACCATGTTGACATAGCCTGGTTGGTCAGAATCATTTTATAAATCACTTATAGCATATTTTGTTCAAGTACATATTAACAGCTTGGTCAAATGTTGCAAGAAAGAGAAAAATTATTTCTATTTAATTGTTCATAATTTATAACATGTACAAATGTGTTGTAAATTTACAGTAAAAAAATTATTACTTTCTATTCATTGTTTCAAGGCACCTTTGATGATCATGATGATCAGGGTGATAATAGTTGTATTTCCCATATTTAAAAAGGTGGAGAAGAAGCAACAATGTACTGTTTATTAACAAAGATATTGAGAGGAGCTCTTTGATTGGATACGGTATATTCTTATTTGTGTTAAAAGCTCATATCACATTTTTCACATATGTTTGTCAAAACAATTTATAAACCTGAAAAATAACGAAGTTAATTTGTGTTTGGTAGAGATTTGATACCCAGTTTCTCTCTTCACATGATCTCAATTCACAGAATTTTCCCTAGGAAAGTTGTCAATGTAGTTTTCATTATTGCTGTTTAAACATTTGATGTTTTGAGTTTAATCTGTTTATCATGTTCACATGTAACAATAGTATTTTATTTACCTGTTTAACAAGTTTGAAAACGTATGTGACTTGACTATATTACAGAAGTTTAAATAATATTTTTGAGAAATACTTTTAAGTACGGAATGGTGGGCAAAAAAGGAATCTAAATCAACCTGTTTTTCAACTCTGTTTAACTTTTGACATGGCCCCTAATGATGCTCAAGACGAATAGGCAATAGCTTGTGTCAGATGTCACACACAGGGTTTATCAGCTAAATTTATATGTCAGATTGCATCAAACATGGTGCCTATGTTGGGGTAAACCTCGATTCAGGCTCTTATTATGAAGAAGTCGTTAAGTGAAGGGAGTTGAAGTTTAGTTTCACATATCAATGTTTCAGTCAGATCATAATCTGAGGTGTGTACATCTTGTTTTTCTCCCAGAAATAGTGTTGTCAAATATTGCAGGAGTTAGAACACTTGGAATGTGGCATGTGTGTCATGAGAAACTAAATGATGTGTGAACCTTTTAAAGAATGTCAGCCCTCTATTTGGCGACCATTTTGGTTGTCAATGCAAGAAAAGTCAATGTTTGGTTTACCCATGAAGATCCGGGGTAGAATAGGTAGAATAGGTCTTCAGCAACTCATGCTTGCCGTAAAACATGACTATACTTGTCACAAGAGGCGACTAACGGGATCGGGTGATCAGGCACGCTGACTTGGTTGATACATTATCGTAACCCAACTGCGTGGATCGATGCTCGGGATATCAATCACTGGTTCGTATGGTCCAGACTCGATTATTTACAGACTGCCATCATATAGCTGGAATATTGCTTATAAAACAACAAACCAACCAACCGACCTCACCATGCCCACCAACCACCTCACCACCCCCACCCCCACCCGCAGCCTCACGCCTCACCCCCACTTGCAAACAACAAACCAACCAACCAATGTTTGGTGACCATGATTTATCCTGAATCTCCAACGTGGACTCCTCTTCTCAAAACATTGAACAATGTACTGTATTTTTATGAAGGTATGACTGTTTAGTGTGAAAAGGAAGAAGACTTTCAAAATCGAACGAGAACTGATGCAAATGTGGCAGCACACCTTTCAGCATGGAAACCTTTGTGACATCTGACATCATTTACCTTTGATACATAATATCTCAGTTCTCATGTGACTCAACAATAGTTAACAATGTAATTACATGTCGTGGTAATTCCCACAGCAACTCCAGAGTTTAATCACTGCTTTTATGTGTTATTATAATAATTTAGTGATGGAGGTCCATATGCTTGTGGAATCTCAGTCTAGCTCATTTGTTGCATCAGACTGATATTTTACGCGCTGTGGTGTAGCCCACTGGTTAAAGACCCTTGAAGATTCCGGGGTAGAATAGGTCTTCAGCAACCCATGCTTACCGTAAAATGTGACTATGCTTGTCGTAAAAGGCGACTAACCGGATCGAGTGGTCAGGCTCGCTGACTTGGTTGATGCATGCCATTGATCCCAATTGCGTGGATCGATGCTCATGATATTAATCACTGGATTGTCTGGTCTAGACTCGATTATTTACAGACCGCGGTCATATAGCTGGAATATTGCTGAGTGCGGCGTTAAACAAACCACCCAACCAACCCAGTGGTTAAAGCCTTCACTCATCATGCCAAAAATCCAGGTCTGATTTCCCACATGAGTACAATGTGTGAAGCCCATTTCTTGTGTCCTCCCCATGATATTACTGGAATATTGCTAAAGGCAACCCTCATACCTTTACTGATATTTTACATTTCGCTTCGCCGATTTAGATGAGTAATGAAGACATCTACTGAATCTATAACTCGAATACCATGCTAATTAATTTTTTTTATTCCAAGTTAGATCTAATGCATTTGCTGCAGTCTGCATAATTACACAAACGAATAACACTGTTTCTTTTAAATTCATGGCACTATGCTTGGTACTGTCTTGTTCAGTTTAATCACAGTTTTATCAGCTATTTCGAAACGCAAGTGTCGAAACTTATGTCACCCTGGGCAAGTGACTTAGTTCAAATGTGCCTTTGTTCACCCAGCAGGGAATGGGTACCCGATATGTGAGGTTGATGTAAAAACCTTCTAGCGCCCCTGGGCAGCTTGGTTTGTATACTCCCCAGGGAGTTGAGAATGATAACTGGAATGCGAATGGATCCACTGGCCGGGAACAAATAAAACCGCATTTGAGCCGACCTTGATACCTGCGGTATATAAATGTATAATATAATAATAATCAAGAAAGAAGACTTAGTTTATGGCCATTATACACACTCAGAAATATTCCAGATATGTCATGATGGTCTGTAAATAATAGATTCTGGACAAAATGAACCAGTAATTGACATTATGAATGTCCACTACCAGTGTTCGATGCCATTCAGTGAACCAAGGCTGACCAATCCAGTCTGTTCAGTGGACGATTCAGGTGATGATTACTGGGTTTTGCTGGATGCACAGTGGGCTGTTCTTTTGTGGATTCTCCCTGGGTGATGTGCTGTAGGTGTTTCTTGTTAGGAGATATTATTCAGGTGATGCTCTCTGTGAGGTGTTCTTTTAGGTGATGCTTATTTGGTAATGTTCTTAGGTGATGCTTCTTGGTGATGTTCTCAGTTGATGCTCACTACGTGATGATGTTGTTTGGGTGATGATGTTATTTAGGTGATGCCCGCTAGGTGATGATGTTATTTAGGTGATGCCTGCTAAGTGATGTTGTTATTTAGGTGATGATGTTATTTTGGCGATGCCTGCTAGGTGATGTTGTTTAGGTGATGTTGTTTAGGTGATGCTTGTTTAGGTGATATTCTCAGTTGATGATCGCTAGTTGATGCTCACTAGTTGATGCTCACTAGTTGATGTTGTTTAGGTGATATTCTCAGTTGATGCTCACTAGTTGATGCTCACTAGTTGATGTTGTTTAGGTGATGCTCGTTAGGTGATATTCTTACATGTCTTAGTTGATGCTCACTATGTGATGCTCACTATGTGATGTTTGTTTTGGAAATGTTTGTTATATATAGATGAAACTCAGTGGATGGTTCTTTGGAACAGTTACTGCTAGGAAGTTCCTCTCTACCAGTACCTCTGTGATCAGGGTGATTGATCCCAATCATGCCAATTGCTGTAGGATACTTACATATTCATACCTGTCAAGATCCGGGTTGGTATTGGACTTCAGTAACCAATTGCTGAAGGAGGGGACTAAAGGATCATCTCATCAGACTTGCTCTCTTGCTTGATGCATATAATCGTATCCTAATTGTTTAGATCGGTCCAGACTTGGACTTGAATTTTTTAGAGACAGTCGTCATATAGCTGGAATGTTGCTGAGTGTGGCGTTAAACACCAAACGAAACAGTTTCCAGATAATTTAAATAAAAATTAGTAGCCGGACAATTTAATTATTTTTCACAACAAACTTTTTCAAGAGATTCAAAATGTCAAGCAGCAATTTTTATTTGTCGTGGTAAAATCTGATGCCCAATTTTTTTTTTACGCTATTGTTTTGGGAAGAAATAATGTTTAGAAAGTCTAATGCCTTTGTTTCACTTAAAAGATTTGTGTTGTATGTATTTTATACAAATGATATGCCAAAATAACTGATAACATTGGGGTGTTTTGGTAACTTTATGATTAGCAATCGCTCAGCACATCAAAGACCCAGGCTTGATTTCCCCACGTGGGTACAATATGTAAGAACCCATTTCTGGTTTCATCAGTGGAATTTTTTCTAAAAACTCCCTTACTCACTCTATACCCATTTAATGGTGGTCATAATAACTTTATGACAACCAAGAAACCCAAGTGAAAGTTGCCTTGAATAATTTCAGAAAAATCAAGTGTCAAGATGTAGAAGCTAGGAAAAAAGAGAAAAAATATGTTCACAAATTTAGTGATTTATTGGAATTTTATTGCACTTGTTGCATGACAAACATGTATATAAAACAGCTGCCCCCATAGAGGAAACATAATTGGTAATAACTGTATGTTTAAGTTAAAATGTCCTGGTCGGTTATGTAACTTGACCTGCCGAGCACTCTTGTTGTACAAGACACTATTCATAGCTTTCATTCTTGTTGCTGTAAACACCCAGTGCCAGTGTAATAGTTATGACTAACCGATAGTTTGGCTGACTCTAGTTACGTCTACCGACTGCTAAATAGTCATAACACTGCTCAGGTTTCACATGCGAGCTGACATGATTGTTTGGGGCTAGTAGGCAAAAAGACTGCGGAGTTCTACTATCTCGTTTCGTGTCCGATGTGCACTCCTTTCACAAACTGATTTGGTTGGTATTGATTGGCAGTGATTATGAGACATGTCTGTCAACCCTTGCGCAATAGCCAGTGTAAAACTAGGCAATTATTGGTGCTGTCTAGCAGATATGCATGTTGTGATCCACCAAATGCCCTCAAAGATGGCTTCAGGGTGAAAATGTTCCTTTCATTTCCTAAAGCATAGCATTTGCAATGTTAAGCCCAGCCCAACGGATTTCTTGAAAATGTGTTTTTCTAGTCTACAAGATGTCCATAAATTTTATTTAAAGGTTTGACATTATGCCCTGAATGCATCAGAAGTTTGTTGTTTTGTTTTGTCACTTTTTGATCATCATCATCATCATCATCATCATCATCATCATCATCATCTTATTCAAGTGAAAATGTTTTTCCTTGAATTGATATTTTTGCACTCATCAAATTTTAGTATGACTTTATAGAACTTAATAATAAACTTTTTTGGGGGAAACACATTCCTATTTTGCTGTCGGCTGTGTCTGTCATTTGATCTAATCTGAGATTATTGCAAGATAATGGAAATATATTGTGGAAATACCTGTGAAGATCCGAGGTCTTCAGCAACACATGCTTGCTACATGTATGCTTGTTGTAACAGGCGACTACCGTATTTTCTTGAGTATAGTGCGCACCCGTGTATAATGCGTACCCCCCTATAGCGGGTTCAATATTTTGAAAAAAAAAGAAGTTTGAATATTATGCGCAGAAAAAAATTACACCGTACCCTTTCAGCTAAGTCCGGCAAACGAATGGGTGATGAGAAACTTTGTCAGTACAAATTCGAAATTTGAGATAAAAAATCACCAGACATGTTTATTTACCGATTAAATAGTATTTATTGTTCTGCTAGGCATTGTTTTATATCCAGGGATTAAGATTACCTTGTGTATTGTCTCGTAAACTAATTCGGAAACAGCAATCAGCTGTACACACGTTTTCTTGGAATCGACCGGTGATTCGGTCAAGACACACCCAATGATATAACTTTATAGGATTTTTAATGCAAGGATCGGCAAAAATTGTATCTGAAACTATTTTTTTTATCAGGAATAATATATTCCATTATTTTCTTAATTATATGCAGCCTTTACTAAACATATTTAAAATAATAATAACCCTAAGCGAAGCAGCTGATCGCTTTTCCCAGGTATTTTTTTTTACATGGAACCAATCTGACCAGTCACCGTCAAGGCTCACGCGCACGTGATCGCGAGAATTTCATGTTGACATAGAATCGTCAAACAAAAACAAATATGACTTTTAACAAGTCAAAGTATGTCATTTATGATATATGTATCCATTCTCTGTCAACTAAAGTTCGTTTCAAGGCGTCAATAGCGGTATTCTGACCGTGGTTGCTGTTAATGACGGTGAGTTGTGCGATCTTCCGATCGCTTCACACACGATTTCGCTGAAATTAATAAAAACAATATTAAAAGGAATTTTGAATAAAATTAATGAAATAAGTTACAAACATAAGTCCAGATATACAAAGAACACTTTTTATAGCCAGACAGTGTAATTACATAATTATTTTGTGTACTTCAGTATGGATTTGTTGACATGGTATTTCCGGTGTTTCGTGCTCATGGTAATGTCTTTCCATGGGGGAAAAAAACATCCAAACTCATAATTCGTGTATAATGCGCACCCCCTTCCACACAGCTGTGTTTTTTGGAAAAAAAAGTGCGCACTATACTCAAGAAAATACGGTAATAGGATTGGGTGGTCAGGCTCACTGATTGGTTGATGGATGTCATTGTATCCCAATTGCCTAGATCGATGCTCATGATGTCAATCACTGAATTGTCTGGCCCACACTCCATTATTTACAGACCGCCGTTATATATCTGGAATATTGGTGAGTGCAGCCGAAAACAACAAACAAACAAACAAACGAACAAACAAGCAAAACAGTGAACCCTATATTTGCTTAATTCCCCTCGACATCTGCTTATACTTACTTAGGTTGGAGATAATCGCCTTATTTATCTTGTAAATCTCTACTGTAAAACGTATGATATTTGAAACCAATGCCTTTGGCCATGACAGACATAACACGATCCAGACAGACATGCAATAAATGTTGCATATTTAAGATCATTGTGTACAATACTTGTCGTCTCATCTGTGAGCTGTAATGTGATTATGATCCTTTGAGATCAAATGATTGATGTTAGTTTTTCCTTAAAACTTTTAAAACAATATTTCATCCAATACTGGCCTCCTCAGTAGATATGAAATTGCAACACAATGCTTTGTAGACCATTGTGATGTCATCGGTTACCTAGACGTTACAATCAGATGACATCACTTGTCTCTCTGCTACTGTTAGCAGTACTTTTTAACACTCCTAAGACACTGCTTATTACTGTTTACAAATTGAAACTGTTGAAAGAATGATGTTGGATTATTAATAAAATCTCACCCTCATGTCTTATGATGTCAAGTATTTAACAAAATTTAACAGCTAACTTCAGAGTTTGAATCGTTTATCGCTTTGTGTAGATATATTTGATATCAAGAGACACTCCCCTCGCTGAGATTCTCTGTTTAAGACTAATACAGTTATTTGTTACGTTTCGACTGTCTGCATTAAGGTCACAAGGCAGGTTGAAGCATGACTACATTTTAGTCGACTGTGTAGATGATGTGATTAAGAACCAAGCAAGTTTTGGTATTGTGTCTAGTGTCTGATACCATTGTCTGGGGTCGGATACAAATCTCTCTAGACATGGACATTGAATAATTCATGATTATGACCAGTTTGCCCTAGATTCATGCAAGAAATGCATGCATGCATAGTGTTATATTTCATTAAGAAGAGCAGGTGTCTCAGGGGTTGCTCTATGCCTGCTCAGAGGATGATATTCGGCCCCAAATCAGCAGGAAATGTCAGTAAAAATTACCAGATTAGAATTGCAAAGTTCCTACATTATGTAAATACAGTAGGATGTAATGTGATTGTTTTTTCCGAGGTGACTTGTATTTCAACAATAAGAGGACCTAATAAGCAGAAGAGGTTTAATTTTACATTATTGTTCTGAATACAATGTCAAAATTAAAACTTAAAGAAATCTCAATTTTAAACAAAATAACATAACGCTTGCTGACTTGATTGATGCATGTCATCACATCCCAATTGTGTGGATCGATGCTCATGATGTCAATCACTAGATTATCTGGTCCAGACTCAGTTATTTACAGACTGCTGTCATATAGCTAGAATACTGCTGAGTGTGGTGTTAAACAACAAACCAAAAATTTAAATATAATGAAACTAAAAGTAAAACTGCAAATGGTGCCAAGAGACAACGCACACGGTTCTGATACAGTGAAAGTCTGGACACCCCCTTCATATCGGAAAGTTCACGAGAATGCAAGATATACTACTTAAAAGATGTTAAAGAACACCCGATTCCTTCTTATTACTATAGTTAATCTGTCAAGCAACCTCCATATCCCCAGGGCAAGCATTTCGGTAAACCCACACCCCTGTATCTCGTTATCACAAATTATGTGCCCTTGATTTTTATCAGGCAATATGATTTGCTACACTACTTAGTCTAACAGACCAATCAGAATGCGAGTACCAAACCAGCCTCAAAGTTTCGTTTGGCGATGTCAACAACATGCGGCCAGTCCCATTGATAACGAAAGATTTTGTGAAAAATTTAACATTGAAAAACTGACTGCACCAAAGGAAGTCCTCACAAATAGTTTTGATGAAAAGGATGTCTTAAGACTGGTGGTGGCTTTGGTTTCAAGGCAATACAAGTTACCCACCATTTTCTTTTTCCTTGTATTGTTTGATTGGTCGGTAAAATGTTAATGAAAATCAAGGGCGGGTATTTTGAGATCGCGAGGACCACAGGAATAGATCCAGGGGTTAGTGTAGGTTTACCACAATGCTTGCCCTGGAGATGTAGAGAATGTGTGCCAAAGAACACCAGATTCTTTCTTATTACCATAGTTAATCTGTCATGTCTTTAAAGAATCAGGTGTTCTTTAACTTCCCTTGAGTAGTATATGATCTAACCGACATTGCTGTTACCATTAATCCAGAAATTCGATTCTGCAGATGTGTTCACTGGAAACAGTACTGGCCAGATTTACGAAGTGTTTTGCTGTATGTTACCCACTGAAACCAGTTTCTCTCTCTTGATTTTTGGGCAAACTTGTTCAAAAGTGTTACTGCATAATGCATGTACTCTTCAAAGATGGTGTCTGAAAAGTTCTTCCCCTTTAGTGCAGGGCACACAACGAGCCTAAGGATTTACTGAGGCCTGCTCAGTCTCATAGTCATTTCAAAGTCTGCAGTGAGTGTCAGCCAAAATGACCAAATTGGAATGAAGCATATCCAACTTCATGTTAATATAATTATTTATTACCTATGAGGGCAAACATTTCGGGGTTAATAAAAATCATATGTGCCCTAGGGTCATATCACATCATGGGACATCATTGTTGACGTCATTCGAATCTTATTGTGACGTGAGGTCGGAATGACGTCACACTACAAACGACCTTATAGCTGAACGACAAATTGTGGTACCACTGCTGTTGCGACTTGCAGCTGTCCTTATAGCTAAACACTAAAATTTGTCTATGTATGTAGACATCTTCTTCGGTAATACATAGAACATTAAATTTGTGTTCATGTCATACTATGTTTACGACCCTGGTGCTTAAATTCAGGTATTGAGACACAGTATGACATGAACACTCATATACTATCCTCTATATATTTATAACTAACAGTGTTTCTTTGTTAGGTGACGTGCATCTCTTTGAAAGGAAGAGGCTGAATACTGATATTTAATTTTATTACATTATGTAAAATTACAATGACGTTTATGAAGTATATGCACCTAAAGACACTTAATGATGATGTGTGGAGGGTCATTTTATTAAATGTTTCAGTAATCACAGTAATATCGACTACAGTGTTTGAATTTAATTTTCCAAATAAACCTCTGAAATCATTGAATCAAATCAAAACTGATTGCAAGGAAATCTCAGTTTGAATAAACAGGTTTTTCCAATTGAACAAAAAATTGAATTGATTGACTACGAAAGGATGTCATGATTGTCTCATTAGGGGAATATTTAAATTGAAGTTTGACCCCTTTAACTATTTAATTGTGCAACCTTGAGGCATTTTTCTGTGAGCCATCTTAATTAACAACCCTCGGTGCTATCAGTTGATGGTTGGTATTTGTCCATGTGTTTCTCACAGTGTTGTTACAGCAGGCCGAGGGGGCAAAGGCCAGAGTTATAGTGCCAACAGAATTACGTCATGGCATGGCTGCATAATTATTCCTGGGCTGATATGAGTCTTTTCGCTGAGGTTATCGCAGGCTTTAAAGCGGAAAGTTGGGAGTTCTGCTGCACACCTCTTCACTCAAGACTGTCAATCTGTTCGTCTGAGCTTGGGCCCATGGGTGATGTGGAGTGGCTGAATGTGTTCTTGTATTTTTAGGTTCCTTCTGGTGTCCTGAAATTATTAAAGAGGCTTAATGTCTGGTTGTTTCTCAGAGGGTTGTCTGTGGTGTATCACTGTAGTGACTGATCAAGCTCTGGTTGTTTCTCAGAGGGTTGTCTGTGGTGTATCACTGTAGTGACTGATCAAGCCCTGGTTGTTGCTCAGAGGGTTGCCTGTGGTGTATCACTGTAGTGACTGATCAAGCTCTGGTTGTTTCTCAGAGCATTGTCTGTGGTGTATCACTGAAGTGACTGATCAAGCTCTGGTTGTTTCTCAGAGGGTTGTCTGTGGTGTATCACTGTAGTGACTGATCAAGCCCTGGTTGTTTCTCAGAGCGTTGTCTGTGGTGTATCACTGTAGTGACTGATCAAGCTCTGGTTGTTTCTCAGGGTTGTCTGTGGTGTATCACTGTAGTGACTGATCAAGCTCTGGTTGTTTCTCAGAGCATTGTCTGTGGTGAATCACTGTAGTGACTGATCAAGCTCTGGTTGTTTCTCAGAGGGTTGTCTGTGGTGTATCACTGTAGTGACTGATCAAGCCCTGGTTGTTTCTCAGAGCGTTGTCTGTGGTGTATCACTGTAGTGACTAATCAATCTCTGGTTGTTTCTCAGAGGGTTGTCTGTGGTGTATCACTGTAGTGACTGATCAAGCCCTGGTTGTTTAATATAGACGTCTTCTAAGAATGTCAACGTGTATCATGAATTATTAATGTAGATACTGTATCGACACACATTTATGAATATTGATACTGTATTGAGACACATTTATGAATATCGGTATGGAATTAATACTTTCAGTAAACGTTTCCATGCATTAAGATTACCTTGGTAAATGTCTAATATCTACTGATACTGTATCGTCTGAAGTTAGCTCATTGATCTTAACCTGTTATAGGTACATCTTTCATGAAGCCATTCTTAGCATTTCTACTTGAGGCACTATTTTAGTGTATAAGTGTAGTATTTTTGTAGGATTTGAATTTTTTTAATATCAGTACCTGATGAGTGCTTGTTCCAGACAATCAATTTTATTTTTGACACATAATGACCTTTTAGTCTTTCAACTATATTTCTGTTTTACTTAAGGTGATTTCAAAAATATCTACCTATCATCTAACTATTTGGATATTCTTGTGATGTCATTTAATCCTGTGTATAGAGATAGGCTTTTGGTCAATAGCTTTTCGTAGGATTGTCTTGAGATTTTCTTGTTTTGCCTTACTTCTTCTTTATCCAGTTCAATATGTAAGCTAAGATAGCATGTAGTGTATTCTGTAGCCTAGACTATTGATTACATCTTCTCTAGAGACACAAGATTAACTTTTAGACTATTCAGAACTTGATATCAGATAAAAACACAAAAGAAATGGATATGATCCCTGGACTATCTTTTCTGACAAATTAGAAATGATTACTGGTAGGTTTGATGTTTAAAAGATTGTGAACAGACACCACAATTGCATGAGCATGTTGATATGTGTCTGGTTACGTTGTTGGGAAGATGCTTGAAATAATAGTTATTTTAGATACAAAGGACACTGTTCTGATTGTTAGCTTACCTGACCATACTGAACTGAAGTAGATGGACATCTAGCATCTGAAAACAATATTTTTCCAGAAAAAGACAGTTCTTAAATTATCTTAATAAAATATTATAAAAAAGAGCCAAGAGACTTTCTTCATTTTCTAGTCCCTGAAAAGAACATATTTTTAAAAAAACAACCCAGTTAAATTATCTTAATAATGTATTATAAAAAGGAGCCAAGAGCCTATACATCTATACACTGCAGTAATTTAGACTTGCCAACTTTCATAGACTTGCATCGGCTGTATTGGAAATATTTGTTTCAGGCTCTGTAAGATAACTAGAACCGAAGGTCCCTGTCACTTATTTCCAACCTGTCCTGTTCCACAACGAAGACAGTTATCTGGGCCCCTTTCCACAATGCCATCTTAGCGCTAAGGTGATCGTAACTCCCATACTTAAACACTGGCTTACGACAATCATAGCGCTAAAATCGCTTTGTGGAACAGTGCCCTGGTGAAAAGTGTCTCTTAACATGCAGATAAGAATTCTGAGATGATGTGAAGCAAGGCACAAGATGCTGTTTTGATGATATCGGCACTTTCTGCATACATTATTTGTAAAAAATATGACCCTGTGAAGATCTGGTTTAGAATGGGCACTCAGCCACCCATGCTGGTTACATGCGACTAACAGGATCAGAAAGTCAGGCTCAAAGTTTGAGTCTAACACAATCTTTGTTCAGTCCTGTAAGCTCAGCCAAAAATAGTCCTTATAATGAAAGTGGGGGCATGGGAGGCCCAGTTGTCTAAGGCGTCGCGATTCACTGTGCAGAGTTGCGTCCCTTTGGCACGCCAGAAACATATGATTGTGGGTTCGAATCCCGGTTCGCCCCAATTATGTTTCTAGGTTTGTCAGCACCATACCCGTGCTCATGGGTTTCACCGAAGTGGTAAATGTCGGAGACTCGCATCACTTCGGGCTTTCCTCCCACATTAAGCTGACACACCGTGATATAACTGGAATACTGTTAAAAGCGGCGTTAAACCCAACTCACTCACTCACTATACTGAAAGTAAAATAGAGTAGAGGCTTCTAACGGGATCTGGTGGTCAGACTCAAAGACTTAGTTGATGCATATCATTTTGTCCAAAATGTGTGGATCGATGCTCATGATGTGAATCACTGGATTGTCTGGTTCAGACTCGGATTATTTACAGACCGCCGTCATACAGCTGGAACACTGCTGAATGCGACAACAAACAACAAAGAAACATTTAAAAATATACCACCAGTGGGTGTGCTTTGACTTATGCTAAGAGGGTTTAGATTGATGGTTCTGCTGTCAACTTTGATCTTTATGTATATTGCTGAGTGCACTGTTAAACAACAAACAATATGTAGGTTATATGTCTTAAGTATCCAGTGTTCGTCTGTCAGAAACCCATACCTATGCTTGGGGGTTTTCACCAAGAAATCAAGCATCTGTGCCCTCCCACATTAAGCCGTTAAGCCATTACTGATATACTGTTCAAAACACCTTTAAACCCATCTCATTTTTGAATTTGTTGCCAGGTTTTGTTCTATCCTAGTTTAAGAATTTGTTTGTATTATACAACATTAAAATATGCAGAGATTTACCTTGGTCTATAGGAGTCCTAGGGAATCTCAATATTATATTTTTGGGGTCCTCTGCATTAAAATGAGTGGTCCCAGGTTGACAACTCGACCAATTACAAATAACATTCAAAGTAGTTGTGGATTGGATTTCCTTGTTTTAATCGGAACTTATAATGTTTGAATTAAGTCAATCTGACTTTGACGATCTGAACCTTGATTGTATTTCTCATTACTACAGACATATCACATAAATCTTGCGTACATTCTTCAATTCGAACAGTTCCAATCATTCCAACATCCTCACTCTTTTATGTCCAGTGGGACTCACAGTGGATACTATTTGCGTCAATTCTTAATGACGCAATATTTTTCGTCTGGCAAAACCTTGTAATGTGTAATTTGCATTGAACGTAGTAAAACTAATTTGATGTTGAATTATAATACCAGTTGTTTGATTGGTGAGTAGAAAGGAAAATGTCCAATTTGTGGATAACATAAACACACCATTTTCCAGTTGAGAACAGTCGCTATTGCACCTAACCAGAAGTTGTTGTCCATAAAGCTGTACATTTCCTTATTATGATGCCAGTTGTTTGTTAAATCGTTTTATCCAGTTATTTGGAACATCAGGATAACGTTTAGGCGGTAAAACATTTTTTGAATCCCATGAAATCCCAATGGGGAAAGACCAAAATCTCATTTCCTTCTGATCGATGTGAAAATTACTTGTAAATTCAAGATAAATGTTATTTGTTGATGTATATGCAGGAGGTTGATAATGACTCTGGTGGAGGACAATTGTTTATGGCTTGTGCCAGACTGTCCTTGTAAGAGACACGGTAAGGGCCGAGGCCTAGACAGTTCCGAGGTTGCCTCTGATGAGCTACTGAATTCAGCACACGATACATAGTAATAGAACAGGGGTACTTAACAATTCATTATGGGCACTCTCTGTCTGCTTGTCTAGACCGATGAAGAAGTAAACGAAAAGAGTTTGTTGATGAGGGAACTCATCAGCAGGTTGTGGGTGCTGTGCCATGATATTCATCAGGAACCTAGGACCATTGAGGTAACCAGTTCGGTCAATAATAGGTCTTACAGCATATTTCAAAACTGTGTTTATTTTGGAGTTTGCGTCAGACCGGGTCCTCATATGTAATTGGAAGAGGTTTACGGATAATCATAAGTGGTTCTGTTTACAGAGAATTTGCTCAAGGCATAACTCAGTCCTTTTCATGAAACAGGAAAAAATGGGAATGTCTAATGGCTGCCATGGATTTTTTCAAAGTGTCGAAAGTATTTACCTAACAACATGTTTTGATGTTGGGCAGGTCTGTGGAAACATTGTTATCTTGTGAGGTACATGGACTCTTCTGAATGATTTGTTATTATAAATTAAGGATCTGAGGTATTAGGAGACATTTTGTCTCTGGTTCTGTTATTATTTACAGTAAGATGTTTTTTGCTAGGGTCATCAACATTATTTTTCAGTAAGTAGTTCCTTAAGTCAAGAGACCGCCTCAAGAGAGCGCCTGCACATTCCACCCCACCTGAAGTCAAGACTATGTTTGGGTATTAGTGTATCCCAGTCATCAATTGGACATGAATCCAATATGTAGCGCAATATGTTTTTCAATGAGATAAGGTGGAATATTGCAGAAAAAACGACAAGTAGACTTATGTTAATATGAACTCTAAATGTCTGTACCAATATGTTGCATTGTAAGAATAAAGAGTTTGAATCCATGTGTCAGCCGTCTTCACTGACACTACAGCTTCACTGGGCAACTTAAGATACCAAATGTGCATGTTGATTTACTGGTTCAGAGTTGTGTCCCTTGGGCATGCTAGTAACCCATGATTGTGGGTTTGAATCCCGGTTTGCCCCAATTATGTTTCTTGGTTCCACAGCTCTATAGTTGAGCTCGTGAGTTTCACCATAGTGGTAAATGTCTGTGGCCCCTATCTCTTTGGGCTTTCCTCCCACATTTAGCTGACACACTGTGATATAATTGGAATACTGTTCAAAGTAGCATTGAAGCTCACTCACTCACTCACTCACTCACTCACTCACTCACTCACTCCTGTGAGGCAAGTCCATTGCCCCAAATGACTTGAGCCCAAGCATGTTCATATGGAACCCAACTCACTCGCTCACTCATGTTAATTTGAGACAACACTACTTCCTGATCAGACTGAATATAGCAGTATATGGCAGGGTTAGTTAGTAATTAGGTTAGTCAAAACCAGTTTGTCAACATCTGATAGTTGGTAATTATAAATTTTGTGAACATTTGTGGTATTTGTGGTATTTGTGGTACAGATACATGATGAAGGGTATCATGTATCATATTGTAGAGTTGGATATCTCGATGCACCGAGTCATCGTTTCAGCTTCAGTTATCTCCGAGGTCGTTCATGGAAGAAGAGTTCCAGAGTTCCTATATTAAACCAATAATTACTCTTGACGAGGTCACCATGCGAAAAGAAGGACCCGAGGACCAGTAGCCTATCTTAGTAAACAAGGGGCTGTGGGGTAGCCAAGTAGTTTAAGCGTTCGCTCGTCATGCCTGTGAAGCCCATTCCTGGTGTCCCCTGCCATGATATTGCTGGAATGTTGCTAAAAACGATGTAAAACCATACTCAGTCACTCTTGGTAAAACAGGGGCGGTCGGGTAGCCAAGTGGTTAAAGCTTTCGCTCGTCACGCCGAAGACCTGGGTTCGATTCCCAACATGGGTACAATGTGTGAAGCCCATTTCTGGTGTCCCCTGCCATGATATTGCTGGAATGTTGCTAAAAGCGCTGTAAAACCATACTCAGTCACTCTTGGTAAAACAAGGAGCGACGTAAAAAGGTTTTTGTGTTTTTTTGTGGTCTGTCCTTGCAGCAATGGAGCCCCAGGAAAAAGCAAGGGAAGACATATGGCATATATGTAGAAGTGCCACATTTCCAAATGTTTGCAGGGGCGGTCGGGTAGCCTAGTGGTTAAAGCGTTCGCTCGTCACGCCCAAGACCCGGGTTCGATTCCTGACATGGGTACAATGTGTGAAGCCCATTTCTGGTGACCCCCGCCGTGATATTGCTGGAATATTGCTAAAAGCGGCGTAAAACCATACTCACTCCAAATGTTTGCAACTTGTATAAGTGTCACTTCAATATTTTTGACAGACTTTCGTGTATACACAATGATAAAATAACTCTGGAATGATTAAAAAGTGACGAGAGACTGAGGACAGTATGTGATGTACACCTACTGTGACCGGCGAATGAATTACTGACTTCTGTATCACATGTGGGAGGTTTAATCAAGTTTTTCCCATCCCTTGTTCTCAAAGTATCACACTATATTTCTCTGTGTGATTAGATAGCCCTGTGAGAATTCATATCACCTACACATGTAAGGTGATTTATAATCTGCAAATTGCATTACCCTTCGCTTGCAATGATTAATTTTTTCTGATTTCATAGTGTAGCTATACTGAACAGGCTCAAAACACACCCCTCTGATTTAGACCTGTAATTGCTGTTGTCATGGCGCTTGGTCTGCAGTGTGTGGTGGAGGAGAAATCACTTGGAACTTGCTGCAAGTTTGCCTCCAGCACTGGGAGATAACGTAGATACAGGTAGTTCCCGACTAAGACCAGTTTCTAGCAGGCTCCTCTGTGGCTAGTTTGCTTTTCTCAAATTTGGATATGACTATTTTTGGTCAGGCTCGCTGACTTGGTTGATGCATGTCATTGATCCTAATTGCATGGATAGATGCTCATGATATCAATCACTAGATTGTCTGGTCCAGACCCGATTATTTACCGGCCGCCGTCACATAGCTAGAATATTGCTGAGTGCGGCGTTAAACAACAAACCAACCAACCAACCTTACCATGCCCACCCACCACCTCACCCCCATCCACAGCCTCACTCCCACTTGCAGCCTCACCCCCACTTGCAGCCTCACCCCCACCCACAGCCTCACCACCACCTCCGCCCACCACCTCACCCCCACCCACAGCCTCACTCCCACTTGCAGCCTCACCCCCACTTGCAGCCTCACCCCCACCCACAGCCTCACCAACACCTCCGCCCACCACCTCACCCCCAACCACAACCTCACCCCCACCCACAGCCTCACCCCCACCCACAGCCTCACCAACACCTCCGCCCACAGCCTCACCCCCACTTGCAGCCTCACCAACACCTCCACCCACAGCCTCACCCCCACAGCCTCAACCCCACTTGCAGCCTCACCCCCACTTGCAGCCTCACCAACACCTCCACTTGCAGCCTCACCAACACCTCCACCCACCACCTCACCCCCACCCACAGCCTCACCCCCACTTGCAGCCTCACTAACACCTCCACCCACAGCCTCACCCCCACACCACCACAGCCGCACCACCCCACACTGTAAGTCTAGACCTCAGCATGCCTCCCACCCACCTCACCCCAACCCCTAGTCAAGGGTGCAGGTGCTGCAGGTTGATGCAGTTCGTGGACGCGGTGGGGCTGATGCAGGCGGGGCTGACGCAGGCGGCGGGGCTGATGCGGTCAATAATACATTCTTGTGGTCAGCAGCAGACTGCCATGTTCTCAGCAATCTGTCTGGTCATGCCAGAAATAGCTGGGTCACTAGACTCACAGGATTGGCTTCTTGAAAAAGTAGGATATTCAGATGTTGATCCTGGTGAGGAGGAATTTATTGAGATATGCTCTAGAAGATATCATTGTAAGTAATGGAAGACTCCCAGCTATATTAGGGGATTAACCCCTTTACATCCTGAGGATAATCAGTCTTTGTTCTCGTCATCATCTGAACCGTGCATTACTTTGTGTAAGAATAGCCTTTCAAATTTCACAAACTTGCATCACATCTGCAGTGAGTTTGCGAGACTAAGGGAGCATCCATTTGATTTGTAGGGATGGGCGGGGGAGGACCGGCGTATTATTTTTTTTACGAAGGATTATTTTTTCACCAGTTATATCCAACAAACGATTTGTTTATTGAGTACAAGAAAACAATCTATTTGTTTTCACTATTAACAAATCTTTTTATGTTTTGTATTTTCCAAATTATACAACTCACTCACTATCCGTTATACTTAAATTTATTGATAATTTGATTTGAAGAAAGTACAGTTAAACAGTTACACTAAACTTAAAATTAAAAAAAAGTTCATTTTTGTTTACCAGTACCAACATACTCTTCTTTTTACTATTCTTTATTAAAAATCTTCCCACCCACCCATAGAAATCAAATGAATGCTACCTTGGACCAGTGATATTAACATTTTACATTATCCTGTATTGTTACCGAAATTGCAAAATACCTTCAGTAAATGTCTTATGAAAATATGTCAGTTTCCTAGACGCATGCTATTCATTGAACCCATCTGAAACCATGGAAATCATCCATCTGTATCTAGTCATCAAGGAAACTCGTTAAAATTCAAATAAGGAAAAAAGAAATTCACCTACCTACCCATATCTTTGCATCTGCTACAAAAAACACATTCATTTAATTTTTAACCTTTTTTTTCACAAATTAGAACAGGTGGTGTGATTTTCCAAGTCATAAAACACGTTTTGCCTAAAAATATTTAAAAGAAGAAATATGTAAAAGAAACGCTGGAACAGGTCAGCATTGGATATTGGGAGAAAGGAAAAGTAGGGTAAGGCCCACTGGACATGTTGGTCATATCAAATTTTATAGTTGCAAGAACGTTTTTGAAATAATGTGTATGAAAATTATCATATAAGTAAAAATGGCTAACAAGTAAACATTCTTTCTTACACTTGGATGTTTTCAACTTCTGACATGATCAAATACATGAGTTTCGGCTAAAACTAGTGGGAAAAAAAGAGAATGTTTAGCTTCAAATGATAATCTCAGTATGAGCAGGTCTGTGACCCAGATTAAGTTATTTGACATATTTTTGTAATGATTTTATCTACATGTCCTATAAAAAATATCTTAGGTCAAAGTATAAAAAACCTGCTCCATGACAACCCCTAGAAACAGCCATTTTGATGCATTTCATCCATGCCTATGCATCTGGAGTTGTCGTAAGTCCATGACATGCAATTGTTGAAAGGAAGTAAGTCGACTAGTTCATTTAAACACATCTGTTAACTTTCATATTAATTGCTGAAAGCTTTGCTCAGTTCTTAAATTACGCATGTCTGGGGGCCAAACAGTTTGCTAATTTGGTTATGTTCACATGGGTATGCACATTGTCTCAGTCTGTGATTTTAGCCACTGTAGCCAGTGTCGCGAAAATGTCTTTCAGTCTTGTGAGATCACTTAATTATAGTCCATTATGCCATGACCAACTTCTGTGAACAATATTCTTAAAGACCTGTTCGACCTTATGGACACAAAGTCTTTGGCCTATATTGTTGTCTGAAGATTTTTTGCACAACTCCAGAACAAATTGATGTGCAAATGATCTACAGTGATGTTCAGCAATGTACAAAGATGTACAATGATGTTCAGCAATGTACAATGATGTACTGTGATGTTCAGCAATGTACAATGATGTTCAGCAATGTACAATGATGTACTGTGATGTTCAGCAATGTACAATGATGTACAATGATGTTCAGCGATGTTCAGCAATGTACTGCGATGTTCAGTGATGTACTGCGATGTACAATGATGTACAATGATGTTCAGTGATGTACTGTGATGTACTGTGATGTACAATAATGTTCAGCAATGTACAATGATGTACTGTGATGTACAATGATGTTCAGCAATGTACAATGATGTACTGTGATGTTCAGCAATGTACAATGATGTACTGTGATGTACAATGATGTTCAGCAATGTACAATGATGTACTGTGATGTTCAGCAATGTACAATGATGTTCAGCAATGTACAATGATGTTCAGCAATGTACAATGATGTACTGTGATGTTCAGCAATGTACAATGATGTTCAGCAATGTACAATGATGTACTGTGATGTTCAGCAATGTACAATGATGTACAATGATGTTCAGCAATGTACAATGATGTACTGCAATGTTCAGTGATGTTCATTGATGTACTGTGATGTTCAGTGGTGTTCGGTGATGTACAATGATGTACAGTGATGTACTGTGATGTTCAGTGATGCACTGTGATGTACTGTGATGTACAATGATGTACAATAATGTTCAGTGATGTACTGTGATGTTCAGTGATGTTCTGTGATGTTCTGTGATGTACTGTGATGTTCAGTGATGTACTGTGATGTACATTGATGTACATTGATGTACATTGATGTTCAGTGATGTACGATGATGTTCAGTGATCTTCAGTGATGTACGATGATGTTCAGTGATCTTTAGTGATGTACGATGATGTTCAGTGATCTTTAGTGATGTACGATGATGTTCAGTGATCTTCAGTGATGTACGATGTTGTTCAGTGATCTTCAGTGATCTTCAGTGATGTGAAGTTATGTAAAGTGATGTACAAACTTCCATGACAATCAGGTGTCTGTAGTCATGACCTTGCTGATTTATGCACTACATTCAAGACCTGTACAAATCTTTCTACAAATTGGTGCAAATATTTTCTCATCACTGCATTTAGAGTCTTATCCTCGCTTAGTCTTTGCATGAAGCTAAGTTTTATGTGATCTTGGATTAGTGTTACCAGTATCTTAATTCAATATGAAAATGGACATATCACACATCATCAGTGTTGCTCTTTTTTTTATCACATACACATATTCCAAAACACAGACACACAGTATAAACACACATAGTATTAACACATAGTATTAACACATAGTATAAACACACAGTATAAACACATAGCATTAACACATAGCATTAACACACAGTATAAACACAGTATAAACACACAGTATAAACACATAGTATAAACACATAGTATAAAAATATTCAGCATTTGTTTTTTATCATGTTCAAGTCGATGAGAGGGATATTTCTTAATATATAAATGGAAAAAAAAGGTAGGCGTTGGAATCTGTATTTTATATTTAACATTGATCTATCCATAAAAAATGAGTCCAAATGAATGGTTTGCTTGCTCCTGTATTTGTGCCATGTTCATAGTCACCAGTGCATCAAAGGCTATAATTTCCCGCTTGATTGTGTTTTTTCCTTCAGCCATTTCTTAGGTTACTACATTGATCTCTGGATCTTCTTTCCCCATATTTGGTTAAAAAAAATATTCCAATTTCAATAACAGTCAGAGTCTCAGGATTCCCTGTTTGTCATTTGTGAACAAAATAAATGAAATTGTTCCTTTGTAGTTGGTATGAAAAGATGAAAAAAAATGAAAGGCAATTAATATGGTCCTAAACGTGTTCCACGTGGCTGCAGCCGGCCGGCTTGTGGGGGAATATTACCATGAGATCTGCGGAACGTTTTATCGGGCACAGTAGGAGATGGTGGAAAAAGTGCAGACATAAAAACACTCTCAGTTAGTGTGTAGTTATAAGAGCCCCCTGGCTTCTGCTACCCAGGCAGGCCTGTTGCAGGAAACTCGCAAGCATACCATACATACCAGCGATACAAATAGCTGATGGAAATTTGAAAATCCTTCCAAGCAAGGTTTATTTTTATGCCATACTCTATGACAAGTTTCCCCAGAAGAAGGATCTGAGATGCCACTGACTGAATGAGAGACCTGGTTAAATTCAATAGGCATGATTTTGGCAGTGTATGCAGTCGTATCTCACGCTTGTGCTGTAGTTCCGAAGCCCCCAGTAGGAAGCCCCCTTGTCCGTTTCTGGTTCCGTACCTCTGCAACGAAGCTGCCAGCTCAGAAATTATCAAGATTTGTTTCTTGAATCAAGTCCAGCGTTTCTTTCATATCTTGAGAATTTTACCTTGACTGTTTCAAGCTTGTTTAGTGTGGGCCTCATGCTGTGTGTGATGTTCTTGGTTACTGGCAAGGCTGTGCCATCAAGGTAGAAGCAAGAGACTTGGAGATGCCGAGCCATGCATCTTGTCATGTCTGTAGTGGAGAATAGGAATTGTTACCAGACCACCAATATTTCATGGAGACTTGCATATCTGATACTATAAAAAAAAGGTAGATTTCATGTAAGTGTAAAAAGTTGTATTTGTCACTCTTGTCTTTAGAATGTAAGTAATGTTATTGACCTCCGACAACATAGCTGGTAAAGTAATTTTAAAATAAAATCATATCATGTATCCAACATATATATATATATATATATATATATATATATATATATATATATATATATATATATATACTACTCAAATTTTGATCGGGATATTCTCAGCGTCCAATCCCTGCAGTTGTCACAAATTACATTCAATATTGCCTTTGAACTGGCTCATTATTAGCACCATTTAAAAATATATGTAATTTATTTAACATTCCACTGCTGATTTAAGTTAAACATTATGAAATATCTCAGTATCCTTATCTAATGTTGAGTAGTTAATATGCCAGTACGTGTATTTATCCCTTCTTTCACCATGTCCACCAACCAAAACCACGAGATTTTTTGTGTGAAAACTCAACATACACCTTCCTGTAAAAAAGTTCCTTTCCTCAACATCTGCCATGGTATAACTGGAATATTGCTGAGTCTGCAGCATTAATCAACAAACAAACAAACAAGCAAACAAACAAAACCTTTCCTTCATCATGACCAAATTATTTGAAAACATATGTAGGCTCTTTTTTTCCGTCCAAACCATTTGAACAAGAATTTGCCCAAAATTCAAAATAGATGGTGCTGTTTAGAAGGAAGTGGGTACAGCATCATCTCACCCAGAATGATTACATCAAAGACTTGCTAGGATAGTTCAGCATCACATTTGGCACCCTTTTCACTTGTACTTGTAGATTAGTTGACATGTGTTCAGATTTTCAAACATTATGCATCGTATATTAGTTAAGTCTGTCGATTCCAACTATGACAAGAATTTGTTCCAGTTTACACATTTACATCAATATGCCCAAGAAATCTGATAGTGATATTCCCTTGGGAACAATTAAAAAGTCAGTTTTGAAGGATTTTGTTTGTGTTTGTGTGACATAAACATGTAATTATGGTGACCTGTGAAGATCCGGGTACACAATAGGTCTTCAGCAACCGGTGCTTGCCGTAAAAGGCAACTATGCTTGTCCAAAGAGGCGACTAACTGGATAGGGGGTTCAGGGACTCTGACTTGGTTGATGAATGTCATCATATCCCAATTGCCTGGATCGATTATTTACAGACCGCTGTCATATAGCTGGACAGTGCGCCGTTAAACAAGTGCTGAGTGCGGCGTTAAACAACAAACAAAAACTGTAATTATGGCATGGATGAATATTGCCTTGTATTCAGTTTATGGCAATATGTAGTGACAGTTTTGCGATAACTATTGATATTTATTGGAGACGTGATGGTTGGAATGCATGTCTCACATGTCACATTGGGATTTTTAATTTTTTTTATTTGATGCTTCACCCGGCAATAGAATCATGCTACATGATGTCAGCCTGTAAATAATTGATTCTGGACAAGACAATCCAGTGATCGATATTGTGAGCAATAATCCACGCTGTCAGGGTACGATGACATGCAATCATCCAAGTCACCGAGTCTGACTATTCTAAGAAAATAAAACGCAGACCAGTTTGTGATCAGAATAGTAATGTCAGTTGTATGTAGCCATCTTCAATTTTGATTAGTTTTGATGATCCAAACAGCCATACCATTTTGAGTTCCCCGGGATGTTATCATGGTTATGGGCGTCTTGTCTTACCTTGCTTGGGGGGTGGGGTAGCCAAGTGGATAAAGCGTTCACTTGTCACGCTGAAGTCCCGAATTTGATTCCCCACATGGGTACTCGACCACCTCCGTCGGATTCCGGTGTTTGATCCTAGCCCGCGTCATACCAAAAAAACATTAAAAGATGGTACTTGTTGTTACCCTGCCTGGCGCTCGTCATTAAGGGGCTAAAAGAAGGACTGGTTTAAACTGCAGCATGGTATCTCAGTGGACTAGCACTATGAATCAGCATCAGTCCAGACTCGTACAAGCAAGCACGCACGCATTGCTATATAAGACGCAAGATTAAACCCCATTTCACCTCTCCTCCCCACATGGATACAATGTATGAAGCCCATTTCTGATGTACCCCGCCATGATATTCCTGGAATATTGCTTGAAGGGGCGTAAAACCATACTCACTCACTCACTCACTCACTCACTCACTCACTCACTTCTTGCAGTAGAGATGACTATTAGGGCTATTTTCACTATTACGATTGTATTGAAATAGGACCCCACACTTTGCAATAGCTTTGCGATAGTTGTTAACTATTGTATTAATCAAACTATATTAAACCAACTTTATGGCTTGATAATTATGTAAATGTGAAAGAAATAAAGTATTGCTCATAATGTCACAGTTGGCCATTATCCTCCCTGTAGATACCAAAACCAAAGGGAAGTAACTCTAATATGAACAAATCAACACATAACAGGTTTGAAATTTGACTGTAAAAACTTTAGTTTCTATGAGATATTTTGTTATATTTATAACTGATGGCGACTATTGAAACTATCAATTGTTACGCATACCTTTTCCTGTCGATATAGTGCAAATGTGGTGCAAACTATTGCAGTGCATCGATAGTTTGATGTATTGTAACACTCCGAGCATTTGATAAGGAATATTTTGAACAATGGACTTGCAAAGACATATGAACATGTAATGTTTGACAAAATGTACTGGTTACACCCTTAAACAATATTTGCACATTGACCATCCTTGTTTCCCCTCCCCTGCCTTTGTAGAGCTTCCTTCCACTCAGTGAGGCTTCTCAGTGAATAGCTTATTGTAGTTTCTGTATGTTGTGTAACTCATTTCTGTCATTGGTTTTCAATGGAGATGGTTTTCAAACTGTTCAGACTTCAGTGGCCATGTTGTATAGAAAGTACAGAAATGTTTGTGTTACTTTGTCAGGTGATTGTTGATTGCTGATTGTTGGTCATACACTGCAGTCTGTCTGTCTGCCCAGTAGACGGAACTGCTCTGAACATGTCTGGTTTCTCGAGGGTGCACTTCCACCGGACTGGGTGAGATAGCCTGTAATTGGTTCACATCCGTGGCACACCCTACCATGTCTTGCTGCACTGTCAGCGTGCAGCTGTTGCATTGCAAGGGACATACTGTCTCTTGTAGGGTGCATTTGCACTTACCTGACAATAAAACAGGGTGCGTGGCATTGAAGGGTGCATTTGCACTTCCCTGACAATAAAACAGGGTGCGTGGCTTTGAAGGGTGCATTTCCACTTCCCTGTCAATAAAACAGGGTGTGTGGCTTTGAAGGGTGCATTTGCACTTCCCTGACAATAAAACAGGGTGCGTGGCTTTCAAGGGTGCATTTCCACATCCCTGACAATAAAACAGGGTGCGTGGCTTTCAAGGGTGCATTTCCACATCCCTGTCAATAAAACAGGGTGCGTGGCTTTGAAGGGTGCATTTCCACTTCCCTGTCAATAAAACAGGGTGCGTGGCTTTGAAGGGTGCATTTCCACATCCCTGACAATAAAACAGGGTGCATGCATTTGAAGGGTGCATTTGCACTTCCCAGACAATAAAACAGGATGCATGCATTTGAAGGGTGCATTTGACCTGTGCTTCTGGGTGTCACCAATGTGGTAAACGTTTGAGGCCTGCTTTCCTCCCATATAAAGCTGACTTTCTGTCATATAACTGGAATACTGTTCAAAGCTGCGTTAAACCCAACTCACTCACTCACTCACTAGATCCATTGCCCCAAATGACTTGAGCCCTCCAGGACGCCAGTATACTGAGTCTCCCCAGCAGGTTTATCAGGAACAAGTGAAGATGGGATTGTATTTATGGAAAACAGGAGCAGGTTTTTTTTCATCTACATGTAAAAAAGGCAATTTAATGCTTGTAGATCTAGCTCGTGTAGCAGCCTTGCAGAACAGCCTTGTGATGTTGAAGTTTACATACACTGACAAGATTTCAGCTTCTGCTTATCTCATGATCTTGTTGGATGTATGGCGGACCTCAAAGTGCCCATAATTTAAGGAGCATTACCATGGCATCCCCTATAGTTTAGATGAAGCGGAAACATAGGTAGTACTCTGGTATCAGAATACCAGACTGCAGTGTGCTGTTGTTGATGTATATGTCTTGGGCTGACCCTGGTGGAAGGGATGGAAGATGTGGGTGTATGGTTTGTGAGTGACTGAGTGAATAATCCAAACACTGCAGTCAGCAGTACCAGGGGTAGATTCATTTCCACCACTTCCATGAGTCACGTGTGTTAATAACACACTCAGCAATATTCCAGCCATCACTGCCTGTAAATGATCGAGTCTGGACTAGACAATTCAGTGATTGGTATCATAAGCAACGTTCAATGCAGTTGAGGTACGATGACAAGGTGTCATCTATGTCGCTGATTCTGACCTCCCGATACATGAATTCGCATCTTTTGACCAGCATTGCTTGGGATATATCCGAGACTGGTCTTCCCTCTTGAGCTCAGTAACTCAAGGACAAGTATGATTTCAGGGGTTGTAGTTGGGCGATCTTACATGTGTTCCCTTTTTGGGCTTGTAAATAGGATAAACTATCGCGGTATATTACGACACTGTGTAGTCAAGCCTGGACCAGACAAACCATTTGCTGAAAGAGTGAGCAAACATCCATGTCTTAGGAGATTGCAATCAGCCAAATCACTAGATCATCATTAGTCAGCTCATAAGACAAGCATGGGATGCTGGGGACTTATTCTCACCCAGGATCTCCATGGGGAGACAAGCATGGGATGCTGGGGACTTATTCTCACCCAGGATCTCCATGGGGAGACAAGCATGGGATGCTGGGCACCTATTCTCACCCAGGATCTCCATGGGGAGACAAGCATGGGATACTGGGGACTTATTCTCACCCAGGATCTCCATGGGGAGACAAGCATGGGATGCTGGGGACTTATTCTCACCCAGGATCTCCATGGGGAGACAAGCATGGGATGCTGGGGACTTACTCTCACCCAGGATCTCCATGGGGAGACAAGCATGGGATGCTGGGGACTTACTCTCACCCAGGATCTCCATGGGGAGACAAGCATGGGATGCTGGGGACTTACTCTCACCCAGGATCTCCATGGGGAGACAAGCATGGGATACTGGGGACTTATTCTCACCCAGGATCTCCATGGGGAGACAAGCATGGGATGCTGGGGACTTATTCTCACCCAGGATCTCCATGGGGAGACAAGCATGGGATGCTGGGGACTTACTCTCACCCAGGATCTCCATGGGGAGACAAGCATGGGATGCTGGGGACTTACTCTCACCCAGGATCTCCATGGGGAGACAAGCATGGGATGCTGGGGACTTACTCTCACCCAGGATCTCCATGGGGAGACAAGCATGGGATACTGGGGACTTATTCTCACCCAGGATCTCCATGGGGAGACAAGCATGGCTTACTGGGGACCTATTCCTACCCAGGCTCTTCATTGGGAGACAAGCATGGCTTACTGGGGACCTATTCCTACCCAGGCTTTTCATTGGGAGACAAGCATGGCTTACTGGGGACCTGTTCCTACCCAGGCTCTTCATTGGGAGAAAAGCATGGCTTACTGGGGACCTATTCCTACCCAGGCTCTTCATTGGGAGACAAGCATGGCTTACTGGGGACCTATTCCTACCCAGGCTCTTCATTGGGAGACAAGCATGGCTTACTGGGGACCTATTCCTACCCAGGCTCTTCATTGGGAGAAAAGCATGGCATATTGGGGACCTATTTTTATCCAGGATCGTCATGTGGAGATAAGCATGGCGTACTGGGGACCTATTCTTACCCAGGATCTCCATAGGGAGAAGAGCATGGCATATTGGGGACCTATTTTTATCCAGGATCGTCATGTGGAGATAAGCATGGCGTACTGGGGACCTATTTTTATCCAGGATCGTCATGTGAAGATAAGCATGGCGTACTTGGGACCTATTTTTATCCAGGATCTCCATGTTGAGACAGCAATTGATAACGGGAACCTTTTCTTACCCAGAATCTACATAGAGATATAAACCTGGAGCCATAGATATATCTCATAATATCAATCACTGGTTTGTCTCTCCAAGGAATGACTATTTATTTATTGGATGCCATGTTCCAAAAACAACAGGAGTAAGGGTAATTGATTCATCCTGTCCATGCTGCATGTTTTGGTGGTACAGAAGTGGCATGGTGGATTTGGTCTTTGTACCCTGACAGTGTGTGGATCATTGCTCATAATATCAATCACTTGTTCGTCTGGTTTGATTATTTATCGACTGGCTCATTCAGCAGGAATATTGCTGAGCAAAGCGTTAAACAAGAAAAAAGGAAAAAAAACAAATGAACCAAAATGTTTTTTTTTTCAAAATTACATTGGTTTTTACTTATCCTTCAAATGATGCAAATAGCCTGTTGTTTGAAATGTTTTAAACTTTGCCCAACAATTGATAATAGTGCACTGTTTTACATGATTGTTACATGAGCTTCTCTGTGCTTGGAAGTACTTATTCATTCCCTGCTTGTAACAGTGGAAGTAAATAATCACTAATTTAGCAAGCCATTCAGACCAAAACAAGCCGAACAATTGCGTTTATTTTAACCTGTTTTCTTCTGAACGGCAACACTTTTTTTTCCACCAATGGATGAATAAGGCTGAAATTATAGACAGGTGTATCAACGACCTTCACATTCACCTTTTGTTGGTTCGAGGGCATGTCTGTGTACTTTGTGTTTATTGTATTTATTAAGACTCGGGGCAGTGCTGTGTACTTTACCTATGAATCCACTCTGTAGGTGTGTGCTTAAGCTCCCTACAGTTACGTGTTGTTGACGTGATGTGTGGAATTTGATATTTAAAAATAACTTCACGACACTTGTAGACAGTTGCGTAATGTCTGGTGTAGCACTTGAATTAGAATTTTTCAAACAGAATGCAGATTAGGCTTGTGGGTTGGGAATGGTTGGGAATATTTGTCGTGTTTTCTTGTGTTGAGTGTTGGGAACAAATGTGTTGAATGGACAATCTGTATCCCTGGTAGACACAGGAGTGGCTGTTATCTTTTATCTGATATTACTCCAGACGTCTGTTACAGCGTCTGACTTTTTTTTTTTTTTTTTTTCTATTATTGATATTATATGACGCGTGACATTGTTATTGTTAGACAGTCATTTGCAGACACTGTATTTGAACAGATTTGATATCACATATTTTAGATTTAATTGTAACATGGATTTGACTATGTTATGCATTATCATGATTATGATTGGTTGAAAAATAATGTTGTAAATTGCGTCCCAGTCATCATTCTGTCTTTTCACTGCATAGAAGAACTTTTCTTGATCTTGGTTTATAATGTTTAAGATTTCATTATGTGTTTAATGCTTGAGATGAGTACAGTTATTTTTCTTAAGCTTAATACAATGTGATACAGATGTGATTAATCCAAAAATTCAGTGGCAGACAGGGTTTGACAGGAAACAATACCTGTAGGTACCATCATAATGTTTGAGGTGAACTAGTCCAAGGGGGATAATGTTAACTTGTCATGCAGAAATCTCAGGTTTGTTTCGGGGCTGTCGGGTAGCCTAGTGGTTAAAGCGTTCGCTCGTCACGCCGAAGACCCGGGTTCGATTCCCGACATGGGTACAATGTGTGAAGCCCATTTCTGGTGTCCCCCGCCGTGATATTGCTGGAATATTGCTAAAAGCGGCGTAAAACCATACTCACTCACTCACTCAGGTTTGTTTCCCAACCTTGTACCACAGCTATAATACTGTGAGAAGGGCTTAAAACAAGATATGTCATTCTATGTCCTTTTTTTTGTTTGGGCTGTGTGTAAAATAATATATTTGAAATTCTGATCTATAGCAACTAAAAAAAATTCTTTTGTGGTATTATGAAGTTAATTATGTGGCAATTTTAGCTGCACAATTTAATAGGTTTTACAACCTTTTTAAAAATGTGTACTATATTATATCACGATGCAATTTGTAAATCACACCAGTTCGAAATCCAATGCTGCAGCAGCCTGCTAGTATTGTACAAATTAATATTGTTTCTGGAATAACTTTAATATAGGTTGGTGGTACCACATTGACAATATGCCAAGTGTTTTTCCCTACTTGGATCAGTCGTGAGTAAATCATTCTGTGTGTTATGTATAGATTTCAAATACTGGTGTAAAGCGATTATAGTTTGTTTGTGTGTTTGTGATCAGTCGAGTTTGTCAGCTGAACTTGAGGAAATTGCCTCAGTGTAAGGGTCAGTGTGAACAGGTACTTGATTTGACTGGCTTGTTGCACAGATTCAAATCCCCCTGCTAAGACTGCTTGTATCTGGAATTTGCGACACAGCTCTCGGTAGGCCGAGGTAGGTTTGTAAGAGGTCCCTGTACTCTGTCTGACTTTACTGTACAGAAAAAGTCAACCTTCCGACTGAACCAAATGCAGATCTCACGGCCAGATTGGTGTGTGTGTAGACCATTTCCTTTCACGTAAATCAGATAACAAAACGAGGTAACGTTTCACATAGCTTGCTATTGTACTGTCAGAAATAGCTAATGTGCATTTGGCAAGGGTCAATCGTGCTCTGACTCGCCCCCCCATACATACGCTCCAGTGGTTTTCAGCTACACTGAGTCTGGAGGCTTGTAGGTCAGCCTGACCCAGTGGTAGGGCAGGTCAATCGTCTGGGAGCTGGGCTTTGACCTTGTCCAGAGGTCGCTGATTGGCCAGTGCTTGGCCTGGGCTAACCTGGTAGGCCAGAGTGCGGCTTCGTCTGCTCCAGGAAGCTGCTTACAGCTGGTCATTCTCCTCAGTATTTATTGATTTGCTTGTAACCGAAGAAGAAGAAATTTTTAATCATGTGTTTTTTGGCTACTGTCTGGACCACTTTTTATAGACAATCAGAAAATAGATTTGGGGATTGCTGTATATTTTCAGGGCTGGTATCTCTCCGCTGCAAGTATTTATTTGCTGGATAAAATTGTCTTACAGTATTTAGGGTAGTATTATATTTATCATGGAAATATTTTATTGAGGAAAGGGAAATGAATACTGTATTTTCTTGAGCATAGTGCACACTTTCCCCCAAAAAAAACACAGCTGTGTAGAAGGGGGTGCGTATTATACATGTCATAAAGAGTTTTAATGGCTTTTTCCCCCCAACGCCAAAACATTACCATGAGCATGTAACACCGGAAATGCCTGTCAACAAATCAGTACTGAAGTACGCAAATTAATCATGTAATTACACTGTCTGGTTATCAAAAGTATTCATTGTATATCTTGACTTTTTCAAAATTCCTTTTAATATTGTTTTGATTAATTTTGGCGAAATCGTGTGTGTGTAGCGATCGACAGATCGCACAACTCACCATTATTAACAGCAACCACGGTCAGATTACCACTATTGACACCTTGAAACATACTTTAGTTGACAGACAATGGATACATACATCATAAATGGCATACTTTGACTCTTTGAAAGTCATATTTGTTGTAGTTTGACAATTCTATGTCAACATGTAGTTCTCGCGATCATGAGCGCGGGAGCCATGACGTTGACTTGTCAAATTGTTTCATGTGAAAAAAATAAACGGCAATCGCAATAAGCTGCACCGAAGTGCTACGCCTAGGGTTATTATTATTTTAAATATATTTCATTAAAGCTGCAACTAAAATAACATGATATAATTCCTGATACTGTCACCCCAGTAGACACATCTGACCCTGTCACCCCAGTAGGAACATCTGACCCTGTCACCCCAGTAGGAACATCTGACCCTGTCACCCCAGCAGGAACATCTGACCCTGTCGCCCCAGTAGGAACATCTGCCCCTGTCGCCCCAATAGGAACATCTGACCCTGTCACCCCAGTAGGAACATCTGACCCTGTCACCCCAGCAGGAACATCTGACCCTGTCACCCCAGTAGGAACATCTGACCCTGTCACCCCAGTAGGAACATCTGACCCTGTCACCCCAGCAGGAGCATCTGCCCCTGTCACCCCAGTAGGAACATCTGCCCCTGTCACCCCAATAGGAACATCTGCCCCTGTCACCCCAGTAGGAACATCTGACCCTGTCACCCCAATAGGAACATCTGACCCTGTCGCCCCAGTAGGAACATCTGCCCCTGTCGCCCCAATAGGAACATCTGACCCTGTCAACCCAATAGGAACATCTGACCCTGTCACCCCAGTAGGAACATCTGACCCTGTCACCCCAGCAGGAACATCTGACCCTGTCACCCCAGTAGGAACATCTGACCCTGTCAACCCAATAGAAACATCTGACCCTGTCACCCCAGTAGGAACATCTGACCCTGTCAACCCAATAGGAACATCTGACCCTGTCACCCCTATAGGAACATCTGACCCTGTCACCCCAATAGGAACATCCAATTGTGTTTCTTCAGCAGGAACATCTGCCCCTGTCACCCCAGTAGGAACATCTGCCCCTGTCACCCCAATAGGAACATCTGACCCTGTCACCCCAGTAGGAACATCTGACCCTGTCACCCCAATAGGAACATCTGACCCTGTCACCCCAGTAGGAACATCTGACCCTGTCACCCCAATAGGAACATCTGCCCCTGTCACCCCAGTAGGAACATCTGACCCTGTCACCCCAATAGGAACATCTGACCCTGTCGCCCCAGTAGGAACATCTGCCCCTGTCGCCCCAATAGGAACATCTGACCCTGTCGCCCCAGTAGGAACATCTGCCCCTGTCGCCCAAATAGGAACATCTGATCCTGTCACCCCAGCAGGAACATCTGCCCCTGGCACCCCAATAGGAACATCTGACCCTGTCAACCCAATAGGAACATCTGACCCTGTCACCCCAGTAGGAACATCTGACCCTGTCACCCCAGCAGGAACATCTGACCCTGTCACCCCAATAGGAACATCTGACCCTGTCAACCCAATAGAAACATCTGACCCTGTCACCCCAGTAGGAACATCTGACCCTGTCAACCCAATAGGAACATCTGACCCTGTCACCCCTATAGGAACATCTGACCCTGTCACCCCAATAGGAACATCCAATTGTGTTTCTTCAGCAGTAACATCTGCCCCTGTCACCCCAGTAGGAACATCTGCCCCTGTCACCCCAATAGGAACATCTGACCCTGTCACCCCAGTAGGAACATCTGACCCTGTCACCCCAATAGGAACATCTGACCCTGTCACCCCAATAGGAACATCTGACCCTGTCACCCCCAATAGGAACATCTGACCCTGTAACCCCTATAGGAACATCTGACCCTGTCACCCCAATAGGAACATCCAATTGTGTTTCTTCAGCAGGAACATCTGACCCTGTCACCCCAGTAGGAACATCTGCCCCTGTCACCCCAATAGGAACATCTGCCCCTGTCACCCCAGTAGGAACATCTGCCCCTGTCACCCCAATAGGAACATCTGACCCCGTCACCCCAATAGGAACATCTGACCCTGTCACCCCAGCAGGAACATCTGACCCTGTCACCCCAGTAGGAACATCTGACCCTGTCACCCCAGTAGGAACATCTTATCCTGTCAACCCAATAGGAACATCCAATTGTGTTTCTTCAGCAGGAACTGGAACACCACTCATTACTTTTACTTCCCTGTGAAGGTTTACTGTCAGAAAAAATTCCCAGTATCTCATTGTCCTAAATTAGCCTCAGATGGTCAGACTGTGACTTTGTTCAAGACAATATAGAGCTGAGATACTGCAGGCTGTGGTAAAAAACAACAAGAAATCAAACATTAACATTCCTTTAATCAATACCAATTTTTTGCACCCATGAAGGTCCGGCATAGATTAGTTCTTCAGCAACTCATGCTTGCCGTAAATGGTGACTATGCTTGTCGTTAGAGGCGACTAACGGGATCGGGTGGTCAGGCTCGCTAGACTCGCTGACTTGGTTGATGCATGTCATCATATCCCAATTGGGTAGATCGATGCTCCTAATGTCAATGACTGGATTGTCTGGTCCAAACTTAATTATTTACAGATCACCATCATGTAGCTGGATTATTTCTGTGTGCGGCTTAAAAAAACAAACAAACAAACAAACAAGAAATGAGGGGTTAGCACATTGTCATGGGAGAAATTAATCTACTGTTTTGAATTTTAAGTTTATAAATGTTGATTTACATTTGGTTTAGGTTTTGTGGTTTTATAATTCAAGACACTGGGTTTAACTCATTTATTGAAACACTATACAATCGGCTCCTGTTAAGTTATTTACTTTTGGTGTCAAGCCTATTCCAAAACAAATTTGACATTATCAAAACAGTGAATGCTCTTTGCCAACGACTATTAATCTGTCCAATATAAATATATCTACTCCTGAAAACTAGGAAATTTGTCCCAGATGAGGTTTTAAAGAATATTATGCTGTATGTATGTAGAAAAAGAAGCTTTGATTTGAATATGAATAGGATTTGAAGACATTCAGTATGTCGTTAAAAACATGTACTGATATGAACAGGGAAAACATTGTGACACACTGTAGAGGCCTTCCTGCGAAGTGATTTAATACTCTCAATAATAATACACTGGAAATATACGTGCATGGTCCATGTGTTGGAGTCGTGCTGGGCATGAACACTTGTACAGATGTTGGAAGTACAGATTCAGTGTGCGGTTTTTTTTCTGACATGCCTATCAACAGATGGCAAAGTAAATGGAAGCAGAAATCAATTGGGTTTGTGCTCAACTGGTTTCATAATTTCTTGAAAGATTTTGCTGTTAGCAGACATGTCTTGACATACTTTGTCTTCTGATTGAGTTTTAGTGAGTATGGTTTTGTAAAGTGAAAAACAGGTCTGTGAATTTTGATTGGAAGCAGGTCAGTGAATTTTAATTGGAAGCAGGTCAGTGAAATTTAATTGAATTTGTCCACAAACCAGTACCACGGCATGGATTAATGTGGCCTTACCATGCATGCAGGGACTGAAATATGTTTAGGGCACTGATTATAAGAGAGTTCTAGTTCTGACTTGCAAGGAAAATAGATATTAAAATGACTGTCTGCGACTTTAGCCTCTGTTCCGAAGCCAAAATCTAGTAAAATTTTGTTTGGTCTGTCATTCTCAATTTAGAAAGTCCATATATTTACCCTGCTGAAAATAGTGACGAGACAATATTGGACTTGTAGACTCAAAGTGTTTGACACAGATTGTGATGACTGTGACGTGTTTGGTCCTGCCTCCCACTGTGTTCAGGTGAGTCTACGAGTGTATGGACGAACCTAAGTACCAATGTTCTTGCATGGTGGAATATACTGTCATGATAGTTTCATTTAGCAAAACCTGTTTACAAAGATAACGTAATGATGAACTTAGATAAAATATTTGCCTTGCGTTCTCATCTTCTAGGAAACATTCTGCTCCTGTAGCATGAGTAGGAACATAGAAAACATGATGCTCTAGTAGGAATAATTAAAACATGATGCTCTAGTAGGAATATTTAAAACATGATGCTCTAGTAGGAATATTTAAGACATGATGCTCTAGTAGGAATATTTAAAACATGATGCTCTAGTAGGAATATTTAAAACATGATGCTCTAGTAGGAATATTTAAGACATGATGCTCTAGTAGGAATATTTAAGACATGATGATCTAGTAGGAATATTGCCCGAGTCATGATATGCACCAGTAGGGAGTTCAGACCATGGTGTGTAAAAGTGCATGTCAGACCTGGTCACGAACATCAGACAGAAGAATTTTCACTCCACCCTCTTCATTGTATCTCTTTCAAATTAGAGACAAGACTTTCCTGTGCAAGTCCGACCATTTAATAGTGAAACTAAATAGAATCAAGATGGTTTAAAGTGAGCCTACTGCTTTTATTGGCATGAACAGAAGTGTTCAGGAAGTGGCGATATATTTAGATTTTATAGCATACCTGTTATAATGGTTCTTTGAAAATTACGTTAAAATTGACATTTTGAGGTTGAAAGTGGTTCTAAATAAGGGCAAGCTTAGATCAGATAGACTTTTTTTGTTTTAAGAAACTGCCTACCTCTGTCAGCTGTCTGCTCAGAGAATATGCATGGAAACTAGATTTGTATGTTGATTGTGAATCAAATCTGTACCACAAATACAAACCAGTTACCATCTTGAAATTTAACTACAAATTATTATTTTTTGTATGCCAAATAATTCTTTGTTTCTTGTTTATCTAGGTCCCCAATTTTTCTTTTTTAGTTGTTTATTATCAAATAGACCAAGTTATGATGTGTAGAATTTCATGGATATTAGATTAAACTGTAACCATGGTAACTGGAGTCATTTTCCAAATCAGTCGGTCCTAGCCAGTTTGAATCAGATCATTCATATTTGATTCCTTCGCTATCTAGCACTGTATGATCTCTACCAAACTAGCAATAAAATACTAGCAATAAAATACTAGCAATAAAATACTACCCTAATTAGATAAAGACAATGCCTTGATTTCACACAAGGCTCTAATTACAGTGTCCTCTGTGATGCAATATTTTACCAGTTTTCTTCCTTTCTGTTGAGGGGCGGTCAGGTAGCCTTAAGTGGTTAAAGCGCGCACTTGTCACACAAAGACCCGGGTTCAATTCCCGACATGGGTACAGTGTGTGAAGCCCATTTCTGTTGTCCCCTGCCGTGATGTTGCTGGAATATTGCTAAAAGTGGCGTAAAACCATACTCACTCACTCATTATTGGAAAGGTTCACTTTCGTCGATGTTAGAACTAAATTTCTTGAATACTGCTATATCTCAGAAAATAAAATTAGCTTGTTTGTGCCTTAAGCTTTTGAGGGGGCACGGGTGTCCCAGTCATCTAAGGCGCCGCGATTCGCTGTGCAGAGTTGCGTCCCATGGGAACGCCAGAAACCTATGATTGTGGGTTCGAATCCCGGTTCGCCCCGATTATGTTTCAAGGTTTGTCAGCACCATACCCGTGCTTGTGGGTTTCACCGAAGTGGTAAACGTCTGAGACCTGCATCACTTCGGGCTTTCCTCCCACATTAAGCTGACACGCTGCGATATAACTGGAATACTGTTAAAAGCGACGTAAAACCCAACTCACTCACTCACTCACTCACTCACTCACTCACTCACTCACCTTAAGCTTTTGATAAGTGCTCCTGCCCCCTAGTCAAATTAGTTGGCAGCAGGTTGCTTATTACGGTGAAAAGGGTAATGGCGCACGCACACGCACGTACACGCACGTACACGCACACGCACAAGATATTGCAAGAAAAACGGAGGGAGGTAAAGACGAACAGTTTGTTTCTCAGTAGGGCTGTTACAATTCACTCGCATAATCGGGGAATCGAACCATATCCATTCATGAATTGAATTCGTTATTCGTGGCCACTAGAATCGAATATTTATGACTTTTCAAGCATGTGCACTTACATACCCTGTACCTGTTATATGCCTATATTTCTTCAAAGACAACACTCTTATAATAATTAATTTAACAGTATTGTGGTCACTGGTCATTGTAACATTTGAGCAGATACTAGTACCGGGTTAATTAAGTCCAGTATATAAATGTATAATGTATTAATAATTAACAAACCATGTCAGATAATTTATGTTGTTAATGTTTCACTGAATATAACAAATTACACATTCACTGCTGACTTTTTATTGTATTCGTGAATTAATATTCGTATTCGTTACCCTATTTTCGTGATACGAATTGCATTCGCCTCATAGTGTATTTGTTGCAGCCCTATTTCTCAGTGCTAGATATTCCAGTGCCAAATGTTCCAGTTCCAGCAGTGATTCGTCTTTCTTACCCTATTTTCGTGATACGAATCGCATTCGCCTCATAGTGTATTCGTTGCAGCCCTATTTCTCAGTGCTAGATATTCCAGTGCCAAATGTTCCAGTTTCAGCAGTGATGGGAAGTGGTGTTCCTTGTGTAGTCATTACCTTCTGATGCTTCAAACTGGTCTTCACAAAGGCATAAAATGTGGAAATGATATGTCAACTATGGTAATGAAATAAGACTTGAAAGCTGTCGTCACATGTGTTGCATCCTGGACCTGGTACTCTTCGAGGGACAGTTTGGTTCACATGAAATAACAGCTAATTATGCTGTACCATCTACAACCCCCACCAGCTGCACCAAAGTAAAACTTGATTTTTTTTCAACTTGTATTTTATGATATTTTTACGAGCTGGAACTAACATGTCAGAGATTACTTCAGAACATTTCCGACATTAAACTGTTTGGCTAAAAGGAAGTCTTTAGAAATGATTATTGCCAAAGTTGGTGCTGGTTAATTTTAGCTGCAGACAAGGTTGGTATTATGAGAATGGTAGGCTTGATACTGAGTCCGGGCATTGGGTACGGCAGCAGTAGTGGTGAAGTGCACATTCTTGTGGGCTGTTTGAGTGTTATTTGCTTGTACCATGATTGGTTGTTACCATCTAGGCTTTGACATAACTTGGTATGTACACCCAGGGTTAAACTAAACTCAAAACCTTTAGTAGCCTGGGTAAAGATAAAATGCCCTTGTAATGTTAAAACAATGGGGAAATTTGTAGCTAGTTCTAACCCAGTACACCTAGTGTACTGGGGGACCACCTCCGTTTTCTATTGGTAGAGTGTCCGCCCACTTTGGTAAAACCCACGGGCACAGGTATGGTTCTGACAAACCTAGCAACATAATTGGGCAAATTGGGATTCAAACCCCCAATCATAGGTTTCTGTCATGCCCAAGTGACGCAACTCTGCACAGCAAATTGTGCCACCTTGGATGACATTGCCACCCCTGCCTCGATGTGTGTGATGAACGGGCTATATATATATAGTTTAAACACATTGGGCTGAGACGTTATCAAGTTCGATGCGACTGCCTCTGTGGTCTAGTGGTAGAGCGTCCGCCTGGAGAGCGGAAGGCCTGGGGTTTGATCCCTGGCCACGTCATACCAAAACACATCAAAAGATGGTACTTGTTGTTACCCTGTCTGGCTCTCGGCATTAAGGGGTTAAAACAAGGACTGGTCGGCTCGGAGTCCGTATACTGTGTCATGGTATCTCAGTGGGCTAGCACTATTAATCGGCATCAGTCCGAACTAGTACAAGCAGACACACACACACACACACACACACACACACACACACACACACACACACACACACACACACACACACACACACACACACACACACACGTGCATACACGTCGCTATATGAGTGCAATAATCTTGGATGCGACGATAAACCAAATTTCACCTCACCTCAACTCAAGTTCGTAGGGCAAAGTAGGGCATCCTATCATACCGGTAAGATGTAGTTTTTGCTATCTTTCCTAACCATCTTTTGGAGCATGTCTTGCACATTGAAATTTGAAGCCATATAAAAAAATATAAAACTTGATTTTTCATTCGAAAAGGTTCAACTTTTTAGTGTCTTCTTTATGGACCTTGGGTCGGAAAGTGGGTTGGAGGTTCGGGGGGGGGGGACAAACCAGGCTGTGATTTCATTTTTTCTAATATTGGTACTGTTGATCATAAACTTCTATGTTTTTTTGTAAGAGGCACAAGAGTCCTTAGGTAATATCTTTTTGAGTTCCCCTCATCGAATAATCAGAAAAAGGATTGAAATGTAGCCACCTACATAACATCCGCAGAAATGTTGAAATGGAATGGATTTTTTTATATTTGATTTATGATGGGTAATTGTGAATGTAAAATTTGATTAAAACCTTTCCTTGATAGTGCTGAGGCTTGTCAGAAGATTTTAATGGACCGGCAATGACGACTGTGAGTAGGTACTTCATAATATTGCAGACCCCTTCAGTTGAAGTAATGTAAAAAATTGCAATATCAAATATATGAATATGCACACCATAGCCCTTTGGTCTCATTCCAAGAGCAGGGATTCCAGTAAGAAAATCTTCCCAAAGGTATTTTTTTGAGGAAATGACATATATTAGAATTTCTTTTTAAATTTGTAAGTGCTGAAGTTCACTTTTAGTACTTGTTGAAATTATTTTGGGGAAACATTGAGTTACATGTCAGAACTAAACAAACACAAGTTCCGATAAATTAACTAAATTTGTTTTAATCAAATACTATCCCGTTGTCATGGTTATGTACCATCAAAGGAGGTTGGCAATTTGAGGTAGGATTTGGAGTAAGTTGATGTTGCTGATTTAAAAATGTAAAGGCTATTGTATGATGATACACAATTCTTGCCTCAAATTGTGAAGTCAGTAAATAGTCTTGTACATACAAAGATTTATCTAGACCTGCTCAGAGGCCAATATTCCACCCAAAGTCAGCACCTATTGTCATTAAAAACACTCCAGTTGGAATTAACAGTGATTAAGAATTTCCCAGTTCACCTTAATGGAGTTATAACTGATATGGCTTAGTATTCACTATGACACAGTGGAAGAGACGTTTAATGCCTAGTTTTACATTGTTGCATTGAATGCAATGTTAAAATATCTCTGTCTGAATTTAACAAGAAAACAATTTTAAGCAAATGTGGTATGCAGCTCATGATATCAGTCACTAGTTCGTCTGGTGCTGCTTTGATTATTTACAGACTGACATCATGTAACTGGAATATGTTTAATTTCCTACGTTAAACAACAAACAAGCAACTTATTACATGCCTACAGACAAAGTAAATCCCTGTGTGTGGTCCCTCCTATACTTGATGGAAAACATTACCTACCAAACCTTTTTCTTTCACAAGGACCACAGCATTCTACAATTAATGTACAGATGTCTTGAACAGTTTGTTTTATAAAAAACAAGAACAAATAATTAGTAAGGTGCCTCCTACCAAACGTTTAAGAAAAATGTGGATGAAAATTCAATAAACTGATTGTGACCTAATGCAAGTGATACCAATATTTAAAGTTACTTGTTGCCCAGGACTAGCCTTGTGGTTTAAGGGTTTGCTTGTACATCTGGAGACTCTTCAGCAACCCTTGCTTGTCGTAAGAGGCGACAAACAAACAACAGTGGTGATACACAACAGACAATAAGTGTCCGTGACTGATATTGGTGGAATATTGCTGAGTGCGGTGATAAACAACAGACAATAAGTGTCTGTGACTGATATTGGTGGAATATTGCTGAGTGCGGTGATAAACAACAGACAATAAGTGTCCGTGACTGATATTGATGGAATATTGCTGAGTGCGGTGATAAACAACAGACAATAAGTGTCCATGACTGATATTGGTGGAATATTGCTGAGTGCGGTGATAAACAACAGACAATAAGTGTCCGTGACTGATATTGGTGGAATATTGCTGAGTGCAGTGATAAACAACAGACAATAAGTGTCCATGACTGATATTGATGGAATATTGCTGAGTGCAGTGATAAACAACAGACAATAAGTGTCCGTGACTGATATTGATGGAATATTGCTGAGTGCGGTGATAAACAACAGACAATAAGTGTCCATGACTGATATTGGTGGAATATTGCTGAAAGCAGTGGAAAACCCATAGCCCACACTCATCCTGACTTGACCGTGTTTATGGCCACCATGCTATCAGGAGATCTGTCTGTGACCTGGATTGGCTGTCCTGCGTGATCTGCTCTTATCATTGGTTGTCTGACAAGTAGTACGTCTAGACAGCTGACCACAGCCCATTTACGTGACTATCAATAATCTATTGTAATCGCATCTGTGAACAAGCAACCATCTCTTCACTGTTCCACTCATTATAGCTTTAGTTGATGAACATACAAGCTGTATTGAGACTGCTGTATGCACTACATATACTAGTCTGTCTCCGAGTCCCCCAACCATATTATTTTCCCTTACATTCTTTAATGAAGTAAGTCTAGATTTTCCACAGGTTTTGGATATCCCATCTCTCTTGGGCTCCTATTCAATTTATGTTAGTTGCTTGTTCTATCAAAATGACATATTTTCAGAAACTAAGTGTTGGTCTATTGGTCTGCTTGTATATTTCAACAAATGAAGTCTTGAGTTCATAAGGGTCTACTTCCACAGTTTACAAATCCTGTAGAATGTTCTTATAAATGAGGGGGCGGTCGGGTAGCCTAGTGGTTAAAGCGTTCGCTCGTCACGCTGAAGACCCGGGTTTGATTCCCGACATGGGTACAATGTGTGAAACCCATTTCTGGTGTCCCCCGCCGTGATATTGCTGGAATATTGCTAAAAGCGGCGTAAAACCAAACTCACTCACTCACTCTTATAAATGATTCAGTGGAAATACAGTGTTCCCTTGCTTTTGCGCTCTTTAATATTGCGCTAACTAGGTTATAGCGCGTGGTAACGCATGAATCCCAAAATTTACTTACATTTTTTATAAACTCTAGTTCTACACTGACACAATGTTTCTACCCCATCGCAAAATATGTTAGCAGCTGATCACCGCGAGCATGGAACACCGGAAATACCTGTCGACATATCTGAAACTGAAAATACACAATTTAATCCTTTTATCATACTATCTGGTTATAAAAACGTGTTCATTGTATATCTGGACTTCTGTTTGTAATATATTTCATTCAATATTGTTTACATTAAGTTCGGCAAAATCGTGTGTGAAGTGATCATAAGATCGCACAACTCACCATTATTTACAGCAACCACGGTCAGATTACTGCTATTCCTTGAAACGAACTTTAGTTGATAGAGAATGCAATCATACATCATGAATACTTTAGCTCTTTGAAAGTCATATTTGTGGCAATTTGACTATTATATGTCAACATAGCGTTTTTGCAATCAAAATACATGTATTGCGAGAAGTCCCTTCCGTGAAATTGTTTCATACGTAAAAGATATCCTGCAATTGTAGTAAAGTGCTGCACTTATTGTTCTTACGATTTTAGATATGGTAAAAGTTGCAACTAAAAGTAACACGATATTGAAATATATTATACCCGATAAAATAATAATTTCAAATATAACTTCTTCTGACCATTGCATCAAATTTTTTTTAGCGGAATCACGGTAGATATGGAGAAACCTCGTGTACAGCTGATTGCTATATCTGGCTTAGTTTACGAGAAAATACACATAGTAATCTTAATCTCTGCATATAAAACAATGCCTAAGAGAGCAGGAAATACAATTTAAATGATAAATCATCATGTCTGGTGATATTTTATATAAAATTTCATATTTTATTGACCAAGTTTGTTATACCCGTTTATTCACTTGAATTCACTGAAGGGATATGATGTGTTTTTTCTACTGTACATAACATTTAATAAATCCCTTTTTTTACTACGAATCCTAAAGAACAGCTATTCTTATCTTTTTTCAACCCTTGAAACATGAGGCATAGATCTTGTTAGGTAGGCAGAGCATGTACTGTTTTGTTGGTCATCCACCTTGGTTAAACTGCTGATCGTCTATAATGCACATCAATTATTTGGACCCCAAAGGTAGTGTTGTAGCTAGGTATCACTGTATCATTGAAGTTTTCCACTTGAGTGAAACTTGTCAAGCTTAAGGTCCATGTTCAGATCCCCACATGGTTATGATGTTTACCATTTCTGGTGCCCCCAGTGATGTTGAAATATTGTAGAGGCCGTGTGAACCTGTATTCTCACTCACTCACTCACTCACTCACTCACTCACTCACTCACTCACCCACCCCCACCCACCCACTCACTCACTCACTCACTCACTCACTCACTCACTCACTCACTCACCCACACCCACCCACTCACTCACTCACTCACTCTACCTGTATTAGTACTGAATCACCTCATGTTAAATAATTGTTACATAATCAATATCCATATTTATTGACGCAATCACTGTAACGATGTCAGATAATTTAAATTGTGATGATTCGGCAGCTTTCACATGTCCTTTTCTTTGCCCCTTTTCGCCGATTCTTTGGGTTTTCATTTCATCAGCTCTTGTGTTGGTTGACATGAAATCAACTGTATTCAGATTTAAAAATAGATGACTATTTCACCTTTGGAACAGATCGAGTGTATGTTTTGGTTCACTGTTTTGAAAGGAGTATGTCATAGTTTGGAACAGATGAATTTGTTCACGGATGTCCATCCTGAATTTTGTAAACTCTATCCTGCTCATTTTGGTTACCGATCAATTTCAGGAAGATAGCAGAATTATCCTCAGCTTCAGTCCGAGAGCACCATGGCCCATTGAGATTTCATTGATTTCAGACAAAACTCTACGGAGATGTGACGTAATTGTGACCCAAGCAAGCACTTCGGGCAAATGTGGCATTATTTTCCACTAGCTTCCTAAATTATCAGGTGTGGCCTGGTTTGGGGTGAGAATGGTTGCTGACTGACCATGGTCGTGAAAGTAGGGTCTAAGAAATGGTCAGAAGATGGATCAATTCTTGATTGTTGAATCAATTAGCTTGTTAGAATCTCCGTCTGCTCCTGCCAGACAGACCGGTCCAACTTTTACACAGGGGGGAAAGGTAGTTGAGAGGGTCCACTTTTACCTACATGCATCTAGATGTAGGTTATTTGGCCTGTGTGTTGCCAGTGTAGACTTCTATCTGTAAACTCTTTCTAATCAAAATGGTTCAACAGGCTATCCCTGAAGTCTCAAGGATTGATATTTTAGTGGCTGGCTTGCTGGCTGATTCTGCTGTGTGTGCAGGGTCTGCAGTGGAACGTTCTACATGTGCTGAGATCTAAGGGATAATGGACATGACTCTTATTGAACTGTCTAGACGGAGGAGGGCCGGCACAAATCTCATCTTGCTTAAAATATGATTTGATTGCATGCAAACACAGGAGTAGATGCCAGCAGGCCAGCTAGTGTTACAGTGGAGATGATCATGCATAGTCTATCGCTCTATCTCAGGGAAACACTTGTTGTGCATCCCCAGTCACTCGCAGAACCCTCCCCCATATATCTTCTTCCCCTCCCCTCCCTCCCCCTCCCTTCCCTCCCCCTCCCTTCACCCTCTTTCCCTCTCCTTTCTTTTTTCGATCTTTTTATGGTTCTCTTTCCTTCTCCATTGCCCCTTTGTCTCCATAAATATCCATCTAAACCCCCCGACCCTTTTTTTTTTATTTTCCCTTTTTTTTCTCTCTACCTTCCCTACAAGACTTCTTCCCTTCTTCTTTCTATCACTCCATCTGTATCACCATGATGCTGCAATGAATTATCATTTACATCTTTGAATTATTTTTTTTATATCGCATGGCAACTGATTGTACATATGGTACTACAGAGGTTTTTACATGATACAGAAATGTGCGTTCAGTACGCACAAATGTCTAGAATGGACACAGGAAGCAAAACGTATTGCATCCTGAGGGACCTACAGTAACATTCATTGTACCAAATTTCACACACACACACACACACACACACACACACACACACCACACACACACCACACACACACACACACCACACCACACCACACCACACCACACCACACCACACCACACCATCAGGGTGTCTTATGACCTGACTTATATTATATGGAAGCTTAGTTGGTCAGTCTCAGTCACATGGTTGCTATGGTGACATTGTACCTTGATCAACAACAGGCCACCTTGACATACCTGAAACTTTGCTGACACAACATAAAACAAATAAATCATCATAACCAGTCGTCTTGTTATTCTGAATAATTTATGACGCTGTGTATGACGTCATTCTTTGCAACAGGGAGCTTATGGCATGTCACATTGCCAAGGGTTGGTTCATGAACATGACAAGAAGTGATAGGCATGAATTTTCTCAACACATCAAGCAGAAATTCCTTTTTTCAAATGTATGGAAAATAATTTCCCTACTGTGACCCTACGATACAGAGCTAGTAGTACCTTGTTGTATCTGCATACGCTGGTTGGTGCATGTGTACACACACCTAGTGGGGGTTCCAGGTTAACTAAGTCCCTAACTTGTCATAAAAGGCAACCTTTAATAGATTAGCAACATGGTGGTTGTATCTCATTGTGACTATATAGTTGCTAGCAACCCATGCTTGGCGTAAAGGCGACTATGCTTGTCGTAAGATGAAACTAACGGGATCGGGTGGTCAGGCTCACTGACTTGGTTTGATGAATGTCACCGATCTCAATTGCGTGGATCGATGTTCATGATGTCAATCACTGGATTGTCTGGTCCAGACTCGGTTATTTACAGGCCGCTGTCATATAGTTGGAGTATTGCTGAGTGCGGCGTTAAACAACAAACAAATATATATTGTTCTTGATATCAATCACTGGTTTGTCTAGTCAAAACCTGATTATTTACAGGCCCTGTCAATATTGCTGAGTACAACGTTAACAAACAAAACAAACGTGTGGATAGATTGTTTAACTTTGTCAATCCATCTGAAAACTTAGGCTAAGTTTTGTCACATTAAGATTTATCGATTGCTTAACAGTTCTTGTCCTTTCTTCAGTAATGGACCAACTCTGTGGTCTAGTGGTACAGCATCTGCCCGGAGTGAGGAAGGTCCGGGATTTGATCCCCGGCCACGTCATACCGAAATACGTTAAAAGATGGTATTTGTTGTTACCCTATCTGGAGCACGGCATTAAGGGGCTAAAACAAGGACTGGTCCGCTCGGAGTCAGTATACTGTGTCTGAGTTGGGTATTCATGTTAAAACTGCTGCATGGTATGTCAGTGGCCCCACGCACGCACGCACGCACGCACGCACACTCGTGTCGCTATATAAGTGTAATTATCATGTACGCGACACAACCCTATTTCACCTTACCTCTACAGTATTGGTGTTTCACCTTACGTCTTCAGCACTGGTGCTTAATATTAATCAATCATTCAGTTGATCTTATTAGACAATCACAAATTGATTAATTGTTATCAGATTAAAATTTCCCATTCAATGTGAGTGTTGTTCATTCTCATGGCATGAATGTAGCAGTACATTGCCAGTAAATAGATGTTAAGGATTGATAGATTTTTTTGGTTGCACACCTGTGCAATTTGTTACTATTTGGTCAAAGCTTTATTTAGACTTTGTTTACAATTAAACGACTCTACAAAATGGAAATGTGAAATTATTATTATTTTTTTTTAAAATTTGCCAAACAGAGATTGGGTTCGAATGCCGGTTCGCCCCGATTATATTTCTAGGTTTGTCAGCACCATACCCGTGCTCGTGGGTTTCACCGAAGTGGTAAACGTCTGAGACCTGCATCACTTCGGGCTTTCCTCCCACATTAAGCTGACACGCCGTGTTATAACTGGAATACTGTTAAAAGCGGCGTTAAACCCAACTCACTCACTCACCCAAACAGAGATAGGTAAAATGTTTAAAAAAACCAAGTCATTTACTCTCTCTCTATCAATATAAATGAATTATTTAAATGACTATAATTAAAACTTGGTGAAAATAAGAAAATGGATCTATTATTACTTCATACAACCAATCCAGCCTGGCTGCCAGTTTTCTTTTCCTGGTCCTCACCTTCTTAACATTTTGAGGAAATCAAAAAAGATATTTGAAATTGGAATTTTCTTTTTCATTTTCTTTCAACCTAACCACCTGCATTTTTCAGCTAGAATTTATAACCCTGCAAAAAAAGTCTTTACGAAAAAGGTAGTAATTCTGTTGAACAAATTATGATTTTTTGTTTCCATAATTTGATATTTTATACACATACGTACTATTGAATTACATTTGTAGTAGAGTACTGCTCTTAAAAGTTTGCTTAGGTGGATATAAGTATCATAAATATTTCCAATAACAATAGATTCAGGATGAAAACTGAACATGCGGAAGGTTAGAAAAGACTAATAGCAAAATCCAATGACATATGTGCTTAATATTTTCACTGTGTGGATAAGTACATATCTAAACATAACGATTGCCAAAAGAAAATGTGATCTCAAATTCAGTCGACATTTTTGGAAGAGAGGTTCACAAATGTACAAAATTTATAAAGAAATGTTCCTTTTGTGAAAAGAGAAGTACAAAACATAATGTTGGTTGGCGGATCTTGATTGTAATTTTCCAAGGTAACATTGTTGAATTTATGACCTGTTTACCTCTTTGTTTACTGTTAATTTTTCATGTTGGGTATTTCAACAAGCCTGGAGTACACGCAAATTAAAGGAAGCATTCCGTGGGCCCTGTTTACAATTAATGAAGTGCCAAAATCCCACCACCTTGCGAGCTCCCTACTCCCCAGGTGTAGATTTTGGGGCACATCAATTGTGCCAAATCAAGCCTCGGGGACTGCCTCATTGCTCGGAGGTGTCCCCTGCTACACGGTCGCTGGTATTGCAGAGGTACGATTTTTTTGGATTTGCCAAATGTCGTGGAGCTGTTGCATGATGTGTTTTTTGGGGGGAGAATATTTAGTTATTGGGGGAAAATGTGTGTTTTTTATAGAAATTAGGTGATTGCTGTGTTGAGGCTGTTTAGATAATTGTTAAAAATAGGTGTGAAGTCACAGATACAGGAGCATAATGATCTAGTCGCAGTTCATGATTGACCGTCGGTCCATTGATATATGTACTGGTGATCGGTTCATGAACAGATTTAGTGATGATTGATAGTTATATTGATAATGAACATATTGTTCTAGTCGCAGTTCATATATTTACTGGTGATCGGTTCATGAACAGATTAAGTCATGATTGATAGTTATATTGATAATGAACATATTGATCTAGTCGCAGTTCATGATTGACAGTTGGTCTATGGATATATTTACTGGTGATCGGTTCATGAACAGATTTAGTCATGATTGATAGTTATATTGATAATGAACATAATGATCTAGTCGCAGTTCATGATTGACAGTTGGTCTATGGATATATTTACTGGTGATCGGTTCATGAACAGATTTAGTCATGATTAATAGTTATTGATAATGAACATATTGATCTATTCTCAGTTCATGATTGGACAGTTGGTCTATGGATATATTTACTGGTGAAAGATTCATAAACAGATTTGTTCATGATTAATCCATTCATTAGGTTTATTGTTCTATTCGCAGTTCATGATTGACAGTTGGTCTATGGATATATTTACTGGTGTAAGATTCATGAACAGATTTAGTCATGATTAATAGTTATTGATAATGAACATATAAAATAGTTCTATTCGCAGTTCATGATTGACAGTTGGTCTATGGATATATGTACTGGTGATCGGTTCATGAACAGATTTAGTCATGATTAATCCATTCATTAGGTTTATTCATAAATAATCCATGTATTATTCATTTATTAATCTATGTAATAATGCATTATTAATCTATAAATGTTACTTGTCAATCCATAAATACAATTCATGATTCATCCATGTATTGTAATTCATGATCAATGGGTGTTTTTCTTTTAAGAAAATGTTTTGTGTACAAGGCAACAATGTCATACAGTTATGAACTGTTGCTCATATGAGGCAGTAGCAGTAGTGATGCGAAATATAAAAAAACCTGTTATAAGTCAGAGACATAAGGAAGTAATTCAACATGTATGCGATGTGAGTGCGCATGGAATGAGTCCTCTAGAAGACATGGCATTGGTGACGTCAATCATGACGTATATCAAATATGACATCATTTATTTGGCCAGTCTATTTCTAGGCTTGTAAGAGATGGAATAAGAAAATATTTTAAACTGAGCTTAGATTTTAAATTCGAAGATGTAAGAAGTTCTTTCAGTGAGGCTTGTCTTGTATGATGGGGATTTTGTCACAATTTTCACCCTTATTTTTTATTATCACACTAAAATTTCAACTGCTTTCGGGGGCACAACTAAGGCACATGTCATAAACTAGTACCTGGCTAAAGAATTCTCTGTTTTCAACCAAACAGTAAAACACAGCAACTATGGGGATGATGCGATTGCCTTGAGAGGCTCATTATAGATGTTTTGAGGTCGGGGTGAAAAAACAGCAGATCCGATGGCGGTCCTGAAACAAATATTTACAAATGGTGTAAGAATTTGAGGGTTCATAAAACTTATTGGAAATGGAGATGGCAATTAAATGATAGGAAGTTGTCATCTTCTGCCAATACTTTGATTCTGTTGTTTGCCATTAGTGTTATCCCAAGGATTGCAGTGCACTCACGATTCTTGTCTTAAGCATTTTTTGTTAACACACGCATATAAAAATAGGTTCCACTAATTGAAATATCAACCAAGTAAAATCTTAAGTTTAAAAAACAAACAACATGACAGCAAACATAACTCCTTCATGGAGATAAAATCTTACACTTTGTTCAATAATCATCTCTTATTCATAGATACATAAATTAAAAATGTCTAGACATGATATTAACAAGTTTCGTGCTAACTTCCTTGCGACATTACGTATCCCATCATCAAGCCCTGGCAGGTGACACAGGCATTTGGATTGGACAGAGTGCACCAGCATGTAGTGATAATGATATTGTTACGATACATTGACATGGTTCTTTACATTAAACTACTAGGTCTGATCGTGGGCGCGTCGTCAAGCTAGCAAGACAAACCAACCCTTTATACCCACCGGGAGGTGATGTGGACTGTCGCACAGATAGGGCTTTCCACAGCTTCTGTGTTTAACCTTGTCAACACGATTTAATTTCTTGACACGATAATTTTAGAAAAAAAAGTTTGAATTTTGAGGAGACATGTGGAATGACGTAAGGCCAAAATTTCCGAAAAGGTGTATTTGTGAAGGCTCACTTGAACCCCCCAGTTTAGGGTCAGCCGGTCGGTGGGTTCATTTTTTTGTGATTAGTGTTGAAATAAGCAGCCTTGTAGTAGAATTCTGAGTATCACTATGAAAGAGGGCACGTGTTATTTAGTTTTGAAAATTACATTTGAGGAGTGTTATAATATTTCAATATGACTTTTGTAAATTGTAGCCATGTTTAGTGTTTTTCTAACTGATTTAATGATGTGATTAAGTGTGATGCTAAATAGCAAATATTGTAAACCAGTGAGAGAGTTTTTATTAACTTCATTAATGATTGTTGTTTTGATGACAAAAAATGTGACCAACATCTAAACAATATTAAAAATGTTGACTTTTACTGCCTAATTTATTTCGTGGTATGACTGGTTAAATATTATCATCTGTGTTTTGTTGTCAGAAAAGTTTCATTCATTCATTGATGGCTAGCTTCAGTGTTTATTTCTAACTCATCTTGAGCTTGTTTATTTTCCGTCATGTCTAGACTCAAGTTAATATTCTATGCAGAACTGTCATGTTTTAACGGGTGTTGAATGTCAAACTGGGTAAAATGGTTCAAGTGGCCATTTGACATATGTAAAATATCAGGTTGATAGATTATTTATCCATTTATGTATTATCAATATGTAATTTGAAGAATAGTGAACATATGTCATGTGTTAAATGTTGTGTTTTTGAAAGGAAATATTATGGTTCATTTCCCCTGGAACTCTTCTGTACTTCTAATCTTACATTTTCAACATTTCCTCTGAAAACTAACCGCCTCCATGATCTTGTGGAAAGAGGGTGCCCAGAGGATGGAAGGTTGGTGGTTCGATATCGAGCCATGTCATACCAAAACACGTTAAAAGATGGTACCTTATGTTAACTGGCATGTCGTCATTCGGCATTAAACATGTTAATATGTTAAAGGCATAAAACAAGGGCTGGTTGGCTCAGAGTCAGTAGACTGTATCTGGGTGGGGTATTCATGTTAAACTGCTACATGGTATCTCTGTGGTCTCTTCCCCCCCCCTTGGCTGCTCATATGCTTGCATGTTGCTATGTTGGTGCATAGTCTTGAGCACAGCAATAAATCCCATTTCACCTCACCTCTGAAATGCAGGTTTTTCATGTCAATGGCCACAGCAGCTGTATATAGTGAGTACTATTAAAGAATAGGGGCGGTCGGGTAGCCTAGTGGTTAAAGCGTTCGCTCGTCACGCCAAAGACCCGGGTTCGATTGCCGACATGGGTACAATGTGTGAAGCCCATTTCTGGTGTCCCTTGCCGTGATATTGCTGGAATATTGCTAAAAGCGGCGTAAAACTATAATCACTCACTCACTCACTATTAAAGAATAATTATCAATTTAAGTGTGCACTGCAACAGCCAGGTTAATATTTCCGTTTCGAACTAATTTTCAATCCTTCTTATTTTGTAGTGGTGGTTTATATACCACTTGGACGTATTGATAATTGATCATTTAATTGAACAATTATGCTTAACCTGTGTCGTCAATTCATGTGTAATTTTGTCGGTCTGTGTATGAGACAGTGTGGGAAGTAGCATATATTTATGTGTGAGCTTTGCATTTATAGTCTTGTGTGAGATAGACACAAGTTGAACAGCGCAGTAGGTATGCCTGTCTGACAATTGATTTCGTGATTTTGTGCTTGTCTCTATGTTTATTTTAAGCTGTGTTCAATATATGAAAAACACAGACAGATTGCCGCTCGATGTCACACTGCCCCAGACCTATTGTACAAGGCTCGATCTAAATCGTACACCTATATTTACATGTCCGTGATTTATGTTTTATTACTAGACTGTTTTTCCCCTGAGTTTAATTACCTGTATTGTAAATTATGTATTGTGTTCTGTTTTGTTAATCACTCTTTGTGACCTGATGTCCAGGGTTACAGTGTTCCGATAGCCATGCATGACTAAATATGAAAGGGGCTATCAAAATAGCTCTACCTCTAACTGTTTTTTCGGCAGTTTTTCCCTTGAAAAATGTGTTTTGAGCGCATGCAGTAGCAGGAAGCACAAGTTGAGAGACATTTCAGTGACAATGAGGTGTCTAGACTCCAACCAGACAGTGCACCTGGTATGACAATTAAAGTTCAACAATTTACTCAAAACCTGTCTCTTATTGATTTTATAATTTGTGCAAAATGTTTCTCAAACATGGTAGTTGGTGAAAACGTTCAACTTGATCCTTCTTCTTCCCGCTGTCCATGCACAGTGGAATATGAAAGGCAGCCAAATATTCAACCGATTGTCTAGTAAGCTGGGGCCTGCAAAACTGCATTGAATCGTCAAGCTCTCAGGCATTTGATTATCAACAGTGCTGCATTCGAAATCCATTTTTTTCTCTTCATGGAATTTTGAATTTGTCAACTGCAGTTATAATGTTAGTACTAAATGAGATAGTGTGATCTATAGGAAATAAGTTTGGTGTGAAATGCTGACCTAAATGAAGATGGATCTATTTTCTGAATGAACTTTTGATCATATCGGGTTGCTTGTTGCTCTAGAAATTGGTTGAATTGAATATTACAGCAATTTGTTTTGAATGAAAGTTGGTTTGACTTTTCTATGATGTGAAAACTAGTACCTTTCAACTTTGCCACATGTCGAATTGTTGATATTGTTTTTTAATTTGACGCAGAATTATTTGTAGTTCTAGAGTACTGTTTAAATCGTAATGAAAAGGGATTATTTAGATCTATTTAAAATGGTTAGGTTTAACATGAATAAGAAGAACCGCAGAATCAGATCATCACAATATTATCAAGATTTTCAAACTGAGGCCTTATGTTTTTTTTAGAATTGTTGTAAAATATTCTTATTCTAATTTTACAAAGTTTTTATTATAAAAAATCTGTATGCACTTGTTGAGAGAGGTTGTTTTGATATATAGGATTATCACCAGGAGTGATCTCAGATAATGACAGTATAAAATTTCTGTCTAAGTATCGAACCCACATGACATATTTTTACCCCATGTGGTGTTTGTGGCCAGTTACTAATGAATGTATGTCATGGAAGAATTTAACTATTTTTACATGTCAAGAGGCTAGAAAATCAAAAATCTCCTTCCTAAGGCAGACCGCCTCCGTGGTCTAGTGGTAGAGCGTCCGCCCGGAGAGCGGAAGGTTGGGGGTTCAAACCCCGGCCGTGTCATACCAAAAGACGTTAAAAGATGGTACTTGTTGTTACCCTGTCTGGCGCTCGGCATTAAGGGGCTAAAACAAGGACTGGTCGGCTTGGAGTCAGTATACTGTGTCTGAGTTGGGTATTCATGTTAAACTGCGGCAAGGTATCTCAGTGAGCTAGCACTCGGCATCAGTCCGGACTAGTACAAGCAGCCACACAAACACACACACGTACATGCACGTCGCTATATAAGTGCAATAAGTTTGGACGCGACGTTAAAACCCATTTCACCTCACCTCACCTCACCTTCCTAAGGCAATATTTTGTGGGATATACACATCATGGGCTATTGGCTACATGCTTTGGCCCTAATCGTGTGTAATTTGTTTACAGAAAATCAGAGGAGTCATTGCTCAGATTACATCGTATTTTACCTGTGATACATATCTGGGGCCAAAGACCAGGTGTATTGGGCCCTAAGCAGGTATATTCAACAGTTTAGCCCTTGTCAGGTTTGGACAATGAAGTTGTCATTTGGAAGTCATGTGTCACAGAAAGGATGATAGATTTGATGCCATAATTTTGTGTTTGTCCACAGTTAGTTATCATCCAACATCTTTTTAATTCACGCAAGACTTAATTCTTTTTCATCTTACTTAATTGTTTAACTGAGTTTAAAAATTCTGGGTTCAACTCCCAGCATGGTACATTTATAGTGTGTCCCTATCCCCTTCCCATACTGTGATTCTGCAGAAATATTTCTCAAATTGACGTGAAACTATACTTTTGGTATAGGAAAACACTGCACTCAGCAATATTCCAGCTATATAGCGGGTCGAAACCATACTCACCAAGTACTGGGACCCAGGGCAAGTGTGTATTGACTTTTCACTTGTCCACAATAATAATTCACTTGTCCAAATTTGATGTTTTTTAGTTTGTTTGGTCCTAATCCAACCATCCATGTGGCCTAAATCCAGGCGACACAGGGACGGTGGGGTAGCTTAGTGGGTAAAGGGTTGGCTTGTCATGCTGAAGACCTGGTCTAATCCAACCATCCATGTGGCCTAAATCCAGGCAAGACAGGGACGGTGGGGTAGCTTAGTGGGTAAAGGGTTGGCTTGTCATGCTGAAGACCTGGTCTAATCCAACCATCCATGTGGCCTAAATCCAGGCGAGACAGGGACGGTGGGGTAGCTTAGTGGGTAAAGGGTTGGCTTAGTGGGTAAAGGGTTGGCTTGTCATGCTGAAGACCTGGGTTTGATTCCTCACATGGCTACAATGTGTGTGTCCGCGCCATGATATTGCTGGGATATTGCTAAAAGCAGCGTAAAACCTCACTCACTCCCCAGGTTTAGATTAACATCTAGTCTCTGAAATGAACATATCTTACAGGAAAAAAACCCAGTTAAATTATCTTTATATAAATATAATAAAAAGGAGCCCAGAGACTCTTCATTTTCAGATACTGAAGTAATCTAGACTTGCCAACATTATAGACTTGCATGGGCTGTATTGGATATTTTTTGTATCAGGGTCTGTATGACAGACCATCCCAAGGTTAGACAAGGCCATTTGTCCGTTAGTCTGAGAAAAGTGAAAATCTAAAAGCAAGACATGAATTCTTCTCAAATCTAGTTCATACATGATGATTATTTACAGACCGCCGTCACATGGCTTGAATAATGCTGAGTGGCATTAAACCACACTCATCAGTGGTTTCAAATTGGCTGAGTACAAAGATTTGTCTGCCACCTAATAAATGAACTCTGAATAAATTCTTAATCCTTACCATCGATTGAGCAAATTGTCTGCCTGTAAACACTAACATATTTCAAAGGTAGTAAGAATTTGTAAGAGGCGACCAAAATAGATGGGGCGTTATGCATTGGGACATTATTATTTTTCCTGTTTGCATGTTATCATATCTCGGTGGAGTATATTGTTTTACTCTTCAGGCACTAAATCATAAATGCCTGGTCGACACTTGATAAAGTACTAACTGCTGTGTTTTTTTCTGGAATATTGCAGATTGTGACGTAAAACAGCATTCATTCAAATCACTCAGTCTATGAAGTCACTATAACTTTAATGCTGTTGTGAGAATTCCAGGGCAGAATACATCCAGAGTACCCTACTTGTCAAAACCAAATAGATCCAGATTAGAATCAGTCTTCACCAACCCATGCTTGTTGTAAGAGGTGACACATGGGATCATGTGGTCCCAGTAGATCGAGGCTCATGATGTCAGTCACTGGATTTTCTGGTCCAGACTCAATTAGTTACAGACCGCCATCATATAACTGGAATATTGCTGAGTGAGGCTTCAAACGACAAACAGGGGCACGGGTGGCCCAGTTGTCTAAGGCGCCGCGATTCGCTGTGCAGAGTTGCGTCCCTTGGGCACGCCAGAAACCTATGATTGTGGGTTCGAATCCCGGTTCGCCCTGATTGTTTCTAGGTTTGTCAGCACCATACCTGTGCTCGTGGGTTTCACCTAAGTGGTAAACGTCTGAGACCTGCATCACTTCAGGCTTTCTTCCCACATCAAGCTGACACGCCGTGATATAACTGGAATACTGTTAAAAGCGGTGTTAAACCCAGCTCACTCACTCACTCACTCAAACGACAAACAAACTGAAATGAGGATCAGGTGAGTTTTTGGCTCACTCTGTCATATTACCTTGATGGTGGGTTTGTTTGCTGGTTCTGTCAAACTATGTCAAGACCCGATAATTTACAGGCATTTCAACACCATTAACTCACTCATGCATTTAGTTATATTGCTAGTCTGTTGCATGGCTGAAATAGTACTTGTGATGAATTAACACTAAGAAACTCTTTTCCAAACATTGATTCAGCAGAATCCTTGACACTGTTTGCTGACATTCTCACCAACAATACTGATAACATAGTAGAGTTCACTGACTTGTACGGAGGATAAGGCCATAAATAGAGGATATTACATGAGTGTCCATGTCATACAATGTTTACAACACGAGTGTCTAAATTCCTGTATTTCCCTCGCGAAAAAACCAGGGAAATACTGGAATTTAGGCACATGTGTCATAAACATAGTATGATGTGAACACTCATATAATGTTCTATTTATTACCGAAGAAGATGTCTACATACAGAAACGAATTTTAGTGTTTATCTATAAGGACAGCAGGTCACAATAGCAGCGGAACCACAATTTGTCGAATAACATCGACTGTCCTCAGCTATGATGTCGTTTCTATTGTGACGTCATTCTGACCTCACGTTTCGCTCGTCACGCCGAAGACCCGGGTTCGATTGCCGACATGGGTACAATGTGTGAAGCCCATTTCTGGTGTCCCCCGCTGTGATATTGCTGGAATATTGCTAAAAGCGGCGTAAAACCATACTCACTCACTCACTCACTGACCTCACGTCGCAATAACATTCGAATGATGTCAACAATGGCATCCGGATGATGGAAACAGTACACTGTTGTCTTGTGATGTGATATGACCCTGAGGAACATATGATTTTAATGATCCCCGAAATGTTTGCCCTCTGAGGCAATAAACTAGAGTCTTATCACTCATGAAAATCTGGTTTACAATTGGTCTTCAGCAATCCATGCTTGTTGTCAGAGGTGACTGATGTGATAGGGTGGCCAGGCTCATTGTGTCCCAATTATGTATATCGATGTGCGTGATATTTGTCATTGGATTGTTTGGTTCAGACTTAATTATTTACAGACCGCCTTCATATAGGATTATTGCTGAGTGCAGTGTTAAACAACCAACAAAGTAATATTGTGTAGTTCTCTTTTAGGGGGGGTGGCATGGGTGACCCAGTCGTCTAAGGCGCTGCGATTCGCTGTGCAGAGTTGCATCCCTTGGGCACACCAGAAACATATGATTGTGGGTTCGAATCACGGTTCGCCCTGATTATGTTTCAAGGTTTGTCAGCACCATACCCGTGCTCGTGGGTTTCACCGAAGTGGTAAACGTCTGAGACCTGCATCACTTTGGGCTTTCCTCCCACATTAAGCTGACACGCTGCTATATGACAATGACAAACCCGAAATGGAATATTAAATGTTTCAAGTTCTGCTTCTGGCAAAATTGAGCAGGCACTCTCAAAACCATTCCTTGATTTATTTTGTGAGAGAAGATGTCTTGAAGTGATTGCCAAAGAGCCTGTAGTAAAGCATAGTGTCTGTTTCTAAATGTAGATGTTTATGCATTGTTATCTGCAATTTCATCAGAATGTTATGCCAGTGCTGGATTATGTTTTTGAGGAGAAGAGACGCATCCTGCAGTGTTAATAGGAACTGCCGAGGCTTGAGAAACTACGGTGGCAGCAGACTACCCCGACAAACACAATTACCATGCTGCAAAACTTTGTGGATCATTCCTACTGTAGCAGATAATTCTTTTGCAAAACTAGAATTGTCTAATGCACAGGATTCTTCTGTTCAGAGGCCGAGAGGCCAGTTTATGGAATTGTAGACTTAGTAACAATGTATGTAAGCTGATGGTTAGCCTTGCTGCAAGGCTGTAGTGAAAGATAAGTCCATGGATGTATAGTAATTCTATCCTCCTAATGGGCAAGTCTAGATATGTGGACAGTACAGAAAGAGGCACCAGTCTCTTAAGGGACTTGTTTTTATTATTCACATAATTTAGAAATTTTGATTTAAACTAATAATTATTGCCATAGAGACTTGTGCAAGTCTAGCTGATGGTGGGCAGCCGGCATTGTGCAGTGCAGGGCTGCTGCCATCCCTAGGTGTCCTCTCCTCCTCCCTTCTGCCCCTCCCTGCTCCCACTGGTCCCCCCCTGCTGCCGGCCTGTTGGCCTGCCTGCTGTTTGGGATCTGCAATAAATTGTGATCTGTAAGAGAGAGGGGAAGAGGAAAGAATGATAGTTGTAATGGATGTGCCCATGCCGATGTGCCTCAAATCTGAGGGGAAAATTGGCGGAGGTCTGTGAGGGGATGTCTGTAGCTGGTAGGAGTGAGTGGATAATGGGAAAATTGGAGGATTGTTGATCGCAGTCTGGGCGAGAATTACATCGTGATGAGAAGTCCGCCAAATAGAACTAACTTCCTTCAGCCTGCCATGTTTTGGCTACAGGCTTCATATTTGAGTTGTGTGGGTCTGCATATGATCAAAGTTGATACGGCAACCCAGTCTGATTAAATTTCTGTGGTTAGTGTCATGTGGTCTGCCAAAGCAGGCGCTCCTTGCTGGCCAGAATTGAGATATTGTGGGTATAGTTACCAGCAGGAGGATACTGTGTTACAGGTTGAGAGATAGACTCCAAACCTCATCTGCCAAATCTTGGCATCCAGGTTATGGGCAAACTCTCATGCTTGCTTTTAGTTAACCTTTCTATTTGTGTACTGGGAAGTTGACGGGTCAGTGAAATGATTACATGTGACCCATGACCTGGCAGCATGCAGACATTAGCACTGATTGGCTATTGGCTCAGGAGCATGTGCAGTTAAGGAACAGGTGCTTGCTGCTTACTCACAGTAGTGAATTCTCACTGGCTGGTACAGGGACCTTTTTACATTCTGGTGGAGGTAGGAGGGAGAGACAGAAGTGACAGCAGCCGGGATACACGTTACCTGCTGTAGTTGATACAACCTGCGGGAATATGGGCAGTATCTACCTGCTGTAGTACAAATAACCTGCAGGAATATGGGCAGTATCTACCTGCTGTAGCATATAAAACCTGCAGGAATATGGGCAGTATCTACCTGCTGTAGTTGATACAACCTGTGGGAATATGGGCAGTATCTACCTGCCGTAGTACATACAACCTGCAGGGATATGGGCAGTAACTACCTGCTGTAGTTGATACAACCTGCAGGAATATGGGCAGTATCTACCTGCTGTAGTTGATACAACCTGCAGGAATATGGGCAGTATCTACCTGCTGTAGTTGATACAACCTGTGGGAATATGGGCAGTATCTACCTGCCGTAGTACATACAACCTGCAGGGATATGGGCAGTATCTACCTGCTGTAGCATATACAACCTGCAGGAATATGGGCAGTATCTACCTGCTGTAGTTGATACAACCTGCAGGAATATGGGCAGTATCTACCTGCTGTAGCATATACAACCTGCAGGAATATGGGCAGTATCTACCTGCTGTAGTATATACAACTTTCAGGGAATATGGGCAGTATCTACCTGCTGTAGTATATACAACCTGCAGGGAATATGGGCTGTATCTACCTGCTGTAGTATATACAACATTCAGGGAATATGGGCAGTATCTACCTGCTGTAGTATATACAACATTCAGAGAATATGGGCAGTATCTACCTGCTGTAGTATATACAACATTCAGAGAATATGGGCAGTATCTACCTGCTGTAGTATATACAACATTCAGGGAATATGGGCAGTATCTACCTGCTGTAGTATATTCAACATTCAGGGAATATGGGCAGTATCTACCAGCTGTAGTATATACAACCTGCAGGGAATATGGGCAGTATCTACCTGCTGTAGTATATACAACCTGCAGGGAATATGGGTGGTATCTACCTGCTGTTGTACATAGTACCTGCAGGAATATGGGCAGTATCTACCTGCTCTAGTACATACAACCTCTTGCATCTTGCAGTATATACACTCTTCAAGACAATACTGTCTGTATCTATCTACTGAGCTATATACCACCTGCAGGAATTACTGTCTATATCTACCTACTGCCACCTGAAGGGAGAATGTTGATAATGCCTACTCTCAATGGTATATACAAGCTGACGTTTTCATTCTATGATAAGTACATGCAGGGAATACATTCCCACCTATCTGATGAGGCATAGCTACCCTTAAAGAGAGGATCCACCTAGAAAAGGGCTAAATATATTCTCAACTGCTGCATCTACTGTAGATTATACCTTATCCATCCGTGAAGGTCAGGGTTAGAATAGGCCTTCTGACAGGATCGGGTGGTCAGGCTCGCTGACATGTTTGATGCAAGTCATCGTATCCCAATTACGTCGGTCAATGCTCATGATGTCAATCACTGGATTGTCTGGTGCTCGATTATTAACAGACCGCCGTCATATACCTGGAATATTGCTGAGTGCGGCGTTAAACAACAAACTAAGCTACACTGACATATTAGAGGTAAGATAATCACTGGATTGTCTGGTCCAGACTCGATTACCTGCAGACCATGATGCAGCTGGAATATTGCTGAGTGCAGCAGTATGCAACAATCAATGTAGTGTTATACCTTACACAGAAGTGACCATTTTTACATCTGTGTTGAATTTTTATTTGGTACATGTCCATGCTGTACTGCTATTACCATAATAAAGAACTGCGACTTAAATCTTGGTCAGTTTCCTAGAATTACAAACAATTCACTCTCTTGAAAACAGACAGTACTGAGAAAGGTTGCAAAGATGACCCTATTGCGGAAGTCACCTGTTACTATCCAGCTCCTGTGTCTGAACTGTACCACATGTGGCCTGTATTATGTGTGTTTGTGTGTATAGAAAATAGGGCAGTGAAATTGTCCCTGCCTGTTGATGTGCTGGTGAGGACCCTCTCCTATGTTGTGTTTGCTAGTGCTGTATAAAGAGGTAACTCACTATACCACACATTGGGGAGCAAGCTCTTATGTATTGTGCATTTCATTTTAATGGTGATCTCTGCCTCAATTTTGTTTATGTAAGTACTGTCTTTGATTTTGTATAAGTACTGCCTTCTTCAGGGATGTTTTTATTGATGTTGGATTAATTCAAATATTCATTTAATATTTAAATCCTTGTGTCTTGAACGTGTGCACTGATCTGACAGTAATCACTGAGGATGATTTCCATCGGGCAACTATTGTGGTCAATAATACATGTTATGTTATGTGTATGGTATTAGAAAACGAACATATCTAAGTCAATGTTTTCTTACAATTTCTAAACTTCATACTTAAAATATATCCTCACCTAAATATCCTTATTATTTATTGCAGATTTTTATCATATTTGCGAAGTACAGTGAGCTGCTAACATCTTATGCTTAACTCGGGTGCTTTAAGTTCTAAGTATTGCAAGTGTTGGTTTAAAATTCTTGTGCGAAAATGTCTTCTGTTGATTCACAATATTTGTACAATTTTTTTCCGTGCTTGTGTCAAAGAAAAGAAATCAAAATAACGTGATATCAATTGTGCCAAAACACGGCAGTGAAATTCTGAATCTGTGAATAATAGATCGGCTGAGAAAGCCCACGTGACAACTAATATTATCAATAGTCCTGAATTTCAACAGATTGTTGGTTGTTTGAAATATAGTATGTAAATAAAAATCACATGTTTAAAAATGAATGGGCGATTCCTTGGTGTATTATTCATACACTGCCAGACTGCATGTTATTAATTTACTTTTGGCGCAACATTAACCCCAAAACAATATCTGTTTTACATTTCAAGTCACGAATGTAGCCTAGGTCATGATATGCCATTGTGTGTTTCAAAGGCTTTGACACATCATACTCAGACATACATGAATCTTTGATATGCTCCGATATCTGAACTGCTCCGATATCTGAAATTACATGACTATGTCTAGCAAGGTCCTACTGCACTCTGGCCGTGCCGAGTTGTATGATAGGCATCTCACGTTGTGCGTGTAACTGGCCGTCTGCTCGGCTAGATTCCCCTGGCTGAACAGCAGTGTGGTCATAGCAGAAGTTTCCTTACTGCAGTAGTATGTATACACCTCCATGCTGTCTAAGTGTGGTGTAGGTCGAGATCTCTTGCGTGACTAAGTGGGCACCCAGCTGACTGTCCTCATGACATTCAACATGTTCAAGGGGGTCTGGCTGGGTTGAGGAAATCAATTCTGGCGAGGCGGGTGTAGCAGACGACAGGAGCAGACAGCAGTCCACTACTCAATGACTGATTCGTGTTCACAGGTAGATCTGAATGGCATTGTTCCTGTAGGGACGGACTTTCTCAACTATGGTAAGCTGGAAACATTTGGAACTACTAGGGACTAATTTCACTCAATTTGTTTTGTCTAGATTTGAGTCATTTTATGAATTCTTCACAAGGTGTGCTGAGCGAAGCCAGACATACTATATCCTGTTTCAAAATTCTCACGTCATTCATAACATGTTGAGTGGCCACGGCATGTCTGGCGTAGTGTTTCTTGAAGTTTTCATGTTCAGTGAACATTGTTTTTGCACATTTATATAGTTTGATATTTTCTGCTGTGGGTTTTTATTGTACTTTTCAATAATTTATATAACAGACTTGAATTTAGACATTACGTTGACAACAGTCATGGTCTAAGTGCAGACACCCTTGTGTCGCTCCAACCGCTTACTGGTAGGTGCTAACATGTATTGAAATCTTTAAGATTTACTTGATAATCTTTTCCGTACACTATAACTTTTCTTTCTATTGTAAAATTGTGTTCAGTGTTAGAATATATTGTATGTTATTAATACATAATCTGATTTGAAAAATAGTGTGTTTCTTTGTCGATGGTCTTAATGAATTAAGATTGAGACGTGCCCAATAATTGAGGGTGACCTCAGTGTTATTGGTGGTCTTTCAGCACTGAGCTGGGCCTGATTCAGGATATGGTCACAGTTCTGACGCAATGTAATACTGTCTCAATCTACTGTGGTCATGTGTTAAGTAAACTCAGATCAAACGGACCTGGGGTTTATGTTGTATGGTATGTTGGTATACACCACCACCCTCATCACTTGGTGCTCTTCTACAGTATACTGACATGATACACTTCATATACTCACCCACAGTGCCACTGCTGTATCCCATGCCATGCGATAACAGGTTATAGCATGCTGTAGTGTTATTCTTTGTCAATAAATGATGCTGTCAAATTGCCTATAATTGAGCATTTAGCTGTTATTTTGATGTTGGTAACACAATTCTAAGTCGGCTAGTGATATATGTGCTGTCTGCATGGGCAGGGACTGGGGATGTGTTATGTTCACACATTTAGCATATGATTATGCTGTTTACTGTGAGAGGTTCTTTAGTATTAACAATGATTTATCTCAATGTGTGTAAGGGCAGCCATGTAGTGTTCTGCATGTCCCGATTCTGTTTATAATTATGTGTAAAGCAAAGCTGATGGTGCCATTCATTGGTTTGGTTGGGGGGATGATATTGCTATTATAGGACCATTGAACTGTATTTCGTACCCTATGTATCAAATCGCCAACCCTCTGTATGGTATGTTCTACCCCAAGTATTGTATCGCCTACCCCCTGTGTTGTATCGCCTACCCCCTGTGTTGTATCGCCTACCCCCTGTGTTGTATCGCCTACCCCCTGTGTTGTATCGCCTACATCCTGTGTTGTATCGCCTACCCACTGTGTTGTATCGCCTATCCCCAGTGTTGTATCGCCTGCCCCCTGTGTTGTATCGCCTACCCACTGTGTTGTATCTTCTAGCCCCTTACTTTATTGCCTGCCTCCATTACATCATCCTTCCCCTGGTGTCCTCCAACCCTTTATTACATACCCCACTCCAAGTAGTGTATTGCCTCTCCCTTGTATTGAATAGTCTAGCCCCAATATTCTGTAGTCTAGCTGCTGTATTTTATCACCTATCCCCTGTGTTGTACAACCTATCACTGCATTGTATTGTCTATCCCCAGTATCATATTGCCTATCTCCTGTATCTTATTGCCTATCTCTTGTATCATATTGCCTATCTCCTGTATCCATTTTATGGTATCGCTACCCCCAATATTATATCGTATTGCATACTTTTGTATGATATCGTCTAGCCTATATATTATATTGCCTCTTCATGTATGGTATCTTATATCCCATATATTGTATCTTCTTTATATTGTTTAGCTCTACCCATTTATGGTTTTTGTGTAACCCATATATCGTATCGTCTAGCCTCTGTATTGTGTTGCCTACCCATGTATGGTATCGTAATGCCTACCCCTGTATGGTATCGTAATGCCTACCCCTGTATGGTATCGTCTACCCCAAGTCTCGTATCGCCTACTTCCTGCATTGTATCGCCTACCCCAATGCTATATTCCCCACTCCTTGTATTGCCTACCAACTGAGCCCTTACATAGCCCCTGTATGGGTACTTCTCTGTCTGTTTTTATTTGTCAGGTGTGCCAATCATTACATATCTGCAATTACAGATATCATATGTAATGAGGTCTGAAGAAGACATAAGCAAATACACCCAGTATTCATTCCGATACAGATCTATATAATATCAATAATCAACTAATCGTGATAATTATGGTATAATAATGATGACAGATTATCTGATGAATGCATGTTTTTGAAGTGTGACTGAAGCGTCCATGGCTCTGTTTGAGGCCATTATGGGCATCAGCATCCCTTCCTCTGGTGCTTTCAGCTGTGATTATTACTGCTGAAATAATGGTGTCAGGCCAGGCCTCAATAAAAAATTAGATTTTCATCTAAATGGTTAACAAATCTGGGGCAAGAAGAATTTACTTTTAAATATTTTAAAGCATATGTGTACCTGGTCTGGCATACCGAGCCTGAAACAAATATATCCAAGTCAATGATAGTTGGCAGGTCTAGATTACTGAGGCTTCAGTAACATAATAGAGTATCCAAGCTCCTATATATCATATTTTATCAAGATAATTTAACAACCATTTTCTGTGAAATATTTTCATTTCAGAGACCAGATGATAGTCTAGTGTGTACATTAACAATTGACAGATGTGATTCACATGAAAAATGAATATTTCATCATATAATTTGAGATAGCAACTCTGATACCGATTTTCTTGGCAGGATTAAGAAACAATAAATGATGCGAAGTGGGTGTTTGGTAGTGAGGCAATCAGGGTATAAAATCTAATAATTAATTTGTTATTGCCATACATCAGCAAGTGAATCTGCTAATCAATCCATCAATCCATCATATTAGGCACCTGTACTATCTGCTGGTTATAGAGCTTACTAAAATGAGGGACCCGTGAAGATCCGGGGTAGAATAGCTCTTCAGCAGCCCATGCTTGCCGTAAAAGGCGACTATGCTTGTCATAAGAGGCGACTAATGGGATCAGGCTAGCTGAATTGGTTGATGCATGTCATCGATCCCAATTGCGTGGATCGATGCTCATGATATCAATCACTGGATTGTCTGGTCCAGACTCAATTATTTGCAGACCGCAGTCATATAGCTTGAATATTGCTGAGTGCGGCGTTGAACAACCAACCAACCAACCCAACTAAAATGAGGACCTGGGTCCATGTGCACAAACCAATATTAGTGTGAGGCATAGGATTATTGTAAGCCTTTGTAAAAGTATGGGCGTTACCATTGCAATAGCCCCAAATACCATTTGTACAAATGTGACCTGGGGGTTTGTGTGTTCTGCGCCCGTGGTGAGATGCTATGCTCATGCTATCCACCACTGGTTGATTGGTCAAGCCTTACTCTACGCATGTCGTAATAGCTGTCTCCACAGTTTATACCTGGGTTATTCCCACTCTGGATACTTGCAGCTTATGGCGCATTTATCGTGAACTGATGTCATGGATATGTCTTGGCTTGATGAAATACAAGATGTCCTGTCACGACTACAATGATACGAACCAGGTCCCTTTGTGCATGGTTGAAAAAAACACTGCTCAGACGCAAACTGTAGACACATTTTCAGTTATTATTCAAAAGCTGTTAAATGATAATGAAAATAGTTGCTGCCTGTCATTGTTTCGGAATTAAGTATTAATGCATTGTGGGAAGCGTTCCCAGCAGACAGCCTTTTTGACCAAACAACATGAAAGCCAAATGTCAAAGGGACCTGTTATGTGAACAGCATGTGAATATATTGTCTGTTGTAATCCAAATATAGAGGTTTTCTGAATGTCATAGTTAAGCAAGTATGCAAGGAAAGCGGGCAGCAGGATTTTTTTGTATTTGTGTTTGCTTTTGAAATCTTGACGTTTCTTAATTTAGTGTATTGAATGCATGGTTTACGTTTCAGCATGGGTAATCATGCATCTCTTCTTCTAGTTCATGATGCAAGGGTCAATGTGAAATACTACCAGTATATGTAGTCGTGTCCATCTAAAGGAAATGATGATTGGGTGTATGTTGTGTCATGTCTATTGACACAAGGATAGGACAATTGGGTGTATGTCTTGTCATGTCTGTTGACACAAGGATAGGACAATTGGTTGTGTCTTGTCATGTGTGCTGACAAGGATATGACAATTGGGTGTATGTCGTGTCATGTCTGTTGACACAAGGATATGACAATTGGGTGTATGTCTTGTCATGTCTGTTGACACAAAGATATGGCAATATAGTGCCTGTAGTCTTGGAATGCCCTTCTACACAAGGATATGACAGTTGGGTGAATGTAATCTTGTCATGCTCTTCTACAGAAGAATATGGCAATTTTGTGAATGGAGTCTTGTCATGTCTGTTGACACAAGGTTATGACAATTGGGTGTATGTCTTGTCATGTGTGACACAAGGATATGACAATTGGGTGTATGTCTTGTCATGTCTGTTGACACAAGGTTATGACAATTGGGTGTATGTCTTGTCATGTCTGTTGACACAAGGTTATGACAATTGGGTGTATGTCTTGTCATGTGTGACACAAGGATATGACAATTGGGTGTATGTCTTGTCATGTGTGACACAAGGATATGACAATTGGGTGTATGTCTTGTCATGTGTGACACAAGGATATGACAATTGGGTGTATGTCTTGTCATGTGTGACACAAGGATAGGACAATTGGGTGTATGTCTTGTCATGTGTGACACAAGGATATGACAATTGGGTGTATGTCTTAACTAAATGTCTTTGTATGAATGCAGCACAAACATTCAACACTCGAACCTTTGTGTCTCGCGATTTGCAAGTCGGTGTAGATAGGGCAGTTTTTTCCAGTTACCAACATAATTTGTTTTGTTATTATTGTACAGAGAAAAATCACCAAACGCTTCCGAACCAACTCATTTGAAGCGATGCCAACAGTTGCCTTAGTATTGTCACAACATAAGTGTAAAAAATGCTGAGGTTGTAAGCATGTTTATCTGGCTTGGGCGAGATCGCTGTACCCTAACAAGGCCTTTCTGTATTACAGGTGAGGAGGTGGGAGCTGACACGACAAGGCAGGACGAGTTGCAGGCCTTGAGACGAAGGCTGAAGAAGCATCAGCCTGTGCAGTTACACCATACTGTACTGAGTCAGGCGGGCCGTCAGGCGGGCGTGCAGTCAGGCGGGCACTAGGTCCTACAGTACTCTCGGTGTCTGTGAATGACGTCACACATACAAGTGCGCATGTGAAGTATACCAGCGACGAAAGACCTGCAGACAGAAATTACCGAAGGAATTTGATGCACTCGTGCAAAATGCGCAGTAGTTGACCTCAAAGTTAATGTGTGTGAAGCAAGAAAGATAAGTTGTGCTAATATATGGGAGCAGGTCCCTGTGACATGATCGGTGTGTCTCGAAACGAGTGACAACGAGGGCCTAGTGAGAGAAGAGTTATTATTATGTCACAGTATCAGTGAGGTGGTGGATGTGCATGCTCCACCTTTGCCCGGTGAGGTAGACGGCGAGGAAGTGGGTACTCCTCTGTTGACGACACCCCCCACCCCCCCCACTCCCCGTGTGGCAGCAGACGACACGGCTCTGACGTCCTCTCAAAGTGTGCACGCTCAGAGATATGCTGGTTGTAAGGAGTCACACTACACTGACACACTTTCATGCACTGTGTCGTCTGCTCGAAAAGAATTGTTCCTCCACAATGTGAGAGCTCAAGCTGTTTCACAGACTAGTTTAAAGTAAATTATCAAAAGACAGTCACCAGAAAAAAAATATGCGTCTGCTTGCCAAGTACTGGTTAACCCGTGTGCTTATGAAGTTAGTCGTCTGGGAGAAAAAAAGTCTGGCTCTCGAAATAAGGAAAACAGTCACTGAAGTATGAAAGACTATTATCAGTTGTAAATTGAGCAGAGCTACAACAAACTTTGAACTTTTGTGTCCGATTTTTATTACATCTATAATAGATGTTTCTATGATGACATGAATCGACTCACAGCAGACAGAAAGCGATTTGGGATTAGGATTTGTAACGGCAGCCAAACAGGTAGATCACCAAGTTCACTGCGGAAATTGTCACCTGGTCCAACAGATCGGAATTCCAGACACGACTGTGGTGAGGATTTAAGTGCCACGGGAAAGTACTAGTTTCTACGTGGTCGAGGATTTTTATGAAACTTTGTAGCGACTGTTTATGAAAGAAGCTATGCCCAGGTCCAAGGATCTCGATGTCTATGAGAGCAGAAACTAGCCAGGGCAGCAGTAGTTTTCTACGGGATGGGTTGATGTGCGTTCAGACGGAATGAGTTTGTCCGTGTATCTATGCCTGGTTTATTGTGCATCAATTCTCTGGATAGTTCCTTTTGAAGCTGCTAAAACTAAGAAAGGTAAGTTATAATTTCTTCCTTGATTGTTCTGTTATGATCTAAACATGTCTAGTATTAGCATGGATGATGTCCACAAAGTGGTACCACTGGTACCAATGCCAGGTTGAAGAGGTCTACTTGTTTGTCAGTCAGTGATATTAGTCCACAAGTAGGACATTGTTCTCTCTGCACTCCATTGGGTTCGTTTATCATGTGGTTTCCTACCCATCTCGTATTGCCATAGGTTATACTCCCTTCCCTTCATGTAGACATATTATACTTATATTGATACAGTACTTTGTGAGATGGAGCCATGATTAGCTTACGCAACAGCTGAAGGTTATTATTAAAAATCAAGTAGTAAATATTCATGAACTTGTTTAATGCATATGGCTACTATTTGATGCTTGAAGGTAGATAATTTTTAAATGCTTTTCCACTTCTGAAATATGAGTGCAAACAAACGTATAAAAACATTAACATCTATTTCAAATGTAAGCTTATCACATTTAAGAGGTAATACAAACTAGTTCTTTCCGTCATTATGTGTTAGAAAAGAAAGTTACAGGTTACAAACCATTTATTATCAGTTAACATTATGAACAAGTTATTTTTTTCAAATTTGCATCACTAACTTTGAATCTATGAAAAGTCCTGTGATAATTTTATGCAGTTTGTAATACGAGTACATATACCAATCCATGACAGTCTATCTGTTCCCAATCAGCCAACCCAGAACTGTCCTTGATGACTTCCCCATCGCCCTCTGATGAAAGAGCGAGGAACCATTTCAGGATTAGGGCCATGTTTCATCATACCAGTTGCGGTCGTTATAAGAGTTATCACCCATTTTACTGTGGGGTAAACACTTCCAGGTTGCATCTGGTCACAGGTTTGCATCCAAGACTCTATGTATGATCATCCAAGCTAAAAGATGTTACAAGATGCAACACATCATTGACCTGCATCCCTAAAATTCAGTCTCCCAAATTGAGCCGACATGCTGTCCTGTTATTTTGAATATTGTTCAAAGTGGTAGGAATGCCATTCAAAATTATTCAAATTAAAATATTTGCAAGTTGAGATTTCCTCATTTGAAAAGGAAAATGACCAACAATGGATGTACTATGAGAACTGAGTTAGTATTTTAATTAATAGGATTTACAACATGCTGGGTATGACTGTATAAGGTATCCTTATGAATTTGTCAGTATGGAATTATCTATATCTGCAAATTAGGAAAATAAATTGCCCACCTGATTACCCAGTTCTGAAATACCATATAGGGTGTTGGTAAGCTCATAGTCTACAGACCTGGATATTGAAAGAACTGGAGAAAGGGCTCATGACACCTGAGTCACATTGTAAAAAAAAATTACATGACACATTGACATGTAAGGTGTGAAAAATGTGTGCATATGCAGGCACCCTCCAGATTCCCCCACTGAGGAACACTCACCTGTACCCCTTTAGTGATTGAAGCTGTGTAAAATCTCACTCACTTCATTTTGGCTGTCATGTCATTCAACATCTTAATCATGTTAATGTACCAAGTGTGTAAGGCCTGAAAATAGAAGGTGGTTGAGAGTACTGGACCAACTCTTAGTTAAGGCGCTGCCCACACAATTTTTAAGTGGCACTCACTGGTCGTGACAAGACAAAGATCATACATGGACCACTGCACATGTATGCAGTAACCCTCCATCACAGATTTAGAGTTTTAAATTCAAGTCCACAATAACCCCCATTTTGAATTCATGTCTGATCAAAACTACGTTATTTTTATTAGGCCTAATAGGAGGAAATAGAGTTAGAGACCCCAGATTGTACATCATCATCATCATCAAGATAGTTTACTAGACCTGAGTAATAGTTTTGAAGTCATAATGGTGGCTGTAGAGTTCCTCGTGTGGTTCTACATTGAAATGTCAGAAACTGTTGACATGCTATCTCCATACAGGGTACCTCAAACATTTCGCCTCTTATTTCAAAATTAGTTGGTGTTTATTAGTCATCTGTTGGCTTTAATTAGCACTGTCATAGTTTTAAAAAGAGAAACTTAAATTGATCAGAATTTTTTGTTTGACGTTTTTGTGTTAAAAAACGAACACAGTTCAACATCTATTATTTTGTTTCTGAAAAGAACTTGAGTATTCTCAATTCTGTTTCTAAATGTACACACAAACTTTCTGTTCTGTTTTACAGCTGCAGTATTTTACCTTTTGGTGTTAGTGTTTGTTTTCCTTATTTTTATGTAGAACTAATTTGTACACGTGTAATTAAAGGACTATTATTTGAAACAAAGGTGGCTGTTATCAAATTAATTTAATGATGACAATTTTGATGCTTATATTTTTATGGCTACACACACACACACACACACACACACCACACCCGACACACCACACCACACCACACCACAAATTGTCTAATTCAAACTGTTGTTTATACCTAATGGACCTGTGAAGATCCAGGTTAGACTAGATCTTCAGCAATGCATGCTGGTCAGAAGAGGCGACTAATGGGATCGGACTTGGTTGATGCATGTCATCGTATCCCAATTGCGAGGATAGATGCTCATGATATCAATCACCGGATTTTCTGATCCAGACTTGATTATTTACAGACAGCTTTCATATAGCTGGAATATTGCAGAGTGCAGCGTTCAACAAACAAACAAACAAACAAACAACAACATACCTAATGGAAATTGAAAAATTGAAATCTTTGGAAACCTATGGGTCCTTTTCAGTTCACAATAAAATTAGTTTTGATTTTAACATAGTTTTGAGTTCATCGTATCTCAGTGAATGTTATGTAATAGAGAACCTCAGCCATGCTACACTTAACTTGAGTAGCATTGATTAGGTGTAATGTATATATAACAAGTAGGTGTTTTACGAGCAAGACGTGAAATGTGGCCTGAATGGTTGCCATGATGTCTTCTAGAAGAACAAAGATTTTCAATTAATACATTTGACATTAAAGTTTCAACACTCCGTCAAACCTTCATTTTCATGTTTATCCAAAATACCCAATCTAATAATTTGTAATAGTTGATGTCAGGCTATTTCTGAGACAACTCATGAATGTTAGATTAACAAGTTACATCATCAAATGTCGGTGACTCCAAAATTTGACATTCTAAGTATAATGTGATAATGATAACTTGAACATTAGAGAACTTATTAGGATGAAGAACACATTCACAGGCTATTTCAAGAGCATCCATGTAGTTCCGTTAATATTTTATTTAAATGTGTGTCATTTAAAAAAAAGAATTATGAAAACCTTTTATGTATATATATTGATTAATGGAAATAATATGATAGATTCACCGCGAAAAGAAACACAAATACCATATGTGTTGGTTAATAAATGAAGACTTGCTTATATTCAAGAGACATTAGATTGGTTCGATGCACAATTGTTGTGTGAACCGATGCTCATGACTGCATCACATGTGACATCATAGATCCATGACTAATGAGATGCAGCATTTGTCTCATGCAGGTTAAAGAGTAAAGTTTGGAAATCACATGCAGCATATCGTGATAAGAATAAAATCACTCTGTGGAAACGCTTACTGATTGTTAGGTTTGTCATTAATTGGTAGACATTGGAAACATCTCTTAACATAGATACTTCTCTTTATGTTTCTATGGTTCTTGTTTCTTTTGGTGGTAAGTACAATGCCATGGTTTTGCTTTGACTTATTTCTTTAGAAAGGAATACCATTGTTGAGATTTCAACAGGCTTTGATTTAAACTTAATCTGTGTATTCAATGATAGTATTAATGTAAGGTTGATGTCTGAAGTAAATGTAAAATGTAAATGTAAATATCAATCCATATGTAAAATTCCCAAACAGTTATATGCTATTTATGGGTTAGAATTGGTCTTCAGCAACCCATGCTAGTGGAAAGAGGTGACTTTGCTTGTGGTAAGAGTGCTCAGACTCGCTGATATGGTTGACGTTTGTCATTGTATCCCAATTGCGTAGTTTGACGCTCATGATTGTCTGGACCTGACTCGATTATTTACAGGCCACCATTATATAGCTGGAATATTGCTGAGTGTGGCGTTAAACAACAAGCAAAGATACTATTATGTAACGGGGTGTGGAGAGCTGGCAGTCAAAACAGATGTGTAAGATGAGTTTGATAAGGGTGTAATCCTTGATTAATTTCTTTATCTATTTCTTCCACAGAGGTAAAATTAACCAGATGGAAATAACATTCTTTTACTGTTTAATGAGGATAAATCTCTGGAGCATTTTGAACATTATTTTGGTTACATAATGGGACAGGTTTATTGAAGAATTCAATACAGACTGTTATGAGGGAAATACGATAATTAGTCGGTTTCTAAGTCCGTATTGCTCTGTAGCTGTATGATACGAGGAAGTCCACCGCACAGTGTAGCTTTGACTTGCTTGATTGAACAAGTCTGTTAGGAATTATTGAATGCGAGACCTACATTGTCGGTTAATGATGGAAAATGATGATGTAATAAAATGAATGCACGGAAATCAATGATGTAATGCACGGAAATCAATGATCTAATGCACCAGTCTGGTCACCTTGACCTTCAATATCGCACTGACACAAAAGCAATGGTGGTAACCTTCCTTGGCCATGAAGAACACTGTACACCTGTGGAGGGATTTACAGACTCTCAGGTTATGTTAAGTCATAGACTGCAAGACTCATGTAATGTAGGACTAGATGGGAATGGAATTTCCAACTGAAAAATATATTCCAGACTCAAATGGGTGTAGGGTTTGATGGACGCTTGATGGGTTATATCCTTGACGGATTCCATACATGAAACATTCACATTCTTTGACATCAATGAAAATGAGATATAATTTTGTTAAAATCTAAAATGAATTGCTTTTTTTGTTTGGATTGTTTTTGAAAGTCCTTTTCTTTCTCCTTCAAGTATATAGTTTAAAATATGTATGCTAGATTTGATTGAGTAGAGCAAACAATGTTTGTGGACAAGAAGTAAATTATTTTATTTTTGCAGTTTTAATTCTTCTTCAGCTTTTCAATCGACAGACACATTGGAGAATTTATTAAATATATATAAGCTCATAGGTTATTATTGTTGCTCAATAAATCTATTTTCATTTAAATATTTATTAAGAATATTTTTCGTAAAAGTTTTAATATTTTTTTATTGTGAATAGTGACTATTAATGATTACAAGAAGGGCACGAAGATATGCTTCATATCACCCTAGAGATACACATGTTATAGCCTCCATAATGTTGTAGCCTCCATTATGTTATAGCCTACATTATGTTATAGCCTACATTATGTTATAGCCTACATTATGTGATCTTGTACTTATGGCCTATTATGTATATATGGATCCATAATTACTGATTATGCTTAAATAATGTAACGTTCTTATTAAAAGAAAAAAAAGGATTTGTATTGACAGAAGAAATACGGGAAGTAATAGAAGAAAGTTTGTATGCCCATTTGACTGTTCCTGGAAAAATATGTTTTGTGTGATGCATTTTTATAAATTTGGAAACGAAAATAAATATCTTTGAGAATGATTGATGTACTTTAATTTATCAGTGGCAACCTTTTCATTGTCTTATGAATCCATGTCATTTTGTCCAATGGGTGGGAAGTGTTAAGTGACCAATATTAAATATATTTTTCATATACATACCTACCTACTTGGTTTGACTGGAAGACTGTTCCTCGTGTGATTGTGTCGTCGTACCCCAAATTTCATGGAGAGCTTATAATTTCAGTCAGTGTACTGTCATATACTTGAAGTATTGCCGAGTGAGACATTAAACAACAAAACCAACAAGTTATGAAAAATATCTAAAAAATATCCCATTTAATGTGTGTCTGATTCTCATTGATCCGTGAATTGACAGTAAATAGATACTATGGATTGACTGAACTCACTCACTCACTCACAATGACTGTCTCACTCACTCTCATTGTCCGTCTCATTCACTCACTCTTTCGCTCTCATTGACGTCTCACTCCCCTGTGCTTAGCAGCAAGTACATCAGTGGTTGTTTTGTGGGCTCTTTAAGTAAAGACCGCCTGATTTGTGCCTGTCTACTTACACACTGTATCTTTAGGACAGTGACAGGACATACCTGAATTGGTCTGTCCTAAAGATACAGGGTAAAAGTAGACAGTGAATGAAAGCTTGTACCTGAATTGGTCTGTCCTAAAGATACATGATAAAAGTAGACGGTGAATGAAAGCTTGTACCTGAATTGGTCTGTCCTAAAGATACAGTGTAAAAGTGGACAGTGAATGAAAGCTTGTACCTGAATTGGTCTGTCCTAAAGATACAGGGTAAAAGTAGACAGTGAATGAAAGCTTGTACCTGAATTGGTCTGTCCTAAAGATACAGGGTAAAAGTGGACAGTGAATGACAGCTTGTACCTGAATTGGTGTGTCCTAAAGATACAGGGTAAAAGTGGACAGTGAATGAAAGCTTGTACCTGAATTGGTCTGTCCTAAAGATACAGGGTAAAGTAGACGGTGAATGAAAGCTTGTACCTGAATTGGTCTGTCCTAAAGATACAGGGTAAAAGTAGACGGTGAATGAAAGCTTGTACCTGAATTGGTCTGTTCTAAATAGGCAGTGTCAAAGTAGACACGCAATGAAATCAACTAAGAAGGTTACTGTGTCCTGCGACAACCTCCAGACAAGCTTGGACTGGGGAGGTGGTGGAACCTGCTCTCTTCAGACATCTCGCCCGCATCCAATCACCTCCATATGGGTGTTTCGTCGACAGATGAACCTCGGTGCAGCAAATTACCTGGAAGAGGATATAGACATATAATTAAGACGTATATACAAGTTTGTCGGTGAATCGGCTGCCTGTCTACTCCCTGCTGGTCATGAGAACAGGGTGACCCAGTGGGTGGGGAGGAAGGAAGGACGGCATGGACCTTCCACTTTCGATCCTCTAATATCGTTATTGAGGTGTCTCCGGAGAGCTGACTCCGATGGATGGACTTTGGGAATAAGCATGTTTGTGTGAGAATGAGCCGAGTTTGGAAGGGATTTATCAACATTTTTGATGATCTGCTGTAATGAATGGATTTGGCAGTGAAGGCTGGATGAGGAATTGGGGAGGAAAGGCGTAAAGATTTTGAGTAGTTAAGCCAAGAGGTATTTCAGTTCTGAATTGTGGAAGGGTGACATGAAGCTGGGAGGCCAGAGAAAAAATATTTCCTCTTATGAGTGATCGAACTATGATTGTAGGATAATTTGGCTGAGAGAAAAAAGTCATTCTAGGCATTCTCAGAGGCTTATATTTGGACCCCATTCTGCAATGAATGTCATAGGAAATTTCCAAAATTGGAATTATTAATAGCCTGATGTTTAGGTTATTTTAATTATGGGGGCGGTCGGGTAGCCTCGTGGTTAAAGCGTTCGCTCGTCACGCCGAAGACCCGGGTTCGATTCCCGACATGGGTACAATGTGTGAAGTCCATTTCTGGTGTTCCCCGCCGTGATATTGCTGGAATATTGCTAAAAGCGGCGTAAAACCGTACTCACTCACTCACTCACTATTTTAATTATGAACTTGGGGATATAAACAGCCACTAGTCTGTTAGTCCTAAGCAACTTCATATCCAGAGGAACTATTGTCTTCTACCAAGACTAGCTATTTTACATAAATACTAGTCCAAATGAGCTGTGGACTATTTGCATTTGACCACCGATTTCTAAAACTGTTAATAATAACTTATGCAGTGCTTGAGTAAAGGTAACTTATGTTTGACTGCTAGGACCAACAAAGAGAAAAGGTCTTTTTTTAACTTTAGTACTTAGTTTGATATTATTGTTTTGTTTGAATACCTCCAATGAGAGAAAAGAAAACAGTTGAAATACATGTATATAGTAAAGCTGCAACTAAAATAACATGATATTGGAATATATTACTCATGATAAAATAATAGTTTAGAATACAATCTTCCGATCATTGCATCAAAATTCTTTAAAAGGATAATATTGTTTTAACCGAATCACCAGTACATTGATCAATCCTTTCTATTAAATGAAAGATGCACAACCAGGAAAAGACTAATTTTCATTGATCAGTTATTAATATGAGTTTACCATCTATAGGAAATCAATCAATAGTAAGCAAGAAAATACATGACGATCATATTTTAAAGGCAAGGTTATGAAAATTGAAACAAAATACAACCTTGAATGGTACAAATATCTCTGTTTCTATTCTATGCCTAAACAGTATGACAACACATAGCCAATTTAAGATACATTATAATTGGCTTTAAGGATTAATTTCACAATGCGAAACAAAACTACAACATTGAATGATATAGATATCTCAACAGGGTCTTTTCTATGCTAAAACAGTAGGACTATCATGATATAACATTTATTCTAAGTTTATCATGATATCAAATTTATACGATAAGTTTTCCTATAATAATTAGATCCACATCAAGTGCTTTTATGAGTTATCATGGTGTAAAATTTATACATAATTTTAGCTTAGCAAGTAATACTTATTATCAGGTAACATGATGTATAAATATTACACCATGATTACTCATAAAAGCACTTGATGTGGATCTAATTATATAGTAAAACTTCGTATAAATGTTATATCATGATAGGACAACGCATTGCTGATTTCAAATATTTTATCATTGGCTTTGAGGGCAATTTCCACCATGTCAAGTCACTTTCAGATAGGATTTGCTGGTCAGGGGTTTCAAATTTGAAATCTCCCCTACAGTATCAGGTCAGTCAGCTCTTAATTTAATTATTCCTTGTTGGATCAAAGATTTCTTTTTCCAAAGACCAAAGTCTAAGGAGCAAAATTAAGCAAAAAGAATTTTTCCCTCAATGTAGGTACCTTTGATTTTCAAACCCTATACTGAGTATAGTAAAAAATAGTGTCAAAAGTAAGAAGTTTAAATAACTTTATTATACCCCTGACCTTTGAGGTCGGGGGTATATAGTTATACCAAGGTTCCATCCGTCCGTCTGTCCGTCCAAAAACTTTGTCCACACGATTTCTCTTAAACTATTAAGTGGATTCATCTCAAACTTAGTACATATAATCTGTGTCATATGGAGGGGTGCAGTGAAAAGAAAAAAATTGTTTTAATAAATTTTCCATTTTTTTATGAAATTTTCAATCCCTAACGTATCCATTATTTAATTTGAAACTACTGACTTGGAGGTATTGGTGAGCCACGCTCACTTTTGCCCTTGTTTATTTTGTATATTTGATGAAAGTAGGGTTGACAAACCATGATTCAACAAATAATTTATACAAAAATGTCCTTCAGTAGTAAAATTAAAATGTCTCAGACCTGTGTCACTTTGGTCTTTTTCCCCACATTTTCATCTGAAACACTGGAATAACCATAAATACACTTGATGAGGGTTTACATTGACCTACAAGGAGGGACCCCCAATAATTATTTCAAGAGTCCTTAGAGGAAATATTGATCTAGTAACTCTATGGCTGAATAATTGCTGGTGTGACTTTAAATTGTAACTCAGATGAAGGGTCCTGTAAAGTAATGAAATGGTGTAGTGCACAGTACTGTAAGATTTGATAATTATCTTAATTACCGGACCTTTATATTTCTTCACAAGAATTGGGTACAATGAATATTATTGTGCATCCTTGGGTGTGTACCATTGTATGCATTTGTGTGTAATGGTCGCACACTTCTGCGTCATGGTAAAACCCTGCACTTGATACAGCATTAAACTCTCGCTCACTCACTCACTCACTCACTCACTCACTCACTCACTCACTCACTCACTCACTCACGATTCTCCTGTACTACACAAGGGGATGTTGGGTAGCTAAGTGGTTAAAGCGTTTGCTCATGCAGAAGACCTAGGTTCGATTCCCCACGTGGGTACAATATGTGAAGCCTGTTTCTGGTGTCCCCCTCCCCCAACTTGATATCGGTGGAATATTGCTAAAAGCGGTGTAAAACTTTACCCACACTCCTGGCACTTTTATGTAATGCTGTAATCTTTTCTGATGGTCAGATCCCATGCTGTCTTACAGACTGGTCATGCCATGCTGCAGGTTTTTGTTCGCTAATCTCTATTAGCTTTTGTAAATGTTAATACTCCCTTGACATTTCAAGACAGTTGTTTGCGTCTTTTATCCTGTGTGTTGATGCCTCTCAGTCAGATCATGTCAGTTGTGTTGCCATTATGTAGGCTATATATGTTTCCATTTTCATTGTGCTTTTATTAGAATCTAGGAGGAGGCAAGTGTGTGAACTGAACATCTTATTCTATACCATATTTTCTAGCGCCGAGTATCACCTGAGATCTCGCGACACGATTTGTATTACAATACGGACTGATGAAACCACTGGTATCGCGGTAAACAACATATACTAATGAAGTCTAGGCACTGAGAAATTGGAAGAACATGAATACATGTAACTTTCTGTGGATAGCAACTTCTTTTATTCTTTGTCATGACGTTTCAGAGCTGCTTTTTGCTCCTTCATCAGGTGAAAATGAATATGAGACCTTTGGCTAGGAGAGTTTCTTGTGCTTTGGTGCTTTTCATCTGATGAAGAAGCATAAAATAGCTCTGAAACGTCGTGACAAAGGATAAAAGAAGTTGCTATCCATAAAAAGTGTCTTTCATTCAAATAGTAAGAAATGATGAAATTTATGTGAAATACCATCCTCCCGAGGCAAGGGAGTTAACTGATTGTAAAAGTCCAGTTTCCACCCTTGCCGAACTAGGCTGAAATTCCTGGGCTCGATCGTAGTGCCACCAGTGGTTATTACAAGTTATGTTCCTTGTAAGCCTCTCCTATGGACCAATCAGATTCCACCTCTCGTACCACTTGCATTTGTTTTAAATAAAATGGCGGCGCCCAGTCAAGACGATCTGCTCAATAATCAAGATCTATATTTTGATAAAACGGGTTTTACCTCGCAAAGTGCATCAAATCACGTGAGCACCTTGATTGAAAACGTGAAAAGACTTGGAAAGTAACTGTTGACAACGAGTTGGAGGTGCACATGCTTTGCAAATCATGCAATCGACCGAAATCTGCATGACAGTTTACTAACCGGATTTCGATTTCGGTGTTTGATTTTGATTGGACTATGCAAAGACTCGTTAGTCCAGCCAAAATGTAACTCCATAATACCAGCCTAGTTCAGCAAGGGTGGAAACTGGACTTTTTTAGTCAGTTAACTCCCTTGCCTCGGGAAGATGGTGAAATACAAACCTCTCATACATTTATTTGTTATCTCGAAAACCTACCCAAGGTGAAGATTTAAGTGCAGCATTGTCGTCTCCTAACTATTGCCAAGATGGCGCCATGCTACTTCCTCCATTAGGGGAGGTAAGTCTTTCAGTTCCTGTTCTGTTTATAGTGTATCACGATCTCACAAACTGATGATTTAAGTATCGTCTGTACCCAAGTATCAAAGACATTGTAGGTATTGGTGAATCGTTTCACCCATAATAGTTTCGACTGCCTCCGTGGTCCAGTGAGAGCATCTGCCTGAAAAGCAGAAGGCCAGTGGTCGGATCACTGTTCTCGACATACCAACAGACGCTAAAAGATGGTTCTTGTAAGCCTGGGGGCGGTCGGGTAGCCTAGTGGTTAAAGCGTTCGCTCGTCACGCCGAAGACCCAGGTTCGATTCCCGACATGGGTACAATGTGTGAAGCCCATTTCTGGTGTCCCCCGCCATGATATTGCTGGAATAATGCTAAAAGCGGCGTAAAATCCAACTCACTCACTTACTCACTCTTGTAAGCCTGCCTGGCACTCAGCATTAAGGGGGTTAGGCAGGGACTGGTAGGCTCGGAGTCAGTATACTGTGTCAGAGTGGGGTATCAATGTTAAACTGCAGCATGGTATCTCAATGGGCTAGCACTGCAGGTGCAATTCGCATGGAACATGCCTTTAAACTCTGTTGATTATTAGGGGGCACGGGTGGCCCAGTCGTCTAAGGCGCCGCGATTCGCTGTGCAGAGTTGCGTCCCTTGGGCACGCCAGAAACCTATGATTGTGGGTTCAAATCCCGGTTCGCCCCGATTATGTTTCTAGGTTTGTCAGCACCATACCCGTGCTCGTGGGTTACTTCGAACTGGTAAACATCTTAGACCTGCATCACTTCAGGCTTTCCTCCCACATTAAGCTGACACGCCGCGATATAACTGGAATATTGTTAAAAGCGGCGTTAAACCCAACTCACTCACTCACTGTTGATTATTATGTCAAAGTTATACTTTGATACCAACAGCAATGTATTGTAGTGCGTACATCATGAAAACATGTTACTGTAGTGTTTCCGGCTTAGTATCTTGAAGTGATATTGTCTCTGTTCATTGAGTGACACAAAACATTTATCGTATTCAACATAATAAGCGCCCAGGGCGCTCTCAAAATTAGAAATGGGGGCTCTTATTAGAATATCATTGATTAATTTTATTGAGTTGAAAGATAAATTTCATGGTTTATGCTGACGGCCTGAACTGTTTATATACGACAGATATATTTTTGCAGAATTTAATTGCTCATAATTAAGGGTGCATATAACACACGAGTGCGTATTATACATGAATAAATAAGTCTTGTGTACATTGATCAGTCGGAAGGGGTGCTAATTGGGATTGTTCACTTGCCAATATATTAGCAAATATCGCCGTGGGCGCTTATTAGAGCGGGGCGCTTATTACATTGAATATGGTAATAGAATATCCAAGGTAACTATATGTCGTGCTGAGTAATTTCTGAAGTTGATTTTTAATGTGTGAAGAATCTCTTTCCGGTAGCATTGGCTTGATTTTACAAAACTTCCTTTGATTTGGAAATAAACAATGGAAAATATTTCTATCGTTTCTTTTATACGTACATATATACTGTAAATCTATAAATTAATGTGAGTGTGAATTAAATGCGAAATATGCGAGTGGTCTTTGTTAAACACTGTTAATTGTTTTTATGGAAGTGCTCTACTCAGCTCGAATAAGCAGTTCTATTTGCTGTTTAATTTGGATTAAGGTGAGGTTGGATTAAGGTTAGGATATGTATCATTCCCCTGGGGATGGGGTTGGGGGGACCGCATTGATTTTGAGTCGCATTTGTTGTTAGGGGTCAGCAGTCATATTAATTTGGAGACATTATTTTCAAGATTTACAGTATATATCTTTCCAAGACAACTTTGTCGTTGTAAATGGCAAAATGATTATCATACCCCGGAAAACCCAGTTCAATTCCCTTTAATATACACTACAAGTTGTCCAGTCACCCTTGATTTCCAGGGGGCATGGGTGGCCCAGTCGTCTAAGGCGCCGCGATTCGCTGTGCAGAGTTGCGTCCCTTGGGCACGCCAGAAACCTATGATTGTGGGTTCGAATCCCGGTTCGCCCCGATTATGTTTCTAGGTTTGTCAGCACCATACCCGTGCTCGTGGGTTTCACCGAAGTGGTAAACGTCTAAGACCTGCATCACTTAGGGCTTTCCTCCCACATTAAGCTGACACGCCGCGATATAACTGGAATACTGTTAAAAGCGGCGTTAAACCCAACTCACTCACTCACTCACCCCTTGATTTCCACTTGGGACATTTGCTAGAATAATGATCAAATGATGTAAAATCATACCCACTCACGGCAGGCTGTTTAAGGCTGCGCTCAGCAATATTCCAGCTATTTGATGGCGGTCTGTAAATAATCGAGTCTGGACCAGACAGTCCAGTGATTGACATCATGAGCATTGATCTATATAATCATGATGTCTTGCATCACCCAAGTCAGTGAGCCTGAGCACCCTAATCCCTTGAGTAGCCTCCTACAACAAGCAAGGGTTACTGGAGACTAAAGGTCCGGGTTAGAATAGGTCTTCAGCAACCCATGCTTTACGTAAAAGGTGACTATGCTTTTCGTAAGAGATGACTAATGGGAGCGGGTGGTCAGGGTTGCTGACTTGGTTCATGCATGACATCCTATCCCAATTGCATAGATTGATGCTGATGAAGTCAATCACTGGATTGTCTGGTCCAGACCGCCGTCATATAGCTGGAATATTGCTGAGTGCGGCGTTAAACATCAAACAAAACAAACAAAACTGGAGACTAATTCTAACCTGGATCTTCATGGATGGTAACAATTAGATATATATTCTGGCACTTTGAAAGTTAAATGACAAGCGTAAAGGTGCATAGCAAGTACACATTTTGAATTCACTCTTCTCCTCTGGCGAGGGGCTAAAGCAAAGTGTTTCACCCGTGAGGTTTTTCTGAAACTTGGTTAAAGGGTTGTGTCCTGAAACTTACGATTATGGGTTCGAATCCCAGTTTTTCTAGGTTTGTCAGCACCATACTTGTGGGTTTCACCAAAGTGGTAAACGTCTAAGAACTGCATCACTTCGGGCTTTTCTCCCACATTGTGCTGACACTGTGATGTAATTGAAATACTGTTAAAAGCGGCGTTAAACCCAACGCACTTACTTACTACAAGTCATTAGAAAAATATTTATGGTTTGCCAACTTCACTAACTTACAACAACTACCCAACTCACTTGCTCACAAGTCATTAAATTTTTATACCCACGACCTTTTAGGTCAGGGGTATAAAGTTATATCCGAAAACTTTGTCTGCACGATTTCTCTTAAACTATTCAGTCGATTCATCTCAAACATAGTACATATAATCTGTGTCATATGGAGGGGTGCAGTTAAAAGAAAAAAATTGTTTTTATTAATTTTCCATTTTTTTATGAATTTTTCAAACCCTAACTCTATTTAATTTGAAACTACTGACACACTGGACGGGTCGGGGGTATTAGTGAGCCACGCTCACTTTTGCCCTTGTTTGTTTTTTCTTTTCCAACTACCCAAAGTTAAAAAGACTATCTGAAGGAAATGGTGTGCTGTACTTGTTTAATATATATTACCTCAAAGCTGTTTTAAAAGTACAATGGATAGATGACATGGAAGGATTTTGTCTGTTTTTAGATTAACTGTATCTATGAAGTTCCATTTGCGAACTGTATCTTGCAACGGTAACTTGACTTTGTCGAGCAGTACGAGTGGTATTCATCTTGGCAGGTATACATAAAGCAGACATCATATATAATGTATGGAGACTTTCTATTTTCAAGTTTACAAGTATGCAAATGGGCTGATGTAAAGATTATTTAATATCAAACTTACATACGATTTATTAACATTAAAATTTCACCAAAACGGCACTCCATGACAACATTCTTAAACATATAGATATATGAATTGTTTTTTTAACGACTTTAACATAAAAGTTTCATATATTTCACCTGAATTGGATCCAATAATATATGTCTGAACTATACATAAAGTCAATTTGACTTCATCGGTTTGTTTCCCTTGGGGATTCCGATACTTTTCTACCCAGAGTTCCTGAGCGAAATGTGACTGTTCTTCCCTCGTTTCCGTTTCGAAATGTCAGTTAAAACGTTTAGATAAACGAATGTCATGAAACTTTTTTTAAAGATAATATCCTAAACCGTAAAAAAACCTATTTCTATTTGCGTATTAATCCTTTGTTTAATTGGTTGTCCTGCTACATGTGCTGTTATCGAAGTCACTTTGATGTGTAAAGAGACTACCTCCGTGATCTAGTGGCAGAGCGTCCGCCCGGAGAGAGGAATGTCCGGGGTTCGATCCCTGGCCGCGTCATACCAAAAGATGTTGAACGATGGTACTTGTTGTATGCTCGGCATTAAGGGGTTAAAGCAAGGACTGGTCGGCTCGGAGTCAGTATACTGTGTCTGAGTGGGGTATTCATGTTAAACTGCGGCATGGTATCTCAGTGAGCTAGCACTATAAATCGGCATCAGTCCGGTCTAGTACAAGCAGCAACACACACACACACGTGCATGCACGTTGCTATATAAGTGCAATAATTTTGGACGCGACGTTAAACCCAATTTCACCTCACCTCACCTCACCTTGATGTGTAAAGATATATTGTCATGCTTCTCAATGTTGCAGGAATATATCTGTACAATCATGGGAAAACATCATGTAAAGTGCACTGAAAGGCTGACATTAGGCCTGTCAGCTCTGGTTTCAGAATAAACACATTTGTTTACAGAAAGAGAAATGTCTAGTCATGTGATATGCAAATTAGCCTGTGGCAACCGTTTTGGTTGTTGTTTAACACCACACTCACCAATATTCCAGTGATATGACTGTGATCTGTAAATAATTGAGTCTAGATCATACAATCCAGTGCTTTACATCATGAGCATCGATATATGCAATTGGGATACGATGACATGATTCAATCAAGTCAGCGATCCTGAGCGCCTAATACACCCCCATTCACTCATGAATTTATTGTTAACTTAAAATTAGTAATAAGTTTTGTATGACCTTCACGGTTTTACAGATCTGGGTTAGAATGTTCATATGCATGTCATTGTATCAATTGCATGGATTGATTCAGATGCTGTCAGTCACTTGATTGTTTGGTCCAAACTTGATTAATTCTTACGAAACTTCTACCTCTTTTACATATCTGACATGAATCCTGTATTTTGGCTTCAATCGCGAACTAAAATATTTAGATTTTCAACAGACAGCCTCTTCACTGTCAATCACACAATTAGTTGTTGCCAAGCAGTCTCGAAACTACCCAAGCCATGACGTCAGTCAGTCACTGGATTGTCTGGTCCAAACTTTATTCTTTACAGATTGCCATTATACAGCTAGAATAGCTAGAAGTTTCGTGTTAAACAACAGACAGACAGACAGACAGACAGACAGACAGACAGACAGACAAACAAACTCTGCATGTTGCCGAAATCTTGATTTGCTTAAAAGTAGTGTACAACTGAAGAAGTTACTCTTGTCATTACCTATTAAGGAGAAGAAACTTTTACGAGAGTGTGAAGTCAAAGAGTTTCAATTATTCATGTATTTCATTTGCCCTTTGAACACTCTTGGTCTGACTTATGAAACTTGTCATTGGTCTTGGCTGTGTGTCTACACAAGCAGGTGAAGAGACTTTAATTTGTGAGCACCAATCTCTGGATGTAACAATTGGAAGATCCCTTGAAGTTTGTCATGAAACAATGGCTGTAAACAGTCTTGAGTGACCTTGATACATGATTTTTGAAAATATACATTTCAGCAGGTATTTCTTCATTACCCTGTTTTTCCTAGGGACCTGTTCATGTTTCTGACAGTGTTTTGATACACTGTTGCAGCAGTGTTCTCCACCCACGTTTCTCAGCAAATTGAGACGCAATTAAAAGTCAGTCTTGCCTTTCTCTTGCTATTGATCCTGTTCTTTTGTCCGGGCATTTTCGGACATGGATATAATTAGATGACAAAAAAGATTGTAGACTAATAGCTTAACACAACAGTTGGGCCTGGGCAAGTGTAAAAATATCTCCAGACAAATGACCTCCTCAGCAAATTGTCGTAATTAAATTACATTGGAATGCCTGGAACAAGTCTAGCCTGTGGTTGGGTCTGAGAACAGTCAGCACAGAACCCCCTTACGGGTCAGCTGAAATCTATGCAGATGTCCCCGCAATCATTTGAAGCGTTTGAATGTGTTTATCTATCGTTGTAGTAAAACCTGCTTTCTGTCTAAGTCGCCTGTAAGTCTTGAGCTGTCTTATTTGAATATGTAAATACATGTTTGTAGATGGCAGTGCCTCTGATCACACGGGGCCTCGGTCAATGACCCTTGGAAAAGTGACCCTCATTTTCTGAGTGGTATGGATCCCTGGCTGTTGCAACACAGACAATGGCCCCCTGTAGGGATTCTGCATTAGAATTGGTGCCCAGTTTGTTTGTTTGATGTTTAATATTGTGCTCGGTGATATTCCAGCTATATGATGGTCTGTAAATAATCGAGTCTGGACCAGACAATCTGGTGATATATGAAGGTCGTAAGAGTTAGTGAAGGGATGGGAAGGGGTGGTCCGACTCTGCCACCTGGGTCCCGTTCCACAAAGCCATCTTAGCACTAAGGTGATCGTAAGTCCCATACTTTAACACTGGCTTACGATAGTCGTAATGCTAAGATCGCTTTGTGGAATGGGGCCCTGGTTGATTGTCATGGTACTGTGATGCGTGTGGTGTTAAAACATAAAACAAACTAGCAGCTAATGGGGAATCTGATGGACATCAAGTGGCCTCAAGCTGGAACTCTGGTTGTAGCAAGTTGCAGGACTGGTGGTGTGGATGGTTACATTGACCTAACATGTAATGTTAGGGCCGTGGTCTACTGTTTCCCTTGCTGCAGCATATGTGACTCTGATATGCTCATATTTCCGGTGTGATTGTCGAGCTGGGGGAAAACAGGACAAAAAAAGAGCTATTCTCAAATGTCATAAGCTCTGAGAGCCATTTCAGACTATTTTGTCAGTCCCAGGCATTTGTTGACCTATCTAGAAATGTGAGTCTGGATAATTTGAGAGAGGGGGTCTTCTTGTTGGAGTGCAACATTTGTGAAATTTACAGGGAAGATACTTCACCCTTCCTGGTTCACCCTAGTGGCCCTGTTGTCTAAGGTGTGAATCGGCTAGATCTCTCTCTCTCTCTCTCTCACTCTCACTCTCACTCTCACTCTCGCTCACTCACTCACTCACTCACTCACTTACTGCGGTCGGGTAAACCGAGTGGTTAAAGCGTTCGCTCATCACGCCGAAAACCCGGTTTGATTCCCCACATCAGTACTATGTGTGAAGTTCATTTCTGGTGTCCCCCACTGTGATATTACTGAAATATTGCTATACACAGCGTAAAAACCACTCACTCACTCACTCACTCACTCACAAGAAATAAAAGTTCCTGTAATTAAAGTAAGACTACACCATTTCATTACGCTACTGGACCCTCATACCTCCTGTAACGGACCCTTCTAACTAGTTATTGGGGGGCCACTGGACCCCGAGTTTTGCAGGTCAAGGACTCACTCACTCACTCACTCACTCACTCACTCACTCACTCACTCACTCACTCACTCACTCACTCACTCACTCACTCACTCACTCACTCACTCACTCACTCACTCACTCACTCACTCACTCACTCACTCACTCACTCAGCCCAACCTCTTGTCACCAGGTCCCAGGGTAGTTATCGTTCTTTGTATTGAACCTACCCGAGGCGACTTGATGTATAAGGTGGTCAGGCTTGGAGATCTGTGTTGATTCATCATACACTGGGGGAGAAGATAGAGTGTCTGTCCGTAGAGTGAAAGGTCATATGGCTGTGTCATACCAGACATTAAAAGATGGTACTTGTTGTTACCCTGCCTGATGCTCGGTATTAAGGGATAAAACAAGAACTGGTCAACTTGAAGTCCGAATGCTGTGTATGAGTGGGGTATTCATGTTAAACTGTGCCATGGTATTTCAGTTGTCTGGCACTATAAGACCGGCATTAGTCTAGACTACGACAAGCGTGCACGCACACGCACTCATCACTACATGCAACAATCCTGAATGTGACAGGCGACTCTGCTTGTCGTAAGAGGTGACTAACGGGATCGGGTGGTCAGGCTCGCTGACTTGGTTGATGCATGTCATCGATCCCAATTGCGTGGATAGATGCTCATGATATCAATCACTGTATTGTCAAATGTTACGAATAAAGAATGAATGTTACAAATAAAGGTCATTATTTACATACGAATAATGAATTCAAAATTCAAAACAACACCAATGAACAACTCGCAAACACAAGACGTCGTGTATGAAGAAAGAACAATGTGTACTAAAGAACATCTGTGCACAAAAAGGACACAAAACTGCTGAAAGACAACATTGACAATAAAGAACGCCAGATGGCACTGCAATTTGTAAAACATTCGGAGTTCAATCGTCTTTAAAAAAAAGTTTAAATATCTTCATTTCCTGACACCTGTATATATTTCTTGGAAATGTTGGCACCTGTGATAACCAAAATGAACTGTTGTATAAGAACATTATTGTTTTATATTCAGTTTGACAACATGTTTCTGAGATTAAAATATTTTTTTTGAAGAATGATTAATGTTTTTTCTTGAGGGGTATGACCAGTATAAGTCTTGCTGTTTCTGATGACATTGAGACATTTGGATAGCATTCAAATCTGACTTTTTGGGTTTCAGCTGAGTGCGGATACACCATCTCCAGTGACGATCAGCCGATCTCGGTGAATTCCAAGAACTTAACAAGGCAGGGCTATGACAAGTGTATATACAACATTTCTGCACCCAGTCAGAAGTACATACGACTCAACTTTACAAAGATATCGGGAAGGAACGGCACCAACAATATGTGTGTTTCGTTAAACGAAACTATGGATGGCAAAAGAAGTGAAACAATCAATGAAGTAAACGAGACCCATCACGTCTTTCAATCCTCATCTAATTCTATACGAATAATCTATGTGCTGAATAAGTGCCAACCAACAAGTGGATTCACAGTGTCATTCAAGTTCTTGCCCAAAAAAGACGTACCAAGTAGGTATTAATGTAAAAAGAAAATTATGAGGAGTCGTGGATTATCTGCCCTTGCTAAACAATTGCGGGGTCACATGACCAGACAAAAAGGTGGTTGATAGTGTGAGCTAGCTGAGGGTAGCCAGCTATCAGGTTCTGACAAAATAGTCCATGTCATAGCTGGTATACTCAGTGGCAAATTTTAAAGCCAATCCTAATTTTCGTAAAATCTTAAGATTTACATTGGTAATGTTATAATTCCTATATCTAATACCCTTATCAACCAATTATGAAGCTTTGGGACTTCATCTGTGACTGTTGGTGTCAGCCTCAAAATTTGGTTTTGTATCCTCTTGGACTTGGGTTGAATTAATTCCACATCTTGGTCAATTGGTAATGGGAGGTATAAGTATTGGTTTTGTGACCTCGCAATTTTGGTGGACAACTGCTGTTTTATTGCCATGTGTGGGATAACTGCAAGAATCGACCTCCTCCTGATGCTGAATTGTTGTGATGTGCCTGGAGTTTGACTTTGCTGTTAAACTTAGTATCCTGCTATGTCTGTGAGTACAGGTGGCCCAGTATTTATTGGTACAGGTGGCCCAGTATTTATTGGTACCTGAGGCTGCACCAGACATACCTGGGGTTAATACTGTGAGCAAAGGGTAGCCATACTGACAGGACATGACACATTGGACCCAAGTCACAGGTGGTTTGTTTGTTGTTCAGTGCCACTTTCAGCAATATTCCAGCTATATAACAGTGGTCTGTAAATAATCGAATCTGGACCAGACAATCCTGTGAATGACATCATGTGCATCGATCCATGCAATTGGGATACGATGACATTCATCGACCAAGTCATCGAGCCTTCCAACACGATCCCGTTTGTTGCCTTTTACGATAAGCATTCTAACTGGGGCTAGGACGGGTAACTTGGGTACCCGGGTCGGGTGGGTACTGAGTAGGACCCGGGTACCCACAGGACTACCCGGACCCATGGTTAGACTTTATATGATTGCATAATGATAAAACATCGGTCAACTTCAGTGTATGCATGACCAAACTGTTTGTGACATGGTCTTTGCATACTAATATGACAGCCAATCCCCTTTTCAGTAAAATCTGAAGAATTAGAAGGGGGAATTGTGTTTTTTATACACTTTGGATAAAGTTTGTTTTACCGAATTTCATTTGAATGCAACAAAATCTATGATAAACTTACCTGAGATGACAGTTTGTTACCCAAGTGCTTTGTGTATTGACAATTCTTTACAGTTGAAATCAATTCTTATTGTCTTATTTCATTGTATAACTGGCTTGGGGTGGCTATAGGGGCTATTTTCACTATTGTTATTGCTTTGCAATAGTAGTAAACCAACTTTAAGGCTTGATAATTCTATGATTCAATGCAAAAGAAATGAAAAAAATATTGTTGACAATCTCAAAGCCGGCATTTCCTCCCTGTGACAAACTCAACCCAAAGGGAAGTAACTCCGAAGTAGTCGTAATCCTTGCTATCCAACGAACAGGCACGTTTAAAATTGGCATAATTTATGTTTAATTTATGACTAATTACAACTATTGAAACGATCGATTGTTATGCATTCTGTTGACAATACTATTTGTCAATTTTTAATTCCTTTCGATCTTGTACGGACTATCATCAGGCAAACAATTGCAAAAGTTTGCTATATCATTACTCTCCTAAAACTTGCCATGTTTGAAGTCTGTATAAGAGTAGATCCCAAGCAACATATGCTTGTTTTAGTGAAAGAAGTTACTGAATGGATTGGGGGGCACAAGTGGCCCTGTCGTCTAAGGCGCTGGGATTCGCTGTGCAGAGTTGCGTCACTTGGGCACGTCAGAAACCTATGATTGTGGGTTCGAATCCCGATTTGCCCCGATTATGTTTCTAGGTTTGTCAGCACCATACCCGTGCTCATGGGTTTCACCGAAGTGGTAAACGTCTGAGACCTGCATCACTTCAGGCTTTCCTCCCGCTACTGAATGGATTGAGTGGTCAGTCCTGGTACCTTGGTTTACCATCATACAATGGACATTTGCAAGCAGTACTAAATCTGACTTTGTCAGTATGATTACTTAAACAAATCAAATCATCAGACGTGATATCAAATTGGTTCTTGTGAACCAAACAGGTTTTGATTGACAGGTCAATGACCCTTGAAAAAACCCATGACACTCCATATCCAAGCGTAATGAGTTCTCTGGCCCTATATTTCGGATTCCTCGTTCACCATTTCCATAATGATACTTGAAGTATTCGCATCAGCCCAGCAAGAATGTTCATCATTTCTATAATGATACCTGAAGTATTCGCATCAGCCCAGCAAGTATGTTCACCATTTCCATAATGATACCTGAAGTATTCGCATCAGCCCAGCAAGTATGTTCACCATTTCCATAATGATACCTGAAGTATTCGCATCAGCCCAGCAAGTATGTTCACCATTTCCATAATGATACCTGAAGTATTCGCATCAGCTCAGCAAGTATGTTCACCATTTCCATAATGATACCTGGGGCGGTCGGGTAGCCTAGTGGTTAAAGCGTTTGCTCGTCACGCAGAAGACCCGGGTTCGATTCCCGACATGGGTACAATGTGTGAAGCCCATTTCTGGTGTCCCCCGCCGTGATATTGCTGGAATATTGCTAAAAGCGGCGTAAAACCATACTCAATCACTCACTCATAATGATACCTGAAGTATTCGCATCAGCCCAGCAAGTATGTTCACCATTTCTATAATGATACCAGAAGTATTCGCATCAGCCCAGCAAGTTTGTTCACCATTTCTATAATGATACCTGAAGTATTCGCATCAGCCCAGCAAGTATGTTCATCATTTCCATAATGATACCTGAAGTATTCGCATCAGCCCAGCAAGTATGTTCATCATTTCCATAATGATACCTGAAGTATTCGCATCAGCCCAGCAAGTTTGTTCACCATTTCCATAATGATACCTGAAGTATTCGCATCAGCCCAGCAAGTTTGTTCACCATTTCTATAATGATACCTGAAGTGTTCGCATCAGCCCAGCAAGTATGTTCACCATTTCCATAATGATACCTGAAGTATTCGCATCAGCCCAACAAGTATGTTCACCATTTCCATAATGATACCTGAAGTATTCGCATCAACCCAGCAAGTTTGTTCACCATTTCCATAATGATACCTGAAGTATTCGCATCAACCCAGCAAGTTTGTTCATCATTTCCATAATGATACCTGAAGTATTCGCATCAGCCCAGCAAGTATGTTCACCATTTCCATAATGATACCTGAAGTATTCGCATCAGCCCAGCAAGTATGTTCACCATTTCCATAATGATACCTGAAGTATTCGCATCAGCCCAGCAAGTATGTTCACCATTTCCATAATGATACCTGAAGTATTCGCATCAGCCCAGCAAGTAAGTTCACCATTTCCATAATGATACCTGAAGTATTCGCATCGGCCCAGCAAGTATGTTCACCATTTCCATAATGATACCTGAAGTATTCGCATCAGCCCAACAAGTATGTTCACCATTTCCATAATGATACCTGAAGTATTCGCATCAGCCCAGCAAGTATGTTCACCATTTCCATAATGATACCTGAAGTATTCGCATCAGCCCTGCAAGTATGTTCGCCATTTCCATAATGATACCTGAAGTATTCGCATCAGCCCAGCAAGTTTGTTCACCATTTCCATAATGATACCTGAAGTATTCGCATCAGCCCAGCAAGTATGTTCACCATTTCCATAATGATACCTGAAGTATTCGCATCAGCCCAGCAAGTATGTTCATCATTTCCAGCTTCAAGGTAGATGGAAGGAGTCAAATCTTTTCAAAATCGTTGAACATAATTTATGGGAAATGAGGCCCCATGACCTGATGCCTATTTTCAGTGTCTGTCTAGACAGTGTATTTGGTTGCGTAATTAGCGTCTTTGTGAAATGAGAAGTTATGTCATCTGGTTCATCTTTTATTATGAGACTGTATGAGATGTGTAAACTTAAATCAGCAGTTGAGTGAAGTTTTGTTTTATCAGAGGTGTTCTAGCTTGACAGGAATGCAAATTGACTTGAGCCAAATTCCTTTTTTTCATTGTGAAAAAATTGAATATTGATAAGTGTATGGTATATTTTGAAATTCTAATCATATCATGGTGTTATTAATTTTTGTCAAGGGAAGTAGTTATACTTGTTTAGAGATTTTTGGTTCGAATCCCGGTTTGCCCCGATCATGTTTCTAGGTCTGTCAGCACCATAACACAGCATTAGAAATTGGCACTAGTCCTATAGACCTTGCCAAATTGCCTAATAGTTAAGGTCTCATAAGTACTAGTAGAAATGTGCCCCTTTTAAGGGTTTTGCTCTATGTTATCAGTATCAGGATTAGTGGACTAAAAATGTGAATTTCTACCACTGATACCCATGTTCATGGGTTTCATAAAAGTGGTAAACATCTAAGACCTACATCACATCATGTAAAATACAGCATTAAACGCTCGCTCACTCACTCACTCACTCACTCACTCACTCACTCACTCACTCACTCACTCATGCAGCACTGGCAGTCTGAGACATCATCCATTAGCCCAACGGCAAACCCAAGTTTCAGTGAGTCAACTCATGGAATAGTAGTCTATATATACCTAGACTAATATCTACTGAAAATGATGGAAAGCAAGACATAGGTCTGTAACCTCAAATGTCTCTAACAATGACTGCAATAAAGCAACAAACCACTCTAGCCATCGAAAAATGTAAGAACTCAACTCCATCACGGATAGTTTTCAGTCGCAGGAGTATAGCTGTGGATAATTTTGTTCATGTTGTTGCCTCCTCTGGTTGTATTATTAGGATGTGCTTCTATTTAAGGCCAGATCCGATGGAGTAATGTGCCACTTGATTGTAAGATAAGATGAGACAGGCTTGACGGTGGCCCTTCTTGTGAGATGAGGTGCCATTTCCTTGGACTACTTACTTTAAACCATTTTGGGAATACAGATCACTCGGTCTCTGTTGGAGTTGAGCATAGAGTTTGAGAGTCATTGGTTGTACGTACAGATATATGGCAGGCAGTTCGTAAGTCATGGCTGCCATCTCTGAAGGACCTGTTTTCGAAGGTGTTCATTGTTACAAGAAGCTGTGTACAAATCAAGCAAGATACCTTTGGTAAAAGATACCTAGGCCCCATGCCACAAAGTGTTACGAATTTGTAAGTCTGTGTTAAAGTATGAAACTGTGAAGTAAGCGCTATGATCACTTTGTGGAAGGTGGCCCAAATCTACAAATTCTATTAATCCAGTTTGGGTATTACAGGGATGGACACGACCACTAGTCTGTTTGTTCGAGACAAGTAACAATCTTGATGGATTAGTTGTTTTATGCAAAATCTAGTTATTTTTCATAACCACTTCTCCGAAAAAGAGCGGCAGAAGTGTTGGATATGACCATTGTTTAGCCCTGTCCAGAATATTTTCAAAGCAATCTTTGCGCTAAGGTGATCGTAACTCCCATTAACTTAGACTTACGACTTACGTAGCGATAAGGTTGTTTTGTACAACGGCAACCAGCACCATGATATCGGGGCAAATTAAAGTGAATCTCCTACAGTCTGAAGCATATTTTCAATCAACAACATTGATCAGTTATTTGATATTACTTTAGCAAAACCAAGCAAATGAACTGGTTCAGTCTAATCTAATGTAGTTGACACACTGATCAATTGGGGAGCGGTTCCTAAACAGCTTGTTGAGAAATTTTGACCAGTACCTTTACAAATTAGTGTTAGCAAGTGGCTGACCATTTCATTTTCAGGGGCTTAGGATTTTTATCGAACAATTATTTGTTTTGTGGTCCTTTCAATACAATTGTTTGTTTTCACTCTGTCCAGAAGGACAGTAAATGTTGATATTTTTCATCAATAACAGAAGAATAGATAAATATATTTCTCATCCTCAGTATTATTATTAGCCAGATTACTGTTGAAAGAAAATTTAGACCAATTGACCCATGAAACCAACTTATTAGAAGATTTGACGATTATAAAAAAATCTTTATTTGTTTGACGAGGATATGCATGTCATATGCAAGTTGATTGGAACTGGCTGTGCGGGCTCGGTAACCTCCCAAAACCCCTACATCCCATTTCCCCTACAGCTTAAGACAACAAAGTTCTCGGTCCATGGCACTGCTAATCCCTAGTCTGTTACCTATTTCATACAATGGAACAACCCAAGAAACTCGAATAGATTGAGATAAATATTTAATTACGATTACGATATTATTCAAAATTCATAATACATTATAATAAAATGTTCATTTTTCAAAATTCATAATACATTATAATAAAATGTTCATTTTTCAAAATTCATAATACATTATAACAAAATGTTCATTTTTCATCTCAACTGTAAATCGTCTCATCTCAGTTTCTCAATGTAATAATTGTTTCTTCCTATTGTTATTTTTGTAATTTCTAAAAATTGTCTTCTCATCATACAGGCATCTTTCATTACACTTACATTAATTTTTTTTTTTTTTTAACTTTCCTTTAAGTCCCCTAATCCCCTAAAGCTCTACCCCTTTCATTTCTACTACCTCTACTCCAGACCTTAATCTCTCCTTTAGGTGAGTTCATAATGCCAGACAGGTAAATGCCGCGTGTTGTTTTAACTAATTGTAGGGGAACTGGGTTGTAGGGGAAATGGGATGTAGGGGTTTTGGGAGATAACCGGCTGTGCAGTATTATGATGAGGTTTCTAATCCCTTCTGTTTTAATCTTCCATTTTTGCCTTTCGGAACAGTCTCTCAATTTGCCCATGTGCTACTTCATGAAACAGCCCGACCTGTCCCGTCTAATGTCGAGTGAAGTGGCTGATACCACGTCAGAGAGTAGATGAATTTTTATGGATCAGTGAAAGATGGAACGAAGTAGTGTACTTGGTGCTCCTGGTGAGATTATATTGAAAGCTATAAGAATCACTACATCTACCAGGACTAGGCAGGGTTCCTTGGTACTATGTAGCAGATGTACCCAGCTTGGCCACTCAACGTAAGGGTGCAACCATTTGATATGAGAGGGGAGCCTGAGATTTGGTATGGAGACTGGATATTTTTTCATCTACCGGTACAGCTGTGAAACCAGATCTTTTTTCCATTTAAACTATAGTCTAAATATTTTTTGGGAAAAAAACATCACGCAACAATGTATTTTTTGTGCCAGAGAATTTCTTTCTTTGTCCAGGAGTGAGAAGCATAATTATTTTTTTTCAATAATTTTCTGCGACAATATATTTTATTCCGATAAAATCCCAGGCCCTGCCCAGAATATGAAATGGTTGGAAGAACAGGTTTTTGCAAAACCCAAAGATGGACCGAATCTTTTCTAAATCGTTTTATTCATTTGCCTGGATCTGAAATTTATTACCTCAAGACTGTTTGATAATATGATTTTGATAGATTTCAGTTTATCTGACTACAGCAATATGAAAATCCCAGTCTTCCAATGTGCACTTGTGCTATGAAACAGATGTATCCCAGCTTGCCAATCCAAGAATACACAGGTTTTCGTTAAGACTTTTTCCTTCACAGAGACCTCCAATACACAACTGAAAATATGATTTTGATAGATTTTCCATTTGGGTTTAACTAGCCACAGCTATATGAAAATCCTCTGATAAGATCCTGTCTGGTAGACAGTAGTAAAGAACCTCCTTGACTAGCACATGCATTAACCTGTTACATGATTGCAAGGGGAAGTGGTGCAGTCTTTATATCGGGTCCAATATGGCCGCCTGAGCAGACGGGGAGTGTTCCTTGAAGCACCAAGTACTTATCACGATATGATAACTTGCCGCATCTGTACTATCTATTTATTATTGTTTTACCTGGTGCACCTAATGTCTGGGAAAACATCCCGCCTTCCCGACAGATATTTATTCAATCTTGTAGAGAATGTTGTGTTATATAGTGATTGTACATACCTTCCTGATACTAGACTCGCCTGTTTATGGTGCAGTTGTAGAACAGTTTGTTAGATGTATGGATCGGGTCGACAACACCAGTTTATCGTAACGAGGAAATTCAGTGCATTTTCGGTCAACATTGTAAGATGTCAGTTTTGGCTGACTGTTGACTGCAGAAACGGAAATTGCTGTATCAGGCAAGTTTTATTGAATGTACTTCTGCCACTGCAGACTTTTGAAATTCTTGTCATTGAAATTAGATATTTTCAGTCTAAATTAGATATATATATTTTTTTGCTCTTGTGTAGTAGTCCGCCGATTGAATTTGTTTTGTATTATATAGTGTATTTGAATTTGTTTGGCATTTTTTAGTGTAATTGAATTTGTTTGGCATTTTTTAGTGTATTTGAATTTGTTTGGTATTTTTTAGTGTAATTTAATCATATAACAAGTTCAGATGTGTGCCCTTTGTCCGAGTTGCTTGAGAATTAAATGGGGAAAAAAAGATTTAAAGAAAATTTAGTTTGTCCATAAGATTTTATATTTCCAGTTGTACCATAATGTTTCATGGTAAAATGAAATTGTACATAATTGCTATATTTGGAAACTTCACTTTCATCCAAACTCATTTGCCCCTTTTCAGTCTGTTATTTTTAACGACTAAATGGTGTTATTGAGGGTTTTGGTTTCCTTGGGAACAGTAATATTTAATGCCTGTGCATTTGGGTTGTTCATTTCTTTCCCAGGGGAAAGGAATGAAAGACAAAATTGTTGTATAATGCTAGACTGAATTTTGAAATACTGTAATATGCGCTTTAGTCGCTTAGAAAATGGACAAATGGGCATTTATAAAACCGACAAGAGTCAAATTTATGTTCATAGATCAAGTGGGAGTGAACAAACTTGGTTCAAACAACGCTGAAACTAAAACCTTTTCCATAATAGTCAAAATGAAATTATATACTGCATCTGCGCTGCTGTTTTCTGTCAAGACGTGAAGTATACACAAGGAAATATGTACTGTCATGTACATTTTCAGTCTCAGTAGGGGCTAGATTACTTACAGATTGGTCAAGAAGTTGGTCGGGGTCGCTTACAGAAGCTGAGCACCTAAGACAGCAACTACGGTGATAAATAGTGTGATTTTGATTTATCCATATTCCCGAATGCCAACATGTTAAAATGTTTTTAGCAAGGCTATAAATTAACACTTGCTATATATTTAAGAGCAGTTTTATTGATGTGTGACGAGGAAGTCTTGATGCTTTTTATCTTCTCTGATGCACCTGTATGTACTGGTGATGGGTGTGTGGCAGTGGTAAATATTCCATCCGTTAAAAAGATATTTAAACACATATTATTGAATTTCAATTTTGCAAGTATATTTATTTTTTGACAGTGCTAAGCTTTAACCTAAACTGAACATATTTTGTTTGTGTTACTTTAGAAATAAATGATGAGTGGGAGTTGTTTATCGTACAATGAAGCACTGCAGAGAGAATAAACCACAAGTGGCTGCACCTCTTGTAGTTTATTCTCCATGCATATTGGACGATGATATGACGATACCACCCTTTGTGGTTTATTCTCCCTGCAGTGTTTTATTGTACAATAAACAACGAAGAAAACTCGTTTATTTCTTATATGAGATATCATCACTATATGTACAGCCTCTTTAAGGATGTTGATAAAATGTACAAGTCTTAAAAATAGTTACCTTAATTTAATAATGATGATCTCGGCAATGTCGGACGAGTTCATTTTATGAACAGGTGGGTTAAGTTTAGTATTTCCCGCATATTCTCACAATCCTCACATCAATCATCTGTACCTTTTCTCCTAATACAGACTGTCGTATCTCTCCCACTTTTGGATATATTGTTTATCTGTGAACCCCAGCTACATCTATGGAAAACAGCTCACCAGACACTTACCTCTCAAAAAATATCGTCCAATATTTGACGTCATCAAGTTGCGAGTGCATGTTCGAATCTCCAGAAATGACACCATGATAGAACAATGTTTTATTGTGAAATAAAACATTGCTCTTTGCTATTTATGGCTCAGCTATCTTATATATATATGCATGTATAGTAGAAAGGCTTTTTATTAAATTTTATACAAAGTTAATTAAAATTGAAATATGACGTATGATGACATGGTTACATTTACTTGCAGTCAATTTTAATATTAGTTGATGATGATGAACAAAACAGAAAATATTGATCTTCTAATTTGTTTCCTACATTCCTTTATGTCTGAGGAAAATTATCATTCAAACAAAGTATGATCTTAAATCAGCTCTTGTGGAAACGACGTCAGTGCACTGAAAACAAGACAAATATATATAGATATATTTGGCTTTGATGAAAAGAAAACCGATAAATGATTACTTAGGTGTCTAGACGAGGCCATTTGCAGGACACAAGCATTGGGTAGAAGATAACCGTATTTATGAAGATGTTTGCTGTTTTGGGTGTCAGTGTGTGCTGATTACATGGCATGATAGTGTGTCCATGCTCAAGGCAGCCATGTGTCACTTTATGTAGGTGAGACATAGCTCTAATTAGATAACGATAGAAATTATCTTGTCAGCTGATTAAACTGTTACATCTAACTGATAACAGGAATTCAGAGACAATTAACCTGAAAGTGTGTCAGATGATTAGATAAACATGAATGGCTTTCATGTGAGTGTAAGTGTTTAATCAGAATTTTGTACCGTATATATAAAATATATAAAAATGCTTAAAATGAGTTGTATCTTTATTTATTAGAACATGTCACATGTTGTATTGAATTTAAGTAATATTTCAAATATGAGTTAAAATAGTTTTCTGATGTGATAAAATTAGAACTTATGTCATATGGCCTTGGTTTTAATGTTTTCATTTCTGACCTTTATCTTAGTATTTGTAGGATTAGTCATTTTAGGTTGTAGTTGAATTTACTGCAGAGGTCTACAGTTGTGCTCCCAGTCGTCTAAGGCGCCACAATTCGCTGTGCAGAGTTGCGTCCCTTGGGCACGCCAGAAACCTATGATTGTGGGTTCGAATCCCGGTTCACCCTGATTATGTTTCTAGGTTTGTCAGCACCATACCCGTGCTCGTGGGTTTCAACAAAGTGGTAAACGTCTGAGACCTGCATCACTTCGGGCTTTCCTCTCACATTAAGCTGACACGCCATGATATAACTTGAATACTGTTAAAAGCGGTGTTAAACCCCACTCACTCACTCACTCACTCACTCACTCACTCACTCACTCACTCACTACAGTTGTGCTGAAACTTTAGTGCAACAATGAAGAGTGAAAATTATTATTCTTAGGCAGTTGCTTCAAAATGTGATAAAACATGGTGTTTAAATTTTCGCTTTTCCTGAAAAGCATTATATTTCTTACTAGTTGGTTTAAAAAGATTTTGGCCTAAAATTCAATTAAAAATCTTTCAACTTACTGCTACTATAATGAGTGAAAAACAAACATGCTTTAAAATGGCAAGATACCGAAAGATAATTGTTGGTTTTATTACAATAATGATTTTTGTACATATTATGCACCATGTCTTACGAACAGTAGTGATTAAATCTGTACAGTGTTTTTATCTCAACTTATTGTAAAACAGTCGTCCCAAAAATTTATATTGTCAAAAGTCATTTTTCAAATTTCATTATATTTTTAGGTAGGCAGTCTTGTCAACCAACTATGAAATAATATAAGGCCAAGGGTGCAAGAGAAGAAATTTGGATACATATGCAGAGGTGCTGGGAAAAAAACCCTTTGGTTTAGCCTTTTCTTTTTAAATCAGCACCGGTCAGCATCAGTAAGATGTTGGGGTGGTCTGGTAGCCCAGTGGTTAAAGTGTTCGCTCGTCACGCAGAAGACCTGGGTTCGGTTCCCGACATGGGTACAATGTGTGAAGCCCATTTCTGATGTCCCCCGCCGTGATATTGCTTGAATATTGCTAAAAGCGGCGTAAAACTGTACTCACTCACTCGCTCACTCAGTAAGATGTTGAGGTTGCTACATCAAGACCTTTGGTTTTAGGTATGGTCTAAAAATTCTGGAACATTTATTAAGAATACAGTGCTTGGATCAAGTAATCCATCAGGCTGCTAGTTGTCTGTAAGTTTGCAAATGAAGTTCGATTTGTAATATGAAGATTTTAGTTCATTTCAGTTGACAATAGACATGAGATTAGAAAATTGATTTGTTTTGTGTCTTTAATAAGATTACTATAAAAATATCAATTTTCACATATTTACCAATTTTCACACATGTTCAAATGACAACCAGGGCCCCGTTCCACAAGGCGATCGTAGTGCTGGGGTGATCGTAACTCCCATGAATAGTCATATGATAGTCGTAGTGCTACGATCATTTTGTTGAACAGGGACCAGTACATATTTGTGAAAATGGAAATATGTTGTTTGAGTGGGAGTCAGTATCCAGGTTATCCAATAAACCAGCAATTAATTTGTCCGTGTGGTGGAAATGGGCCATATTACAAGCAGTGTAATCTATCTGAAACAGATGGGAGAGATGCTGATAGGCCAACTCTCACAGTCAAGACATTCTTCAAATTGAAATAGAAGCCCTTTATGTGTTACTGATATTAACTAGTACAAGAGTTTAATTAGCCACAATTCATCACACAAACTAACACGTTTAGTATTTGGGATATGGTGGGTCTCTATAGACCTGACATCAATACCTAGGTTAGCGTTAGAATAGCTACCATTTCAGTCGATTTTATGATGCCGTTTAGCATGACACATGTTTATTAAGTCCTTTCTTCAGTGTCAGATTTATATCTGTCAGTGAGGAATAGAACACACATGTATGCTCTTCTAATGTTTGGTCGGGATAGGAAATATTTCATAGTGTTGTGAATCTTAGAACAAGGTCTATGTATGTGAACTTGTCTATTCTAACTTGAAACAATGCTGTAAATGTGCCAGATACATAGCAGTATTGAATGCTATTATGCTTTTCTACTTTTGTTATGGATAATTTTTTTTATCGTTTCAAGACACACAAATCTGATTGATAATATGTCAAGTGTATATTCAAATTATGACATATCTGATTATCCCTTTCAAAAGTTTAGTAGTATAGTAAGAAAATATCTTGAAGCAAGGGGTGACTTTCATTACCCATCTGGACACACCTATGTCCTTAACAAACATTGAGTAGCATATTTGAAACTCACAACAGCAGAATATGCTGCATGTATAAATTGATTTAAACTGGAGTTAATTGAATACTGATTGTTTTTTAATCCCACATGTTTATTTAACGGTTGCAGTTAAAACTGTATATTTCCCTATTGTTAGATACAAAATCAAGTAAGAAATTATATAAATACACATGCTTGATATAATGGAATCAGATACAGAATCAAAGATGTAACATGCTTAATTTAGTGTGAGCTCTATGCTGAATTCCACCAAGCATTGTTGAGTATACACAAAGTGCGACGTTATATTACCACTGACAACTATCCTGGCGAGCGTGCGAGGTCACAGTTGGGGCTGTGCATGTGTCGGCCTGGTGAATGATATTCGGGGAATGATAGGCCTAGGCTGGTCTGTTATGACTGGAGATTCTACGCCAGAGGGAGTGAGGGGGCTGGTAGTCGGGAAGCCAAATGAACTTTACACCTATATAGATCTATCTGCCTGTACTGTTGGTGGCGGAAAGATGGGAGAAGGAGCATGTGGTGTACTGGCGACCGAGATAGGAGCTTCATCCAACCTGGATCAGACTTGCTTGTGGAGGATCGTGGATGGGAGAAATACATGCTAAGATAATAGTTGACTCTATGGACGTCTGGAGTAGATAGTGTACTGATAGTCGAGACCCACATGTCAGACGACAGCGACAGTTGGCAGTGGCAGACGGCATACACTGACATGGATGATGAACGACTCTGAAATGTGTGTCTGTCCAATTCGAGGAGAATGCAGTGAAAATCAGCTCCGCTGAGGGATTTTGAGGATATGTCTAGAACGCTGTTAACATTTTGCAAAATTAATTAGTGACTCAGAACATAGTTTGTTCAGACAGTGTCATGTAGTATCTGCTTGATCAGATTTGCTGATAGATACAAGGTTCTGATTGTGAAGGAGACGTATTTGCTGTGTTTCTGTGTTGGACAAGTTGGTTTGTTGTTTATGAATGCAGGCGAATCCCAAGACATTTTCCTGACAACCCTAGACCAGTTTGTCTGTTTCATGGATGACTTGTTAATCAGAGTGTCTGGCGCTAATGTTGCTCAGACAAATAGATGGCCAGATGGATAAATTTGACAGATAGTTCTGGTTCAGGAAAGCTGTCTCTAATGTGTGTCTGGCTTGTCTGGTGGTAAAAAATTAAGCAGAATTGGTAAGGTCCTTTTCTGATGATACAGATTCATCGTTGTTTGGTTTCATGTGGAACTGTGACTGAAGATTTTGTGTCCGTGTGATCAGATCTGTCTCACTTATTAATGTGGTGAATAACTCTTGGCTAACAATTGCAAGGATATGTGAGTGGTATAGTGTGGAGACTTTATACTGATCATTTGAACGATATGGAAATTTCTAGAGTCTTTTTCGAAGTGCTACTGTTACCATTTTAAGGTAACAGAAATATTATTCAATCCGACAGTGCGAGAAAAAGTATTTATTAATTCATCAAGTTGAGTTGTCAAGCTGCGTATGGAAACCCATTTCTTCTAGGTTTCAAGGGGAATATTTTGTGCTATCACAAGCTGCAATTTTCACCTGTTTTTGTCTGACTGTCTACATAGACATTTATCTTGCAAAGTATATCGGCATCTTTCCAGTAATCTGTAGTAGAATTTGGAATCAACAGTGTTGGAACGTGAATCTCCATGCTTGCCTCAACCCTTTCTGTCCTCTATTCCCACCAGTGGGACTTATATCAAGGTAAGAAAACAAGGAATTGTTTTGAATCAAATTTTTAAGTGCCTTAGATACTGAGAGTGAATAAATGAAAAATCTGTTCTGTACTTGCCGGAAAAGATGCAGCTTGGATTTCCTTTTTGCTGTTTCTTTTTTAAAATAATTTTTGAATATATACTACAACATCAAAACAACTTCATTATAGCTAGTCTGTCATGGCAGTGACAGTTTAAGTATAGTCCTATGAAAAAAAACAGGTGTTCTTTAACTTTTTTTGAGTAGTATATATGAATTGTGTTGATCCATGTGGGATAATTTTTAAATAATTTCTGTCATAATGTCCTGGGTGTAGGTGAATCTATGACATAGTATTATTACTTTTTGTCAAGTAAGGCTACGTATAAATAACAATATCATCACTTCAGGGCCGACAGCTTGAAGTAGGCATTTGATGAAAAATGTACGGAATTTGCTTGAAATCCATTCACATCAGGATGTTTAGCCGGGTATCACATTTTCATTATGTTTTAGCACATGTAATTGGGGGGACATTGTTGCGAAAACAGGAACCCTTTCATGGCAACTGAAAGCTATTTCCTGCACCATGAACGTCCCAACCTCTTTGAATGTAAGCAGTTAACACATGTCACCCACTGAAAATTGTTTTTCTTTTTTTCAATATGATATTTGATCTTAGATGTTGCCTCATATTAAAGTTTTTAAAATATGTGTAAAGAAAACTGCTCTGTTATATGTGATGTTTTCTCTCGAACATCTGAGTTTATTATCCATTTGATTCCACACAACATGGCCTAAAAAGAGAAGTGGGTCGTGTTATAAATTCTCTTGTTTGTTGGATAAGTGTGGAATTAGATGAAGCTCCTTTTCCTCCAACTCAAGTGTAAATATATCCAGACATTTTAGACAAAACTTGTGAATAAACTCAGAACTTACAGATATGGTTCAACTTTTGTCTCATCTTGAATTTTTTGTGTCGCTGCACAGTAAAAAAACATGCTTGTTTACAATGATGGTTTTATTATAATGATGGTGTATTTCAATTAATTGATGCAGGAAAAATGTTTATAATCGTATTGTATTTTCCACTTCCACGTGTCATTCCAAGTTTTTAATATGACCTACCTCCACCATTTTTGATTCCTTACTTTGTTTTCAAAAGAGGATGACAATCCTAACTCACTGTACAGCTGAGGTCTGTGTTTACATGATTTAATGGAGAGTTGCAGGCACTGGTGCTCTACACGGCCCAGCTATGTTTTGTGGATGGTAGGCCAGGATATCATGTTAGATGATTTTAATCTCTACATTTTACCTAGGAGAAGGCTAACATCTAGTCTCTGTTAAATTATCTTAAAATATAATGAAAAGTACCCTGAAATCTCTAAATTTCAGTTGTAATCAAGACTTGCCAACTATTATAGACTTGCACTGGCTGTATTGACTATATTTGTATGACATGCTAGCCTTGGAGTAACAAGAAAATCTGTTAGTCTCTCTTTCTTAACCAGCATGCCTCTGGTGGTGACGGGGCGGTCGGTAGCCTAGTGGTGGTTAAAGCGTTCGCTCGTCACGCCGAAGATCCAGGTTCGATTCCCCACATGAATACAATGTGTGAAGCCCCTTTCTGGTGTCCCCTGCCATGGTATTGATAGGATATTTGCTGAAAGCAGCTTAAAACCATACTCACTCACTCAAATTTGAGAAACATTGCAACTAATAATGGCCCTATACCATTCAATGGCGTTAAAGAAAAAAACAATAGCAACTGATCTAGTGACCCTTCCCCCTTATGTCCATGTAAGCTAAGACACAAGTAGTTGTTTGTTTAATAGCATCAATACATGACAGTGCACTTTGTACAGAACATATTTTTTTGTGATAACAGAAATTAAAAGAATTTGTTTGTGTGTACGGATACACTTATCTAATCTCGGCATTATTTCTGACCTTTGACATGTTTTGAGGTTGCTGGAAAACAAGTTGTGTACAGTGTTGTGTTGGCCCTGAATTTATGGAGCTGTTGTTGCTTGTTATTGATACTGAATCATGTACTGTTTATAACTGGTTAAATATTGGTGTGTTGTTTTATGTTTAGGACTGTGACGATCACATGACCAATTGGTTAGCAATGGTAGTTCATATTCTCGAATTATCACACTGTTGAGTGTTCATTTTAAAAAACAACAACACTTTTCAACTAGTCGGGGAGATCCTTATTTTGTTATGGGATAATTTTCAAGAAAAGGGTTTTGTGAAGATGCCATTGAATTATCGTCTCTTTTTCAAGAATGAAGAATTAAATCAATTAAAACATGGTTTTTGGTTAATCTTGTCCTTTGCCATGTTTCCTGATCTTGAGGCTGAACAAAGTAGATATTCTCCAGCATATGGTGGTTGGGAAAGTACCTGAAGTGACAGGTCAGAAGGTGATATTAACATTTTATTTGACAAGATAAGATTATCTCGGTAGTTTTGCAATAAGAAGGAAGTTAGTTTGATACCCAATATTCTGGTTGTGCCTGACATTTCTCGGCAACTGTTTCCTAGTCCAAGGGAGATAAGTCTGTCTCCACATGTAAAGTAACGTCTTGTGGAAGAACCTGCTTGTTATGTCAACAAGTCTATTTCCTCTTTAGAAAATGGTTGTTTTGAACTTAATTGAAACCATGTGTTGTTTTTGTCTTGGGTTATCTGGGTCAACATCCTTTTGATGTGAGAAATTAATCATTGTCAAATAAGTGAGTTCTTTGAGTGTTTCTTGTTCTGTTAAAAATGCGGATGTTGCAGCTCTTGAAAAACAAGTTTATTTCATTTAAGGCATTTAACAACGCAAATAATAGCATGTATTGCGTCTCATTTAATCAGCGAAAAAAGATCAATCAGTGAGGATTCTTGGTTAAATTTGGTCTCAGCAGCCTGTGTTGTCCGTAAGAAGCAACCAAATAGATCAGGTGGTTAGGCTCTGTGACTTGGTTGATAGCGTTTCATCATGTCCGTAAATCGTGTATTGTTACTCTTAATATCAATCATTGGATCATCTGGTCCCGATTATTTAAAGATGACTGTCACATAGCTTAAATATTGATGAATACAAACAAGCAAGCAAGCAAGTGAAAAAAAACCCATCTTCATCCAGAAATGTTCAGTGGTTGTTACATTTTTTTATATGGGTGGTGGGGTAACCTAGTGGTTAAAGCGCTCGCTCATCACGCCAAGGACCGGGTTCGATTCCCCATATGGATACAATATGTGAAGCCCATTTCTGGTGTCCCCCACCATGATATTGCTGGAATATTGTAGTTGTTAGAAAGCATTCCATCTTCATGTCAAAGACACGGGATAAATTCCCAACATGGATACAAAGTGTGAAGCCCATTCTTTGTGTTCCCTGAACTGATATTGTTGGAATATTGTTTCTAGCTACATAAAACCATGCTGGCTCAGGGTAGAACAGTTCTTCAGCAAACCATGCTTGCCTTAAAAGGTGACTATGCTTGTCGTAAGAGGCGACTAACAGAATCGAGTGGTCAGGCTGGCTGAGTTGGTTGATGTGTTGTCATTGTATCCCTATTGCGTGGATCGATGCTCATGATGTCAATCACTGGATTGTCTTCTTGAGACTGAAGTATTTACAGAGTGCCGTCATATAGCTGGAATATTGCATCAAACAACAAACAAACAAACAAACAAACAAGCAAACAAACACAACAATTAACCAATTAACCCACTCACGCATTACTTACACTCTCTAAAAACACATACCCTCCTTCCCTCCCTCTCTTTCTCTCTTTCCCTCCCTCTCTTTCTCTCTTTCCCTCTCTCTCTTTCTCTCTTTCCCTCTCTCACGTTTGTTTCATGTTTCTTACAGATTGTGCTCATCGCTGTGACTCAAGCACATGTTTGTCTTCTGCCAATTTGTGTGACGGAAAAACAGACTGCATTGACAAATCAGACGAAAGTGATAGATGTCCTTCTCCAAGTAAGTAGATTGCAGTATGTGGATTTTTTCCGAGGGCAGAAGGTCGCTAGTCGCTCCCTTGTCTGGACCAGACTTACAGGTTGATGTACCATAGCTGGAATATGATGGTGGCTCACTCACTCACTCACTCACTCACTCACTCACTCACTCACTCACTCACTCACTCACTCACTCACTCACTCACTCACTCACTCACTCACTCACTCACTCGGGGGCACGGGTGGCCCAGTCGTCTAAGGTGCTGCGATTCGCTGTGCAGAGTTGCGTCCCTTGGGCACGCCAGAAAGCTATGATTGTGGGTTCGAATCCCGGTTCACCCCTATTATGTTTCTAGGTTTGTCAGCACCATACCTCTGCTTGTGGGTTTCACCGAAGTGGTAAACGTCTGAGACCTGCATCACTTCGGGCTTTCCTCCCATATTAAGCTGACACGCCGTGATATGACTGTAATACTGTTAAAAGCGGTGTTAAGCCCAACTCACTCACTCACTCACTCACTCACTCACTCACTCACTCACTCACCATCACACTCACTCACTCTGACCGTCTCACTCACTCTCTCACTCAAGCACTCGCATTGACAAATGACTCTCTCATACTCATTCACTCACTCACTCATTCATCACACTCACTCACTCACTCACCATCACACTTACTCTGACCGTCTCACTCACTCACTCACTCAAGCACTCGCATTGACAAATGACTCACTCTCATACTCATTCACTCACTCACTCTGTCACTCAAGCACTCGCATTGACACATGACTCACTCTCATTCTCACTCACTCACTCACTCACTCACTCACTCATTCGCTGTCTGGAGTGTGTCAGGTGGCCGTCATTACAGGATATTAACTTATATCCCAGGCTTTATTACTTATTCAGGACTAGGGAATGTTTTAAATGTCTCTGATCAATAATGAGGTCATACAATGATGACTGCATAACTGATCACAAGAAACAGATCACCAAACTACTCATGTGGCTCAACAAATACGAGAAATATAGTCCATGTCCCTAGTGGATATTCATTAAGAAGAATTATTTAACGATTTAAGCAGAACAAGCAGAGTTAAATGGGTGTCCATTAAGGATGCATCATGGAGTCTGTGTAAGCCTCATTGCACACCACCATAATAGCCTAGGTTTACATGACCTACTACAGTGCCATGACTGCTTTGAATAATGTGTAGCTTACGCTGGTAAAATTTGGTGTGAATGAGTTCAAAGCTTTTAGCAGTATTCCAGCAATATCACAGAACAAACACTAGAAATGGACCTTACACATTGTACCCATGTGGGGAGTCGAACCCAGGCTTTTGGCACGACAGGCGAACACCTTAACCACTAGTCTACCCCACCGCCCCAGTGTCAATGAAAATTGTCAGTTCTTAGAATTCATTATGAAGCAAGCATATTGTTAATCTTTCAACATGAGTCGTTGGGCAGCCAAGTGGTTAAAGCGTTAGCTCGTCATGCCGAAGACCCGGGTTTGATTCCCGACATGGGTACAATATGTGAAGCTCATTTCTGGTGTCCCCTGCCGTGATATTGCTGGAATATTGCTAAAAGCAACCTTGACCAGGTTGGGATGCCTGGTCAAGATTCAAGTATTCGAAGGTCAGCGGGATACAGCTGGAATATTGCCGATAGTGCCATAAATATACAACGTCCATGCAAGAGAATAGCCAGTCTTGGTTATCCGTGGTGGAAACAGATTGTGTACAGGGAAAAATAGCTGTGAAAATTATATGAATGGACCACTGAAAATTAGTGTTGACAGGTATTTCACTTTGCTGTAAGAGACAAAATTCAATAAACACTCACTTTGAGGTCAGACGTTGGCAGCTGCTAGCTTCACTTTAAAATGTAATTCTGAATGTTTCACTAAGGCTAGAATAGAACTTCAAATATCAATATGATCAAACATTGATTTAAGATATGGCCAATGTATGAAATGTATGAAGACTTTACAGTAGAACATTCCCTCCTCCACCACCACACCACACCACACCACACCACACCACCTTCAAAATAAATTAGAACATGTCAACTACATGTAGCTGTACATGTACACCTAGTGTGACAAATCTAAAAAAAACCGCCCAATCTCTACCATCTACACCCTCACCACAACCCCACCCTGCCAACAGCCATAACCCCCACCACAACACACACCCTCACCACACACCTTCAACACACACCCTCACCACACACCCTCAACACACACCGTCAACAACCAAAACCACCCCCAACAACCACCCCCAACAACTACAACCACCACTACCTCAACACCCACCCCAATGCAAACAGAAGACGCTTTGTAATATATAGAAAGGGGTATGTTACGAATTGATATTTAATTCAAAATGGCAAGCCACCTGTCGATGACGGGGCCTGTAAGATCACAGTGACCTGGCAACTTGCCAGACACAGAGACCTACGATACGATACGGCCCCAGACAGGGCTTTCAACAGAAGTCAGATGAGCCTGTGGATTGCATGCCATTTACTTGTGTACCAGGCATACTTCAAAGTGTTGTCATCGTTCCGAGGCTTTGTGTAGGATGTGATTCGTGGGAGGAGAGTTGGGAGAGCCACATCAGTGGTGACGATGTAGGTACAAGGGATGTGCGGGATGTGAGGACCGATCATCACAGCGAATGTGAAGAGGGAATTATACATGGATTACTTGATCCGCAAATTTTCTCACACAATCGGCGGAGATGGTGGTGTCATTTTTTAAAAATTGGAAATAGTTTACATTTTTGTTGATATTAAATTTATTGTTTGTAAAATATTGTTATTTTAATGTATGCATCTGTCTTTGAAGTTTAGGTTAAGAATGAAGCGTTTCTTGTTGTTTCTGAATGTTAAGGTGATAGATTTATTAGGTCTTTACTTAACATTCAAGTACCGGTACTACAGAATGCACTAATATGCACTAAAGGACCCCTGGACGCCCCAGATTTGTGTTATGTTTTTATACATTACCTTTGAAAAGACATTTATTTTGCTAGAGTTTGCTTTTTTGTGCTCTTCAGAACCCTTGGTAAGATGCTACTTACGTTGCAATCATGTTCAATTGATTATCTCCTTAAAATCAACTCACAATTGTTTGGATCAATTATATGGTTAAAAAATAGCAATGGTTAAATAGAAAAGCTGTTCCCTGACCTAAATTTGTGAAAATATGCACATATTCAGGTATGTGAAAGGCAGTTTGGAATGTTTTATTTATGACGATTTGGATAGATAGATGATTTGTGATAGGAAAATAGTATCCTATATAAGAATGCATAAACTGTTCAGGATTTTCAACAGAAGTTATCTGAGCTTGTGTATTGCATGCATGCCATGCTTGTTGATGTGCATACTTGAAAGAATCGTCATAAGGGTTTACAATTTAAGAGTAGTATGTTTTAAAATTGTTTTTAAAGACTTTAATTTTTTTTGAAAAAGACACTATAAAATGTTTTGACCTTATAACCCATGAAGACTTTCTTTTCAAATGCGTAAGTAAAATACCGCGCTGTAATTATAGATTTAGAGGACAACTGTGACTGCTATGCTTGTATGATCCTGCTGTCACATTGAGAAGAATACATAGGTGGATATAAGCAGAGCTGCACGGTCTAGTGATCGTTCAGGAGCAGACCTGGCTACAAGTGCTGTGTCTCAGACCTTGTATGTGTGTAATGAGGGTATTTGGTAAATACTTGGCCCGTGAAGATCCAAAGCTTACATAGAGTAACCACTCCCTCTCTGAAATATTCCGTGTGGCATCAAACTACTAACTAAAGAGGGCGGTCGGGTAGCCTAGTGGTTAAAGCGTTCGCTCGTCACGCCGAAGACCCGGGTTCGAATCCCGACATGGGTACAATGTGTGAAGCCCATTTCTGGTGTCCCCCGCCGTGATATTGCTGGAATATTGCTAAAAGCGGCGTAAAAACCAAACTCACACACTCACTCACTAACTAAAGAATGCAGATGATGTTATATGGAAAACATGTATATCTACAGAGAGTGTATTTCAAGCTTGAACGGACAAAAGTGAACTCATGTTGTGGGACTAAGCATAGCAAGGCTTGTTTATATTTCCTTCGGGTGTCCGCTTCATGATGGCTTAGACGCGTGAAGATCCGGGGTAGAATAGGTCCTCAGCAACCCATGCTTGCTGTAAAAGGCGACTATGCTTGTCGTAAGAGGCGACTAAAAGGATCGGGTGGTCAGGCTCACTGACTTAGTTGATGCATGTCATCGTATCCGAATTGTGTGGATCGATGCTCATGATGTCAATCACTCGATTGTCTGGTCTAGACTCAATTATTTACAGACCGCCATCATATAGATGGAATATAGCTGAGTGTGTTAAAATCAGCATTAAACTAAAATCATTCAGTCGCTCCCTCGCTCGCTCTCACTCACTCACTCACTCACTCACTCACTCACTCACTCACTCTACACACCGTGGTGTAGTGGATGTGGAGTCTGCCTGGAGAACAGATGGTAGTTGGTTCGATCATCTGGAGATTCACGCTAAAAGATGGTACTTGTTACCCTGCTTGTTGTAGGCGTTAAAGGAATTATTATAGAAGGACTGGACGGCTCGGAGTCCATATAGTGTCTGGGGTGTTCATGTTAACCTGACCTGTGAAGACCCGGGGTAGAATAGGTCTTCAGCAACCAGTGCTTGCCGTAAAATGCGACTATGCTTTTCGTATGAGGAGACTAACGGGATCGGGTTGTCAGACTCGCTACTTGGTTCAAGCATGTCATCGATCCCAATTGCTTGGATTGATGCTCATCATGTCAATCACTGGATTGTCTGGTCCAGATGTCAAATTTTGTTGATATTAAGCTGTTTTTCTATCACACCCCCTTTTTTTGGTCTCTTACAGAAAGTGATAGCATCCCCTATATCTTGATATTCGGCTTTGTCATCCTGATCACACTGCTCGGCGTTGTGGTGTGTTTAGTGAGGCACAACAACTGTAGAATCATGTCGAGAGTGAGGCGCCACGACAACAGGGAAGGACAGCTCCGACCTCCGTCACAAAACTCAGATGTAAGTTGACCTTTTTGCGGTTTTGTTAGAGCGATGTTGTGCTAGGCTTAAGTTGAGTTGATCACAGAAGTGTTGTTTTTTTCAAGGACGAATAATTTGTAACATCAGTCCAGTACTGATTGACGACAGTAAACCTGTATTTACCAGTAACAGTATGACTTATAGGTGTCTCCTTGTGGCCACTGTGAAGATCCTGGGCCCACTTGCACAAAGCGATCTTAGCGCTAAGATGATCGTAACTCCCATACTTTAGTATGGGCTTACAATAGTCTTAGCGCTAAGATCATTTTGTGCAAGTGGGACCAGGTCAGAATTGTCTTAAGCAACCCATGCTTGTCATAAGAGGCGATTAACGAGATCGGGTAGTCAGACTCTCTGACCTGGTTGATGCCTGTCATTGTATCCCAATTGCGTAGATCGAAGCTCATGATGTCAGTGACTGGACTGTCTGATCCAGAATGAGTTATTGGCAGACCGCCGTCACATAGCTGGAATATTGCTGAGTGTGGCATCAACTACCAACTAAACTCACGGTAAGGATGCAAGTGTCTCTTTGGCCTGAGCACTCTTGCTGAAACCATGCCATTGCTTGTGTGCAATGCCTAATCACAGATAGCTGCAGAATGTAGTGTATACAAATCTGTTAAGTTCTGACGATGGTGGCCGAGCCATCTTAAGATGCTGCAATTTGTTGTGCAGATTTGCATCCCTTAGTTGTGACAGTATCCTATGACCATTGTTCAAATCCAGTATTTGCTCTGCATGATTGCAATTCTTGGTTTGTGAAATCCGTGCCTGCGGTTTCACCAAACGGGTAATCATCTACAGACTTGCATCACTTTAGGCTTTCCTCCTACATCAAGCTGACATGCTGTGATATAACTGGAATACTGTTCAAAGGAACATTAAACCAAACTGACTGACTGACTTGTTTACATCGATTAAGTCCCAGTTTCTGTTTCAGGTGTTGGTGTCAAGTCCAACACAAGAACACATGGAGCAGCAAGTGTCTTTGTTACAGGACAGATATACACAGATAAAGTCAATGCAACGCGACAGTGACCTGGGATACCCACCCCACGTTCCGCGCTCCAAAGACGGGGAGGAGGGGTATAGAGAAAGTCAAAAAGATATCTTAAATCATCGCCAGAATGCCGCGGCCAACTTAGAGTGTTTTCGGCCTCCACCCAATAGGACTGTGCACGACACGGAGAGCCCACCACCTTACTCGGAGTCACCAAACAGGTCGTTTGACTCTTATACAAAGACACAACCTTCTGTGCAGGACTACAATGGCTGTCCTGTTGTGATACGTTGCTATAGTATGTCGGGCTCAGCCAATGGGGAAAGTCATCCGGATTTTTATTCAAATTCCCATTCTCGGACTTATTCCTCTTCCTCTGTGGGGCATGGGGTCAGGAATGTGCCCTCAGACCGACCACCAGGGTATGAGAACTTTAGCTCGAACTCGGTGCCCACAGCGCCATCTATAATGACCGGTGGGCACAGGCATTGCAATTCCGCCCCTGGAGGTGAAGGTCAGGGGTCAAGGTCAAGCTCGGCACGGAGCAGCCCCCCGGACTACCACAATGCTTTCAATGTGACTAGTGCTAATATGTATAGGCCGTCAACGGACAAAGCTAATGTATGATAAAACACTGACATATGGGCTAAACTGTGAAAGATGATCCTGTCGAGGCGGACAGATGGACAAACTGACATGTTGATATGAAGGTGAGGTGGCTCCCTCTGGTGACCGTTTTCAGAGTGTGTGAGGTCATGTGACCTACGGTTGCAGCCAGGGAATACTGGTTTAACTTTGGTGCTAGTCACAACAACACAGGTTCCGCCGTGCCTCTGTTGTCTGCTCCTTAAGTCCATCAACTTTGCATAGGAGGTTGTTAAAGCTCCATACATCCTTCCTGCCCTGCTGCGAGCCGGCTCCAGGAGATATTGTGATATATTACCCAGAGGAGTAACATGCACGATTTCATCTCAACTTTCTGAAGCTGATCACCTGTCAGTGGATAGACATGTTTTCAATGAATTATTTACAGAGACTTAGTATTTATCGTTTGTAGGTTCTTTCATATTCGTCAACCTGGATCTTTTGTTACAGAATCCTGAGACAAGATATCACCTATCAACTGTTCCATGAATAGGAGTCCAACTAACAACTGACTATTGTTAGTGATGAGAGAAGTGCATGAAACTGGCCAGAGAACATGGATTTATTTTGATATTTTATGAATGCTTCCTTCAGTTTGAGAACTATTCTGCAGTGAATTTGAGGATACCAAAGAGGGGAAGATTTAGGTACCAAGTCTATTAGGCGTGCCAGGATGAAATTATGAACATGACAGAAACCGATGCAATAAGGAATATTTTCTGACTATCAGATATACTACCTAGTGTATGGTATTATTAGCGTCAAAATTAATTGTTGGGTGTTTTACTTATTCAATGAAATGTTAATTTCAAATTATTTTTTATTGGTTGATTTGTTGAATGGGGTTTTGTTGAAGAATTTAGATATTTCTTATGAAGATGGTTTTAAGTTATGAGAAGGAATTGAAATAGGTGTTAGTCATGCTTGGCTGTAGACTTGCGGCGTGCAGGCAGTGTTACAGGAACACTCTACCACAAGACGTTCTATACTGGTATATTTGGACAATGTGTGATTGACATTATGTTTTTGAGTTGTAAGCACGTTGAACCAGTATTTCTCAAGTGTGTTCAACATTGGTTGGTGGCTAAGCCGACTTGGGATCGTGACGGAGAATGAGATGGAATAACACGAAAGATGGAAACATGCGGATGGACACAAGAGAAGGCCGGACATGCTGTGAGCATGCGTGTGTGTGCGTGTGTGGCCCGACATGGAGAGACGTGGCGTGACATGACAACGGAACACAACACAACAACACATCGTTGAATGGACTCTGTGGCAATGCTTTTGCTTACAACACGAAAAAAACCTCGATAAAAACATTTGATTGTGAAATTATAGGGAAAACTGTTGAATGGGTGATTATGATTGTGACGCATGAAAGCAATTTTAAGGTATGAAAGCGATGGTGATGTGTGAGGGCGATTGTGGCACTCGAAGACGGTTTTGATGGATGAAAGCAATTGTGATGCATTTAAGTGATTGTGACGAGAGATTGTGTGGGTTGTATGGCAACGCTGAGAAACTGTCTGACATCAATATGACGATGGTGAGGAATGATTGGATGACTCCATTTGTGATAAGACCAGTTGTCAGTTAATACGTAATGTGCTTGAAACTATCTCTGAGTGGCTTTTATGCAAGTATTGAGAGTTCTTGAATAGATATTTATAAAGTTTGTATGTTCAGAGTTGGAAATAATATAATTTGTTTTATTATTTTCGTGTAACTCATTCCAATTCATTGACATATCTTTTAAAGATATGTGTGCTTTCATTCAAATAAATAAGATGGAGGTATATTCCAGTATAGCTAAAAAAACAAGTATCTGATCTGAGAGTGGGAAAGTGAAAAAAATGTCATACACCTTACACAGACTTTTAGTAATTTATGGATTTGGGCAAATTGTAATTGTTGAAATATTATTGAACATGTTGAAAAGTTCATTCATGCTCAAATATCATTGGTCTCCTTAAAATAATTAAGAGACACCAAAAACAAACTAGGATGATTTTGTTTTACTCCCGAGGCCAGGACAATTGGTCCGATGGTATTGAATGTCACTAAGAGTACCCTGAAAAATGAAAACCCTCTGTACACGTCCTAAATCTTTAACCTTTGGTAGCCATAATCAAAATATGTTTTTATCCCACAATCTTTATAAGACAACCCACCAAACAAACCACATGAGATATAGTGAATATATCCCCGTGAAGGAGCATAAACAAAGATTGTAGGATGGGGGTGGGGTGTGTGATGCAATGATGGTCCAGGCTTGAAGTATTAAAGTGGTTGTAATTTGCTGTGCAGAGTTGTTCCCCTTAGCTGTCAGTGGATTCTCTCTCTCTCTCTCTCTCTCTCTCTCTCTCTCTCTCTCTCTCTCGCTCCGTCTCTCTCTCTCTCTCTCTCTCTCTCTCTCTCTCTCTCTCTCCGTCTGAGACCTGCATCACTTTGGGCTTTCCTCCCACATTAAGCTGACACCAGTGATATAACTGGAATACTGTTAAAGCGGCGTTAAACCCAACTCTCTCTCTCTCTCTCACTCACTCACTCACTCTCTCTCTCTCTCTCTCTCTCTCTCTCTCTCTCACTCACACTTCCCACAGCATGTTGCTGACTGCCTTTGATGTAACTGCAAGGGCGGATCCAGCATTTTTAAAAGGGAGAGGTCCAAAATATCAAAATCCCCTGGACACCCCCTCTGGATCCGCCTGTGAACTGAAATACTGTTTAATGCTGTATTAAACCCAAATCAATTTCTACTTTACATCATCCAGTGAATCTTCATCCTAATTACCGGGGGCACAGGTGGCCCAGTCGTCTAAGGCGCCGCAATTCGCTGTGCAGAGTTGCGTCCCTTGGGCACGCCAGAAACTTATGATTTTGGGTTCGAATCCCGGTTCGCCCCGATTATGTTTCTAGGTTTGTCAGCACCATACCCGTGCTCGTGGGTTTCAGCGAAGTGGTAAACGTCTGAGACCTGCATCACTTCAGGCTTTCCTCCCACATTAAGCTGACACGCCGTGATATAACTGGAATACTGTTAAAAGCGGCGTTAACCCCAACTCACTCACTCACTCATCCTAATTATCGTTGTAGTGCAGGAGTAGATGTAAATTCAAAATTTTAAGCTCCTCACAGTGCAGCCTCTGTCCAGAGCTCTCCATGCTGTCGCTCCCTCCAGTCACATCTCAAATAGTGCTCTGTGGCCTTCATACAATGCATGGTCTTGCAACATGTTGTAGCCATTACGTTTACAAACAAGTGATGACTGCTTTAAAGCCAAATACTTTTTCCCCTCACTGGTTTGTCAACTGGAAATATAATTTCATATTAACTATCATATTACCAGTAAACTGAGAGTTTAAGGGGAGCAGACGGGTGTTCCTGTGACAGCAGCAATCTCAAACCACTGTTTTCTTACAAATAAACAGAATTCATCTGGGATAGTAATTTGTGGAGGTTCTCTTTAGTTAACTGAGATGACATTCCAACAGACAGAAAAAAAAATATATGTCGCAATATTTTGTGTTTGAAGGAAACATTTGAAGATTCTTGTAATGGCTTTGTCTGCAATTGAGCTTGACGAAATATTTTCTTGGGGATATTATTTTCAAGGCCTGATGGTTACAGCATGAATCAACAGTTCAGTAAAATCTGTCAAAGAAGATGGACTAAAAAGTGACACTTTGTAGAGAATGGTACACATTTAAACAATAAAGTGTGCTCTTGACACTATAAATGGCAGGCTACTGTTTAACAGTACCTTGTATTGGTTCTTAGAGCTCTGATAATTTTACTTATGAGGTGGTACTAAAAGTTGCCAAGAAAGTATTACTTGCAGAGTATGAGTATACATGGTCGTCTGCTGCAGTTGCCAAGATGATACGATAAATATTTTAGTTTGTTCTTAATTAATTGTAATTAACGTTTTTGAACCACATCATCCTGATTAAAGTCATTAGTTTGTTTAAATGTATTATGAAGGGCTGTGTTCGTTCTATGGCCAAATCATTGGTGGCCAGAAAGTTCTGTATTAGCTATCACAGTTTCTCTACGGAATGAGTCAAGATAAGAACTTTTTTTAGAACTTCATTTCAAATGAAATACAAGTGCAAACATTGCCTTAATTAGTTTCTTTCATTTTGTGTAAAGTTTTAAAAAGTTGTATCATTAAGGTTTTTGATATGATGTTCGTGGTTGCTGCCACAGTGACCTGAGACTGAATGTTGAGTGAGTGAGGACAGAAAGTTGTGTGAGCGGGATGTTGACTGCCAATGTTTTCCATTATTTCACAAGTCTCCATTGTTGATTAGACAAGCTGTGTTGGCTTTATTTTGTGATACATTAGAGAAATGCAATACTTGATCATCTTCCAAAGCAACGATGGCTGGTGATGAATATGACAGACGAGTTGCCCATTAAGCCGCAGTTGTCATTGTGGCGGGTCAGTGGCCAGCCTGCAAAGTTTGCATGTACGCTGCATAATGGCAGACAGCCAGTACAGACAGGATACAGGTGCTTCAAGCCTGAGGTGACTGGTGAAGTCTGTAACATCAAGCTAAATGTGTGGGTGTGTTGGATATAGTCAGTTGAAGTGGTGTTGGTCAGCAGTGAACTGTGCAACATCTGCTGTCAACATTGCTATGGTGATGTACTGCTTAAATCGTCATCTGAGCAGAAGATGGAATGAGTGTAAATGGTGGCAGGGGGAACTTGTCGTCTGCTGCGATGCAAACTTGGAGAGGTGTGATAGGAGGGGAGACAACCCTTGTGATAAGACGTGTTACATTCAGTGTTGGTATGCTTGTCTTGTGCCCATGACGACGCAGATGCCACAGATGGAGCAGCTTGTGGAAGCTGCCGTAGCCAAGAGTGGACAGGGGAGACAACCTGTGAACCATTGATGCTGTCTATCTTTATGTGTGGTAGCTGATGTCATGTGACTAGCCTTGCTTCGCCAGTCCTGCGTAATTTCGTCTTGGTTGGTCGGTCCGTCAACGCGCTTGATGTCGGCCTGCTGTTTGAGTTGTATGCAGATTCCTTCAGAGACCAAAGACTGAGCACCATCCTTGAAGCTTGTTCCGCATGTCGTCTCTCAAGGCCTAGTAGGCTCCTAGATTCATCACAAGTGTCTGACATTCACTCTCATTGATTGACATGGGTGCCTGGTGACAACACTCCATCGTCGGAAGGATTATGGCTGTTTCCAAGTGATAAATATGTTTCCATGGTGACTAGTTTGTTACATAGGCTGTTACCATGGTGACAGACTGTTGTCAAGTGTTTAACACTGTTGCCATGGTACTGCCAATTGTTACAAGAATTATATCCAGTTTCCATGGTAATGCAGTCTTGTTTCTAGGATACGTTAGACTGTTACCATGGTAATACATGTTAATGCTGTTTCCATATATGGACTATTGTGGCCGTGTATCGTAGGAGACTCGGTAAGCACTGGTAGTGTTGGAGCCCTAATTCACCTAATTCACTATATCGATGACGACAGTGGTCTAGCCTTTGTTTGTTGTGAATATTTTGTTTATGTATTGTCTAGATCTCAGCCTTTGTTGGAAGAATACAAAATGGCATCTGTGTAATTCGGGAGCAGATGTAAGCATCTCAAGTGCAGAACTTGAAGCTACCTTACCCTACCACATCTTCTGCTGACATCTGACCTCCCACCATTTCTCTCGTCTGTCATTGGTCAGTCTCAGTAGGTCATCTGTGATAGAAGCCTCAAAGGCCTCGACTTGTCTGAGCTGACTGACCCACGCTCCCTCCCCATTGTCATAATAACACTGACCCACTTTGCCCTGAAAATGTACTTAGGGACCTACCATTTGATAATCTTTGGGGGGAGGGGGCGGGGGGATTTTGTATCAAGACTTGGTATTTTTTCACCTATTCTTTTAAACCTATGAGCCTAAATGTTCTTTTTTAAACAATATCTTGAAACAATGTATTTTTTGTGGCAGATAGTTTCTTCTTCTTTCAACAGTCTGAAGCATAATTATTTCTTTTCATGCATTTTGGGGGACAACTTATTTTTTCGATAAAATGCCAGGCCCCTGGAATATCAATTGGTCGACCCCTTAGGATCAAGTAGAACTCCTTTTCTGAACTGAAGTTATTTGTGGTTGAATCATGTGGTCTTCCTGTCACCTCCCCAAAGAAAGATATCGATCTTCCAACTCTGACAGTATATTTTTTTGAGTACATTGGAGTATTGTGGCACTTGTGAAAAAGAACTATATATATTAGGCTTTAAAAAAAAAGAGTCTTGGTTCTCAGGCACTGCCCGCATCATCATAAAGTCTGCCGCACGTTTCATTTTTATTTCCATTTTTAAACAAATTAAATAATCCTAATACTTAAAAACAATGCAATCCAATACAGCACACATTTACTCCCCTTTACATATGCACTGCTTTACTGCGCATCTCGTGTTATGGTCACGGTGGCAATAGGAGTTTGTAGGCTTGAAGGGAGGCCCTTTCCCAGGTTGATGGTACACCACTGGTTCCTTGGTTTCATACTACATACTAGTTTCAACAAGCAAAATAAAAAAAATCAACCGCCCTCCTGCACTATATTTTCAAAAGTCATTGCCTGAGAATCAATTCTTTTATTTTTTTAAGCCTTAAGAAATTTTAAATAGGAACAGACATTTATGAATCTGTTCTTTTCATTCTGCTAGCTCTGATTCCATATTTCTCTGACTGAAAGACACTAGTATTTCTAGAAACTGTTGTAGGATTCGTGCTGGATTTCTGAGTGATGACTTGTGAAAGAAACTGGAAGATGTGGCAGGGTGGGTGTCCCATGTTGGGACGATTCATGCAACACTTAGCTTGCAACAAATGCATATTTTGAGATAGTCGATACATGTGTCAAAGTGGACATTGTTTAAGATAACACAGTACTCGCTTGTGTTGGCCTCGGCCACCCTTCCACCCTCACTTCTTTAAATGATACATCCCCTGCTTTGAAACGGACTGTACCATTCTGGTCTGTGAGGGTGGAAGGCAAGTACAACAATGAGGCCATAAATAATTTTTGAAAAATTTATAGAGTTTTTAACATTTTAAATGTGGGCCAGGCCCCTCCCAGCTGCAAGCCTTTTCAATGCACATTTGTTATAATCGCTTCAAGGCCATAAAATGGCAGATTCATTTTCCATAGTTTGCGTTACTCAGCTGTGTGACTTGTTAACATATTATCGTTACCCAAGTTTGCAAGATTTGGGCTAGTCAGGTCTAAGATGGCCATTGGTGTTGGTTACATGGAAGTTTTAAGTCTGTCACTTTAATTCAGCTGATGATAGAAAGACCCGACGACCTGATTTGCCTTCATCTTGTCTGAATGCTGCTTTTGCTTTTTTCCTCAGTGCTGACAACAGCAGATGCAGCAGCTTGTCTGTAGCCCTAGTGTAACAAAGTCATGTACTGAGCTTCGATTGCCAGGTTAAACATAGGCTGTAAAGTAACATGCCCATTATCCAAAGGCTTCTTTCTCTGCTGCATGTAGTAAATACGAGTTTGCACCACTGTCAAGTTACTATTCCATATTCAGACTGACACAGTCCTGTTGCTAATGTTCTAGAGCCAAGCTGTTGTCCTGCTGGGTTGGTCGCAACCATAAATCAGGCATGCTATGTTCAGTGGGGAATGTCCATATTGATCTTATCAGCGGTTGTATGATCATTTCATGGCTGATTATTGTTGTGGGCGACTGTCTGCCTGGACCTGTATCATTTAAGCATTTGCTCGTAGATGAAATCACGTGTGATAGCTCCCCCTGGTGGCGACATGCCTGCCTGCCGGCCTTTCCACTCAAATAAGTTACAATATACTGGCTTCATCATGAAGAGGGACGTCGTGACTTGTGGGAGAGTGTCTCCTTACGCTGCTGCTGGGATTGAACAATCTGTCAATAATCCTACAATTCAATCCAAGGTATATTTTGAAGAAAAGCCATTTTTATTTGTATAAGCAGGACTAAATTCATTCCAATTGAATTGAGGCAGAGGATAAAATTATTTGAAGTCACGGACGTTCTTCGTCATGGTGTTGTGGGCCGTCCTCCAGCCTGCGCCCCGTGCGTCGTCCCTGCAGCTGCTGGCGCTGCTGCTATCCCATCACCTCCCCCCTCCCCTCCCTCCCTCCTCCTCCTCCTGCTGCTGCTGCTGCTGCTGGTCATATGCGGGCACGCTGCGTTGCCGCGGCAATCTCTGCCTCCTATTTAATTGATGGAGAGAGTCTCCAAGCAATTTGTTCTCATTGTCAATGCTCCAAAATCTATGTTGTGAGCTGTTGACACTCAATAAAAATATTCCAAAAGTTACATGACATTGTTTTTTATCAACCGACATACTCCTGTGGATCATATGGATGGACCCTGTGTTGAATCGTCCACTGGGATGACTTTAATGGATGAAAAACATTCAAATTGTGTAAAATGGAGAATAATAATTCCTGGTCACGCCGTAGACCCCAGTTCGATTCCTGACATGGGTACAATGTGTGAAGTTAATTTCTTGTGTCCCCCGCCATGTTATTGCTGGAATATTGCTAAAAACGGTGTAAAAGCACACTCACTCACATATGAGTTTCATGTAACTATGAAATGTATGGAACGGATGCAGAAACAAAAAATGTACAAATATTGTGTCCCGAGGTGCACACAATATTCATTGAACAAACTTCTTGACAAGAAATATAAAGTTCCTGTAATTAAAGTAAGACTACACTACATTTCATTACTGGACCCTCATACCTCCTGTAACGGACCCTTGAAATTAGTTCTTGGGGGTCCACTGGACCCCAAGTTTTGCACGTCAAGGCGTGATACTTCTCGTCTGGCAGATATAAGACAAAAAATTTAACTAGATTAGACACAACTCCACTTTTGATAAGGATTTGGTTGGTTGGTTTGTTGCTTAACGCCGCACTCAGCGATATTCCAGCTATATGACGGCGGTCTGTAAATAATCAAGTCTGTACCAGACAATCCAGTGATAAATATCATGAGCATCGATCCACGCAATTGGGATCGATGACATGCATCAACCAAGTCAGCGAGCCTGACCACCCGATCCCGTTAGTTGCCTCTTACGACAAGCATAGTCGCCTTTTACGGCAAGCATGGTTTGCTGAAGATCTATTCTACCCCGGCGTCTTCAGGGGCCCTTTTGATAAGGATAATCAAATATGTCGGATATATTTAAATATTTACTTGATGAATCATTATTAGTATCATGGAAAGATAAAACTTTAAGAGATACCGTTGTGGCCCATTGGCTAAAACAATCCTTTGAATATGAATGAGCAGTGCTGTGTATTCACCATGGCTGCAGTTACTGGACATTTCAACGTTGCCAAGAACAAAAACACCGTCATACAGGGTGCTTGACTGTCATAATTGTTGATCAACTTTTGTAAAATGTACTCTTAGAGAGCTTTGTTCTTTTTGCCAGGGTTTCGGACATGACAAACGCCGCGATATAACTGGAATACTGTTAAAAGCGGCGTTAAACCCATCTCACTCACTCACTTGGACATGACAATAAATGCCTCTGTCTGACGTCTGATTGTGGGTTTGAATCTCAGTTCGCCCTGATTGTTTCTAGATTTGTCAGCACCATACCCGTGGGAATGGGTTTCACTTCATCCTTTCCTCGCACACCAAGCTGTGAAATAACTGGAATACATCCAAGTGGTGTTGCAACTCCCTCCTGTAATATGTCACATGACAGTGAGGAAAGGGACTGGCACAATTGCATGCCCACACATTTCGTTATTTACAGTATTAAATAGTGAATCATTAAGATGTTCCAGCCCCGTGAACATCGAGGTTAGAATTGGTCTTCATTGTTTTTTCGTCTTCATTGAGTGAGTGACTGAGTTATGGTTTAAAGTCACATCGTCGTCTTCATTGTTTGTTGTAAGAGGCGACTAAAGAGATCAGACTTGCTGACTTGGTTGATGCATGTCATCATACCCAAATTGCGTAGGTAGATGCTCATGATGTCAATAGCTGGATTGTCTGGTCCAGACTCGATTATTTACAGATGGCCATCATATATCATGTCAACAACAAACAAATAAAGTATATCCTTGCACCGCCAACTTGGAGACATTATGGTTACACACGAGGGAAAGACAGTGTATAAGTATGTATTTTTTAATATCAAGAATATCCACGGTACCTGAGAACTATTACATTCAGAGTTCATTCCCCCCGCCATCATGTAACCTCTGGATACCATTGCGGTACTCTCCGATACAGCATGGCCCACAGGGCACATCTGTCATGAAGTCATTGTATTCTTGAAATCAGAGCACATCCCACACAAATGAAACAGTAGATGCATCATGTGCCAAACTTTTTCTGTCGAAGTGTGGCTGGTAGGGTATCTGTGACGGCAACCGGGGTCCGTTCAACGGCAACCAGCCAGTCCTCTGAGACGGGCTCCATGTACAAGAGGTACTGCAATGGTAAAAAACAAACATAAAAAACCCAAACATTCATGGCATTGTTTTGAATCTTACCACATCCTTCTTAAATTCCTACAAAGACTGGCTAAAAATTACATAAATGTAGCGGATTTAAGACTCTTATGGGTGGTAGGATGGCCTAATGGCTGAAGCATTTGCTTGCCCTACTAAAGGCCCAGGTTCTATTCCCCACATGGATATGATGTTTCCCATGTCTGGTGTCCCCGGTCGGAATATTTTAAAGTAGTTCTCATTCAAAACACAACTAACCATGTATATAGACGGTCTAGTTTTGTCAACTTGAAAATGTACTTGGCCTTGTATGTCACCTACTGTTTGGGAAAATCTACAATATTAGTAATGAACAAAGTTCCAGCTACACCATCACAGCCTGTAAAAAATGAACCAGTGACTGAAATCAAGAGCACAATCAACGAGGTACGGAGACCAGCAATCAGATAAGAGTCGGACCACCTTGTTCCCTGTTTTAGTCTGCTCTTACAACAAGCATTGTGTGACAGGGATCTTTTCTGACCCAGAATCCCAAAGCTTCTGTTTTAGGAGGTACAGAGAGTAAGAACACCAAAAATTCGTCATGCACCAGTCCTGGTACTTGATTCATACATGATTTCAGTGATTTGATTCGGGGCGGTCATGTAGTCTAGTGGTTCACTCGTCACGCTGAAGACCCGGGTTCGATTCCTGACATGGGTACAGTGTGTAAAGCCCATTTCTGGGTAGTCCTGTGGGTACCCGAGTCCTTTTCAGGACCCACGTGACCCAAGTACCCGAGCTACCCATCCTAGCCCTTCTGACCACCAAATACTCTTGCAACTAGGGACCATGTGAAGATCCGAGCCATGGGACCGGGTGGTCAGGCTTGCTGACTGATGCATGTCATGGTATCCCAATCTCGTAGATCGATGCCGATGATGCAATCATTGGATTGTCTGGTCCAGACTCGCTTATTTACAGACCACCATCATACAGCTGGAATATTGCTGACTGGACCTTTAAACAACAGACAAACAAACAAAGCTTGCAGCTCAGGACCTCAGTGAGAGAGGCTTACGAGAACATGTGATCAGTTTGTTGACTCACCTTGTATTTTGAGCAGTAGGTGAAAGCTGTGTCGGACGTGTCGATGTGCTTGTCTTTATGTCTTTTCATCTTCTTACCAGGTACTGCCATAGGCTGCAAACATGTTACAGAACAATTAGAGTGAGTGAGGGAGTATGGTTTTACGCCGCTTTTAACAATATTCCAGCAATATCACTGTGGGGGACACCAGAAATGGGCTTCACACATTGTACCCATGTCGGGAATCGAGCCCGGGTCTTTGGCGTGACGAGTGAACGCTTTAACCACTAGGCTACCCGACCGCCCTACAGAACATTTAGAGTGCATACTCAGTTAATGTCAGTGCCTACACCACCTCCATGAAATAACAAATTGAGATTTTTAGCACCCCCTTTAAAACTCCTGGATCTGCCGCTGGCGTGAGAGAGTGAACCGGAATTCGAACCCACAATCATACGTTTCTGGCGTACCCAAGCACCTTAGACGATTGGCCCAGCTGGCCCCCACAGGTCTGGAAACCTCACAAGGTGCCTTTAGAAAATGGTCTTGTCACTCACTCATACTTACATTTCAAATTATTTAGAACAAGAGGCTGGTATGTCTGATAATTGTGAATCATGATTGGGATTTCAAAACCCACAGAATAATTAATTGCTGACGGGTGCTTTGCGTGAGTTTGTTATAACACTGCTTTGAACATTATTTCAGTGATATCAGGCCGTGTCAGCTTGGAGTCAGTGGGTGGTGCTTTTCACAGTACTCTAGTTATATCATGGCGAGTCAGCCCAAAGTGATGCAGGTCTCAGATGTTTACCACTTCGATGAAACCCAGAGGCACGTGTATGATGCTGACAAACCTAGAAACATAATCAGGGCAAACAGATATACGAACCCACAATCAGAGGTTTCTGGTGTGCCTAAGGGATGCAACTCTGCACAGCAAACTGCAGGGCTTACCACTTACCGGTAAGTAAAAAGCATGAGCATCGGTATGGTGCTGATCGACCAAACCTGGGATTCCAAAAAGAATTGTAGAATTCTTGCCTTCCGGACCCAACTCTGCACACTTAGCTGTGCGTCTGAGACAAACAAGCCAACTGGTAGCATGAAAACAATCTGAGAATTCCTCATGAAAGTCATTACCTTTGATTTATCCAGAATGCAGAAGACTTCATCATCGTGAAGGAAGTAGTGTTGTGGATTGCGTGGGTTGGGAGAGATCTGGGTGATGATGTTCTTCCTGTTCCTCCAATGACCTGGCAGGCTCCGACTGTGACTCCGACTCCATTGGGTCAGCTCCGACTTGTTCACGTTGTATTCCAATATGGTGTTGTCACAGTGCACGACGCAGAGTTGCTTGGACTCGGCAGAGAAGGTCATAGCACACGGCTGGGTCTTCTGGCTTGGTAGGTTATATAACTGAAACAGGGCGTGAGTTAGGTTTAAAACCGCTTTTTAACAGTATACAGTTATATAACCGAAAAAGAAACGTCACTTCTTGAAAATATATATGTAAAGTTTCCCACTGAAATATCAATGCATTTCTTGGCGGTATCTCGTTTTTGACATTAGTCTGTATCCAAATTTAATATTAACGGCGAAACTGTGCCACAAATTTGGATACAATGGGTCGTAGTCCCTTCAGTTGTCTGATGGTAGTGTTGCTCCTGCAGAACCTGTGACTCGTAATGAATTGTTTGTTTTGTGTTTAAACGCCGCACTCAGCAATATTCCAGCTATATGATGGCGGTGATTGATATCCAGTGATTGATATCAAGAGCATCAATCCACACAATTGGGATACGATGACAAGCATCAACCTAAGTCAGCAAGTCTGACCTCCCGATCCCCTTAGTCGCCTCTTATGACAAGCATAGTTGCCTTTTCGGCAAGCATGGGTCGCTGAAGACCTAATCTACCCCGGATCTTCATGGGTCCAATTACTATGTACAAACAAACCCGGACCCTGCTTCATACACCCTAGCTCTCATAAGTTTGTGGTAACATCACCACAATTGAAGTGCTGAGGTCACTCAAGGAACGGACCCTGTGGCTATATTCAAACAATCCTGTCTGCTTTTGCCACCAGTCAATGTCCACCTTATCTCGTAGGGTACCCGATAGGATGAGATGGTCATGTGACTGTTAACTTTCTAGTGCCTGACAAGGCAGCTTTGTGTTGTATACTCCCCAGGGAGCTGAGAATGAAAATCGAGTGCACACTGATCCATCGACCAGGGTAATAATGTTAGAACCTTGAGCATGCATTAAGTGTATGGAGGCCGGCACAATATAAGTACACACATTATTATGATTACATGGTACTACTTCTCACCTGTTTGGTGGTGATGTTGTAGACTCGCACCCTCATCTTGTGGTCGGCCACGGCAACATGATCCCCATCAGCGGACACACTCAGAAGATGTATGGAGTCCACATCTGGAAAGAAATTAAACATCACCGATCCTTTAATTTTGGGTGACTTGGGAGGTTTGAGACCATATTTTGGGGTATGAATACACAATGCCTTTAGAAAGTGGTCAAATGTAACAAATGTTATATTTGGGAAAGAAAATGAATTTTTTAATTAATTTTTTGATAAACAGATGTAAACAAGACAAAAAGTGACCATCGCTCACTAATACCTTGACTTCAACTGAAACATATTTCGAATTTCAAATCATGAAAAAAGCAACATTTTTTCAGAAAATCCGCTTATAGAAATCAAACTTCGCACTGCCCCCTCTCCTTTTGGAATAGAAACTGTATCCCCAATTGGAAAAGAATCCATGAAGTAGTTTTCAAGTCAGAGGTCGCACAAATGTTGAAGTGAACCAAATTCTAAGTTCACAACATGAAACACATATTATTTTTTCAGAAATTACACACATCAAAACCACACTTTGCACTGCACCTCTTCTATAAAGAATCGATTCAAACCAGTATGGAAACTGTTCGTTAAATTTGAAAAAGAATCTGTGTAGTAGGTTTCAAGTTATGTTTAAGTAAATATATTCTAACTGAAAAAAAGCTGTATTTTTTTTAGAACATACTGACATCAAACTCCGTAATGCACCACTCCGATAAAAAGTGTTCACCAAGTTCGAAAAAAATCTATGTAGTAGTTTTCAAGTTATAGGTCGCACAAAAAAGTGTCGTCGGAAGGAAGGACGGAGAGACGGATGGATGGAATTCCTTGGTATACAGAGTTCCCGCTGGCTTTTGAAACTGACAGACCTGGTGGACTGGCAACACTGAAAACTCCCCTCCTAATTTTTGTCAGTCCCAACTTTCAACAATTAAAAAACATATAAAAAGTACCTGGTTTTAATTCATTCAACATGACATCGTCTCTGAAGTAACTAAGTTAAATCTACACATCATTCACACAAAGTTCAGTCACAATTTTCTCTTTTTTTTTATATTTCAAGACTAAGTCACTACAAATATATACTAAACCTAGAAGCAAGGCAGAATGTTATTTCCTTGCACTAAAAATAGACATGGGGAAACCCAGAAGGTAACACACAAGCTGACTTCATTCGGATTATACTTGTATGAATATCGCCGATGTTTTGTTCAGCAACAAAGATTTATCATGTTTATAAGGTACTTTATGTGTCGGTCCACAGGGACTGGCAATCACATGAATTAACAGCCCAAGCCCAATTTTACCAGAAGTAAACTGGTAATTACCGGTAAACGAGAACACTGGTATAACCATATACCCCCGCCCTTTTAGGTTAGGGGTATAATAAACAAACAACTTTGTGCCATGTTTTGAGAATTATATGTAATGTTTATTTAAAATTATTGTTTTAAATTCATGTTTGTTATGATAATCTATGTTAGGCTAAAAAAATAGTTGCCTAGGTTCTCAGGCACTGCCCACATCATCATAAAGTCTGTTGCATGTTTCGTTTTCATTTCCATTTTAATTTTTTGTTTGTTTAAAAACACCACCTGCCCGCACTATGTTTTAAAAAGTCTTTGCCTGAGAACCAATTCATTCATTTTTTTAAGCCTTAATCCAAATTGGGGGCGGTCAGGTAGCCTAGTGGTTAAAGAGTTCGCTCGTCACGCCGAAGACCCGGGTTCGATTACCGACATGGGTACAATGTGTGAAGCCCATTTCTGGTGTCCCCGCCCGTGATATTGCTGGAATATTGCTAAAAGCGGCGTAAAACCATACTCACTCACTCACTAATCCAAATTGGTTATTAGTATTGCAAAAGTAACTGTAGTGTTGTGGAGTTTACACATATATACATACCACCTACATTTTCAAGATTCAGCACCTATACATGCTACCCAAGCTTAAACTTGAATAGGTGTTGAGTAATAATTGTATAAAAGTATTACACCTTCACAGTTCTTTTTCAAACAAAAATTATTGAAATTTGTTATAGTGAGTAGATAAAATATTTTTTATGAGAATATAAATTATAAAATAACATTCCAATTATACTTCATTCATAGTAAAACCCCTAAAAATATATAAATATCCTTAAACAGATGAAGGCACCAGTTCAAAACCTGATTGAGATTTTTGGGGTTCCATTCTGGAAAGAAATGGACTGGGAGATTGATGTACACGCTGATAGCCTGGCCCAGTGGAACAAAAAGTCAGGCAAACCAGGGGTTGATAGCATGAATGTCACAGCAGTACACAGCAAACAAGACAAAAGGAAGTCAACATGGAGCTCGCCTGGAACCCCCTCTCAAATAATTAGCAGTTAAACATGTCAGATATTTTAAACGAGAATAGAATTACAGGAAAATTGAGAGACAGCGAAACTCAAATACAAGAACAGACTCAGTATTTAAAGTGCACTTGTCAAGCAAATCTTATTTTCATCCTCCTCCATAAATTCCCCATGCTGCCTCCGATATGCCCTTCTTGCAACAGGCAACAACTCAGACAGAAGACAATTGTCTCTTGTTATGTAGCAAATTTACCTGCGGTCAACATCTGCACAGGTGCGCACTCCAACACACAGTCGCATTGGCAGACACCTTGTTTGTTGACAGTAACATTCAAATGCAAATTTGTTTCACACAGAAGCTGTGAACTTGAGTTGAAAAACTAAGAGAATTAACACGCTGACCCTGACACTCCCAACAGGACAACACAATCGGAGCACTTTAACCACTTGTAATTGACCCATTTTCGGAAGGGCAATGTTTTTCACTGATTCATGTCCTGCACAGAATATCCGATGAAATAACGACACAGCGCTCAGACAGAAAAACAATGACATTAGAAACAAAATAGTGACTTTCTGGACAATAACAATGTAAAACAAAATGTCTTTCAGGTTAATGTCAGCAGACAAGTGGAGTCCTGGATATATAGTTATGAATGAGGTTATTTAAAAATAGTGAGTTTGAGTGAGTTTGGTTTAAAGTTGCTTTTAGCAATATTCCAGGAATATCACAACAGGGGACACCAGAAATGGGCTTCACACATTGTACCCATGTCGGGAATCGAACCCGGGTCCTCAGCCTGACAAGCGAACGCTTCAACCACTAGGCTACCCTACCGCCCCTAAATAAAAATAATTTTACAAGGAAAAAAGGAATTCTAAAGTGTCCTGAGTTCAAAAGGGGGTGAGTGTTGGCTGCTGAGGTCAGAAGGGGATGAAAGTGGAATTGGGGTGAATATTTTATATAAATATATGCTGTGTGGTGTGAAAGGCAGGCTTATGACTAGATTATGGATTATTGTGGACTATTGTATTAGCCACGTTTACTAACCATGAAGATATCTAACCATTTGCTCACCAGATTTGAACACTGGATTTGTGTCTAATGTCACACTAGATTAGTGTCTTATGACGCACTGGATTAGTGTTTAATGACACACTGGACTAGTGTTTAATGAGACACTGGATTAGTGTTAAATGACACACTGGATTAGTGTATGATGACACACAGGATTAGTGTATGATGACGCACTGGATTAGTGTATGATGACACACTGGATTAGTGTATTATGTCACACTGGATTAGTGTTTAATGACACACTGGATTAGTGTTTAATGACACACTGGATTAGTGTATGATGACACTGGATTAGTGTATGATGTCACACTAGGTTAGTGTTTAATGACACACTGGATTAGTGTTTAATGACACACTGGATTAGTGTATGATGTCACACTACATTAGTGTTTAATGACACACTGGATTAGTGTTTCATGACGCACTGACTTAGTGTTTAATGACACACTGGGCCAGTGTTTAATGACACACTGGATAAGTGTTTAATGACACACTGGATTAGTGTATGATGACACACTGGATTAGTGTATGATGTCACACTACATTAGTGTTTAATGACACACTGGATTAGTGTTTCATGATGCACTGGATTAGTGTTTAATGACACACTGGATTAGGGTCTTATGACACACTTGATTAGTGTTTAATGACACACTGGATTAGTGTTTAATGCCACACTGGATTAGTGAATGATGTCACACTAAATTAGTGTTAAATGACACACTGGATTAGTTTCTTATGACACACTGGCTTTGTGTTTAATGACACACTGGATTAGTGTAAATGACACTGGATTAGTGTCTTATGATACACTGGATTAGTGTTTAATGACACTGGATTAGTGTTTAATGACATACACACATATTGTTCATGATAGATGTCTAAGCCGATGTTGGATTATCATTTATCAATACATACTACATACTTATCTTTCCCTTCTTGACAACAATTGTTAAACACACACTTTGAGATTGTTCTTATGTGATGCCCTATCACCTGGCCATTGTGTCCACAAATACGGACATAATAGAAGAAAAGTTATATTTTCATCTCGGCCCTGCACACTACGAGATCCCTTACGCCCATCATGTTATTGTTCTTAAGATTGTTTGTTTGTTTGTTTGTTTGTTTGTTGTTTAATGCCGCACGAAACAATATTCCAGCTATATAACAGTGTCTATAAATATTCAAGCTTGGACCAGACAATCCAGTGACTGATATCATGAGCGACGATCTACGTAATGTAGACACGATGACATGCATCAACTACATCAGCAACCAACCGATGCATGCCGATTGATAATGATGACAGACAATCAACATTGATCCACCATTGTAATCACCCATTCCTACATTCGGTCAGACTGTATAACAAGTATGGGATGCTGAGGCCCTATGTTGTATGGAGGCCAAAAAGGGTCATTTGTCAGTGGTACAAAAGATGCCTGGATAAAATAGAAGCAAATTGTGGGGCCTTTGGCAACGGTGCCACACCTAGAAACAAAATCGGGGCAACCGGGATTCGAACCCACAATCATAGGTTTCTGGCGTGTTCAAGGGACGCAACTCTGCACAGCGAATCGCGGCGCCTTAGACGACTGGGCCCCCTGTGCCCCCCATAGGCCTTGAAGCTTCTCATAGAGGATGAAGAAAACGTAAATGTCAACGATGCATGGACAAATCGCCACAACAACTGTTTACTTCACATTCAGTCAGGAGAACTGAAGAGTGTCATCAACCTCAAGGAACCAGGACTACACAGACCAGCCTGGGATGATGTGACTGCTATACAGGACTTATCGCCACTTTGTATTCCAGTGATATCACGGAGTGTCAGCTTTATGTGGGAGGAAAGTCCAAAGTTATGCAGGTATTAGACATTCACTGCTTTGGTGAAACCCACAACTTGTGGTGAGGAGAGGTGAAATTGGGTTTAACGTCGCGTCCAAGATTATTGCACTTATATAGCGACGTGCATGTACGTGTGTGTGTTTGTGTGGCTGCTTGTGCTAGTCCGGACTGATGCCGATTTATAGTGCTAGCTCACTGAGATACCATGCCGCAGTTTAACATGAATACCCCTATTAGACACAGTATACTGACTCCGAGCCGACCAGTCCTTGTTTTAGCCCCTTAATGCTGAGCGCCAGACAGGGTAACAACAAGTACCATCTTTTAACGTCTTTTGGTATGACGCAGGATCGAACCCCGGACCTTCCGCTCTCCGGGTGGACGCTCTACCACTAGACCACGGAGGCGGTCTCCACAACTTGTGGGCCACAAGTATGGGTATGGTGCTGACAAATCTAGAAACACAACCGGGATGAACTGGGATTCCAACCCATGATCACAAGTGTCTGGAATGCTCAGGGGACACAACTCTGCACAGCGAATTGAGGTGCCTTAAACAACTGGGCCGCCTGTTCCCCCAACATGGTAAGAAATTGATACTTTCAAGAATTCCTCAGCCATTGATTGCCCTAGTTTGTGTTGGTTATGTGATACAAGTGCTATCATGGGAACCTTTTCTCACATATGATTTATGTACGCAGCAAACTGACCTTTCAGTGGTTGGAATGTGTGGATGACCTTGACCTCAGTGTCCTTGACATCGATGACTTGAACAGCTGCTGAACATGAGGCTGTGATGAGCTGCTTGTGGATGTTGAAAGTCATGAGATGGGCTGGCATGATATCTTCATCGATGACCTTGATTCGGGTCAAGGTCACTACTGGCTGAAGATCCTCTGATTCATTCTGAAAAGACATGTAAGAAATATGGAAAAGAATACTGGACCACATCAACTAGCCACACAAGAAATGGAACGACATGAATCATATCGGACCAAACTATAAGACAAGAAAAGTTCTCGACGGGAACGGCGAGTCAAAGTATGATACATCAAATGTCCTTAAGGAAATTGTTGTTTAACAAGACAATCCAATATTGTGAGCAATTTCCAAGCGATCAGGAAACTATGACATGATTGGTTGGTTGGTTTGTCGTTTAACGCCGCACTCAGCAATATTCCAGCTATATGACGGCGGTCTGCAAATAATCGAGTCTGGACCAGACAACCCAGTGATTAATATCATGAGCATTGATCCACGTAATTGGGACTGATGACATGTATCAACCAAGTCAACGAGCCTGACCACCCCATCCTGTTAGTCGCCTTTTACGACAAGCATAGTTGCCTTTTATGGCAAGCATGGGTTGCTGAAGACCTATTCTACCCCGGAATCTTCACGGGTCCTATGACATGAAATCAACAAAGTCACTGAACCTGACCACTCAATCCATTTGGTCACCTCCTACGACAGGGCAAAAGGCAACTCTGTTTGTCGTAAAAGGAGACTTAACGGGTTCAGGTGATCAGACTCGCTGACTTGGATGATGCATGTCATAGTATCCCAAATGTGTAGATAGATGCTCATGATGTCAATCACTGGGTTGTCTGGTCCAGACCGCCGTCATATAGCTGGAATATTGCTGAGTGTGGCTTTAACAACAAACAAACTAACCACACAAGAAACGTCCTTAAAAGGAAAGACATGACGAGGCCACATCCACTCACCACAGTGAAGGTGTACAGCCGGATGCTCCTTTCATCAGAGTAGCCAATGAGAGCACCGTCTGCTGCTATGGCACTACAGACGACACATTCTCCTATCTTGGCCTTCAGCTGGACCAGTTTCAGTGGCTTGGTGTCCAGTGGCAGAATTTCCCCATGGAGATCTGTAATACAATTATCTTATTGAGTGAATGAGTGAGTTGGGTTTAACGCCGCTTTTAACAGTATTCCAGTTATATCGCGGCGTGTCAGCTTAATGTGGGAGGAAAGCCCGAAGTGATGCAGGTCTAAGACGTTTACCACTTCGGTGAAACCCACGAGCATGGGTATGGTGCGGACAAACCTAGAAACATAATCGGGGCGAACCGGGATTCGAACCCACAATCATAGGTTTCTGGCGTGCCCAAGGGACGCGACTCTGCACAGCGAATCGCGGCGCCTTAGACGACTGGGCCACCCGTGCCCCCAATTATCTTATTGTCATATTACAGTTTATTGAAGGTACCAGTGTCCAGTGTTAGTGAGAGAGTTGGGTTTAACACCAGTTTCAGCAGTATTCCTACATCATGGCGTGTCAGTTCTATGTGGTAGGAAAGCCCGAATTGATGTTGGTCTCGGACGTTTTCGCACAGGGCGAACCGGGATTCAAACACACAATCATCGGTTTCTATCATGCCCAAGGGATGTAATTCTGCACAGCGATTTGTGGTGCCTTAGATGACTGGACCACCCATGTCCCCTGTCCAGTGTCAAGTGTCCGGGGTTCCATAATAACAACTGTCTGTTGGAGTTATCCAGTTTAAACTGGCTTTTGCCAGTTTTAAATGTTGGGGGGGGGGGCAGTTATCCAGTGTGAAATGTTATGGGTGCTGTGTCTTTGTGTCTGTGGACATTTTCCATTGTTTGCTTTTTTTGTCTACTCCAGTATCCTTTAGACCTTGGGTAGAAGCCGCCAAAAATAGCTGTGCAGAGCTGCGTCCCTTGGGGACACCAGTAACCTATGACAAGGGTTCGAATTTCAGTTTGCCCTCATAATGCTTCTAAGTGGTAAAGGTCCAAGACCTGCATCACTTCAGTCTTTCCTCCCACATCAAGCTGGCAGACCGTGTTATAACAGGAATACAGTTCAAAGCGGTGTTAAACCCAATTCACCCACTCCTCTAGAACCTTCCAGGTCAGTTATCAAATACGGTATTTTCTCATCCTGGAACACGGTCATCTCCTTACTTGAATTTCTCTTGGTGGCGCCGAGCCTCCACACCTCCAGCCATGTTGGGTACTGCAACAACAGGAGGCCTGCAGCCTTGGCAACGCTCACCAGGGGGCGCTGTAGTGGGGGAAGAAACACTGAATACTTGGAATACTGACATAACTTTGAGAAATACATAATGTCGTTGCAATATCGCTGTGGGGGACACTTAATGTCGTTGCAATATCACTGTGGGGGATTTTTAATAATGTCGTTGCAATATCGCTGTGGGGGACACTTAATGTCGTTGCAATATCGCGATGGGGGACACTTAATGTCGTTGCAATATCGCTGTGGGGACACTTAATGTCGTTGCAATATCACTGTGGGGGACACTTAATGTCGTTGCAATATCACTGTGGGGGACACTTAATGTTGCAATATCACTGTGGGGGTCTCTAAATGTCATTGTAATACAACTGTAGGGACTTTTAATGCCATCGCCATATCACTGTGGGAGTTTTAATGTCATTGCAATATCACTGTGGAGAACACTTAATGTCGTTGCAATATCACTGTGGGTGACTTTTAATGTTGTTGCAATATCACTGTGGGGGACACTTAATGTTGCAGCAATATTACTGTGGGGGAGTTTTAATGTCATTGCAATATCGCTGTGGGGGACACTTAATGCTGCAGCAATTTCACTGTGGGGGGACACTTAATGTTGCAGCAATGTCACTGTGGGGGGACACTTAATGCTGCAGCAATATCACTGTGGGGGACACTTAATGCTGCAGCAATATCACTGTGGGGGACACTTAATGTTGCAGCAATATCACTGTGGGGGACACTTAATGTTGCAGCAATATCACTGTGGGGGACACTTAAGGTTGCAGCAATATCACTGTGGGGGACACTTAATGTTGCAGCAATATCGCTGTGGGGGACACTTAATGTTGCAGCAATATCACTGTGGGAGACACTTAAGGTTGCAGCAATATCACTGTGGGGGACACTTAATGTTGCAGCAATATCGCTGTGGGGGACACTTAATGTTGCAGCAATATCACTGTGGGGGACACTTAATGTTGCAGCAATATCGCTGTGGGGGACACTTAATGTTGCAGCAATATCACTGTGGGGTGACTCTTCATAATGGTGAGGCAGGGCGGTGGTATTATAGTGGTACTAAAATCAGTTGTTGGAGCACAATAAATCATTATTGGGAAAACTTAACTACAACACTGAAGCAATATCATGGAGAGTACTCAACACTGCCTATGGTGGAAAGTGACAATACCTGTGGCAGACCGGGTACTTTCCTCCCCTTGCCCTTCGCTGGATTGATGTCATGCAAGACCAGGTTGGTGTCCACACCTGCCAACAAGCACACCCTGATTAATGTCCACATTGGAGACTGAGTGAATAATGTCCAAGGATATTGCACTTACATGCACGGCTACAGGCATGCACGTGTGTGTTCGTGCATGTGATTGCTTGTACTAGTCCGGACCAATGTCGATTTTATAGTGCAAGCCCACCGAGATACCATACCACACTTTAACATGGATACCCCACTCAGACACAGTATACTGACTCCGAGCCGACCAGTCTTTGTTTTATGCCCTCAATGCTAGGTGCCAGGCAGGGTAACAACAAGTACCATGTTTTAACATCTTTTGGTGTTACCCATCCAGGGATTGAACCCCAGACCTTCCACACTCTGTGCAGACGCTCTACCACCAGACCTAGTAGGTGGTCTATGCATATATTAAGGCTGAAGCGACTCACCATCTCAAACATGGCCATACAAAATTGATTACTCTCCATTCTGTACTAAACCCAGGGTAGAATAGGTCTTCAGCAACCCATGCTTGCCGTAAAAAGCGACTATGCTTGTCCTAAGAGGCGACTAACGGGATCGGTTTGTCAGGCTCACTGACTTGGTTGAAGCATGTCATCGATCCCAATTGCGTGGATCGATGCTCATGATATCAATCACTGGATTGTCTGGTCCAGACTCGATTATTTGCAGACCGCCATCATATAGCTGTAATATTGCTGAGGGCTGCGTAAAACAACAAACCAACCAACCAACCAACCATTCCGTACTACAACTAACAGCTTTTACCATCTTCTGGTATCACAAGGCCAGGGGATCGAAACACCAACATTTCATTCAATGGGGAGTAAGGATATACTCTGTTTTGAACAGTATTTCAGTTCTATCATGGCCTGACCACCCGATCCATTTGGTCAACTCTTACAACTATTGTGACCTGGCATCCCCACAGAGTCGTGGGTCTTGTTTAAACCCCTACTATATCTGGAAACAGTCCCTCCCGTGATGATGGTGTCCCCAGACTGACCACCCGATCCATTTGGTCAACTCTTACAACTATTGTGACCCAGAATCCCCACAGAGTCGTGGGTCTTGTTTAAACCCCTACTATATCTGGAAACAGTCCCTCCCGTGTTGATGGTGTCCCCAGACTGACCACCCGATCCATTTGGTCAACTCTTACAACTATTGTGACCTGCAATCCCCACAGGGTCGTGGGTCTTGTTTAAACCCCTACTACATCTGGAAGCAGTACCTCCCGTGATGATGGTGTCCCCAGACAGGACGATGGCTCGGATATCGTGGGTGTGGCTGGACCGGACGACTGACCTCGTCCACTTGCCCGGGTTGTTCTCCCCGGGGTAGATGACCTTCTCGAACTGGACAATGGTCGGGTCCACGCCTACCGTGTACAAGCTCTCCTCTGCCTAAAAACAGAATAGATTGCTGACTGTTTGCCTCCCACCACTATCCAATCAAACAGTCCGTCAGTCACTCGGGAATATCCCTATCAAAAGCTGAGTAGCACAGGAGTAGGACATGATGTGTTTTCCAAACCTCAAATTTAATTCAGTGTCTGTCTGACGATGCTCTAAACAACTCTTGGACCTAATATGGGAAACATGCCACTGTCAGGGTCACACCATTAAGTGCATTATTTTTATGCAGTTTATCAATAAGAAGCGGGATTTAAAAACTTCATAACACATCTGGTTGAGGATTCTGCATGGACTATAAATGAACCTAGTCTGACACAATACACTGAGTTAATGGAGTGAATAGTCTCACAGTTATTACTGATTCAAAGATGAACAAGATTAACACTTCCTCTTGATAAGTGAGTGAATATTGTTTTCCATCGCTTTTAGCAATATTCCAGGATTATCACAGCAGGGGACACCAGAAATGAGCTTCACACATTGTATCCACGTGGGGAATTGAACCCGGGTCTTGAGGAGCGAATGCTTTGAGCACTAGGCTACCCCACTGCCCCTGATCTAGATGAACATACCTCGCTGAGACAGAGTGACAACACGTCCGCCTTGTGGCTCTGGAAACTCTGGAATACAGGAACACGACACTCAGTACAGTGTAGAGACAAAGTGATGTAATACGGCTAGACACTCAGTACAGTGTAGAGAGACAAGGGGTGTAATACAGCTAGACACTCAGTACAGTGTAGAGACAAAGTGGTGTAATACAGCTAGACACTCAGTACAGTGTAGAGACAAAGTGGTGTAATACGGCTAGACAGGTGATGGTGGTGTAATACGGCTAGACACTCAGTACAGTGTAGAGACAAAGTGGTGTAATACGGCTAGACAGGTGATGGTGGTGTAATACGGTTAGACACTCAGTACAGTGTAGAGACAAAGTGTGTAATACGGCTAGACACTCAGTACAGTGAAGAGACAAAGTGTGTAATACGGCTAGACACTCAGTACAGTGTAGAGACAAAGTGTGTAATACGGCTAGACACTCAGTACAGTGTAGAGACAAAGTGTGTAATACGGCTAGACACTCAGTACAGTGTAGAGACAAAGTGTGTAATACAGCTAGACACTCAGTACAGTGTAGAGACAAAGTGTGTAATACGGCTAGACACTCAGTACAGTGTAGAGACAAAGTGTGTAATACGGCTAGACACTCAGTACAGTGTAGAGACAAAGTGTGTAATACGGCTAGACACTCAGTACAGTGTAGAGACAAAGTGTGTAATACGGCTAGACACTCAGTACAGTGTAGAGACAAAGTGATGTAATACGGCTAGACACTTAGTACAGTGTAGAGACAAAGTGGTGTAATACGGCTAGACACTCAGTACAGTGTAGAGACAAAGTGGTGTAATACGGCTAGACACTCAGTACAGTGTAGAGACAAAGTGGTGTAATACGGCTAGACACTCAGTACAGTGTAGAGACAAAGTGATGTAATACGGCTAGACACTCAGTACAGTGTAGAGACAAAGTGATGTAATACGGCTAGACACTCAGTACAGTGTAGAGACAAAGTGATGTAATATGGCTAGACAGGTGATGGTGGTGTGATACGGCTACACAGGTGATGGTGGTGTGATACGGCTACACAGGTGATGGTGTATAATATGGCTAGACACTCAGTACAGTGTAGAGACAAAGTGATGTAATACGGCTAGACAGGTGATGGTGGTGTGATACGGCTACACAGGTGATGGTGTATAATATGGCTAGACACTCAGTACAGTGTAGAGACAAAGTGATGTAATACGGCTAGACAGGTGATGGTGGTGTGATACGGCTACACAGGTGATGGTGTATAATTTGGCTAGACACTCAGTACAGTGTAGAGACAAAGTGATGTAATACAGCTAGACAGGTGATGGTGGTGTAATACGGCTAGACAGGTGATGATGTAATATGGCTAGACAGGTGATGGTGTAATACGGCTAGACAGGTGATGGTGTATAATATGGCTAGACACTCAGTACAGTGTAGAGAGACAAAGTGGTGTAATACGGCTAGACAGGTGATGGTGGTGTAATGCGACTAGACAGGTGATGGTGGTGTAATACGGCTAGACAGGTGATGGTGGTGTGATACGGCTACACAGGTGATGGTGTATAATATGGCTAGACACTCAGTACAGTGTAGAGACAAAGTGATGTAATACGGCTAGACAGGTGATGGTGGTGTGATACGGCTACACAGGTGATGGTGTATAATATGGCTAGACACTCAGTACAGTGTAGAGACAAAGTGATGTAATACGGCTAGACAGGTGATGGTGGTGTGATACGGCTACACAGGTGATGGTGTATAATATGGCTAGACACTCAGTACAGTGTAGAGACAAAGTGATGTAATACGGCTAGACAGGTGATGGTGGTGTAATACGGCTAGACAGGTGATGATGTAATATGGCTAGACAGGTGATGGTGTAATACGGCTAGACAGGTGATGGTGTATAATATGGCTAGACACTCAGTACAGTGTAGAGAGACAAAGTGGTGTAATACGGCTAGACAGGTGATGGTGGTGTAATGCGGCTAGACAGGTGATGGTGGTGTAATACGGCTAGACAGGTGATGGTGGTGTAATACGGCTAGACAGGTGATGGTGTATAATATGGCTAGACACTCAGTACAGTGTAGAGAGACAAAGTGGTGTAATACGGCGAGACAGGTGATGGTGTAATAAGGCTAGACAGGTGATGGTGGTGTAATATGGCTAGACACTCAGTACAGTGTAGAGACAAAGTGATGTAATACGGCTAGACAGGTGATGGTGGTGTAATACGGCTAGACAGGTGATGGTGGTGTAATACGGCTAGACAGGTGATGATGTAATATGGCTAGACAGGTGATGGTGTAATACGGCTAGACAGGTGATGGTGTATAATATGGCTAGACGCTCAGTACAGTGTAGAGAGACAAAGTGGTGTAATATGGCTAGACAGGTGATGGTGGTGTAATGCCGCTAGACAGGTGATGGTGGTGTAATACGGCTAGACAGGTGATGGTGGTGTAATACGGCTAGACAGGTGATGGTGTATAATATGGCTAGACACTCAGTACAGTGTAGAGAGACAAAGTGGTGTAATACGGCTAGACAGATGATGGTGGTGTAATACGGATAGACAGGTGATGGTGGTGTAATACGGCTAGACAGGTGATGGTGTATAATATGGCTAGACACTCAGTACAGTGTAGAGAGACAAAGTGGTGTAATACGGCGAGACAGGTGATGGTGTAATAAGGCTAGACAGGTGATGGTGGTGTAATATGGCTAGACAGGTGATGGTGGTATAATATGGCTAGACAGGTGATGGTGGTGTAATATGGCTAGACAGGTGATGGTGGTGTAATACGGCTAGACAGGTGATGGTGGTGTAATACGGCTAGACAGGTGATGGTGTAATATGGCTAGACAGGTGATGGTGTAATATGGCTAGACAATGGATGGTGTAATATGGCTAGACAGGTGATGGTGGTGTAATATGGATAGACAGGTGATGGTGTATAATAAGGCTAGACAGGTGATGGTGGTGTAATACGGCTAGACAGGTGATGGTGTATAATAAGGCTAGACAGGTGATGGTGTAATAAGGCTAGACAGGTTATGGTGGTGTAATATGGCTAGACACTCAGTACAGTGTAGAGACAAAGTAGTGTAATATGGCTAGACAGGTGATGGTGGTATAATATGGCTAGACAGGTGATGGTATAATATGGCTAGACAGGTGATGGTAGTATAATATGGCTAGACAGGTGATGGTGGTATAATATGGCTAGACAGGTGATGATGGTGTAATATGGCTAGACAGGTGATGGTAGTATAATATGGCTAGACAGGTGATGGTGGTATAATATGGCTAGACAGGTGATGGTAGTATAATATGGCTAGACAGGTGATGGTGGTATAATATGGCTAGACAGGTGTTGGTGGTGTAATATGGCTAGACAGGTGATGGTGTAATATGGCTATACATGTGATGGTGGTGTAATATGGCTAGACAGGTGATGGTGTAATATGGCTAGACATGTGATGGTGGTGTAATATGGCTAGACAGGTGATGGTGGTGTAATATGGTTAGACTTGTGATGGTGTAAAGTGGCTAGTATGTATGAGTTATCTCCCCTGCAGCAACTTACTCGGAGGAGTGTTCCCATCTTGCCGTTCCAGAAGCACGTCTTCCCCCGTGAGTCTCCGCTGATGACTGTTAGGTCACTGTAACCATGGTAACAACCCTTCATTTACTGAACAAACTAAGCGTATCCCCTGCCCAGAAACTGTGAACGCATCCTCGGCCCTCATAAATACACCCACAGTACCATGCTCTGAAGAAACTACAAACCCTCCAGTTTCAACTGCTAAACCTAACAATGCAGTCAATCAGTCAATCAATGTTTTGCCACAATATCAACAAAATCAGTAACTATGTGTGTGTTTTATACCCAGCAATCATGATGGGAGTACATTAATCCTTTATAGGTGCGCACTTTCAGCTCCAAATGAGCCATCTGGCCATCTGAATACTGCCTGAGAGTTGATTTCATAAACTGTGTATACAAAAATACACTACCTGTAAATAATCATGGGACAAGCAAACTAGTGGTTGACAGCATGAAGAATGGTCATTGTGGTTGTGAGTGAGTGAGTTTGGTTTAACGCCACTTTTAACAATATTCCAGTTACATCTCAGCATGTTAGCTTAATGTGGGAGGAAAGCCCGAAGTGATGCAGGCCTCGGACGTATACCACTTTGGTGAAACCCACGAGCATGGGTATGGTGCTGACAAACGTAGAAACATAATCAGGGTGAACCAAGATTCGAATCCACAATCATAGGCTTCTGGCACGCTCAAGGGACGCAACTCTGCACAGTGAATTGCAGTGCCTTAAAACCAAATCATCCCAATTAGTCGGCTTTAGTGAGAAGCATGGGAACCATTCCGTCCCAGAATCCCCTAGACAGAATAATATTGGGGCTGGGATGGGTAACTCGGGTACCTGGGTCGGTTGGGTACTGAGTAGGGCCTGGGTACCCACAGGACTACCAAGACCCGTGGTTAGTCATGTGATATATTGTTCAATGACGAAAAGTATCTAGAACTCTATGGTTACACTACGCGTCACAAATGTTCACACTTCTTCCTGACTATGCACCCATTTCTTCAGACTTTTCATATCTTTGAAAAAAGATATAACTTGAGTCAACTTCAGTGTATACATGACCAGATTGTTTAATACGTGTATCTAAATATGTTTTGCCACTGCTATGGTAAATAAATGCCCAATCGGACATTTTGTACCTATCTCTTGAGACCTACAGCGGGTACCCGGGTAGGGTCGGGTAATAGGGGGGTTGGGTATCCGGGTAGGTTCAGGTAATAGGGGGTAGGGTGCCCGGGTAGTAAAATCGGACTCGTCTCAGCCCTAATTAATATGGATTGAGTCACAAACCTTCTTGGTTCTGTAAACCATTGCCTCGTGGACACAGAAATCAAGTCAATACAAGTTACAACAAATGGGTTTCAGTCCATGAGTTATTCCAGAGTGTAAACACGGAACTAGACGTCCCGCAGCTTCCACCCACCTTGTGACGGTGACACACCACACGATTGTCTCTTTAGAAACCTCCTCTCGGCCGATGGTCAGTCGCTGGATGGCGTGGCCGGAGCTGGCACTCCACAGACGGATATTGTCCACCCCACCGGTCACTATGGTGTTCTCTCCCTCGTGCCAAGCGATGGACAAAATACGACCTACAACATGCACACATACATCTTATCATCTGGATCTATAGGGGAGTGTGACAATGGAACCCAGTGCTGTTTTTACAAAGCACATACTCCATAGCAATATTGTGAGGTGAGGTGAAATGTGGTTTAACGTCGCGCCCAAGATTATTGCACTTATATAGCGACGTGCATGTACGTGTGTGTGTTTGTGTGGCTGCTTGTACTAGACCGGACTGATGCCGATTTATAGTGCTAGCTCACTGAGATACCATGCCGCAGTTTAACATGAATACCCCACTCAGACACAGTATACTGACTCCGAGCCGACAAGTCCTTGTTTTAGCCCCTTAATGCCGAGCGCCAGACAGGGTAACAACAAGTACCATCTTTTAGCGTCTTTTGGTATGACGCGGCCGGGGATTGAACTCCAGACCTTCCTCTCTCCGGGCGGACACTCTACCACTAGACCATACTGAACCATACTGCTCTATGAGAGTTATCTCCCTAATGGTAATATGTTTACTCCTGCAGTCTGACATATCAATTGTTCACACTGTCTAAAAGTGCTGATATCTCGCCACACGGAACCTGGGTCAACGTTCCCACATAGCGATATGAAATAGGCCTGTTCCCGGCCCTCTTGACAGACAGACCTGCTTCACAGAAATGGGTCAACGTTTCCCCACAGGGAAATACTGTATGGGTAAATAGGTCAGACAGAGCTAGACTGGTGCCCTGCCCTTTGCCCCTATCAGCTGCAGGGAGGGAGCCCAAGCGGTCTAGTGCCAGTAACCCAGTCTAGGGCAGAACGTGTGTCCCTTATATGATTGTTGCCGAATAACATAAACAAGTTTAGGGTATTAATTTACAGTTAGGAATGTTATTAAAAAATAATTCATAATTATTTATGTATTTCGTATGTACGCATATAATTATACACATGTGAGAGAGAGATAAAGTTTCTTATAAAACGTTGGTTACATCTTTTCAACTCTTACACCCCACGTAACTTTCTCAAACCAAATACAAATAAGACACTGATGCTATTCTTACAATAAATAAAATTCTATTGGTGAATATATGACTCATTTCCATAAAAATAATATCAGTAAAACAAGACTCAAGAAATCAGAATCTCGTGTCTGTACGCAGCAATCATGGTCAAAGGGAGACAACTCTATCCTGATCACAAATTATCTCCCTTTGGCCATCGATTTCACATCATCAGTAATTTCTTCCAGTGTCACTTAAATCACCCGATTATCACTTTTATTAATAACGAATTTGTTTCCATGGTGAAGACCAGTTTATATATTTGTGCAAATATTTTAACCACTGAAATCTATGAAAACATAAACATTCTTCAGCATGTATAATGATACTTCCAAGTGAACCTGACTATAAACATAAAAATGAATTAACTGAATTAAGTTTTTCAGCAGTCAAACATACAGTCTATTAATTGTTTGGATAATATGATTATACAAATCTACTACTGACTTTATACCAAAGAGTTTTAGGTCGTATGTATATACCTTTAAAATGATAAACAACATTAACAGCTATGTCTCTCCCTTTGACCATAATTAACGTTAAATACGTCCCTTGTACAACTGGCAGAGAAATGTTACCTTCTTGTTTATCAAACGACTTAAGGTACTGTAGATTGTCCATGTCAATATCAAACAACACCACACAGCCGTCTTCTGTCCCTGCCTGAAAGTAGAGTTACATCTCATCATGCAATATTGGGGTAACAATAAGGATCATTTATTACGGGGTAGGGTGGGTCCAAGGTTTCTGATTCACTGATGTACAGTACAAAAATAACCCTCCCCTAATGCTTGTCATGGTTTTCACAAAATGCAAAAGCACTTTATATTTTATTTTAAACTGTCTTTTTGTCTATGACCTCCTCTAAAAACTGTCATATTCCCTCTAACCCACCCCAATAATATTTTCTTGAGGGTGAGTTTGGTTTTACGTCGCTTTTAGCAATATTCCAGCAATATCATGGCGGGGACACCAGATATGGGCTTCACACATTGTACCCATGTCGGGAATCAAACCCGGGTCTTCGGCGTGACTAGCGGACGCTTTAACCACTAGGCTACCTTGCGCCTGGTCCCGAAGAGAACAATAATCTGCAAATATACTGACAATTGAATGCAGTCACTTCACATTATTCTTACACTGTGTCAACAAATCAGCTTGTATATTTAAAAACTCAAAATGTTTATTCAGTATTCACCCGATGAAGGGACAAGAAGTAGCCCTGAAACGCTCTGACCAAGAATAAAGAATTGCTTATCCATAAAAAAAGTTAATGTTTTCGTGTTTTTCCAATTTCAAATGCCTATCAAACACTTCATTTCACTGTAAGTATTTCTCAAAAAATATCTCGTATCTGTTTGAGTCACACTGAGTATACAGCAATCATCCTCAACACCAGATTAGTATATTTCCAGATATCAAAACAGGAGGACTCACAGCTAATCTTGTCCCACTGGAGTTCTGTGTAAGGCACCAGATCGGTCCTGCATGTGAAAAAGCTGAGTGCTGAAAATAACAAATGGTATGGGATAAATATAAAATAGCTATGTGATAAATCGCAAACAACAATGAAGAACCAAGCATGGTATATTTCTCAATAAAACAATTTTCTATCATGACGTCATTTCTGGAGACTTGAATATGCTCTTGCTACTTGATGACGTCATATCTTGTAGGATGTTATTTTTGAGAGGGAGGTGCCAAGTAAGTTGTCCCCATAGATTTAGCTGGGGGACGCAGATAAACGCAGTGGCCGAAGGTTCGCATCCAAAAGTGTGAGAGATATGACAAGAAAAGAGGTACAGATAATTGACATGAGAACATGGGGGAAATACCATACTAATACCACCTGTTCATAAAATGGACTTGTCCAACATTTCCAAGGTCAGATTCTATTCCGAGAGTCATCAAGATTAAAATTTGGGTAAATATTATCAAAGTTTGTAAAATTTATTAACATCCTTAAAGAGGCTGTACATAATGTTGATATCTCATACCGGTGAATGTAATAAACGACCCGTGGTCGTTGTTTATCGTACAATACAAAAACTGCAGGGAGAATAAACCTTTGTGGCGCAGTGTTTTATTGTACGATAAACAACAACCAAGAGTCGTTTATTTCTTTAATAGGTTGTATCTTCAACCAGGTACCCTTGGCCAAGGGTATCAAACCAGTGACTGAAAGTATGAACATCAATCTCCTTGGCTGGGTATATAAATAGACTTCAGAGATGCCAGTCTGTCTTACATTGCGGTCAGTGAATTAATAATGAGTGTGTCTGTGAGTTTGGTGTAAAGCTGCTTTGAACATTATTGTATCTGCAATACTGTTCGTCAGTTTGATGTGGAGGAAAGTAAAAATGATAGAGGCTTTAGATATTTACCACTTTGGTGAAACCCATGAGCACTTGCATGGCCCTGACAAACCTCGTGACATAATCAGGGTGATTCTGGGATCCAACCCATGATCATAGGTTTCTGCCTTGCCTAAGGGACACCACTCTGCATAGCGATTTGAAGGGATGACTGGACACCCCATCAACTCCAATACATTGATACGTTTTTTCCAAACATGGCTAACTTATAGCACATTTTCTACCAACCATACTTGGCTAGAGAGATTCCTATGAATAATCATGATGACAAATGAATAAATAACATTCACCATTGGCTGCAGTTTGATCAAGTCATATTCTGTCACTTCGCCATCAAGTCCTGCAGTGAAGAGTCGCCTCCCTTGCCAAATCACAGCTTCAATTGACCGATCACCACTTCCTGGAATAACCTGACAAAGACCATGAGAACTCAATAAATGCAAAGAAAAAAATGTCCAAAACAATAAATAAAATGAAAATAATGGTTGATTTGTTTGTTTGTTGTTTAACACCACATTCAGCAATATTCCAGCTTGAAGATGGCAGTCTGTAAATAATCAAGTCTTGACCAGACAATCCAGTGATTGATATCATGAGCATCAATCTATGCAATCGGGATATGATGACATGCATCAACCAAGTCAACAAGCCTGATCACCCGATCCCGTTAGTCGCCTCTAATGACAAGTGTTTGTTGCTGAAGACCAATTCTAACCTGAAATCTTCACAGGACAAATAACTGTTGATAAGAAAATGTACTTACATCTAACAAGTTGTTTACAATATGGAACTCATAATTTGTTATTTCTGCTTGCATACACATGATAAACACAGATTCCATTTTCAAAACAAATATCCAATCTATGTTTGTTTTATGATAATCATGATTGTCAAATTGTTATATTTTATTGATATCATAACAAATATATCAGAAGTAAAACCTTTTTACCAGTAAAATAACATGATATTTGATTACAATATTAAGAATTACCCTCTCTTGAAACCACTTGTCTTGTTCACTCCATATTTCCAGTGAGCCGTCAGATCTGTTAAAACAAATCACTGGTTTTTAACTTGAACTTCCAATAGTATATGCTGTATCTTTGAAAAGAAATTACAGAATATAATACCGGTATCTAATCACAAACATTACAAATATCAATAAAACTTATGAAAGAAAATAGTGATTATACACTTGAACATATTGAACATGTTGAATCACAGGAATTTGTTGCATGTACATGATGTATCCTTGAATGTTGTCATATAAGTCTGATTATCACAGTCAGTCTCAACAAACCAAACCAGAAAAAAACGAACAATATTTAATGTGTTGAAGGAATTCTAGTTGCCAGTATGAGACTGCTTTGTTTTGCTCTTACCGTGAAACAGCCAATCTCTTAGATTCTTTTGTATAAGCCAGACAGTGGATAGCCTTGGGCTTGTACTCGAAGAACCGAACATGATGCACTCTAAACTCCCCCATCTTCAGTTCGCTTTAACAACCTATTCATAAAAATGAATGTCAAAACTTTTAAACTGATAGATCATACGTTACTTACATTTCCATTTTTTTTATGCATATAGGAACTCACTATATCAGGGTATTTCACCTGATATTTTGGTAATAGTTTTAGTATAGAGATTAGTTCTGTAACAGAGGTAGAAATGCTGCTTGCTTAATTGTTAATCTTAGACTTACCACACATCAACCTGTAACATAATTCCTCAATATATTATTACTACCAGATCTATCAGTAAATAATAAAGATTACTTTCATCCAAATTCACCCTTCCAAAGCACGGATAAATATGGCACGTTCATGTCAGCTACATAAACTGATAGATATATCTACTTACCGATACAACTGGTAAAGTACAATGTCAAATCTGAGGGGTACAATCACTGAAATCGCTCATTTATTGCTTTCACAGAAACATAAACACATGTGTTCCAGGGCGCAGCCATGTTGCAGATACGGGCAAAACGCGTTCCTCTTTTTTTGGTTGGTTAGCAATAAAATGCAACAACCAATAGTTTGTGAAGTAGTAAGATGGTTCCTGTCCCTGTCAGCGCAGTACGTATTTGTAATAAGAAGAGACGGAACCAAGCGACCCGGAAATGAAATATTGCGCGAAAGCGGACAACATTCAATACAAGGATGGTGCAGGTGTACATACAACTGTGAGATTCAGTCATTATTGTTTTAAAATATGTCACACTTCTGTCAGTATTCACACATAGAATCGACAGTTTGTTCACGCATTCCACGAGTGAACTGTTGTATTTGTCACTTATGTTAATGTGGGTCACTGCTTTGAAGATGGTTGAGCAAAATTACATTGAGGCCACGGTGTAAAATGTCAGGCTTAGTATGAGGCTGGATACAAAAGAGATCCAGCAATATCACAGGTCATGTAAGCTATAGTTAATCTACAATCTCATCAATATTTTGTCAAATCAAGTCTTTTACTCTGATAAGATATCTCTGGGTTCTTGAGCCAATATGATGTCAGCTTCTTTCGATGGTATTTCGTTTTCGGTGTAGATGTCACAGCGCTTAGAAACAACAACAGAGTGTTTAAAATATCCACAATAAAATAACTTGGGACAGGCCTTTTAACTGATTAACTTCAGATCATATACGCTTGTCCGAATGCTTTTCTCATTTGTACAGAGAAATCTTGACACTCATAGCTCATTGGTTCCCCTGACAACAACCTAGCTTCTATGGTCCTAGATAGAACATTCCTTCACAGTAGGACCGACGCTGTGGTCTAGTGGATATAAAAGTCCAGTTTCCACCCTTGCCGGACTAGGCTGGAGTTAAGGAATTATATTTTTGCTGGACTAACAAGTCTATGCACAGTCCAACCAAAATCGTGAAACAAAATAGACATCCAGTTCCTAAACTGCCGTGCAGATTTCAGTAGATTGCAGGATATGCAAAGCATGTGTACTGACAACTTTGCGTCAATAGATATTTTCCAAATCTTTTCATGTGCTCATGTGATTTGATGCACTTCCTGCATTATATTACAATATAGATCTTGATTATCGATCAGATCATCTTCACTGGGCGACACCATTTTATTTGAAGCAAATGCAAGTGATATGAGAGGTGGAATCTGCTAGGTCAATTGGAGGGGTATAGAAGGGACATAATCGTTATAGCCACTGGTGGCGTTACGATCGAGCCCAGAAATTCCAGCCTGGTTTGGCAAGGGTGAAAACTGGACTTTTACAGTCTGTTAACTCCTTTGGAAGATGGTCTTTGCCAGGCAAATCAGTGACAGAAAGCACAAACAAACCTCCACTTCAAGGGGAAAACAAAACTGTCACCCTGACCATCCCCCTCTAGTCTCTCATACAAACATCAGGTACTAGAGAATTCACGAATTTTCACAGGGACATATATGTTAAAAAATGCATTTAATCTCAAACAAACCCAGCTTGCGTTTTTAACATTTGGAAAATGTAAGATACTCTTTGTCCACAAACAAGAAATTAACTTGGTCTGGCATTTCATCATAGACAGGGGCGATCGGGTAGCCTAGTGGTTAAACCGTCGCTCGTCACGCCGAAGACCGTTCGATTCCCGACATGGGTACAATGTGTGAAGCCCATTTCTGGTGTCCCTGGCCGTGATATTGCTGGAATATTGCTAAAAGCGGCGTAAAACCATACTCACTCACTTACTCATCATAGACCTCTTGAAATTTAAAACCACAGACATGTAGAAATAGAAAACAATCTAACTACTTTGTAATCATAAGGAGTCATGTACACATTATGATCAGGATGATATGGACAAGCAGATTATATATATCAAAACAGGATTGATGATTGGTTCATAGATTGTTCTTTGAGCAAACCGATTATTAACTCGATCGATGATCATGAAATGCCAATGTGAACCTGTTTCAAATACTTCTGTAATTCAAAGTAATTTTTATGATATTGATCAGAAAGGATTGGTACTCTTAATAACAGGAATTAAGGCAGTGTTAATATTGTCTTCAGACCTGGTGACGCCAAGGATTGTCCAGAGTGGGCCATCATTGACCTTCAAGGTGCCCTTGAAACCCGACATCCGGTGCCCCTTGGTGGAAAATTCATTGGTGATTTGCATTTCACCAACAAGGTAAACACTGCTTCTGGAGCTCAATGTATATATTTTCAAGTGTACTTAAATATACAGAGTACCAGTGAAAGAAAACACCTTAGGTTTGGTTGGTAGATAAGTAGGTTAATGTTATAAGCATCCATTGTGTCTCCATATGTCTATTTCAGGGATTTTACTAGTTTATCGTGTGAAGCGCATTTCTGGTGACCCCTGCCATGATATTGCTGGAATATTGCTAAAAGCGACGTAAAACCATACTCACTCACTCAATTTACTAGTTTATCAAATCAATTTATGATACTTTTGTTGTCCTAATTTCAAATATCACGGTAAGTTGCAAATATGTTTCCAGATTTGTCAGCACCATACCCGTGTTTGTGGGTTTCACCAAAGTGGTAAATGTCTGAGACGGGCATCATTTCGGGCTTTCCTCCCACATTAAGCTGACACGCCGTGATATAACTGGAATACTGTTGAAAGAAGCGTTAAACTCAACTCACTCACTCACTCAATTTCAAAACAGCATGGGGGAGAGGGGGAAGCTTAGTGGTTAAAGCGTTCACTTGTCACGCCCAAGGCCCGGGTTCGATTCCCGACATGGGTACAATGTGTGAAACCCATTTCTGGTGTCCCCCGCCGTGATATTGCTGGAATATTGCTAAAAGTGTGGTAAAACATTCTTACTCACTCAAATAAGCAGAACATTCAGGTAATTTGCAGACCCATCATTGTTGTAGCACAGTTGGATATTTGGCGCTAGTATAACCATTGATGATGACCCGTGAAGATTCCGGGGTAGAATAGGTCTTCAGCAACCCATGCTTGCCGTAAAAGGTGACTATGCTTGTCCTAAAAGGCGACTAACGGGATCGGGTGGTCAGGCTCGCTGACTTGGTTGATGCATGTCATCGTATCCCAATCGCGTGGGTCGATGCTTATGATATTAATCACTGGATTGTCTGGTCCAGACTCGATTATTTACAGACTGCTGTCATGTAGCTTGAATATTGCTGACCAACCAACCATTGATGATACTGGCATTTGCCCTTAAACTAGGTGAAATATTGTGTGTACGACAAGTACCCTTTCTGCAATATTTCAATTCTTCTGACTTGATTATGAATTATAAGACTTATTTATCCAACATCTTCTTGTTTTCCAAGGATGCACCAGTTCTCATTATCGGGCATCACATTTTATTTGGAAAAGTGGTGGAGCTGGAAAAACCCTTTGCTGTGTTAGCAAAACAATCACATAAACAAGGAGATGTTGCCATGGAAACCAATCCAACAAATAATGGCTATATTGTAGAAGCCATCATAAAGAAGAAGATACTGTTCAAGACACGACCAAAGCCAATTATTTCTCATGTTCCTAAGAAATTATGATTTGAAGTTGTTTCGATGTTTCCTTTGTAGCCATGGTAGAACTTTGGTAATGTACATAGAAAATCATTTATTAACATATTATTGAGATTGCTACATGTGATTTCTTCATCTTTAAACCGCTTTCAAATCATGAAAGCGTATTGTAAAATAATTGTTTGATCGGTATCATTGTGGGGGCACGGGTGGCCCAGTCGTCTAAGGCGCCGCAATTCGCTGTGCAGAGTTGCGTCCCTTGGGCACGCCAGAAACCTATGATTGTGGGTTCGAATCCCGGTTCGCCCCGATTATGTTTCTAGGGTTGTCAGCAACATACCCATGCTTTTGGGTTTTACCGAAGTGGTAAACGTCTGAGACCTGCATCACTTCAGGCTTTCCTCCCACATTAAGCTGACACGCCGTGATGTAACTGGAATACTGTTAAAAGCGGTGTTAAACCCAACTCACTCACTCACTCACTCGTTATCATTGTACTGTTAGTACTGACATGGCAGGATTCATTCAATGTGCCCTTCACATGTCTGACAAATATCAGAGCTCCAGATAAGCTGCGTATCTGCGTAAAATATGCATCATAAATGCGTATTCGATTAGCAAATCAGCAACTTATTTTCATATTATATACGACATTCCGCCAACCTTGCCAAACTCCACGATGACAGTTACATCAAGATCATTTGCCATCACACTTTTTTGTGGAAGTATCGCGGTATTTTTGCGTCCTATAAAGCTCTCGAACCCACACGACAACAGTTTGCAAGGACTAGATGAATAGTGTATTTAAATATTTAACTTAAATACCCATATGTGTAAAAACTAGTGGGTAACAGAAATTTGAATACCCAGATAGAATTACTGACACCCAATGATTTTAAAATGCATGGGTAAAATACCCACAACACCAAAAGCTTATCTGGAGCTCTGAATATGGAATAAAATATGTTATCTCATCTCATACGGTCAGTAAAATTTATTACATCATGCAACAATTTCTGTTTTATGTTCAAATAATTTAGTTATCAATTGTTAGGAATGATAAAATCACAATCATGGAATCTTCCAGGTCATGCATGGACCTTGTCGGCAATGTAGGGCAGAATGGGTTCCCCGCTACAGGGCTGAGAATTTTCTGGAGAAATGTTATAATATACGCATAAACTGTATAGTCCCCAAGACCCCTGGCTAACTTTCAAGGCTTTTATTTTATTTATTTTTTAAACCCATTCTCATCCCCGCCAGTAGTAGGCACCATAAGCTTGTCTTGGAAGGTAAACCAGAACTCCAGATAAGCTTTTGGTGTTGTGGGTATTTAACCCATGCATTTTAAAATTATTGGGTATCAGTAATTCTATCTGCGTATTCAAATTTCTGTTACCCACTAGTTTTTACACATGTGGGTATTTAAGTTAAATATTTAAAAACACTATTCATCATTCAAACTGGTGTCGTGTGGGTTTGAGAGCTTTATAGGACTCAAAAATACCACGATACTTCCACACGAAAGTGTGATGGCAAATGATCATGATGTGACTGTCATCGTGGAGTTTGGCAAGGTTGACGGAATGCCAGTTTATAATTTCAAAATAAGTTGCTGATTTGCTAATCGAATACGCAGGGTTCCTTTACATGATTTTGATGATACGCACAAATTTTATTTTTGTAGCGTATCTGTAATGTTCGTTGCGTATTTGATACGCTTGGATTATATTTTACTGCGTATTTCTGCATTTCTGATGCGTATTTCACGCAGAAACGCAGCTTATCTGGAGCTCTGGTTACGATGTGTGATCTGACTGAGCATAGTCTGTATGGCTGCTGCTGTGACCACAACTCAATCTTCCATCCTTGCTCTAATAATGAAGGGGCGGTCGGATAGCCTAGTGGTTAAAGCGTTCGCTCATCACGCTGAAGACCCGGGTTCGATTCCCGACATGGGTACAATGTGTGAAACCCATTTCTGGTGTCCCCCACCGTGATATTGCTGGAATATTGCTAAAAGCCGCGTAAAACCTCTCACTCACTCGAATAATGAAAACATGTTTGATATAGCTGGAACATGTCTGGCTGCTGTTCAATAGTTGCTTTGCTCACCAAGTTTGTAAATGACCACAGACCTGTGAAGATCCGGATTATAATTGGGTCTTCAGCTACGCATTCTTGTAAGAGGCGACTAACGGGATCGGGTGGTCTGGCTCACTGATTTGGTTGATGCGTGTCATCGCTTCCCAATTACATAGATTGATGCTCATGACGTCAATCACTTGATTGTCTGGCCAAGACTTGATTATTTACAGACTGCCGTCATATGGTTAGAATATTGCTGAGTGCAGCTTAAACAACATTTTTTCCAGTGATGGGGAAAAAACTAACGAACAACAGATATTGCTGGATGCAGGGTATTCATTGCTGTGTAGCTATTGACATTTAACAGACTATTCCCGATTATGAGTTACTTTGCAATTCATCGTTCTCATTTGGAGCCTAACGGACCAATTGAGTTGGGCCGGTATCTTTGTGGACAGCCAGTATTTCACTACAACACGATGTCATATTACTGTAGGGGGTGGTCGGGTAGCCTAGTGGTTAAAGCGTTCGCTCTTCACGCCGAAGACCTGGGTTCGATTCCCGACATGGGTACAATGTGTGAAGCCCATTTCCGGTGTCCCACGCCGTTATATTGCTGGAATAAGCTAATAGTGGATAGTGAGATAATGAGAGGGATTGGAACCACGTGGCATAGCTTTGGGTGTTAACTAAGTCAGTCCACGGTGCTTATCTGCCCCCCGCCCCCTTCTCCTCCTCCTCCCCAAACTTCCCGTAGGCCGTCACGTAATGACATCGTATTCCATTTGCTTAAATGGCGTTTTTTTTAGCCACATTCATTCCATGGCTAGAAGCAGTTTGATATTGGCCAGATTTCAAAAGGAAATCCAGATACGTATACATCTGAAGCACCCTTCACTACACGCCCGTGCCAAGAGAACGGTCGTGGATAAAACATGCGCATCTCTATCTCCTGTTTCAACTTCAAACAACAGTTTGCCACTAGCGTGGCTATATACCCCGCCCCTGTTGCAGGACTTATGACATAATTAAATCTAAACAAACCCTAACCTGTTTTAACCGAGGTGGAACTTGTCATGGAAATTGTAAAAAAAAAAGAGTTTGGAACCTAAGTCCATCTTGTTGCCATGGAAACTTAAAAAATAAAAATATCTAACATTTCTAAATAGCAAAAGGCACCAGTTCAGCATGTACTTGACAGACCTGCAAAGTTTCACGAAAAATATTGTACGGTTTATAAGAATGCTCCGGAAACGAAACGTGACGGACGGACGGACGGAGCCCGTTTCTATATCCACCACCAACTTTGTCCGGCGGGGGATAACAAGTATTCAATCGCTGGATTTTCCAGATGCCAAATTTACTCAATTCAAATAAAACCTCATTGGTTAAACAAGAGAACAGAAATGCACGTGCAGTCACTACGTCGAGGGTACGAAGGTAGCCACGTTGAAGGCGCTTAAAATCGCCGTTCAGAGTTACGTCCCCTAGTTATGCCAGGATCAAAAGTCCGTTGATTCTCTTTGTATTATAATTCTTGGTTGTTCAGCGCCATGCCTGTGCTCATGGGTTTCGGCTATGTGGTGAACGTGTAAGACCTGCTTTGCTGTGGATTTCCCAAACTAAGCTGACAAACTGTTCATAACGACGTTAAACCCACCACGCTCACTGTCTATTGGGGGCGGTCGGGTAGCCTAGTGGTTAAAGCGTTCGATCGTCACGCCGAAGACCCGGGTTCGATTCCCGACATGAGTACAATGTGTGAAGCCCACGTCTGGTGTCCCCCGCCGTGATATTGCTGGAATATTGCTAAAAGCGGCGTAAAGCCATACTCACTCACTGCATATTGCTTGCAAAGAAGCCACCCACGTCGGGCTACCCGTCCTCTGTTCGGCTTCTGTTCATGCAGAATAGGTCCCCAGTACCTCAAGCTTGTCGTGGTAAGGCTCTCTTCACTATGTGACACCGTACCCCAACGGCCTACCAGGACCAGACTCGATTATTTACACTCCGCCGTGATATAATTTGAATATTGCTGACAACGGCCTTAAACAACATTCATACGCTCCCCCATGTAGATCTGGACCCGCGAAGATCCGGGTTAGATCTTCAGCAACCCATGCTTGCCGTAAAAGGCGACTAACAGGATGCTTGTCGTAAGAGGCGACTAACGGGATCGGATGGTCAGGCTCGCCGACTTGGTTGATGCATGTCATCGTATCCCAATTGCGTAGATCGATGCTCATGATGTCAATCACTGGAATGTCTGGTCCAGACTCGATTACTTACAGACCGCCATCATATAGCTGGAATATTGCTGAGTGCGGCGTTAAACAACAAACAAACAAATCATGTAGATATGGACATGTTTAGACTCCTCAACATGCCACATGCGTTTACATGATTACGTAAGGAACGGGTTATGGTCCTAAACGCATCTATGTTGTGTATTGATTTGTCCGAAACTTTTGAGTAAAGGTTTACACTTCAATATGGAGTGTGGAGTATGAAAAAATGGGCTTTACATATTGTGGACACACACGTTGGGAATCGAACCGGGATTTTAAACATGACGAGAAAACGTTTTCACCACTTGACTACTCTGCCACCCAAAATCAGTGTGTTGTGCTGTTGTTTGCGCACCCGTCACTACCAGGCCTTTACAGACAATGTATGAAAATAGATTAAACAAATAGAGTTAGCTCACTGAAACTGTTTGCTATTTGTGTGTATTTGTTGTTTAACGCCGCACTCGGCAATAATCCAGGTTTTTGACGGCGGTGCTATTTGAGTTATGACACGACCAAGCGCCAGGGAATACTACGACATGGCGCTTCACGTTTTTCCAAAGCTAAGTTAACTTTCAACAGACACGGCAAATAGCTTTAGTGTTCAAACTCAATGTTTATTTAGCCCTGTAGGAGGACGTGGAGCGGTGGGGTAGCCTAGTTGTTAAAGCGTTCGCTCGTCACATCGAAGACCCGGGTTCGATCGGGTTCAATACGTGAAGCCCGTTTCTGGTGTCCCCCGCCGTGATATTGCTGGAATTTTGCTAAATGCGGCGTAAAACCATACTCACTCACACTGTGGGATCAGGGGGTGCCCGGCCCACTCCACATTTTCACAAGGAGAATGATGCTTAAGCCTACCACCCATTGGCCAACAGCTCCATACATACAGACTGGTTGCTGAGAAACCGAATTTAGAATCAATATAATTGATTTAGTTTAGAGTTTATGTTTAGATTTGATAAGACCGCCTCCGTGGCCTAGTGGTAGAGCGTCCACCCGGAGAGCGGAAGGTCCGGGGTTCGATTCCCGGCCGCGTCATACCAAAAGACGTTAAAATATGGTACTTGTTGTTACCCTGTCAGGCGCTCGGCATTAAGGGGTTAAAACAATGGCAGGTCGGCTCGGAGTCAGTATACTGTGTCTGAGTGGGGTATTCATGTGAAACTGCGGCATGGTATCTCAGTGAGCTAGCACTATAAATCGGCATCAGTCCGGGCTAGTACAAGCAGCCACACACGCGGGCATGCAAGTCGCTATATAAGTGCAATAATCTTGGACGCGACGTTAAACCCAATTTCACCTCACCTTAGATTTGATAAAGTGTCGTGCCATTGATGACACGGGGCATGAGCCTGGACACACACACACACAAAAACACACACACACAAACACACACACACACACACACACACACACACACACACACAATAGAAGAAGAAGATGGTACTTGTTGTTACCCTGTCTGGCGCTCGGCATTAAGGGGTTAAAACAAGGACTGGTCGGCCCGGAGTCAGTATACTGTGTCTGAGTGGGGTATTCATGTTAAACTGCGGCATGGTATCTCAGTGTGCTAGCACTATAAATCGGCATCAGTCCGGGCTAGTACAAGAAGCCACACACACACACGCGGACATGCAAGTCGCTATATAAGTGCAATAATCTTGGACGCGACGTTAAACCAAATTTCATCTCACACACACACACTGACACTGAACTACAAAAATGTGTTTCGATCCATCCACCGAGAAACCGTCCTACGGGCCTTTCATTTGAACTAATTGGTGTTTTGGTGTGGCAAGTCGACAAATAACATAGTATTACACATTTCTATCTCATGGGAGTCGGGGTTTTTCAATGATAATTCGTGTTTCACCGCAACAGACATGCTTCGAGATCAAGCTATTTAAACCAATAACGCGTTTCCACAAGAGAAGAACCCTCTATTATGCGACTCGCAATTGTATCCATAATCTCATACTGATTCTGATTCGGTTTCCTCATGTCGAACGTTGATTGATAACGGTGTTTGGTAACAATGACGCAACACAGACAGGTCACAACGACCAAGTACTATCTCTGGAGTCCGAGATAATGAATCTGCCCTTTGTAGTAATGCTCTTGATTCCGCTACCATGCCTCTGTCTGATGAAACGAGACGTGCCTCCAAGACAAGTGTATGCCATTCGTACGTTTCATGCCGACGGCGACGTTATAACGAGGTTGGCGTTTCCTTAGAAGACAAAGGGTCCATGAGGCTGAGCCTCATCATAATATAATGGTTTTGGGGTAACGACTCACGAGTATTTTGAAACGTTTCTCAAATCGCTTTGCTTGACGTCATGTCAATGGCTATGATGAGGTAGCTTTTGTGGTAGATATATGGAGGACAATGCCAATTTGACGCATGCAATTCCCTATTTGGACTTGTACCATATGTTCCCTTGTTTTTTCAGGTGAACAGTTGACTTGCCTTTGCATGTGTTTGTAACCGATGATCGCCGGTGGGGCAGGATAAGCTCACCTATTCGCGACCACCAGGTATCATCAGTAATTGATAAACGCATGTTTATGATATAGTCGGAATCGTACACTTATAGAAATGATTTTGTTGCTTATATTTTCTTTCTTTGACACAAACTCCTTTTTTTTAAATATCGTATGTTGTTATTGACATCTATTATATGACAGTAGAGTCATTGGTTAGAATTGGTCTTCAGCAACCCATACTTGCCGTAAAAGGCGACTGTGCTTGACGTAAGAGGCGACTAACGGGATCGGGTGGTCAGGCTCGCTGACTTGGTTGAAGCATGTCATCGATCCCAATTGCGTGGATCGATGCACTTGATATCAATCACTGGATTGCCTGGTCCAGATTCGATTATTTACAGACCGCCGTCATACAGCTGGAATATTGCTGAGTGCGGCGTAAAACAACAAACCAACCAACCAACTATTAAAATATCTTCGAGGAACATGGCCATTTTTGCGCTACGATTGTCGTAAGTCTGAGTTTAAGCATAGGCCCTCTTAGCGCTTATAACTTTGAGAAAGGGAGCCACGTGAAAGTGATATAACGGAAATGATATATTCGATATTTTGAAAAGTTTCCACTCGCTATATCCTTGGCACAAGTCGGGGGGCACGGGTGGCCCAGTCGTCTAAGGCGCCGCGATTCGCTGTGCAGAGTTGCGTCCCTTGGGGACGCCAGAAACCTATGATTGTGGGTTCGAATCCCGGTTCGCCCCAATTATGTTTCTAGGTTTGTCAGCACCATACCCGTGCTCGTGGGTTTCACCGAAGTGGTAAACGTCTGAGACCTGCATCACTTCGGGCTTTCCTCCCACAATAAGCTGACACGCCGTGATATAACTGGAATACTGTTAAAAGCGGCGTTAAACCCAACTCACTCACTCACTCACTTGACACAAGTCATGTGTCGCGTGGAACCACAGACACAAGCTGTGAGGAGATATGACGTCATGGACGTCTTGAGACGTACAGCCCTTGGCCATTATCTGTGAGCGGCTCTGGCGTCGTGTTGGCTGGTCTTTGGAGTTTCTTCTTGTCTAAAGCAGCCATTTGTTTACTTTTAGACAGACGCTTCTTTTCTCTGCTAACTTTTAGACATTATGTTGATTTTGGTAACTCGGTATATGTTGTCGATCACGAACAGTGTGTGTAGCCTACATCGCACACACACGCTCATGCATAGAAAATACAAGCCACAAACCCATCTCTCAAGATATCCCTGCTGGAATCAGAGACCGTGGTACGATCCCGACGCTATCATGGTGTGTTTATTTCATTTATGTGTTCATAAATCAGTTTAAATTAGTTATGACACCAGCTGTTCGCGAAAAGGAGAGCGTATTCTGCCCCACCGGTGACACCCATCACAAACACATGCAAATACATGTCAAGTGTTTCCGCGAACAAACGCGGGAACATATGACAAAAACAGGGAATTGCATCCTAGATCGTTTTTTAAACGTTTTATAAGCCTTACTAAAGCTTTGGATGCTCTAGCCCTGATCAAACAACTTTTGGACACTCTTTGAAATCTACATGGAAAGAGCATTCTCGATTGTACCTAAAAAATATACCCCCAACCTGGAGGTGTTGTTATCAACATAGATGTTATCAATGTGGGCGTCCAGCATTTCTGGGGGCACGGGTGGCCCAGTCGTCCAAGGCGCCGCGATTCGCTGTGCAGAGTTGCAAGAAGCATCTGATTATGTGTTCAAATCCCGGTTCGCCCCGATTATGTTTCTAGGTTTGTCAGCACCATACCCGTGCTCGTGGGTTTCACCGAAGTGGTAAACGTCTGAGACCTGCATTGCTTCGGGCTTTCCTGACACGACCTGATATTACTGGAATACTGTTAAAAGCTCACTCACTCAATCACTCCAGCATTTCACACAGAGATTGTAAAACTTCAAGTAAGTCGTTTGAGTTCCTGAGAATGCACATGCTATTAATTTCGCTTGTTTCCAATACTTTCTGTGACTATAAAAAAGTTCTTCCCTTGTATAAATATTATGGTTAATATTTAAGACAGGGGTTTGGTGGTAAATTTGCTCTGCAATGTATATCTCTTAAAGTAACGGGTTTTAAGTACATCACATCTTTCAGCAAACGTGAACTATCTAACAGATCAAAGAAGCAATGCCGTGGTGAATGGGTTGGGTGTTTACTCAAACGCAGAAGTGAGCACGTGAATTTATTGATGACTGTGAATCGATAATAACTAATGATATCATCAGTCTTCGAACTATGTACACAACACGTAGCTTAACGCCGTTTTAAAGCGTATGGGTATAAAAATGCCATTTCACGTACATTTTAAACGTGTTAAGAAAACCAAAATCAAAAGTAGGATAAGACCTATTTACACAGACCATTTTACCCTTGCGTATATCAATTTGCATATTTAAAGCAACGTAACCGTTGTTTTAACGACGGTCCCCTCTCGTTACATCGCATTGTCTTTTCTGCTGATTTTGACATGACGAATTACGCATCGAGTAGAACGAATATCAGCCGAGGATCACAGGACAATCCCACTGGCCATAACTCAAGGCCAAATCCACCAAAATAATACATCGATCGAGTAAAAACACTCGTCTTACAAGTAAAACTTCTAATCTCAATAACTCGGTTGCCTGTCTGTCACCTCAATGACAAATAGGACTCATTAGGGCGCAAATGATCTCATTTAGGCCAGTACATGTGTCTTGGAGGAGATGCATCACGTCTAATGGGTTTCCCCTTGTTTTGGAACCTTGGTAGTGGGGAAACGTTTTGAAAATTTAAAGGTATGAGGTGAAATGGGGTTTAACGTCGTAAGACTATTGCACGTTTATTATAGAGACGTGCGTGTGCGGTGTGTGTGTGTGTGTGTGTGTGTGTGTCTGTGTGTGTGTGTGTGTGTGTGTGTGTGTGTGTGGCTTCTTGTACTAGTCCGGACCGATGCCGATTTCATAGTGCTAGCCCACTGAGATACCACACCATACCATTTAACACGAATACCCCACTCAGACACAGTATACTCACTCCGAACCGACCAGTCCTTGTTTTAGCCCCTTAATGCCGAGCGCCAGACAGGGTAATAACAAGTACCATGTTTTAACGTCTTTTGGTATGACGCGGCAGGGGATCGAACCCCGGACCTTCCACTCTAGACCACAGAGGCGGTCTCCAAATTTAAAAACACAACCCATGTGGTTAAAGCGTTCGCTCGTAACGCCGAAGACCCGAGTTTGATTCCCCACATGGTACAATGTTTTACTTGTATTGAGTCGTAACTTGGTCACAAAGTGGTTTGTATATTGGTTGTTTTGTGCCGCGGCAATGACGTCCACCTAAATGTTTTGTTTTTGTTTGTTGTTTAACGCTGCACTCAGCAATATATGACTATATGACAGTGGTCTGTGAATAATCGAGTCTTGAACAGAAAGACCAGTGACTGACATCATGAGCATCGATCTACTGAGATACGATGGCATGCATCAAACCAAGACAGCCAGTCTGACCACCCGATCCCGTTAGTAGCCTCTTGCAACAGCATAGTCGCCCCTTACGGTAAGCATGGGTTGCTGAAGGCCTATTCTCTACCCGGACCTTCACGGGTCTCCAACTAAATGATGGCGGTCATCTAATCTGGACAGTCAACCCAGTTGCTGATATGGTTTATATGTTCTCTGCGACCTTGACCTTCGACGGAAGCCAAGGTATTGTCAAAAGGTCAATATAGTCAATCCCACCATGGAGTTTGAATATCACACGAATTATTAATGGAAAAAACGGCTCCCATAAGATAGAAATGTGTATGTTATTTGTCGACTTGCCACACCAAAACACCAATTAGTTCAAATAAAAGGCCCGTAGGGCGGTTTATCGGTGGATGGATCGAAACATACATATTTGTAGTTCAGTGTCAGTGTGTGTGTGTGTGTGTGTGTGTGAGATGAAATTTGGTTTAACGTCGCGTCCAAGATTATTGCACTTATATAGCGACGTGCATGTACGTGTGTGTGTGTGTGTGTGTGTGTGTGTGTGTGGCTGCTTGTACTAGTCCGGACTGATGCCGATTTATAGTGCTAGCACACTGAGATACCATGCCGCAGTTTAACATGAATACCCTACTCAGACACAGTATACTGACTCCAAGCCGACCAGTCCTTGTTTTAGCCCCTTAATGCCGAGCGCCAGACAGGGTAACAACAAGTACCATCTATAAACGTCTTTTGGTATGACGCGGCCGGGGATCGAACCCCGGACCTTCCGCTCTCCGGGATGACGCTCTACCACAAGACCACGGAGGCGGTCTCAACTTATTGCGACCACACGCTTTTTGTACACTTATTTCATAATATGTGGCCTTTGCCTTTAATGGTAGCTATTAATATATAGCATGGATAAACACCTTGGAGAAAGGAGGAAACGTGTCAACACCATTACCACATTACACAGCTCCATTCTCGCATCATGCAGCTCAATTACACTAACTGGTTGTCATAGAGACCGTCATGACGCATATTTGTTTTGTTGATGATTAAATGAATCAGAGGGCGTCATACACCGACCACAGCAGGCCACACACAACAAAACAGGCAATAGGAGAACCGTACAATATATCATAAATCGAAAGGGTATTTAAAAATTAATATCTCTTAGTTTTGTGATAACAATCCTAGTTTTATCACGAGAATGTGGTTCATGCGGCAAATGTTATATAATCAGACTGTGAAGCAAGACTGTTGTGCTCGCCACTTGAAATAGAACCACGAAATGTCGCGATGATGATGTACATATGATAATACGTATAAACTGAAAACAAGCCATTCTGCAGCTAAAGAATACTCCTTTCAGCAATGACAAAAATTGCAAAGTCGTTGTTCAATAAATATCCATTTTGCTAGCGCTAAAATTTGATCACGTGGCCTGGGATTGTACTAAAAAAAATCAACTGTCTCCGAAACATAATTATGCTTCAGACTATTGAAAAAAGAAGAAATTCCTGCCAGGATATGACATTATTATTTCAAAAAAAATTATCTAGCCTTGTAGCTGTAGCCGAAACATATAATCTCGATACAAAATCCTAGCCCCCTTGCCAGACTAACAAATGGTCGGCCCCTAAGCGTACTATCCCAGAAAATCAAAGATAGTAAACCATTGGCATGTCATGTCGGGCAATTGCCGCCATGTTGAACATTAATCATTCTGTAATCAGTGGACTGTAAGACACTGACTGGACATGTGAGGGACTAGCCACTCAGGACGTCCACTAAAGAGGACACGGAGAGGACAGCAGTGCCGTAGCCAGCGGGGGGACAAGTGATACTTGTACAAATAATTACTACAAATAATTAACTACGGCCATGGACAGGGTACTTGTACGCCAAACAAAACGGCTGCTAACCTCAACTTACGCTGTACTTCGTCATCACTGGCATACCCACAACAGAGTGTCCCTTAGCGCCATCAGGCGTCGACTGAATACACAATGATAAAGGACCAGAAGACCAATAAGATGTCCACCCCTCTCACCCCAACAAATGCGGGGCCGTTTAGCCTGGTGTCAGGCTCGAGCACACTGGAGTCATTGGCCTGACGAGGGTCTGTTTTTATTGCACCGCACTGATGGTAGTACTCGTGTCTGGAGGCAAAGGGGAACATCTTATCATCAGCGCATCATGCAGGACACAGTGGCGTGTGGTGGCGGCTCGGTGATGGTATGGGGATGTTGCTTCTTTGTTTGTAAACTTGGTTTGGCCACAGTTAAAGGGACCTTAAATGGACCGCGATTCCATATTGCACGGTTTTGTTGTGCCTCATTTCGATAACCATGCACTTGCAAAACGTCCTGTCTTCATGGACGACAATGCCCGACCCACCGAGCACGGGCTGTGACTGACCATCTCCAGAACCACGCCATGGAGACTCTGCCTTGGTCTTCTCGAAGCCCAGACCTGAATCCAATCGAGCATCCATGGGATCAGTTGGGGCATAGAGTCAGAGCCAGGGACCGTCCAGTACAGAATCTCCAAGAATTGACCCAGGCATTGCATCAGGTTTGGCAACACGTCCCTCAGTTGAGGATCAAGCGTCTGACCGCGAGCATGAGGACGAGGTGGCTACATCAGATATTGACTTACACTGTTGATCATTTAACTGTGACATGGGTACAACGTTACTAAGACATGTACGTGGTGATCTGTCCACCTCTTTCCTGACAGTTACCGTACTTATACTGCCTCTATTGATCCCAAAGTACAGTCCTTGTAGTCGCTGGCGAATAAAGTTGCTTTTTGTGTGCAAATGGTCGTTTTTCCCATTATTCATAAAATTAACATCATATTGGACATTCAGTAACACTTTTGATTGTTTTTGTTTCGCTTCCGAGCTTCTCCTTACCCATTTCTTTTCTAATTACCAAAAAGTCTTGGTGACTTTTGACGAGATGTATATTAACACCCGCTCTGTATGCGTGTTTGAGACCTGCCAAACTGCATGCTCAATTACCCATTGTAATAAATGTCCATTCTAAGTTTGTATTAGGATTAATACTCCCTACCCGTTACGACCATTGTTTCGTTTTGTGTCCTATTCGAATGACGTCAGTGGTCAGAGAGACAGTAATGGTTACATCAGTTCCCAAACGATGGCACGGTAACCATTTGGTCCAGGGTACTGACCACAACAGAATGGTGTTAAAATCAATCTCATTAAAATCAGATCTTAGTTCTCGCTACCGCTAAACAAAGATCTTAAGACATCCCATTAGGGGTCACGTCAGAACGACCTTTCATCCGACCAATCAGTGCGTCGCTTACCAGATTATGAAAGTGACAGTCGGAGTGTGATTTTTAATCATGCAATCTCGAAAACTTTAACATGGGGTATTCCGAATGATAGTTACGGGTTTAATGACTGAATTCATACAATCTAGACCATCTATTAGTCATTCGAGATTGTTTTTTGTAGTTCAGGTTTCAAATTTGTAATCGAGAATTTGTCAAAATATGTTTCGAAGCGTAGTCACCAATTTGAAATTTGGGCCGTAAAGCAAGAGAAAGCTGCCTTCTGATTGGTCATTCCATTGGTCGGTCAAAGTTCGCGCAAGGTCGGTCTGACCTGACCCGTAATGGGATGTCCTCAGATCTTTGTTTAGCGGTAGCGAGAACTAAGATCTGATTTTAATGAGATTGGTGTTAAAATACACCAAATAACCCAGGATGACCACCATACTCCTTACCCTGTGCTTTGAGATTGATGTGATCACTGTCTACTGTAAGGTTACAGTATTACGTTTTCCACATAACCATGACGTCACAGTCAGATGACATCATTAATTTTCTGCCGCCGATGCTTGCTAGCTCTAGTTTATGCACTCAAAGTACTGAATATTTCTGTTTACAAACTGGAAAAGTTGGAAGAATGATTTTGGAAGATAAATCTCACCCTCGTGCCTTTTGACATCAAATATATAAACTCTTGTCGATAAATATTAAATATTGAAAAAAAATAATTATCGATTTGTGTTGATATATTTTATATGAAAAGACACTCGGGTGAGATCCCCTGTACCAGGACCCACCAGCGTTTTTTCAGGGTATTCCCGGATACAAATTATTGCATCCTATACCATACAAATTGAGAATGGAAGCAAATAATGTAGTCCTGGGATGCCAGACGTATTGCTATTAATAGGAATCATTGATACTCATCAAAACAGTTGATTGTATGTTACAGATAGCTGGAATTTCAGCAAGAATGCAATATATCGGACACCTTCCGCCATTTTGGTAAGGGATGTGCAAGAGCTTATTCCTCAGTAACGGTTTCTATGTTTTACAGACACCATTTCTGTCGCCTCGTTAAAACAACAGGGGGTTTGGGGGACTTACCCCCACTCAAAGGCCTGAATTAAATGCTTTCGTAAGTAAATGAAATGTTTAATTACCAAAGTAGATACAAATGACTTTATCAGTAGCATCAAACAAACATGGCGGATTGGTGTCCGGTATAATGCATGTGTACTGGCATTTACGAGTAGATAATAATAGGCATTAGGCTTCTGAGTCTGTGCAATGATATGACATTAGTAAAATTCTTGGAAATATAGTGAAGCCAGTTTCATTTCGCCGACCTGGGACCCTCATGTACATGCACTGAACCCCCAAATTATGACCGAGAGTACCCTGGACACGAAAAGAAACAGACAAACAACAAACAAATATCAGGTTAGTGCATGTATCTATATACAGCACCCATTTCCTTGTCGCCTCTTGCCAGCATGGGGGCTATTTCCTTCCCAAAAGTCACCTAAGTAGAAAGTGAGTGAGTGAGTGAGTGAGTTTGGTTTTACGCCGCTTTTAGTAATATTCCAGCAACGATACGATATCGGATAAGCTCAATATACTGTATCGCCTAGGAACAGGTATACTACAATAAACCTAATGAAATTGTGATCGCATGAATTTAATGTGAAATCAAGGTAAATGAGTTGCATGTATAACAATGTGACATCAAGGTTTGAATCTTAATAACAAGTGTGACCCTTTGGACATGTTGGAACCGGACAACTGCTTGGCATTGTCTGGACAACATCATGGCGGCAGTCACTCCTCTTGCATACCTGAAGAAAGGTGGTCCAGATGTGACACGCTGGTTGGTGCACAGGGCGTCCTAGTTGATTCACAGATGTTCAATCAGGCTGATGTCAGGATGTCAGAAACGTCTTACCTCAAACCTCATGAAGATAACGAGCCTTGTGAGATGGCTATCAACACAGAGGAGGTCTGTCCTCCAGCTGAAGGTGAAGCCAGCCCAATCAAACACAGAGGAGGTCTGTCCCCCAGCTGAAGGTGATGCCAGCCCACACAAAACAGAGGATAACTGTCCCCCCGCTGAAGGTGAAGCCAGCCCACACAAAACAGAGGAGGTCTGTCCCCCAGCTGAAGGTGATGTCAGCCCACACAAAACAGAGGATAACTGTCCCCTCGCTGAAGGTGATGCCAGCCCACACCAACACAGAGGGGGTATGTCCTCCAGCTGAAGGTGATGTCAGCCCAATCCAACACAGAGGAGGTCTGTCCCCCAGCTGAAGGTGAAGCCAGCCCACACAAAACAGAGGATACCTGTCCCCCAGCTGAAGTTGATGTCAGCCCACTCCAACACAGAGGAGGTCTGTCCTCCAGCTGAAGGTGATGTCAGCCCACACCAACACAGAGGAGGTCTGTCCCCCAGCTGAAGGTGAAGCCAGCCCAATCCAACACAGAGGAGGTCTGTCCCCCAGCTGAAGGTGAAGCCAGCCCAATCCAACACAGAGGAGGTCTGTCCCCCTTCTGAAGGTGAAGCCAGCCCTAACAAAACAGAGGATAACTGTCCTCCAGCTGAAGGTGATGTCAGCCCAATCCAACAGAGAGGAGGTCTGTCCCCCAGCTGAAGGTGATGTCAGCCCAATCCAACACAGAGGGGGTCTGTCCCCCAGCTGAAGGTGATGTCAGCCCAATCCAACACAGAGGAGGTCTGTCCCCCAGCTGAAGGTGAAGCCACACCAACACAGAGGGGGTCTGTCCCCCAGCTGAAGGTGAAGCCAGCCCACACCAACACAGAGGAGGTCTGTCCTCCAGCTGAAGGTGAAGCCACATTAACACAGAGGAGGTCTGTCCCCCTTCTGAAGGTGAAGCCAGCCCTAACAAAACAGAGGATAACTGTCCTCCAGCTGAAGGTGATGTCAGCCCAATCCAACAGAGAGGAGGTCTGTCCCCCAGCTGAAGGTGATGTCAGCCCAATCCAACACAGAGGGGGTCTGTCCCCCAGCTGAAGGTGATGTCAGCCCAATCCAACACAGAGGAGGTCTGTCCCCCAGCTGAAGGTGAAGCCACACCAACACAGAGGGGGTCTGTCCCCCAGCTGAAGGTGAAGCCAGCCCAATCCAACACAGAGGAGGTCTGTCCCCCAGCTGAAGGTGAAGCCACACCAACACAGAGGAGGTCTGTCCCCCAGCTGAAGGTGATGTCAGCCCACTCCAACACAGAGGATACCTGTCCCCCAGCTGAAGGTGATGTCAGCCCAATCCAACATAGAGGAGGTCTGTCTCCCAGCTGAAGGTGATGTCAGCCAACTTCAACACAGAGGAGGTCTGTCCTCCAGCTGAAGGTGAAGCCAGCCCACACAAAACAGAGGAGGTCTGTCCCCCAGCTGAAGGTGATGTCAGCCCACTCTAACACAGAGGATACCTGTCCCCCAGCTGAAGGTGATGTCAGCCCAATCCAACATAGAGGAGGTCTGTCTCCCAGCTGAAGGTGATGTCAGCCAACTCCAACACAGAGGAGGTCTGTCCTCCAGCTGAAGGTGAAGCCAGCCCACACAAAACAGAGGAGGTCTGTCCCCCAGCTGAAGGTGATGTCAGCCCACTCTAACACAGAGGAGGTCTGTCCTCCAGCTGAAGGTGAAGCCACACCAACACAGAGCAGGTCTGTCCCCCAGCTGAAGGTGATGTCAGTCCACTCCAACACAGAGGATAATTGTCCCCCAGCTAAATGTGATGTCAGCCCAATCCAACACAGAGGAGGTCTGTCCCCCAGCTGAAGGTGAGGCCACACCAACACAGAGGAGGTCTGTCCCCCAGCTGAAGGTGAAGCCACACCAACACATAGGAGGTCTGTCCCCCAGCTGAAGGTGAAGCCAGCCCAATCCAACACAGAGGAGGTCTGTCCCCCAGCTGAAGGTGAAGCCACACCAACACAGGAGGTCTGTCCCCCAGCTGAAGGTGATGTCAGTCCACTCCAACACAGAGGATAACTGTCCCTCAGCTGAAGGTGATGTCAGCCCAACCCAACACAGATGAGGTCTGTCCCCCAGCTGAAGGTGATGTCAGCCCACTCCAACACAGAGGAGGTCTGTCCTCAGCTGAAGGTGATGCCACACCAACACAGGAGGTCTGTCCCCCAGCTGAAGGTGATGTCAGTCCACTTCAACACAGAGGATAACTGTCCCTCAGCTGAAGGTTATGTCAGCCCAATCCAACACAGATGAGGTCTGTCCCCCAGCTGAAGGTGATGTCAGCCCACTCCAACACAGAGGAGGTCTGTCCTCAGCTGAAGGTGATGCCAGCCCACACCAACACAGAGGAGGTCTGTCCTGGGCTGAAGGTGATGCCAGTCCACACCAACACAGAGGAGGTCTGTCCTCAGCTGAAGGTGATGCCAGCCCACATCAACATTGAACCACCACATTATCGGTCATGCTGTGCTATGGTACACGCATCTCCGGTTTACCGTTGCAAATTCCATGGACTTGAAAGCACACTATCTGATTTGTTGAGATCAATAGCAGCTTGTCTGAGTGACGCCTCCGATCCAATCTCATTGTCTTACAAGCCATTCTCTTAACAGGTTCAGGACAATTTATCAAAAATGGAAGCCAATGCCATCTGAGGTGAGGTGAAATGGGGTTTAACGTCGCGTCCAAGATTATTGCACTTACATAGCGACGTGCATGCACGTGTGTGTGTGCGTGTGTGTGTGTGTGTGTGTGTGTGTGTGTGTGTGTGTGTGTGTGTGTGTGTGGCTGCATGAACTAGTCCGGACTGATGCCGATTTATAGTGCTAGCTCACTGAGATACCATGCCGCAGTTTAACATGAATACCCCACTCAGATACAGCATACTGACTCCGAGCCGACCAGTCCTTGTTTTAGCCCCTTAATGCCAAGCGCCAGGCAGGGTAACAACAAGTACCATCTTTTAACGTCTTTTGGTATGACGCGGTCGGGGATCGAACCACGGACCTTCCACTCTCCGGGCGGACGCTCTACCACTAGACCTCGGAGGCGGTCTATGCATATATTAAGGCTGAAGCGAAACACCATCTCAAACTTAGCCATACGAAATACATTACTCTCCATACCGTACTAAAGTATCTGCACAAAGTTTTATGTAGCGTCGGTCATGTAATGTAGGTGCCTTGAAATAACATGAACGTTTGACAGCAATAAGTGACACTGGATGACTTGACATTTATATCTAGCAATGATATATAGCGATACATTGTTGATCGTCGCTGTAAGTCCAAAACGTTACCAAACATCACTTTGTTGTTCAGAGTAGATATATCTTTACGAATGTGCAATAATATTAACGAGACCGACATAATTCAAACCAGATGCTTGGGGCTTCGCTCCACAAGGAGGTTTTCGCGCTTAGATTAACCGTAACGCTGCCGATGCCCGAGTACGAGAGTTAGTACCAGGATCCATTGTAAAAGGGGCGGTCGGGTAGCCTAGTGGTTAAAGCGTTAGCTCGTCACGCCGAAGACCCGGGTTCGATTCCCGACATGGGTACAATGTGTGAAGCCCATTTCTGGTGTCCCCCGCCGTGATATTGCTGGAATATTGCTAAAAGCGGCGTAAAACCATACTCACTCACTCACTCACCATTGTAAAATGGGGCAATGGGTTAATTTTATCCTTATTTGATAGACTGTTATGTCATGTTTTGCACATTAAATCGGAACACGAGACTAACAGGGAACTGATTCTGATATTGACAGTTTGCGAGGCTCTCAGCACCAGACAAATTCTACAGAGTTCTTGCAAGTGACGCTCCGCTCTGACCTGCCCTGTGTCGTACTGACCCTCAACATGACCGCCAGGTCGATGACCCTGCAGTCGAAGCCAGACCAGCACGGTGATTCAGATGAGCGTGTCTAACGGGTGCAGAAATATCAACAGAGGCCATTCATCAATGTTCCTTGCCGCTCATTATTTCAATAACTTGATCCTGGCGATCGTACACAAGCCATAGAGGGACGGAGGCTTCGATTCTGTGGTTGGTGAAGTTTTGTAGTCCTCATGTCCACCATTGCTTTCCCCCTTTAAGAACATTAATTGACAGATATAGATACTCTCCCAAGCAAAGGCGCCAATTGGAGTGCCTGAGTCAAACTTTGTTCAACGTCACTGAAGCAATAACTTACTTATATCACAGCGTGTCACCTTATGTGGGTTGTAAACTCCAAACTTGTATAACATCGTGGACCGAACGATGAAATAACTATCAAATAGAAAATGGTAGTCGTTCCCAGGGGTGATTTTTAGTGAGTGAATTTAACGGTATTCCGGTTATATCACCGCGGGTCAGCTTGATGTGTGAGCCAAGCGTGATATGATGCAGGTTTTAGACTTCCACCGTTTGAGTGAGTGAGTGAGTGAGTGAGTTGGGTTTAACGCCGCTATTAACAGTTTTCCACATCACGGCGTGTCAGCTTGATGTGGAAGGAAAGCTCGAAGTGATGCAGGTTTCAGACTTTTACCACTTCGGTGAAACCCGAGAGCATAGGTATGGTGCTGACAAACCTAGAAACATAATCGGGGTGAACCGGGATTCGAACCCACAATCATAAGTTTCTGACGTGTCCAGGGGACGCAACTCTGCACAGCGAATCGCGGCGCCTTAGACGACTGGGCCGCCCGTGTCCCCACAGTTTGGATGAAACCCGAGAGGAAAGGTAGGGTGTTGTGAAAACCAGAAACGTAACCTCGGCGAACCGGGATCGAACCCATACCGGACACGGCTCCTCACAGCGAATTGCGTTTCTCAGACTACATAGCTACCTGTGACCCCGGTATGGTTTTGAAAGCGATTGGTAAGTAATGACAAATTAGTACGTATCTCTATATACTCTGAAACCAGGCATCGAGAGGCATTTAGAGGGATGGATGGTCACAAGTGACTCATAAGCACCGTCTTTGTCTTAAGAAGCTTACTCCCAGTAATGGAAAACAAAGTCCATTTCTAATGTTCAGAGATGTCACGCCTACTGTTCAGCGTTCCCATTGTGCGCTGTTGTCTTCACACTTTGAAACCGAGCTGCCCATAAGCCCAGTTGTCGCCTGTTTTGGACGTGCTGAAGTGTAATTGCACACCGTTTCATCATCCCCATGGGGTATCCCGATCCAGCATGACCATCAGCTAGGTCCTTCATCGTACAGGTGTCACTGAAGTGGATCCCTCCCATAGAATGTGCGTCTACAGTTACAGGTGTGAAATGGAATATCTTAATGCTGAGTGTTTATACTATAGCTATACTTCAAAATTATAACCAAAACATCATAATGATCAAATGATTGCTGTGAAAAAAGAAGAAGAAATAATTATGCCAAGCTAGATTAATAAAAATAGAAGACCATTAATTGTAATGGAAAAATATAGTGGTTTAATTTTGTCCCTGGAAGATGTTAAAATGGCATTACCTGATGTACTATCAGTGAATAAATGTGGGGGAATGGGTCGAGTTGAACATTATTTCAGTTATATCACGACGTGGCAGCTTGATGTGTTCAGCTGAACTTTATTTCAGTTACATCACGACCTGTCAGCTTTAAGTGTTCAGTTGAACATTATTTCAGTTACATCACGACCTGTAAGCTTTATGTGTTCAGTTGAACATTATTTCAGTTATATCACGACCCGTCTACTTGATGCGTTCAGTTGAACAATATTTCAGTTATATCACCACGTGTCAGCTTGATGTGTTCAAATGAACAATATTTCAGTTATATCACCACGTGTCAGCTTGATGTGTTCAGTTGAACATTATTTCAGTTATATCACGACGTGTCAGCTTTAAGTGATCAGTTGAACAATATTTCAGTTATATCACGACGTGTCAGCTTGATGTGTTCAGTTGAACAGTATTTCAGTTATATCACGACGTGTCAGCTTGATGTGTTCAGCTGAACTTTATTTCAGTTACATCACGACCTGTCAGCTTTAAGTGTTCAGTTGAACATTATTTCAGTTACATCACGACCTGTAAGCTTTATGTGTTCAGTTGAACATTATTTCAGTTATATCACGACCCGTCTACTTGATGCGTTCAGTTGAACAATATTTCAGTTATATCACCACGTGTCAGCTTGATGTGTTCAAATGAACAATATTTCAGTTATATCACCACGTGTCAGCTTGATGTGTTCAGTTGAACAGTATTTCAGTTATATCACGACGTGTCAGCTTGATGTGTTCAGTTGAACAGTATTTCAGTTATATCACGACGTGTCAGCTTGATGTGTTCAGTTGAACAGTATTTCAGTTATATCACGACGTGTCAGCTGGATTGAGAAAACCCTGAGTAAAAGCAGACTGTAGACGTGAAACCCACGAACACTCCAAAGATCATTGTCGGACGAATCTAAAAGTCGAACCTATGATCGCACATCTTGACACGCCCGAAGCGTCAGGTTTGGAAACAGAATCCAAAGCAAATGTATAAAAATGATTTTAATATTGAGTTTTGTTTAAAACGTGCCCACGTCGCCATTTCAAGGTATTCAGTTTGGTCCAAGTCGCACTGATGACAGGTTCACAGATGCCATGCTGAGATTAGATTTTGAGACAAATAAAAGTCAATCCGAAAGTAGTTCATGTTATCCTAAATCCGAATACTGTATTCAGTCACACAACATCACACGATGAGTTTCTAGAGGGATTATTCCCCTTAATGGTGTGACAGAAATTCAATTCCAGAGACGTTTGTTGTGCACTTAAACCTTCTTCCAAGACCAGTGTAGGTTTAAGGGCACAACAGACGTTCAGATCCAAAGTAACGTGCGTACGAGTTTTTGTATACTGTTTGACCTGAACTACACCAGATGGAAGTGGTAATTGCCTTTGTGTGAACGGGCTGACGGACCTACATTTTTTTCTCTAACAGAAGAGGAGCCAAAGAAGGTTTTGGGACATACACAACATTAATTTCAGAACACCAAGAAAGTCCAGTGAACTATTTTAGTATGTAAAACTTGAGGATTAATTATTTTTTCCAGCATGTTCGGGAACAGGTCTAGAAAAAATATACACTTCAAATATTGTCATAAATAAACACTCCAGGGCCTGAACACAGAATAAATAAAAACAGAATCTACGAATATGCTCGGACCGTATTGACTTTGGCTGATGTAAAGGTTTATAGACAGTTAGAGTCCATAGTGTCGGCTATAGAGTACGGTCCTTGACATGCCTTTAAATCGTCTGGCCAAACCAGAAACAGACCACTGAACCATAAAAAGGTCGCATGTTACCGATGAGAAATTTGCAGACAACATAATTGATGCTTTAAACTTACGTTACATTCTCAGACAAAAATAAGCATCCTAAATGTCCCTTCCTAAATTTTAAATTTCAGAAGCCACCAAAAGTTTCATTCTCCTACACGAACACCATTTCATCCAAGTTGTGGGAACGTGGATTCAAATCTGTCAAAACTAATCTTACTTCCATGCTGTTGGTCATATAATGTCACTTCTCTATTGCTGACAGTAACCAACCTTCGTCAGTTATTCAAATAATATATCGTTAGTGAGTGAGTATGGTTTTACGCCGCTTTTAGCAATCTTCCAGCAATATCACGGCGGGGGACACCAGGAATGGGCTTCACACATGGTACCATGTCGGGAATCGAACCCGGGTCTTCGGCGTGACGAGCGAACGCTTTAACCACTAGGCTACCCAACCGCCCCCTATATATCGTGAACAGCCTCATACCAATAGGCAGCAAAACTTTAGAACCATGATGGATGCTGTCGAAGCGTATGACAGAAATGTGCCAAAAGCGAACACGAGACTGTTTGAATGTTAAGGCAGTATGTGATGTTGTGATTGGTTAAATGGATAAACTGAAAAATATTGAACAGAATTAAACCCATTCTGTCCCAGCCAGCTGTCAACCAAGGTATGGCGGTCCAGCAGGAAAGGCTTGTAGTTGTTCCCACTGACAAAGCCTCAAGTAGCATAACCATTTATACATGTGAGGGGGCAACCATTTGATTTTCAGGGGCAAGCCCCCTTGTACGGATTTTTTTTCTCATTGTGGGAAAACAAATCGAGTGCCGTTTTCGTGCATCTATCTGTATAAGAACAATTTTTAAACAAATAATTCAGCACCAGTCCTGCTAATGTTACAAACAACAACTGAGCTCTTAAACATTAAAACAAAATAAAAACTGATCCCAAACTAAAAAGACATGTCTTTTCCTCTTTTGTACTTGATACCGCGGCTCCGTAAAAATCCAAGAAAATATTTGATTTTTTCAACTTTGCAACCCTATCCCACATGACAAACTTAAGATTCTTACTTGGTCCATGGGGCATTTGTCACTACACACGGTGACCATAGGTATACTTACATACCTATCTTCAAAGGTTCACGACAATTTGTCAAACATGATAGCAAATGTCATCCGAAGTTTACTGAGAAAACACTATCTGAAATGCTGGACTTCCTCATATAGATATACGTATGTGAAATATTTTGGATAGAATACTTTTGGCAAAGTCTATTTCTCTCCTATGAAAAAGAATTTTCGCTCGGATTGGGAATTTGGTCATGAAGTTGTATCGGTAAGAGGGTATATCGATAATCTCATATGGGTCAATAACGGTCAAGTAGCCAATTCCCTTCGACTGATTGATTTTAAAACAGACCAGTGAAACGTACTGCCTCAACTGTTTCATATTTATATCCATGCGTACAGATTCAAACAGACAATAGCTATCCACAAGACGGTATGACTTCAACTTTCCAACAGCTCCAGCTTTCGGTGTCTACATTTCATAGCTGTTGGGGTACAATCGGGCATGCAATTTCTACGAATATTTCAAATAGCGTCGTACGACTCTTGCTCAACGTTGTTTGAACAAGGGTACAACACTGAAGGCCTCAGTAAAACTTTCAAACGTTTTATGGAAGACACGTGGAGGCCATTTCAAAATTTGACGCATCACTGACCAAAATGATGTCCGATGCAATTCCCTATTTTAACTTGTACCAAATGTTCCCGCGTTATTTTCAGGTGAACAGTTAACTTGCCTTTGCATGTGTTTGTGACGGTTGCCTCCAGGGGACAGGATCCGCTAACTGTTTTCGCGAACACCTGGTATCATCCCTATTTGAAAGTTTCATAAACACATGTTTTTGATGTAGTCAGAATCATACAATGGGCTCTGCTTTTTCAGGTGAATAATTGACCTGCCTTTGCGTGTGTCGTGACGAGTGCCAACAGTGATATCATCATTATTTGATAGTGATTCATGAACAGCAGAGATTTCTTCAGATGATGGAACGTGTTTTGTCGTTTTGTTTTACCTGACCTCACACATTAATTATTTGATAGACATTTATACCATAAAGATGTGACGTTAACTCTTTGTTACTGACATATACTATTTGATTCAATCTGAACGATTAGAAACGTTTACGTACATATAAAGGACATTAGCAATGATTCGATAATCAGAAAATATGTTTCGATAAAGGGAGTGTTTGGAGAAACAGTAACAGTAACAAACGCATCATGTCTTTTGGTTAGTTGGTAAGTTTGTTTGTTGTTTTACGCCGCAATCAGCAATAGTCCACCTGATGACGGCGGTCTGTAAATAATCCAAGTCTGGACCAGATAATCCAGTGATTGATATCATGATCATCGTTCTACGCAATTGGAATACTATGACATGCATCATCAACCAAGCCAGCGAGCCTGACCACCCGATCCCGTTAGCCGTCTCTTACGGCAAGCATGGTCGTTTCTTTTCAGGTCAATGACCTTAAATTACTAAGAATTTATCAATCATATTATCCGTAACTGCGTGCGTTCCCACATGGGCCTGTCATATATTGACTAGTTTATCCTTCCAACATATAATGAATATCGAACTGAACCAAAACTGGAAATAATAGCCATGTGCTATATATAGCTCTCTAATTACACACGACTGAAAACAGCAGGGTAGAACCACTCATCAAATTTCTTGTTGCCACTTCCATAGACGAGAATGTCGACCGGAAGTAATGTTCAATAGGACGCCGGTAATTGGCGGCTCGATACATACGTATCCATGATTCCTAATTGCGGTGGATGAACGCATGCACTCATTTAAACATGACATGGATCCTTTGTCAGAATTTGTCAGAATTGATAGTTACCCATCACTGGGCAATGCCGGAACTTATTGTTTCCCCCTAGCATTTTTGTAAGTGGTTGATTGGAAGGTTTTCTTTTGTCAACGTTTACATTTTTTACATCTCTGAAACTACAAGGTCGATGGAGCAGAGGCTGAGGCTGAATTATAGCAGCTATGGTGTCTCTTGGAGTTGCTTAGAGTGAGTGAGTGAGTATGGTTTTACGCCGCTTTTAGCAATATTCCAGCAATATCACGACGGGGGACACCAGAAATGGGCTTCACACATTGTACCCATGTCGGGAATCGAACCCGCGTCGTCGGCGTGACGAGTGATTGCTTTAACCACTAGGCTACCCGACCGCCCCACTTAGAGAATTCTACCACGACGGTCATACATAGTGGAATAGTCTTTTACACTCATTACTCTGCAGGTAACATTATGAAATTTGATATGCAGCAAGTATGTGGTTTTCGGATCCATTCTCAAGCTTGGCCTCCTTAATTTCGACTTAATTCAGGTGAGCTTCAGAGCCTTGAGACTCTTTTTTTTGTTTCTCAGCAAAGATGCGGGGCGGTCGGGGTAGCCTCGCGGTTAAAGCGTTCGTTCGTCGCAATTAAGCATAGAAATGTTGAATATCTTTTAAAATCAAAACAATGTTGTTTTTAAACATTTTAGGTGATATGGTTCCATGAGTGCTGACCATCGTTAAATGGGGCAGACCTCGTACATGTGACGTGTACAACAAGCAATCTTTCCACAAATGAAGTGAACTCTTTCCTCTGCTGGAGGTAAGTGTGCGAACATCGTTTCAATGTAGCATGTTCATTGTTTCTCGAGTTCTCAGTCATTTCTACCTAAACCTTTTTAATGCTGTACAGCCAAACTTGAGACACTGAAACGCTTTTTGCAAAGCATTCTTTTCCCTTCTGGAAAGACCACTGTTGATCCTGTTTGACCTGCTAATGTCGCGACGGTGTGACCATTTCAGCGATTCAACATCGGATCCTCGTGGCCTATCCTGAGTGAGTGAGTGAGGGAATGAGTGAGTGCTTATTCGTTATTTGTGAGTGAGTGATTCAGTGAATCTATATTCAGTGGTACTTTCTGTACCTTGGGGTCATAAGCTATTCACAGGCATCAAAGGTTCCTGGAAGAGTGAGTGAGTGAGTTTGGTTTCACGCCGCTTTTAACAGTATTCCAGTTATATCATGGCGTGACAGCTTAATGTGGGAGGAAAGCCCGAAGTGATGCAGGTCTCAGACGTTTACCACTTCGGTGAAACCCACGAGCACGGGTATGGTGCTGACAAACCTCGAAACATAATCAGGGCGAACCGGGATTCGAACCCACAGTCATAGGTTTCTGGCGTGCCCAAGGGACACAACTCTGCACAGCGAATCGCGGCGCCTTAGACGACTGGGCCACCCGTGCCCCCGGTTTCTGGAAGAAGGAGTATATGACAAGGTCAGGTTCTAAATTAGCTTGATAGTCGTTGACAACGTATCTCATCTAGACTTGTCAGCCATTATTATGTCGACCGCAGCTTGAAGCCCTATACTTACATAATTTCCTCCATAGACACGGTGTTGTGCATTGGCCAATACTCTGTCAGCCCAGCCTAGAGGCCATTTGTCTTCTGTGACAAATGAGTACAGCGATCGTGATCCTATTATTATATGTAAAACTATTTATGCATCCCTTATCGGCGGAATGTCTTGTTTTCACTTTAAAAGTATTAGCCCACATGCTATCTTTTTTTATTAATGATCGCGATTTCCTGATTCTATTTCAAGTGGCGATGACTACAGAAGCATTGTTTTACGTGGCACAGTGTTTGCTTGTTCGTTGGTTTACAAAGCACGGTGTTTGCCTGTTTGTTGTTTTACGTGCCACAGTGTTTGCTTGTACACTGTTATACGTGACACAGTGTTTGCTCGTTCGTTGTTTTACGTGGCACAGTGTTTGCTCGTTCGTTGTTTTACGTGGCACAGTGTTTGCTTGTTCGTTGTTTTACATGGCACGGCGTTTGCATGTTCGTTGTTTTATGTGGCACAGTGTTTGCTTGTTCGTTGTTTTACGCGACATAGTGTTTGCTTGTTTGATGTTTTACATGGCACGGGGTTTGCTTGTTTGATGTTTTACATGGCACAGTGTTTGCTTGTTCGTTGTTTTACGCGACATAGTGTTTGCTTGTTTGATGTTTTACATGGCACAGGGTTTGCTTGTTTGATGTTTTACATGGCACAGTGTTTGCTTGTTCGTTGTTTTACATGGCACAGTTTTTGCTTGTTCGTTGTTTTACGCGACATAGTGTTTGCTTGTTTGATGTTTTAAATGGCACAGTGTTTGCTTGTTTGATGTTTTACATGGCACAGTGTTTGCTTGTTCGTTGTTTTACATGGCACAGTGTTTGCTTGTTCGTTGGTTTACAAAGCACGGTGTTTGCCTGTTTGTTGTTTTACGTGCCACAGTGTTTGCTTGTACACTGTTATACGTGACACAGTGTTTGCTCGTTCGTTGTTTTACGTGGCACAGTGTTTGCTCGTTCGTTGTTTTACGTGGCACAGTGTTTGCTTGTTCGTTGTTTTACATGGCACGGCGTTTGCATGTTCGTTGTTTTATGTGGCACAGTGTTTGCTTGTTCGTTGTTTTACGCGACATAGTGTTTGCTTGTTCGTTGGTTTACAAAGCACGGTGTTTGCCTGTTTGTTGTTTTACGTGCCACAGTGTTTGCTTGTACACTGTTATACGTGACAAAGTGTTTGCTCGTTCGTTGTTTTACGTGGCACAGTGTTTGCTCGTTCGTTGTTTAACGTGGCACAGTGTTTGCTTGTTCGTTGTTTTACGCGACATAGTGTTTGCTTGTTTGATGTTTTACGTGGCACGGTGTTTGCTTGTTCGTTGTTTTACGCGACATAGTGTTTGCTTGTTTGATGTTTTACGTGGCACAGTGTTTGCTTGTTCGTTGTTTTACGCGACATAGTGTTTGCTTGTTTGATGTTTTACGTGGCACAGTGTTTGCTTGTTCGTTGTTTTACATGGCACAGGGTTTGCTTGTTCGTTGTTTTACGTGGCACAGTTTTTGCTTGTTCGTTGTTTCACGTGGCACAGTGTTTGCTTGTTCGTTGTTTTACGTGGCACAGGGTTTGCTTGTTCGTTGTTTTATGTGGCACGGTGTTTGCTTGTTCGTTGTTTTATGTGGCACGGTTTTTGCTTGTTTGTTGTTTTATGTGGCACGGTGTTTGCTTGTTCGTTGTTTTATGTGGCACGGTGTTTGCTTGTTCATTGTTTTATGTGGCAAAGTGTTTGCTTGTTCATTGTTTTATGTGGCAAAGTGTTTGCTTGTTCATTGTTTTATGTGGCACAGTGTTTGCTTGCTTGTTGTTTCCAATGGCACAGTGTTTGCTTGCTTGTTGTTTCCAATGGCACAGTGTTTGCTTGTTCCTTGTCTAATGTGGCACAGTGTTTGCCTGCTTGTTGTTTCCAATGGCACAGTGTTTGCTTGCTTGTTGTTTCCAATGGCCCAGTGTTTGCTTGTGTTTGCTTGTTTGCTTGTCTAATAAGGCACAGTGTTTGCTTGTTCGTTGTTTTACGTGGCATAGTGTTTGCACGTTCGTTGTTTTACGTGGCATAGTGTTTGCTTGTTCATTGCTTTACGTGGCACAGTGTTTGCTTGTTCGTTGTTTTACGTGGCACGGTGTTTGCTTGTTCGTTGTTTTACGTGGCACAGTGTTTGTTGTTCGTTGTTTTACGTGACACGGTGTTTGCTTGTTCGTTGTTTTACGCGACACAGTGTTTGCATGTTAATTGTTTTACGTGACACAGTATTTGCTTGTTCGTTGTTTTACGTGACACGGTGTTTGCTTGTTCGTTGTTTAACGTGACACTTGTTTGCATGTTCATTGTTTTACGTGACACAGTGTTTGCTTGTTCGTTGTTTTACGTGACACGGTGTTTGCTTGTTCGTTGTTTTACGTGACACAGTGTTTCCTTGTTCGTTGTTTTACGCGACACAGTGTTTGCATGTTAATTGTTTTACGTGACACAGTATTTGCTTGTTCGTTGTTTTACGTGACACGGTGTTTGCTTGTTCGTTGTTTAACGTGACACGGTGTTTGCATGTTCGTTGTTTTACGCGACACAGTGTTTGCATGTTAATTGTTTTACGTGACACAGTATTTGCTTGTTCGTTGTTTTACGTGACACGGTGTTTGCTTGTTCGTTGTTTAACGTGACACGGTGTTTGCATGTTCATTGTTTTACGTGACACAGTGTTTGCTTGTTCGTTGTTTTACGTGACACGGTGTTTGCTCGTTCGTTGTTTTATGCGGCACGGTGTTTGCTCGTTCGTTGTTTTACGTGACACAGTGTTTCCTTGTTCGTTGTTTAACGTGACACGGTGTTTGCATGTTCATTGTTTTACGTGACACAGTGTTTGCTTGTTCGTTGTTTTACGTGACACGGTGTTTGCTCGTTCGTTGTTTTACGTGGCACAGTGTTTGCTCGTTCGTTGTTTTACGTGGCACGGTGTTTGCTCGTTCGTTGTTTTATGTGGCACAGTGTTTGCCTGTTTGTTGTTTTACGTGGCACAGTGTTTGCTCGTTCGTTGTTTTATGTGGCACAGTGTTTGCCTGTTTGTTGTTTTACGTGGCACAGTGTTTGCTCGTTCGTTGTTTTATGTGGCACGGTGTTTGCTTGTTCGTCGTCATATAGCTGGAATATTGCTGAGTGCGGCGTTAAACAATTAACAAACAAACAAATATTGAGCATCAGAATTGCTCAAGTCACATGTCTGATGGGCAGAACATATGGACAAACTATACATGCAAGATTTAACCTATCGCCAAAACCATACAATTGTCTTATTCAAGACGGTATGCATGCTATACCTGCAAGATTTAACCTGTCGCCAAAACCATACAATTGTCTTATTCAAGACGGTATGCATGCTATACCTGCAAGATTTAACCTATCGCCAAAACCATACAATTGTCTTATTCAAGACGGTATGCATGCTATACCTGCAAGATTTAACCTATCGCCCAAACCATACAATTGTCTTATTCAAGACGGTATGCATGCTATACGTTACGCCCAGTCGGACAGAACGCTGCCACTACTCCCCCGGGCAGTAATTACGTACTCCCCCTGCAGTGTCATGTCAGATGTACCACTACTGGCACTGGCGACAACTAGGTGGCAGCACCCCGCTGCATGATGGACCGTCTCACCTTCAGGATGTGGAACAAGGCTGAATGTGTCCACAGGCAGTGGTTGACAAAGGTTAATGTGGTGTCACGCGCCGACAGATGACTACACTACTTCAATATGCAATCATCGGCATGGTGTAAAATGTCGACATGCCAGACATTGTCCAAACTCTCCTACAATAAGGTATTTGCAGTTTAGCCTGAAGATAACACGCATGGCACACATTTCGAGACAAAGAACACGTGTATGTCATTAACCTTAAATCGAAGGCCGGTAGTTCGACCCTCTGGCCGTGTCGTATCAAGAGACATTAAAAGATGGTACGAAATAGTTACTGAACGAGATGTCTTTATATTGTACAATTTTGTCAAGGGGTTAGATGGAAGAGGACTCCATAAGCAACAGTGGAATTTGAATTAAATGTTGTGAATTTTGCTATATATAAAACAATCTGTCTTCAATAAAAAGCCAAAAATAATTTTTGTTTGTAAATTATTTTTCTGTATCCTATTTTCCGACCCAAATCTGAAAATTCTGTTCCTATAACTTTTCTTCCGGTTACCGTTAGATGGACACTCGTATAGGCCATGGGATACAATGCACGTGCTCGACTGGTCATCTAACTTGTACCTCAATGTCACGGATAGTAACTATTTTGCACATTGGGAGAAATGTAGGTGTTCATCTGTTTGAAAACCTATGCACGTGCAACTTGATACCTGGGCACGTGTAACTTCTATTGTAAGACAGGTGATTCACGGATATGAACGCGTATGACACACGATAGAGCACGTGTGTAAAATAGTGACACACATTGACCTTGACGTTCACGTTAGATGAAACCTCGAGCTGTGCGCCCTCAGCATACAATTGTATACGTACAAGTGTTCACTGAACTTCAGCCTCAAGGTCAAGTTTTGTAACTATTTCTTACCTGGCGTGACGCTCGGCATCACGGGGATAAAGCAAGGACTGGTCGGCTCGGAATCAGTATACTGTGTCTGAATGGGGTATTCAGGTTAAACTGCCGTGTGGTGTCTCAGTGGGCTAGCACTATTAAACCGGCATTAGTCCGGACTAGTACAAGCAGCCACACACACACACACACACACACACACACACACACACACACACACACACACATTCATTCAAATCTGGAATTGTATGAAGCTGTTTATACATACATACATACATACATACATACGTACATACATACATACAAACATACATACAGAGCGAGAGAGAGAGAGACAGAGAGAGACAGAGAGAGAGAGACAGACAGAGACAGGGAGACAGGGACAGAGACAGAGAGACACACAGAGAGAGGTTACCAGTGAAGGCTTTAAAAGCACGCCCCAAGTTTAACGTCACATCGGGAATATTTCAGCCATATCGTGACGGTGATCATAAGAAACTGTACTAAAAGCAGAGATCACTGTACGATTCCGACTAGATCATGAGCATGTGTTTATGAATCACTATCAAATAGAGATGATACAAGATATTACTGAAAAGTGAGCGTATCCTGCCCCACTGGAGGTAACCGTCACAGATACACGCAAAGACAAGTCAATTTGTCCCCTGGGAAAAAACCCCGAGGACATGTGGTCTTGTTAAATAGAGAATTTAATCAGACATCATTTTCGTCAATGATACATTAAGTTTGAGGTTCTAGAAAACAACATTTGCCGGTCTGCCTGTCTGTATTCTGATGGGATTGGATATTCGCAACATATACTCGTTATCACACGAGTTCTATTCGGGATATAATGATTTTTAAATTCAAATAATGTTACGTTCAGTGATTTACGACCAACGTTCAACCTTCAAACTCGCTCTAAATTGATTTCATGCTTGAAATAAAGTCAACACATACGCACTTAAACTATAAGATTGAACCTGACTTCTTACACTCCTCCTTCAATGATACAGCTGTTTATATCTTATCATGTTACTATCAAACGCCATGTTATAAGTCTTTTAGAGAGTTAGTAGCAAGTAGAGCTGGCTGAAATTATCTAAACAGGAAATATCATATCATCTCGTGTATATGCAAATAGACCCCCAAACCAGCATGATGTTATTAAGGTGTTCAACTAAAACGTTAAATTTCCACCTACCTTCACGCAAGTAAATACACAAACTGGTACCAAGATATAGAGTCCTTTAAAAATTAATCTACCCTGTTTCATTTCGCCTACCGTTTTGAAAAAAATATGGATATTTTAAAGCAATCAATTGTGTTTCACAATATTCAGTATTAACCTTTTATGAATTTGTTTTAGTCAAACATTAAACCACCCTGCCGTCTGTCGGATGATTGTGCGACCCTGAGAAAGTGATGATTTGAACATTTACGTGAGGTTACTGTCAAAACTGGTACATATACAATATATTATCATACCTTTTAAACCATTATGATCACGCGACGCTACTGTTCTTGCAACTGATTCTGTGCCAGAAATCATTAATTCTGTACGTGCATTTTAAACAAGTAAAACTGACGCAACCATAATATGGGTTAAATCCGAAAATACCTTGATTCTGCTCCCGAAATCAACATATTGTCACGATTTCTCCATTTCAGAATAAGCATTCTCGATTATCCACCAAAACAGATTCCATGCGGCGTAAAAAGCAAAATTTCGGTGAATATTATGTGAATGGATCCCTGAAACCTGTTACAGCAACATCGAAACATACTATATACAAAAGCTTTATCCGAAACCTGCAAAAATCACAATGATTTTCCTTTTACAAACTATTGCTAAAGGTAATTATTTTTTAAAAATAACTCTGAAATGGAAATTATGGAGAGAGTCGTCTAAATGCTCATTTCGCAGTTACTGAGGTTACTGCGCTTCTTTAGGCCTTGTCAGATTGATTGACAGCTCGCAGCAGTGTATACAAAATGAAACCAGAGGGCGCTCTCTTGCTCCTCTTCCGGTGCACGGAAACGGGTCGCTGTGATAATGTCAAGGCCTTAATCTGAACGTGATTTAAAATTAAATATTAAATATGTAATTGTATTTATCATCCGCCTGTACTTAGATGACAAGAACTTTGCCGAAATCTAAATTTCAAAACAACGAAAGAGATTTAGCTTTTTTCTGTTTTCTGGAAGCCAACACACGTTGCTGACTATCAGGTTCGTTCACATTCATTCTAGAACTTTTAACTGGCAGGATCGCATGAAAAACCAGCAATAAGCTATACGCGTTTAATGGTAGATACAGCATGTCTGTCTGGTAGGGTTTTCTCACAAATCCATCTTTTTCGTCAGAAGCATTTTGAGTAAATTGTTTCCACGTTTTACAGACAGTTCTCAAGTGTTGATAAAAGAACATGCTAGCTTGGAAACGAAACCTCAGTGTGCATACAGTCAAACGCTGTGTCTGTTCAGCAGGGCCTGCTTGAACGTAAGGAGTAATAGAAGTGCTTACATATGGCTATCGTCGGCTCTTTCCGTAACAGGAAACACACTGCCAGAGCCGATTGTGGATACTCCGGTTATAATGCTAGGTTTGTCACCACCATACCCGTGCTCGTGGGTTTCACCGAAGTGGTAAACATCTAAGACATTCATCACTCCGGACATTCCTCCCACATTAAGCTGACACGCCGTGAAGCAACTGAAATACTGTTGCAAGCGGCATTAAGCCAAACTCTTGCTGGTTAACTTGACATTCGCATTGTTCTAGCGATGACAGTAATGAAATCGTTTGGATCTTTGGATTTAAATTCGGCATCAGGGAATGCATTGAATAATCGATGACGCACGACACGCGTAAAACATGATACTTGCTGATACCAACAACAGAGCTTCAGCTATGTTATATAGAAACGATAGCCCAAAAAACTTGCCATTGCAATATAAAATTAAAAATCAGTATCAATATCCGCGTGATGACCGAAATAGTCCGCGTACAATGGAGTTTGTGGTTAATATGAATGAAGGCCTTTTTTCATGAACCTGTCAGAGCCTCACTAGAATATCAGAAGTTGAGACCCGATTTGGTACCATAATAGTTTATCAATGTCTTAAAACAATTTGAAATACTACTGGAGCTCTAAAATTAAAAATTTCATGACCTATTACCTTGATAAATAACAAGTTCCATCATTGATAATCAAGGCCGTAGAAATGAAATGATAACAGATGTTTGTTTGTTGCTCATCGCTGCACTCCGTAATATTCCAGCTATATGACTGCGATCTGAAAAAAATCGAATCTGGACCGGACAATCCAGTGATCGATATTGCGAGCAACGATCCACCCCGACGGGGTACGATGACACACAATCAACCAAGTCAATCAACTATTGGGACGCCTCTTAGGGCCAGCCTAGGCCCTGTGTCGGGGACCTATTCTAACCCGGAGTCCACACGCGGGTGTGTATCTTATATCAGTCATAGGGGGCACGGGTGGCCCAGTCGTCTAAGGCGCCGCGACTCGCTGTGCAGAGTTGCGTCCCTTGGGCACACCAGAAACCTATGATTGTGGGTTCGAATCCCGGTTCGCCCCGATTATGTTTCGAGGTTTGTCAGCACCATACCCGTGCTCGTGGGTTTCACCGAAGTGGTAAACGTCTGAGACCTGCATCACTTCAGGCTTTACTCCCACATTAAGCTGACACGCCGTGATATAACTGGAATACTGTTAAAAGCGGCGTTAAACCCAACTCACTAACTCACTCACTATATCAGTCACAGAGAAGGACCCGTGTGGACCCTTGTTAGAATGGTCCACAAGCACTGTTGCTTGTATGGATCGGGGGCGGAGTGGGGTTACTTACGTGAGTCCATTTAGGTGAAAAAAAGTCAATTTAGGGGAGCTCTGTTCTTCATAACTAAACCATATATTTGAGTTATTTGAGTTATTTGACAGCTAATTGGCCTGTAATCACATTTGTTTTATTTGTCGTTCGTGGTTTCAGATGAAGAGTTACATGCATCAAAGAAACACCCGTCTATGTTACGTGGCAGTATGGGATATACGACATGATCATTACGACCTAGCGTCGAAAGGAATCATGTGTGACAAGAAACGCATACGTGAAGACCCATTAAGAGGCGACTAAGGGGATCGGGTGGTCAGGCTCGCTGACTTGGATAATGCATGTCATCGTATCCCAATTGCGTAGATTGTCTGTTCCAGATCACCGCCATATTGCAGGAATATTGCCGTGAAAGGCGACTAACGGGATCGGGTGGTCAGGGTCGCTGACTTGGATGATGCATGTCATCGTATCCCAATTGCGTAGATTGCCTGTTCCAGATCCCCGCCATATTGCAGGAATATTGCCATGAAAAGCGACTATGCTTGTCGTAAGAGGCGACTAACGGGATCGGGTGGTTTGTCGATGCATGTCATTGATCCCAATTGCGTAGATCGATGCTCATGATATCAATCACTGGATTGTCTAGTCCAGACTCGATTATTTACAGACCGCCGTCATGTAGATGGAACTTGCTGAGTGCGGCGTTATAAAGAAAGAAAGAAACCAACAAGTAACGCACCTGTTATGTCTGTTGCATGTGCTATTTGTGTCGCACCTGTTATGTGGATAAACCCTTGACATTAAACTAACATGAACTAAATGTTGTTCCATTTACTGGTGTCAATGAGGCATCCATATATGCAGCCTGGGAGCATGCCTACAAAGACTTCATCAATACAAAGGATGGAAAACCTGTTAAGTTTAGTGGCCGAGAGGGGACATCGCTTTCTCGCCTTCATTAGGTATGAGAGATGGCGATAACGCGATAACATGAGACGAGAAAGCGATTGCACGAAACGAAAAAGTGATAGCACGAGACGAGAAAGCGATAACACGATACGAGATAGCGATAACACGATACGAGAAAGCGATTGCACGAGACAAGAAAGCTATAATACGCAACGCGAGAAAGCGATGTCCCCTCTCGGCAACCATCGTCAGGTTATGCAGATGATGAATTAATCCCTTTAGTAACCACAATCCCCTAGAAGGCTCTGTTGATTTCATAATGGTGACTAATGGGATAACGTAAAGAATTAATACACATCTGTCCTCTAAACGTGCAGTTACATGGCCCCTTGAAATGCCTCCTACAGGCTTCGATCTATTAACGTGCAGGTATCGGAGAAGTTGTTAGTGCCACTTATCTCGCTGACCCCGCTCAGGCTTTTCAGCAACAGCCGGCGATGTTCGCCACGTGCATCTTATGGTCGGTCTGAGGCAGCGATACCGTCGCCATTACTCGATATGACTGCACGTGTTGACGAGCTCTCTCTGTTGCTGTGAAGAGCTTCGATCAGATTGATTTCTTTGATTTGTATGCGCATGCGCTTGTGAAGCAGACGACAATGCGGTACTACCGCTGGCTGTGGTGGTCACTGTTAAAGCACCGAGCCGGCGACAACGAAGTCAGTGTGAGAGTGGTGTTTCTAAGCAACTTAGTATGTGTAGTATGAAGACGGGAGAAAATAATTGCCCTAATATGGAAGGTTGACAAGACAATAGAATATTTCTGTCTGCATAAAAGATTGATGGATGTCGGTTGAAAGAAATTGGAAATAATCAAAGTCTGCCAGGCGGTAGGGGAGCGTGTCACGCAATGCACATCTAACTTTTATACACTGAGAATATAAGACGTTCGTGTCCCGCTAATTCGTTATGTTCGTCCTGCTTCCCAGAGATTTGCCCAACTATTACGCTAGGACATGACCATGGCGTTTCACGGATATAGGAATGGACAGCCGGATCAAGGAAGAAAAATGAGCTCTGAAAACTCATATTCCAACAATTCCAACTTTGGTGAGTGTTTGTTTTTGTTTGGACGTCCGTAATCATTGAAACAGACTAAAGTTGAGAGATGTGTCATTTGATCACTGAAAATGTACATTTTGGCAGCTAAACACGGCCCTGAACTCTTTAAGAAGATCATTTAAGCTCAAGGCTGAAATACCCGTCAAAATCAAGGACGAGGCTTGTCACGAAGTTCCTAACTAATACAGAACGTGAAACCAATGGCTTATATGCCAAGCAGAAGACAAGGTGTCTGTCAGAAGCGATTTTTGTCACTATCCTGGTACTAATCATGCATCAACGACTGCAACATGAAGAGACTGGCCAGGGACATATATATTTAAACACGATCATAATCTGGAAATTGTATCTTTGTTTTTATACCTCCGTGTCTGCATACTGAATTTTTATGCTGATTCGGGAAATTTAGGCGAATTTATTTATACTCTGATAACAAAAAAAAAACCCGCGAAAATAATATTTTCCACAACATCGTTATCACAAGGGCCATAAAGTCCATGCTCCCTCACCTAGACTGGGTCTGACGTTTGTGTGTCGACTGTAATGGATTAATACCTTTGAAAGAACACAGGACATCGGAGGCTCCACAACGTGTGCACATTCCCCTAACAGACGACTCTTAGAACTGAACGCAGCCTCGCCAGAAGCGCGGAACATGCCTCGTCCCATTAAGGCAAACTAGCTCTGTAGAGGTTGGTGTTAAACTTTATTACCTAAAATAACCGTAATAGCAAGAAACGCCATTAGCCTCAGAAAAGACTCTCAGAGAACTAAATCCACTTGTGTTAAAATGGCATGAAGAAATATTTGATTCCGTCAGTGTTCTCAAAGTTCATCTGTAAGTGTGTTTACCTTTAGTGTGTGGCTGTACATTTAACCCATCTGTCATCCATACAGACGTATTATGCGAAGAGGCTATCGGTTGAATCGTTATGAATCCACTGGAGAAGGAGGTACCATTACGAGTATAATCGCACTGCAATATTTAACGTTCGATAAATGTTTCCTCACTTGCTAAGGATCTGAGAAAGTACAGTCCATCATGCCAGCCCACCTCCGTCTTCTGAAACATTCCTAACAGGCTAATTATACTCCGTGTATTGTCAGAACAAATGTGAATGTTTTCACAGCGCTGTTTGCAGCGTATTTTAGACGCTCTCCCGCCCATGGCATCACTGGGGTCCTGTTTATGAATTTATGAGTACTTGATTGAGTAATAGGCAAAGAGAGGTGTATTGGCACGTCTGTTACGAATGTGCGACGATGCATATAAATGATTCGTTAGTTAAAGATTTATTCTATTTGTAGCTCAGCTTATGAAGCGGCCCCATTGACTGCATTCATGGATGTCTACAAGTGATCAAGACAGTTGAGAATCGATAAGATGATTGGATCAAAATAACTGTTTCGGTTTTCCACTGAATCAGATTTACAACCAAACTTAGTAAATGCGTCAAACCAATGTCATTTTGAATTCAGAAATAGAAGAAATAATCTAAAGATATGGAGGGCGGATTCGTAATTTCGATTTCGAATTAAACAGAGCGAAGAACAAAAACGTTCATATCAAAGTAGCGCTTCTGGTGTCTGCAATCCCAAAGAATTATGTGTTAAAGTATCAGGAACACGGCCGTCGTAATCACAGTTTATGAACGACAATGGCAAGTGCAGCTCCTCTTGGACAGCAAGTCGTCGCATCTTTATACTTGATATGGGTCCTGTTCCTGTTTGGAATTCACAGTTTTCCCGAAGACGTGTACGACAGCAAATACTCCACCAGAATCGACGGCGACATCAATCTTGGCGCCGTGTTTTCAATCCACGCATCGAAAGACGGCCGCTGTAGTGACAGTATATTTGGATTCAGGGCTATTGAATATGTCGAAGCTGTCAGATTTGCAATTAGTGAAATTAACAACAGTTCTGACATCCTGTCAAACATTACATTAGGCACCACCATCTTGGACGATTGCTTTCTGCCCTCTATGGCCCTGGCACGGGCGATGCAATTTATGCCGGAAGCCAACAGACTGCACAGCACGTGCAATGCCTCGTCATGTGAAGACCGGAAACTACCGAGATTTTACGATGTTGTCGGAGTGTTGGGTGCATATACGAGTTCCTTAAGTATAGTCGTTGCCAACGTGATGACCTTGTTTAAGATCCCCCAAATCAGTCATACGGCGACTAGTGATTTGTTGAGTGACAAAACGAAGTTTCCATACTTTCTGAGAATGGTTCCAGCAGATCTGAATCAGGTGAAGGTGATAGCGGACGTTTTACAATATTTTAACTGGAGCTACGTATCAGTCGTGTATTCTGAAGGAAGTTATGGACAGGAGAGCGAGAAGAAGCTGAAACCGCTACTTCGCCAAATTGATATATGCGTAGCCCAGTCTATTGAACTACGAGACGGCATGACCAAGGAGGATTACGACGATGTCATAACGTCCTTAAGAAGATACACAACCGCAAAGGTAGTCGTACTATACGCCGACATCAAGCATACCATGTTCATTATGAAGGCCGTGAAAAGAACTCGTGCATCACGGGAGTTTATCTGGATCGGAAGTGATGGATTGTCGGTTGTTTTAAATGATCATTCGGATATCTGCAACGACATAGTGGGCTCACTGGCTGTAAGGCCGTATTCATCAACGCTGCCGACGTTCATGACGTATATGAAGACACACCTTCAAGCAAGAAAATATAACGAACAGGAACGAAGAAAACTCAAAAGTTTTGATCAGTGGTTTTGCTTTGAAGGCCATGAGCCTGGGAGTGAAGAAACGGACGAAATCTTAGATAATTCTACGATGGACCGTGTTGACTATATCCCCAAATTTGCAGCATCGTACGTAGTGGATGCAGTGTACGCATTTGCGAATGCGCTGGATGCGTACATCAAAGATGCGTGTCCCACTGCTAGAGGTAAGGAAGTGCAAAGCTGTATTAACACTGAAACCCTTCTGAAATATGTTAAGAAAGTAGAATACTATGGTTCCATCGGGAAGATATCTTTTGACCAAAATGGTGACGTAGTTGGCAAACTTGACGTTCGTCAGTGTCAGATGGTCAACAGTTTGCCGCTTCATCAGAATGTGGGCATGTGGGATATGCGAACCGCCATGTTAAATATAGACGAAACCTTTCTTCAGTGGCCGAGTTTTACAAACGGAAGTGAAGGTTTACCGCTCTCCGAGTGTGCGGAACCGTGCGGTGTCGGTGAAATCGCAACGTTTCCCAGAGAGACATGCTGCTGGAAATGTGTCGCCTGCAAAGACAACGAAGTTACATCCTCTAACTCAACACAATGTCAAGCATGTGATGAGTTCCTCTGGCCTGATAATCAAACGAGAAAGACGTGCCTTTCAGTGGATCCAACTTACGTCAGAATGAGCGATCCAATTGCAATCGTTCTCTTCTTCTTCACCATCGTCGGACTCTCCCTCACCACGTTCGTCATCCTGTTCTTCCACAACTTCCGGAAGGAGCGGATTATCCGGTCGTCGAGCCGCGAGCTGTCCCAGATGATGCTAGTGGGGATTTGTGCCGCCTACCTCCTCGTCTTCGGCTTCCTCACGTTCCCAAACAACTTTTCATGCTACGTCAACAACGTTGGCTTTAGTCTGACCTTCACCTTGGTCTACGTACCGCTGTTGGTGAAGACCAGTAGAATCTACCGAATCTTCAGAGCGGGAAAGAAAACGACTGTTCTCCCACGCTGCACGAGTTCTTCGTCCCAGGTTGTCATAGTAACCGGCTTATTAACCTTTCAGGTAGGTAAACTAATTTATTCATGTTTCTTTCCGCTAAAGATGATTTCTGGCTTCAATTACCGACGCAATATAACCTGTCGCTCTAATAACTCGGATGTAATTATCCTCAGAGAGGCATGAACATGAGTTCTTGCCTTCAAGAATTTACCGTTTCCGCACGTGTTTCCATATCACTTCTAACGATTCTGTAGCAAATTTATGGCCTTGGGATTTCGTAAACCTGTGTTGTCGAACCTTTGTAGTCTCAAATGTAGTCTTCAGAATTGTGTAATTACGACTGCAGAGATTTCCGCTCATAAAAATGCACCGGGCAATGTGTATGTACCACTTCAGTTCATGCAAACAGGGGAGATGACTAACCGTTCATAACGAATTAGTGTGTGAATTGTCTGAATTAGTGAGTGAGTATGGTTTTACGCCGCTTTTAGCAATATTCCAGCAATATCACGGCGGGGGACACCAGAAATGGGCTTCACACATTGTACCCATGTCGGGAATCGAACCCGGGTCTTCGGCGTAACGAGCGAACGCTTTAACCAGTAGGCTACCCGACCGCCCGTGGAATTGTATTTAATCACGTATATATATATATATATATATATATATATATATATATATATATATATTTATGAATATATGAGAGAGAGAGAGAGAGAGAGAGAGAGAGAGATTGTCGGAGTGGCGATGTTTGCTAACTATTTGGTTTATCAGTGTGAGGTGAGGTAAAAAGAGGTTTCGCGTCCAAGATTATTACACTTATATAGCGACTGCATGCACGTGTATGTGTCTGTGTGGCTGCTTGTACTAGTCCGGACTAAAGCCGATTTATAGTGCTAGCACACTGAGATACCATGCCGCAGTATATAACATGAATACCCCACTTAGACACAGTACACTGACTCCGAGCCGACAGACCCTGTTTTATCCCCTTAATGCCGAGCGCCAGACAGGGTAACAACAAATACCATCTTTTAACGTCTTTTGGTATGACGCGGCCGGGGATCGAACCTCGGACCTTCGCTCTCCGGGCGGACGCTCTACCATTAGACCACGGAGGCGGTCTGGTTCATCGCAATGAAAGATTTGGTCGTTAGGTCGAAAGAAAATAGCAATAAAATGCATTGGACAACATTGTTTTTACTCATCTTAATGTTTGATTTGGATATGAACTCGTAGGTGACAAAATAAATATTGCCCTGGTTTGGGTCCTAATTATTTGACTTATGGTGACGAATTTCGTTGGGTAAAATGCTTTTAGACATTTCAATATCCCTCGGATTATTTATACCGATCGTTACTGTCGGCGGTTTAAAACATATTATCATTTGATTTTTTTTCTTTCTGAATTTTTTTATTTATGTCGGCGGACCCGTAAACCAAGCAAATGAATGTAAGGCTTTAAACACATGACACGTTATAAGACAGGATCAATCCAACTTACTCACATTATACCAAACAATGTAGTTTTACTTGAATTATTCATATATAACGAATTTCACATGCCAATGAATGTTTCTTGGCGTTGTATTCGTCATATGTTTGTCACGCACATAGTGAGTGAGTGAGTACGGTTTTACGCCGCTTTTAGCAATATTCCAGCATTATCACGGCGGGGGACACCAGAAATGGGCTTCACACACTATACCCATTTGGGGAATCGAACCCAGGCCTTTGGGGTGACGAGCCAACGCTTTAACCACTAGGCTACCCCAGCGCCCTCACGCACATAGAACTGGTTCTAAATTCAAAATGGTCGTGGCTGTAATGACCACTGCTAGTATTCCTTTTATTTTTCACAGCAACACAATGTATTGCTGGCGTGACCAAGCACTATTTATTTCCTTCTCAAATGATATATTTACCGATTGTTGTGCTGTTGCTGGAATCTCCATGGCAACCACCGCGTTGTCAGTAACATTTCTGTAACTGAGTGCCCCGCAGTGATCTGCCACCGCGATCCGACAGTGCAACAGGATATCGTCACACTTCATGAATGAGAATGGCTTCAGATGACCCTTGTAATGCTTATGTAAGAAAGTAGTTTTTAATTCCTTTTGGTGACGAATAACCTGTTCCATTCCCTTCTGTTCGACAGTTCCAGACACAAAGTCAATTTTCGTGTCTTGATAACGATTACAGAAATTGCCAATCTCTTTATTGTCCGCCATTTTGGCAAATACGCGATGTCCCGGTGCATTATTTCAGAATTTATTAATAGCGTAAGATAAGACATCTGTTCCCGAGCAAACTATAGCCAGAATTAATAATAAACATTATCCGAACAAATCAAATGCCATTGTGGATATGGGAGAGATAATTGACATAAATCAGATAATGGGATTTTTTATGTTGGGACATCATACGTCCGACTCGACGTTTTGATGAGTGAGTGAGTGATTTTGGCTTTACGCCGCTTTAAGCAATATACCAGCAATATCACGGCGGGACGTCTAAATGATACCGTGGAACGTACTAATATAAATAAATTGCCTGTCAGCATGAAGGTATACACCCATGTTGCTGGCTAACAGTGAAACAAACAAGAAATAGTTATTTGAATTTGCAGTGTTTCGGCGACTGTTTTCAGCCTAGTAACGCTTTGATAGCGTTTGTAATTTTTCAAATCTACTTTTCAAGTGTATACCTTCATTTGCCGGCTGTATTGTACGTGCTATACGGGTCGGGTAGCCTAGTGGTTAAAGCGTTCGTTCTTCACGCCGAAGACCCGGATTCGATTCCCGACATGGGTATAATGTGTGAAGCCCATTTCTGGTGTCCCCCCGCCGTGATATTGCTGGAATATTGCTAAAAGCGGCGTAAAACCATACTCACTCACTCACTCACTCACTCACTCACTCACTCTCATACTGGGCCCTCACGCTGCATCGTTCTTCATGTGTTTGTTTGTTGTTTAACGCTGCACTCAGGAATATTCCAGCTATATTACGGCGGTCTGTAAATAATCGACTCTGGACCAGACAATCCCGTGCCTGACATCATGAGCATCGATCTTCACAATTGGGATACGATGACCTGCATCGACAAAGTCTGACCACCCGATCCCGTTAGTCGCCTCTTACGACAAGCATAGTCGCTTTTTACGGCAAGCATGGGTTGCTGAAGACCTATTCTACCCCGGATCTTCTTATTTAATGCTTTCTTTGATGCCGAACTTTAATCTAAGATTCAAACGATTTCATCGCTCGAACAATGCGAATGTCGACCCTTTTAACAGTATTCTAGTTAGATCACGGCGTGTCAGCGTAATGTGGAAGGAAAGTCCGAAGTGATGCAGGTCTGAGACATTTACCGCTTTGCACGGGTATGGTGCTGACAAACCTAGAAACATAATAGGGGCGAACCGGGTTTCGAACCCAGGTCTTAGGGTTCTGATACGCATAAGGGATACAACTCTGCATAGCGAATTGCGGCGCTTTAGAAGACTGGGCACTCGGTACGCATTAGAAGATTTATAGACGCGATCATATTACGAATGGTCAGTGAATGTTGCTTTAGGTCGCATCAGTTATATTCCAGCCAGTCGTGCTGGTGGCCACTTTACGTGACCTCACTGATTCTGTGTCATCGTCGATGATCATGCTCTCGACCACTGGTTCATACTAACTCAGACTAGTATTTACTTGTCAGATATAGCTGCAATATTAACATGTATTCAACGACTCGCTCACAAGTTTTATTTATTATTTGGATCAAATACTTGACAAATACATGTATTATTTTAATCAAGATCAACTTAATCTATTTCAACCGGAGCACGTGGGGCCCAGTCGTCTAAGGCGCCTCGATTCGCTGTGCAGAGTTGCGTCCCTTGGGCACGCCAGAAACCTATGATTGTGGGTTCGAATCCCGTTTCACTCCGATTACGTTTCTAGGTTTGTCAGCACTATGCCCCTGCTCATGGGTTTCACCAAAGTGGTAAACGTCTTAGACCTGAATCACTTCGGGCTTTCTTCCCACATTAAACAGACGCGCCGTGATATGACTCGTATACGGTTTAAAGCGGCGTTAAATCCAACTCCCTCACCCAGGCACTCTATGATATATAACAGATACACTTGTTCACCCTCTATTTCAGTAATCTCATTCGCTCACTCACATCTCACCAACGTTAGCGAATGATTTAATCACATCTATACACATCTGATAACGCCCCGCCTCCCCCACCCACCCCACCCCCACCCCCACCCCCATCATGACCCGAGGCTGGGCTGGAAATAGTTCATGTTTCATTTCGTCGACCCTTACATTTATTTTTGTCCCTTTGAAGTTCGCATTTCAAATTAAGCTCTTTTCTGATGACAGGAACTTAAGCATAGAGCTGGGTAATCATTTCTTGTAAACGTAGTTAAAAACAAACTCTCGTCGTCGTGTACCTATTCTGCACTGATATAGCCCAGAGACAAGAGGTGATCGAGTTTAATAACTTGATTTGACGTCGTTCGTGAGAAATATAGTCGGGTCACTCCAGGTAAATACCCACCGGTAAATAGACAGGTGGTGAGATACTAAATCCTTACGTTACACGTGTGTCGTACAAGGTTGACCTCGTTTTATTCGCTTTGATTGCATAACCGTGACCTCGCTAAGGTCACACTTGATAGGTCACGCTGGAAATTTTCATTCATGAAAAAAATAACGCGAATGCTAGATACCATACAAAGACCATTCGTTTCGTAAAAAATGGTTTCGAACAAGAATGAGCGCGGGCTTTTTCTCTCTGTATATATACTACGTAAGTAAAGACACAACGCGGTGACCTTATGAAAGTGTCTTTTACGATGGTTCCACGTAATTCTACAAACTCCCACCAAAGTCAACACTAATCCTGCTAGTTTAACGGGATCGGGTGGTCAGGCTCGCTGACTTGGTTGATGCATGTCATCGTATCCCATTTGCGTGGATCGACGCTCATGATGTCAATCACTGGATTGTCTGGTCCGGACTCGATTACTTACAGACCCCCGTCATATAGCTGGGATATTGCTGAGTGCGGCGTTAAACAACAAACAAACAAACGAGGGCACGAAACACTCTTGATGCTCTCACCCAATGTTCATCCTTTGAAGGTGTCAATAATAACAGTTTTTGTTACTACCCGACTCTTGTCCTTTGTCAAGGTTACCACATTCAAAACCTCAGCGAAGCTTTCAAAAGGTTTTATGGTAGGTATGCGGAAGACATTTCCCAATGTATTTCCGCATCAGTTACAAAAATGACGTCTAGCCCATTTCCCCAGTTTCACTTGTACCATGTTCCCGTTTTTATTGATGAATCATTGACTTGCCTTTGCATGAGTTTGTGACGGGTGACCGGTGGGACAGGATACGCTCACCTTTTTCGCGAACACCTGGGGTCGTCACTGTTTGATAGTGATTCATAAATACATGCACATGATACACTCCAGTCGGAATCGTACACTGGACTCTTGGAAAAGATTTCTTATGAATATGGATGGGTTTTGTCGTTTTTATTCTCTTAACCCAATGCGAAACCGACAGATGTAGTGAGTGAGATGGGATTATTTCAGTACTATAACAAGTGTAAGCTTAATGTAGACAGAAGGTCACCCGTCATAGACGTTCATCAATATGATGAAACCTACGAGCACGGTAATGGTGTTGTGAGACCAAGGGTCATAATCAGGACAAATCTATTTAGTGAACCTTCGATCAGCGGGTCTTTTTACGGCTAAGGAACGCAACATGACACAACGCATGGCGGCGACAGAGACTACGCTACCGGACAAAAGAAAATATACACTTGAAAATTTGATTTCATCAAAACATTTCAATTTTATCTAAATTTTACCAGGTTGACAACAGTCGCCGACGCACTGCAGACGTTAGGTCCAAAACACAACCATGATATCCGTATCAAATACATCATCATCGGACCCGTGAAGATCCGGGGTAGAACAGGTTTTCACCAACCCATGCTTGCCGTAGAAGGCGACTATGCTTGTCGTAAAAGGCGACTAATGGGATCGGGTGGTCAGGCTTGCTGACTTGGTTGATGCATGTCATCGTATCCCAATTGCGTGGATCGATGCTCATGATGTCAATCACTGGATTGTCTGGTCCAGACTCGATTATTAACAGACCACCGTCATATAGCTGGAATAATGCTGAGTGCGGCGTTAAACGCAACAAACAAACAAAACAAACAAAACATCATCACAGAATAACCATTTCTTGTTTGTTTCATTATTAGCCCCATGGGTGTATACTGATTAATGCCTGGCAGTTTAGATGACCACCCATGCAGTCTCAATCACTTTTAATAAAAAAATTTAATATTGCAATAAAAGTGAAACTATAAAATGAGTGCTTTGTATGATTGACTTTTCATTCATGTTGTCATGGAGACATACGCATGACCCCATATCAGTTTGACATTTTTGAAGTCTGCAATAGATCGGATACTTTCCCAATACAGTAATATCTTCCTAGCGTGCGCCTATAGGAATCTACGTAATCTTGATGCGACATTGATGAAGTGATTCGCATTTATCGGCAATGATGATATTACCAATACATATTATTTTTATGACTGTTATGTTTCCATATGTTTTGACATTTTTCACAAAAGAGGTGAATTGGGGTTTAATGTCGCGTTCAAGACTATTACACTTAAAAAACAACGCCCATGCACGTGCGAGCTGCTTGTATTAGGCCGGACTAATGCCTGTTTTATTCCAACCCCCTGAGATACCATGCCGCAGTTTAACATGAATACCCCACTCAGACACAGTATACTGATTCCGAGCCGACCAGTCCTTGTATTAGCCCCTTTGTCGTTTGCAAGTTCTATGGTATGTCGCGGCAAGAGGATCAAACAATAATCGACGTTCCACTCTCCGTGCAGACGCTGTATCCTCTACATCACAGAGGCAGTGCCCCTAAAATTACTAATGCATTGAAATATCCATCTACAAAATGGCACGAGTAACAGGCTGTGGAAGCCAAATTGGAAGTCGTCATAAAACCAAGATATTTCCCACTCAAACGTTATTTGGTGACATTTTCAAGAATCATTATCCTTGTGATAAAAAGTTGTGGTAGCATGACGCCATCACATATGAGAACACAATCACCATGTATTTATTGTCTGATCTGGCTCGGTTTAACCGTTACGCAGGGGCCAGATCACCTCGGCGGCAATTTGTGACTTAAACGCATCTCCCTTCGCGCACAGCGTCGAGCTCGTCAGTATAAGGCCGGTTAGAGTTCTCAAAGAGAGGATGCTTTTTGTCGCCGGAGTGATGATGAGATAATCAAACACTACATCCTGTTCCTGGTTACAGCTTCTTTGGCGTTATTGTGTATGGAGGTCATGGACCGACCTTGTAATAATGTGTGTATGTGACTTTCTGTCTGTGGATGTCTTTGCGTGTGTATATGTGTGTGTTTGTGTGTGTGTCTGTCGATGTCTTTGTTATGTGTGTGTTTGTGTCTGTCTCCCTGTGTGTGTGTGTGTGTGTGTCTGTCTGTCTGTCTGCGGATCTCTTAGTGTGTGTGTGTGTGTGTGCGTGCGTGCGTGCGTGGTATGTGTGTCTGTCTGTGGATGTCTTAGTGTGTGTCTGTTGATGTGTCTGTCTCCCTGTGTGTGTGTGTGTGTGTGTGTGTGTGTGTGTGTCTGTCTGTCTGCGGATCTCTTAGTGTGTGTGTGCGTGTGTGTGTGCGTGCGTGCGTGGTATGTGTGTCTGTCTGTGGATGTCTTAGTGTGTGTCTGTCTGCGGATCTCTTAGTGTGTGTGTGTGTGTGCGTGTGTGCGTGCGTGGTATGTGTGTCTGTCTGTGGATGTCTTAGTGTGTGTCTGTTGATGTGTCTGTTGGACTAGGCCTACAGCCTGGCGTCACCATGAAGATCCGGGTTACAACTGGTCTTCAGCAACCAAAGCTTGCTGTAAGAGGCGACTATGATTGTCGTAAGAGGCGACTAACGGGATCGGATGGTCAGGCTCGTTGTCTTCGTTCATGCATGTCTTCGTATCCCAATTGCGTGGATCGATGCTCATGATGTCAATCACTGGATTGTCCCGTTCAGACTACATTATTTACAGATCTCCGTCATGCAGCTGGTATATTTCTGAGTGCGGCGTTAAACAATAAAGATACCATAGTGGGCGTCGGGATTGTCACATTGCGAAACTGGCAAATGTACAACGCTGGGGAGGTATTGTTAGACGGACTGGAAGAGACGAAATTTGTCAGGTTGTTTGACATTTGTGATCCGTCATTGTTGAAACTGCTATGTTTGACATTATGTTTGTCTGACGTGAGCTGTGGCATAATCTGGTCTTATCAGTAGCAAGGATGTCGTCTTTGATGTTATGCTCCTGAAACGTTGCGACAAGCATTACGATTATTGATTCGTGAGCTTGTTATTGTTAAAGAAGGTGAGGTGAAATAGGGTTTAACGTCGTTCAAGATTATCGTACTCTTACAGCGACGTCCATGCACATGAATACCCTACTCAGATACACAATACTGACTTCGAGCCGACCAGTCCTTGTTTTCCCCTTAATGCCGAGCGGCAGGCAGGGTAGCAACAAGTAGCATATTTTAACGTCTTTTGGTATGACGCGGTCACCTTCCGCTTCCCGATCATGTTCCCGAGACAAGGGTTAACTATAAAAAGTGAGGTGAAATTGGGTTCAATGTCGCATCCAAGATTATTGCACTAATATAGCGACGCGCAGGCACGTGTGTGTGTGGCTACTTGTACTAGTCCGGACTGATGCCGATTTATAGTGCTAGCTCACTGAGATACCATGCCGCAGTTTAACATGACCCCACTCAGACACAGTATACTGACTCCGAGCCGACCAGTCCTTGTTTTATCCCTTTAATGCCGAGCGCCAGGCAAGGTAACAACAAGTACCATATTTTAACGTCTTTTGGTATGACTCTGCCAGGGATCGAACCCCGGACCTTCCGCTCACCGTGCGGGCGCTCTACCATTAGACCACAGAGGCGGCCGTTAACTAAATACCCTTGCCGAATTGCCGAACTAGGCTGAAATTTCAGGGCTCGATCGTCGCGCCACTAGTGGCTATTTTGTTATGTCCATCCTATTCCACCTTTCATATCACTTGCATTTGCTTCAAACTAACTGGCAGCTCCCAGTCAAGACGATCAGATCGATGATCAAGATCTATATTGTAATAAAACTGGTCTCACCTCGCAAAGTGCATCAAATCACGTGAGCACCTTGTGAGTAAGAACAGGGTAGAAACTGGACTTTTACAGTCAGATAACCCCCTTGCCTCGGGAAGATGCTCCCCGATCAGACGCTGTATCCACAAGACCACAAAGTCGGTCCTATTGGGAAAGAGTGCCCTATCTAGTTCCATGTATTTATACGAACTAACCTCGTGAGTCGTGGCTAGACAATGCACTAGCGCTATATCCTTCACCATTCATTGGTCATCCGGGTGTGTGGGTGTCACCTTGGAAGGAGCCAATTGTTTGGGGTGACCAGAACACGAACGTTTCAGAAACGAGCTCAAGCTATTACTGCTCTTGACGAGTCGTGTGTGTGAACGCTGGAACCCTAATCTACAACCGCCCCGAGAAGCACGATGGCTTAGTGTTTATATGTAGGAAACGAAACGATGCTATTTTTAAGGTTTTTGTATTTGTCTTGCTTATCCACTGTCTGCGGTCTAAGGGCGCGGTTGGTGTTCTCGGTAATAGTTTGGTGTAACGCGCTACCACCGCTGTTGTAGGTTGACAGCGTCTGAAGGACACTTTAATGCTAAGAGCAGATTTTTTTTCTGAAAAAGAGGGAGTTATATTTATTTGTTGTTTTTTCTAGCAATATTCTAGCTATATAACGACGGTTTGTAAATTATCGAGTCTAGACCAGACAATCCAGTGATTGACGAGTGAGTGAGTGAGTGATTTGGGTTTTACGCCGCTTCTTGCAATATATATTTGTAACGGCAGGGGCAAACCAAGGCTTTACAATTGTACTCATGTGGTGAAATCGAACCTTGGCCTGTGGCGTGACGAGTCAAAGCTTAAACAACTTGGCTACACGACCGACCATTTCTGTAAGAAAAGATTTTGTAGTAAATGTTAATTTAAAAATGTCATATTAAAGAAATTGTTTGAATGTAATGTCACAGTAAATCGTGCGCCGTTCGAACGTTTTACAGCAACATCGTGTCAAGGTACTCTACAATGGAGTTTTACAGTAACATCGTGTCAAGGCACTCCACAATGGAGTTTTACAGTAACATCGTGTCAAGGCACTCCACAAATGAGTTTTACAGCAACATCGTGTCAAGGCACTCCACAATGGAGTTTTACAGTAACATCGTGTCAAGGCACTCCACAATGGAGTTTTACAGTAACATCGTGTCAAGGCACACCACAATGGAGTTTTACAGTAACATGGTGTCAAGGCACTCCACAATGGAGTTTTAAAGTAACATCGTGTCAAGGCACTCCACAATGGAGTTACACGTTGTATCATGCATGGATTCAATGCATGGTTTTCCGCATCAGTGAATACATCACAGAAATGAAATGTTGGTGTTGCATCTTAATTTACAATTGTTGCCTGTGTTAACAAATACCAACGGTCGTGTTAACTAACACATACGCCAGGTGTACATGGTCAGATATATGAATATCAACAGGCTCGGTGTGGTTGTTTTCCCAGCTTCACCAGCATGTAAGGGTTTTTGTTTCTCAGTACTATTGAGTTCAGTGCACGTCATCCATAAGCGGGATTGTGCGTGATGTTGACCCCTATGGTAACAAAGCAAAGTCTGTATCCGACATTGAATAGGGGGCACGGGTGGCCCAGTCGGCTAAGGCGCCGCGATTCGCTGTGCAGTGTTGCGTACCTTGGGCACACCAGAAACCTATGATTGTAGGTTCGAATCCCGGTTCGCCCCGATTATGTTTCTAGGCTTGTCAGCAGCATACCCGTGCTCGTGGGTTTCACCGAGGTGGTAAACGTCTGAGACCTGCATCACTTCGGGCTTTCCTCCCACATTAAGCTGACACGCCGTGATATAACTGGAATACTGTTAAAAGTGGCGTTAAACCAAACTCACACACTCACTCACTGACATTGAATAGGATTGTAATAACTGTCAGATTATATCACTAAAATCGGCTTCATTGTGTATTCATAACAAAACCCAGGAGCTTAACCTGCAAGACGTTCCTCGCAATATTTGTACCTGTAAATACGATTTCTTTAAACAGGAACATGTAAAATAGTAGACGCATTCAGCAGCAATGCTGAAATTACAATTCTCAATACTTTTCACTTGTACTGAAACGCCAGGAATAAACTCCAGTACTCACCTTCTAGACTGACTTGGACGCGAGTAGGTGTCATTGGAACCAGGGGAGACAAACGTATGTGTCAGTGACAACACTTACCGTTGTACCCGTGAAGATCAGGGTTAGAATTGACCTTCAGCAACCCATGTTTGTCGTAAGAGGCGACTAACGGGATCGGGTGGTCAGGCGCGCTGACTTGATTGATGCATTTCATCGTATCCCAAATTGCGTAGATCAATGCTCATTGTGTCAGACAGTATTGTCTGGTCAAAACTCGATTATTTACAGCCCGAAGTCATATAGCTTGAATATTGCTGAGTGCTGCGTTAAACAACAAACACATAAACAAAGCTTACCATCGAGACCAAGGGAGTTATGTGGACGTAAGTAGGTGTCATTGTGATGGCGGCGGTCTATCCGTAGATAGATAGGTGTCATTACGACCACTGTTATCTTTGAAAACAAGGGGGTTAAGTGGACGTAGATAGGGTTAATGTGACACGGCGTATTTCGAGAAAGACACACACGAAGTCATCAGACAATATGGTGTTTAGAACCTTTCGAAATCAATGCCTCGGACACAATTACTCGAATCAGACCTTAAGCAAGACAGCGGTGGCGGTTGAGGGAGGCAAGCATGTCCTGAAATAAACCGATATTCTTGTATGTTTACAAGCGCTAATGAACTGTCTCTCAAAATCACGCACTGATTACACTCGCCATCCGGTCCGGAGAGGATGTTGCTGAAACTGGCACTGGCGTTTCTTGTCATTTGACGTAATAATTACCGGGTTAAATGTAAATTCATTTTTCTGTTAATTTTCTTTTCACGAATACGACTTAATAAGTGGCACACTCATGGCACTGGTGGTATCTACTTGTCGCTTAAGATGCTCGGAATTAATTTGGGATGTGTTTCTTTAAATCTCTAACCAATCGCAAACTGAATATAGGAACCCACTAATAGAGACATCGGTTTACCTTTCACATATATTGGCAATTTGATATATATAAATATATATATATATTTGTGTGTGTGTGTGTGTGTGTGTGTGTGTGTGTGTGTGTGTGTGTGTGTGTGTGTGTATGTATATATATATATACAAAAATGAGGTAAATGTTCACTCGGTGTACATGTAATATATAATAAAATAATAAAGTCCACGTTAGTCCATCATCCTTTTTATATCAGTTTCATACATAGTACTTTCGCTGTCTCATGGCAGCTCTTCAGTGATATATATATATGAAGCACGTACATTAACGAATTCTCCATGGAGAGGGTTACAATTAGTCTTCAGCAACCAATGCTTGTCATAAGAGGTGACAATGGGTATCGGGTGGTAAGGCTCGCTGACTTGGTTGATGACTTGGATGGTCCTTTCACAAATTGCGTAGAATCGATGCTCATGATGTCATTCACTTTATTGTCTGGTCCTGAGTCGACATTTACAGAGTGTCGTCATATGGCTGGAGGATTGCTGTGTGCGGCGTTAAACAAATAAAAATCAACCAAAAAATAACATTTGCCCTTCCAAGGCACCGTTTTCGGTGTGCTGGGTCAACAGTGAATCATCGTCACTGTTACGTAACTTGGTTCAGAATAACAACACGTTTGCGACTAGATCCTCTGTCGTATTTCCTTTCCAAAATGTAATGAAATACGCGTGAGCTGGATAATCTGATATTTGATATCGATCTGCGCCGCTGGGTGAACGACGATACACTGCAAGAGAGCATTGGGGATTCTCTGTTACATTCTATCAACAAGCAAAACATCACAGTCACCGGAAACAAGTCGCCGTTAACCATAATCTGTTCATGAGAAGCAATTACAAATCGGTATACAATTAAATGGAAGCGACAAAGCCTTTTCCATTATCCTACTAAATATCTGCTGAAATGTACGATTCCAATTATATCCATCTTCCCAAGGCAAGAGAGTTAACTGATTATAAAAGTCCAGTTTTAAAACTTGCCGAACTAGGCGGGTATTATGGAGTTACAATTTGATTGGACCAGCGAGTCTATGCACAGTCCAATCAAAATTGCGCAACGAAATCGAAATCCGGTTCGTAAACTGTCATGCAGGATTTGCAAAGCATGTGCACCGCCAACTCGCTGTCAACAGGTATTTTCTAAATCTTTTCGTGTTTTTAATAAAGGTGCTCGAGTGATTGGATGCACTTCGCGATGTAAGACCTGTTTATATAGATCTTGATTATCGATCAGATCGTTTTTGACTCGGCGCCGAAATTTTGTTTGAAGATAATGCAAGTGATACGAGAGGTGAAATCTGATTGGACCATAGGAGAGGCATAGAAGGGACATAACTCGTAATAGCCACTGGTGGCGCAACGATCGTGCCCAGGAATTCCGGCCTAGTTCGGCAAGGGTGGAAACTGGACTTGTAAAGTCAGTTGACTCTCTTGCCTCGGGAAGATGAATTATATCATGAGCATGTGTTTATGAATCACTATCAAATCGTGATGAAACCAGGTGTTCGCGAAAAGATGAGCGTATCCTACCGCACCCGTGGCAATCGTCACAAACACATGCAAAGGCAAGTCAATTTTCACCTGAAAAAAACTCGTGAACCTATAGTACAAGTTAAAATATACATATGGTGACAAAATGACCCTGTAACATCTCGCTCACTCGTGAGGTGATAAGGCGGTGGGGTAGCCTAGTGGTTAAAGCGTTGGCTTGTCACGCCGAAGAGCCGGGTTCGATTCCCGACATGGGTACAATGTGTGAAGCACATTGTCCGGTGTCCTCCGCTGTGATATTGCTGGAATATTGCTAAAAGTGGCGTAAAACCGTACTCACTCACTCGTGAGGTGATGTTTTAAACAGGTACTGATGATCTGCATCGATGAACTTTATCGGTATCAAGCGGTCATTTCGATCTCTCTGTTTCCATTTTTACGATACAGGGGAGGTGATGGACTCTTTCCGAACACCGGAAACCACTCGGATATCGAAAACGAGGAGGTTATATTTCCAGTGGTGCACGTCCCTAATGTTATATTTCCAGTGGTCCACGTCCCTAGTGTTATATTTCCAGTGGTCCACGTCCCTAATGTTATATTTCCAGTGGTGCACGTCACTAATGTTATATTTCCAGTGGTGCACGTCCCTAGTGTTATATTTCCAGTGGTGCACGTCCCTAGTGTTATATTTCCAGTGGTCCACGTCCCTAGTGTTATATTTCCAGTGGTGCACGTCCCTAATGTTATATTTCCAGTGGTGCACGTCCCTAGTGTTATATTTCCAGTGGTGCACGTCCCTAATGTTATAATTCCAGTGGTGCACGTCCCTAGTGTTATATTTCCAGTGGTGCACGTCCCTAGTGTTATAATTCCAGTGGTCCACGTCCCTAATGTTATATTTCCAGTGGTCCACGTCCCTAGTGTTATATTTCCAGTGGTGCACGTCCCTAATGTTATATTTCCAGTGGTGCACGTCCCTAATGTTATATTTTCAGTGGTGCACGTCCCTAGTGTTATAATTCCAGTGATGCACGTCCCTAGTGTTATATTTCCAGTGGTGCACGTCCCTAATGTTATATTTTCAGTGGTGCACGTCCCTAGTGTTATAATTCCAGTGATGCACGTCCCTAGTGTTATATTTCCAGTGGTGCACGTCCCTAATGTTATATTTTCAGTGGTGCACGTCCCTAGTGTTATATTTCCAGTGGTGCACGTCCCTAGTGTTATATTTCCAGTGGTGCACGTCCCTAATGTTATATTTCCAGTGGTGCACGTCCCTAATGTTATATTTTCAGTGGTGCACGTCCCTAGTGTTATAATTCCAGTGATGCACGTCCCTAATGTTATATTTCCAGTGGTGCACGTCCCTAGTGTTATATTTCCAGTGGTGCACGTCCCTAGTTTTATATTTCCAGTGGTGCACGTCCCTAGTGTTATATTTCCAGTGATGACCGTGCCAAACGTTTTATATGATTTCACATTTCAAGAAGAACAAGTGCCAGTGTGTGAGTGAGTGAGTGTGGTTTGAAGCCGCCTTGAACACTATTTAAGGTATATCAAAGCGTGTCAGCTTAATGCGGGAGGAAAGCCCGAAGTGATGCCGGTCTCAGACGTTTACCACTTCGGTGAAACCCACGAGCACGGGTATGGTGCTGACAAACCTAGAAACATAATCAGGGCAAACCAGGATTCAAATCCACAATCAAAGGTGTCTGGCTCGCCAAAGCGTTTCAATTGCAGATCCCTAGACGATTGGACCACCCGTGCCCGCACGTGAACGTGCCAGATGTTTTACATGATGACACATGCTAGAAGTTGTGAACGTGTCGTTTCCAGGTCTTTTGCCAAGTAACTAAAAATGCAGGTGTTTTAAAGTTTAAGTTATAAGTCTGAAGATTAGCATCTTATACAATGTGCATGAACCCAAACTAAAGCGTAAAATAAAAGCAACAAACCCTTTTCCATAACCGAAAGAATCCTTTATACAATTGCGACTATATCATATTCATGTGTTTATGAATCACTATCAAATAGTGATGATACGAGGTGTTCGTGAAATGTTGAGCGTAGGCTGTCCCACAGATGGCACCTGTCACAAACACATGCAAATACAAGTCAAGTGTTGTGAAAAAAAGCCACGGGAACATAGGGTAAAGGTCAAAATATGGAAAAGCATCGTACATCATATGATCACTGATGCGTCAAATTTGGAAATGTCCTCAACAAGTCTGTCATTAAAAGTTTTGAAAGCTTTACTAAAGTACTGTCGGACATGCTAAAAAAAAATGTTTTTTTCCCGTTAAAAAGGGGTAGCATTTTTTTTTTTTTTTTTTTGGGGGGGGGGGGTCTCAAAAACAAAATCGGGCCGTAAAAGAATAGTTGGTAAAGGGTAGATAGTGTACAAGCTTTCTGACCAGAAGGTACCCCCGATGACCGTGCATTTTTCAGGGGGAAATATTCAACTCCGTCCATGAGGTCCCATTACCTCCGCACCATTCTTAACTATCCCAGTGAGGGCTTCCAAAACACCCATGGAACCATCAGGTAAAGGTAATCGTGTCATTGTTTTGCACGCCGCAACCCTTGATCTGGGGCGTGTTGATGGATGTGTGCTAGTTTTCGAGGTGAAAAAGAAAACTGGTAATTTCCACAAGGAGATGTGTTCAAAGACTGGTTGGAACATCAGCTATTGCCCATTTTAATCAACTTCAGTGTCATAGTCATGGATAACGCCAGTTAATACAACCAGATACAGTCGTGCCAACCATGAGTAGTCTGAAGGCGACCATACAGAAATATATGACATTGTCGACTTCAGACCATACGAAACGAAAGTTCATGGAGAAAAATCGGCTGAATAAGAAACCAGTAAAGTACAAGACATATGTGATGGCGGCACAACACGGCCACGTTGTCTTACGTACGCCAGTCAGACTGTGAGCTCAACCCTGTTGAGCCTATCTTGGCTAACTGTACATGGTTCGTGACAAGACATAACACAACGTTCATACTCACACATATCAAAGGGAGGATCAACGCAGTCTTTACCAGCCATCAGCCTTGTTGAACCAGTTATCATACCTTTGGGTGATTCATATACATTATCAGCGGAGATAGAATCTACCTCAAGAAATCATCTATAGAAAAACAAATACTTTTTGATTCCTAAATCGCAACCTTCCAGTACACATCGCGTGACATAGCTTTTAACTATTCCATCATTTATCCAAGCGAATATAATCCAGTACATATGCTAAATTGTTACCCCATCAACGCACATGTCAATTAAGTACAATGACAGCAATATTTTGAGACCCCCCCCCCCCCCAACTCGGGTGACATTTGCACCTGTGAGAATTGACGGGCTGGTGTTAGGTAGTTACCTCAAGTTATAGGCCGTTTCATACACGCATGCCAACACACGAATATTTATAAGTTTATCACCATTTTAATGAAGACAGAAAGCATTTTTCTAGCATTTCCGACAGTACTTTAAGGCCGTGAATGTTGTAAACCTGACCAAACAACTTTTAAGCAAGAGTCGTATAACGCTATTTAAATCTTTGGAGAAAGAACGTGCTCTAGTGTAATTTAAAAGTAAAGAATTATCTGACATCGTATTTTACCAGTCGATACTTCCCAGACACCGTGAATGATTACATAGATTATTCAACACTCTGACATCAGTCGTTGACCGTGGATGTGGATGATGTGCGAGGATGTTGGGGATGGTGGTTGTGGATGACGTGCGAGGATGTTGGGGATGGTGGTTGAGGCTGAAGCAGAAGCTAAGTACATCAAAGCAGGCGTTATGCAAACTATTGCATAACAGAACAACCTTTTACGTACCACATCCGTCGTGTGATCACAAATTAAAAGGCAGATTTAAGAAATATTCTTACTTCCGTTAACCACGAGTCAGATCAAAGAACGAAAAATTTGTAAAACCACATTATTAAAAGCTTTTGCATTGAGTCTAACTACAAATGTCCACGAGTACGCCTTTGTTCTTATCTGTAGGTGCACACGAGAGAACAAGTTAATTATAAGAGCTCAGAAATATGGCGTAGGCAGAGGAATATTGGGTTCTTTTGACTTCATTTAGGAGCGATCCTTCAGTGCTGGAACGACACGGTATTTAATTTCTCACCCTGCAGTGGGGGTTGTACTGTCTACATTATTATAATATTCCATATTTTCATCTCTGTTTCTAATATAATGCGAAATAACAAGGAATGGTCCAATGTTGATTCAGATTAAATTGAGACTTCATTTTCTGCTGCCTATTACCAATCTAGTTCCAGACATTATAATGGAGACTTGTGTGTTTATGTAATTTATTTTAAATTTATTTTACATATTTCTAAATTGTTAACTCGCCTCATTTAACCTATTGTATCGATACATGGTCATGCATATTTGAAATCCTTTTTAAAGTGAGTGAGTGAGTGAGTATGGTTTTACGCCGCTTGTAGCAATATTCCAGCAATATCGCGGCGGGGGACACCAGAAATGGGCTTCACACATTGTACCCATGTCGGGAATCGAACCCGGGTCTTCGGCGTGACGAGCGAACGCTTTAACCACTAGGCTACCCGACCGCCCCCTTTTTAAAGATACTCATCTTGTTTAAACAAACCAATCAACTTCGAGTTAAAACGAGTGAGTGAGTGAGTTTGGTTCTACGCCGCTTTTACGGCGGGGGACACCAGACATGGGCTTCACACTTTGTACATATGTCGGGAATCGAACCCGGGTGTTCGGCGTGACGAGCGAACGCGAGGCTACCCCACCGCCCCTAACATAAGAGCATTCTTCTCAGCTTCATCTCTCTCAGCTTCTTCCTCTCCATCTTCTCCTGGACTATTCCTCTATACTAGTAATGTGGGTACTAGTAATTTACCTTTCTGTTGTTTTAAGTAAGTATAGTGATGTTGGCGTGTACTGATTATGGCATACAGTTGTTTTGGGGAACAACCAAGTAGAGACTGTGTTTCGATAGCGTTGTGTAATCATCTATTGACATATTCATCAAGATGATAAAACCTTGTGGACAAGAAAAGTGTAATTTCATATTAAATTGCTGGGATTGCCAGCTGAACACATCGTTCAAGTCTACATGGCTCAGATTTTCGATTCGACTTTAAATGTAAATAAAAGCGGCAAAACCGTTACCATATTCCTAAAAAATCTCTGCCAAAAGCAGATCGATTGTACGATTCCGCCTGTATCATGACCATGCGGTGATGAATCACTATGAAATAGTGAAAATACCACGTGTTCGCGAAGAAGTGAGCGTATCCTGCTCCACTGGTGGCACCCGTCACAAACACATGCAAAGGCAAGTCATTTGTTCATTTGAAAAGAAAAAAACGAGAATATATCGAACAAGTCAAAGTACGGAACTGCATCGGACATCATTTTGGTCAGTGATACGTCAAATTTGGAAATGTCCTCCACATGTCTTCAATAAAACTTTTGGAAAGCTTGACTGAGGCTTTGCATGTTGTTTGGTCTAACAACTTGTAGGGGCGGTCGGGTAGCCTAGTGGTTCAAGTGTTCACGCGTCACGCCGAAGACCCGGGTTCGATTCCCGAAATGGGTACAATGTGTGAAGCCCATTTCTGGTGTCCCCCGCCGTGATATTGCTGGAATATTGCTAAAAGCGGTGTAAAACCAAACTCACTCACTCACTCACTCACTCACTCAGTCTAACAACTTGTCAGCAAGAGCCGTATGACGCTCTTTGAATTCTTGGTAGAAATAGCATACCCGATTGTACTTCAAAAGGTATGAAATGTAGATCTGGAGCTGATGGAATATTGCTTGACATAAAGGGAAAGTTGACCATGGGAAAGTTGAAGTCTGCCCTCTTGTCATACAGTCTTGTGTAGACCAACATTTCACATACTGTATTTTCAGTAAACTTCAGATAAAATTTGATTCCATTTTTGACAAATTGTCCTGAACCTCGATAGATAGATAAGTAACTATATCTATGGTAAAGTAGACACAATTTATGGGTAAAAACTTCTCAAATACTGTAAAGGGGGCGTATCGATAAAGATCCTTATACCGTTGTCAAGCAAGACTGGTTTACAGAATTTAAGTTGTTATCCATAAATTGTGTCTACTTTGTCATCCGTCATCTTCTAATATAAGTAATGCATATCAAACAATATATCTAAGGTCACCACGTTTTGTAACAAAAGTCCAAAAAGTGTTTTCGACATTTCATCTGAAACTCTGGATATATAATTAAGCGGAAAAAATATGTTTGTGATCTCAGTAAAAATGTCACTAAAATGATCTTTAATAATTGAAAATGTAATTTTCACCCTTTGCTCAGTCACATTATAACCGAAATGGGCTAAACAGAAATAATGTGCTGTGTGCAATTGTTGTGTATTCTGATAGTTGTCACACACCCAACCTCTGACCTTTACATACTGATATGACTCGTGACAGGTCCATGGTAACTCTGTCTCTCTGGTTTCTGTTCTAGCATACACGTATCTTTGGACCCGGGAAGATCCGGGGTAGAATAGGTCTTCAGCAACCCATGCATACCGCAACAGGCGACTATGCTTGTCGAAGGAGGCGATTAACGGGATCGGGTGGTCAGGCTCGCTGACTTGGTTGATCCCAATTGCGTGGATCGATGCTAATGATATTATTCGCTGGATTGTCTGGTGCAGACTCGATTATTTACAGCCCGCCGTCATATAGCTGGAATATTGCTTTGTGCGGCGTTAAACAATAAACCAACCAACCAACATGTTTCTTTGAGTAATTTTATAAATAATCTGTAAGGATGTCTGTTTAGCAGATACTTTTGCTATTGCTTTTCCTTATCTTTGCCGTTGTATGATCTTTCTGATCTGATATAATATTCCAGAAAAAATCCCGTGAGCTACATGACCTTTTGGTTCTAGTTTTTTTAATATTGCAGTATGCTTGTCTTGTCAGATATGATGTGCAGTATAGCATGGTAAGCAGAATCTGTCTCCCCCTACTTAATCACGTCTTGCGGTACAGTGTCGTATTGATAATTACAACCTTAACGCTGTAGGTACCAGAACAGTGTTCTTAATGTCCCCCGAGTCTTGTTCTCTGTATAGTTTAACGATAGCTTTGTAGAACGGGGCCCCGATCGTGTCCCATTGCGTGCAGATTGATCCTTCAGCTAACTTTGGGAGACTGTTGCCGGTTTCTACAAGTGATGTTGATTTACATTCCACAAACTGTGCCCCAGTAGGGAATAGTATTTCAGTTGTAGCATGGTGTAACATATAAATCTGGAAAGGAAACTAATACTACGGTATGATGTGTGATTAAAACACATCTGTGACGTCATTCCATTGTTTGTACGCTCCATTATTAACGCGTCAGCGGGGTTCGAACCCGCATCGTTAGATTTGAAAAAAATGTAATTGTCAATCTCAGCTACTGCGGCACATGAAGGCATGGTGTGAAATTAACTATTAAATATTTTCATAAATTTGCATAATGCTTAAAAGCTCAAAATAATATGTATATATTTTGTGTTAGAGCAGGTTACCCACAACAATGTTCATGTTTAAAGCAGTTAGATAAACCTTTGACGAGAAAAAACAAATAAGGTAATATAAATATCGCTTGTTCGGGGCTCTATATTTCCTATTATACCCGTCAGCATGTATTACCAATGTGCAAGCGATTGATAAATACTAGTTTAAGACCCAACGAAATTATGAAGAGCCGTGTACCATGCATTGTAAATGTCAGCTCGCGACGGAGCTTGGCGCACCCGCAACAGCGGCAGGGAACACATTCCTCGTGCATCACGCAAGGTCGACTCACGCAGTATAAATACAGACAACAAAGAGTTCTGGTTTATTTTTCAAATGTTTTCAACTACAGAATATTTTGTGTGAAAGTGTGAAAGTTGGGATGAGTTTTAAGTAGGGGAATATCCACGTAACTCTCCATTCCTTAAAAATAATGGGCCTCGTCCGCCCCATTATTTTTAAGGAATGGATAGTTACTCGGACATTCCCCGCCACAGCACACGGTACTGATGTGAGGTGAGATGAAATGGGGTTTAACGTCGCGTCCAAGATTATTGCACTTATATAGCGACGTGCATGTACATGTGTGTGTTTGTGTGGCTGCTTGTACTAGTCCGGACTGATGCCGATTTATAGTGCTAGCTCACTGAGATACCATGCCGCAGTTTAACATGAATACCCCACTCAGACACAGTATACTGACTCCGAGCCGACCAGTCCTTGTTTTAGCCCCTTAATGTCGAGCGCCAGACAGGGTTAGAACAAGTACCATCTTTTAACGTCGTTTGGTATGATGCGGCCGGGGATCGAACCCCGGACCTTCCGCTCTCCGGGCGGACGCTCTACCACTAGACCATGGAGGCGGTCTGGTACTGCTGCGAGGTGGTTCGTTACAATCCTAGGATTCATTAGTCCTGCGGCATTCTTAATCCCATGCTTGAAGCCCTTTGCTTTTGTTTGTTTGAATTGGCCGTAAGAGGCGACTTACGGGATCTGGTGGTCAGGCTCGCTGACTGTGTTGATGCATGTCATCGAATCCCAATTGGGAAGATCGATGTTCATGAAATAAATCAACTGATTGTCTGGTCCAGGCTCGATTATTTACAGACCGATTACAACGATGGTTCCACGTAATACTACAAACTCCCACCAAAGTCAACACTAATCTTGCCAGTTTCACGGGATCGGGTGGTCAGGCTCGCTGACTTGGTCGATGCAGGTCATCGTATCCCAATTGTGTGGATCGAAGCTCATGATATCAATCACTGGATTGTCTGGCCAGACACGATTATTTACAGACCGCCGTTATATAGCTGAAATATTGCTGAGTGCGGCGTTAAACAAACAAACAAACAAACAAAACTCACACAATTTGCATAAAAAAATAACAACGCTTTGTTATACATGATAAACACAAAATTGGGCAGACGATGACACCTTTCTGACGTTTTTGCTTGGCGGGTTACCTGAACAACTTGAAGTAGAATTAGACTACAATGTATGGGCAGAGAGCATGATAAATATTGGTGGTGCAGTAAAAAAGTGGGATGAAGTCATCCGAAGCTGCTTATACTAAACAATGTATGTATTGTAAACAAGTGTACATTTGTAAATAACACATGCTAATTGTCCATCTAATAACACAAATAATCAATACGATACATATGTATATGAACTACTTCTGACATATATGTAATATATATGTGTATGTGTGTGTGCACATTTATACTATAGATGTTGTCCTTTCACTGTATACCTTGTACTCTTCATGAAATGGAGGAAATAAAGAATATCTATCTATCTATCCTGGTACACTAAGATCCTTGGCATTATTTCGAAATGCAAAGATATCAGTCATATTTATTACTGCCCTATGTCCACCAATGTCCCCAACCCTGACATCACGGCGCTGGTAAAACAAACATGTTTCACTCCAAAGGGGATCTTAATACGTCAACTGTAATTACCGTGTAATACAAACACACCCGTTCTGGTAACCAAGGTCCAATAGTCCCTGAAATAGCCTCAGCCCGTACCTTGACCCTGTGGAATTAAGAGCGCTATTAATAGGAGATTGTAATGAAACCCACGATGCTGAGTTTTGCAGAAGCGTGAGGGACCAGTCTCACCGGTACGCCAATTTGTCGTGTGTAATTACTCTCCTGGTGTCACTGGGGGCGTGTTGAGATTGATAGTGTAGCACAATGAATGATGGTGTACCGCCGTGAATGGTATTGTACCACTGCCAATGCCAGTGTACCACAGTAAATGACACTGAACAATGTATCACAATGTATGAGAGTGTACCACTGTCAGGTGTATGAATGACAGTGTACCACATGTAATCAGAGTGTACCACCGTCTATGGCAGTTTACAGTACATATTTAATATCGTTGTACGGCAGTGAATGAGAGTGTACCACTGTCAAGAGTAGTGCACCATAGTAAATGACAATCTAATGTAAGTGTCATGAAAAGAGTTTTTAACACCCGTGAACATCCCGGGTTAGAATTGGTGAGTCGCCTTTTACGACAAACATAGTCGCTTTTTACGACAAGCATAGTTGCCTTTTACGACAAGCATAGTCGCCTTTTACGGCAAGCATGGGTTACTGAAGACCTATTTTACCCCAAATCTTCACGGGTCGAGTGGTGAGTGCTTCCGGTAGGGCATGACATACTTAATGACCCTTTTCGCGAACACCTGGTGACTTTACTGATTGTTGGTGATCCATTCAAATAGTTTTCACCGCTGTTTTGCCTTTGACGCTGTTTCGGCGGATAATCGAGACCATTAAATTATTCCCTTGCGTTGACATTATATATTAAACATACACAGATTATTGTATTCCAAATCCGTAATCACACTGACGTGTAAGTACAAAAGCGTTATTGTATATTTGTAGGCTAGTTTAGTGACGCAAATTCTCAGAAATGATTAGAAGGGGCAAGTATGAGATAACATGATACATTTTAGATATGTTTCTTCATCAGGGGGGAGGCATGGGTGGCCCAGTCGTCTAAGGCGCCGCGATTCGCTGTGCAGAGTTGCGTCCCTTGGGCACGCCAGAAACCTATGATTGTGGGTTCGAATCCCGGTTCGCCCCGATTATGTTTCTAGGTTTGTCAGCACCATCCCCGTGCTCGTGGGTTTCACCGAAGTGGTAAACGTCTGAGACCTGCATCACTTCGGGCTTTCCTCCCACATTAAGCTGACACGCCGCGATATAACTGGAATAATGTTAAAAGCGGCGTTAAACCTAACTCACTCACTCACTCACTCACTTCATCATGGGGCCAAATGTTGATTGTCTGTGTGCGTCTATATGACGTTGTCCCTTTGTTCTTACCCGGCAATCAGTGTTGCGAGCTGGCCTATATTAAAGTGTCTGTTCTGTCTGCCTCTAAACATCGTCATGGAAACAATTTCTCAAAGCACTCATTTTCATTACTTTTCTGTCGAATACAGTGCACTAAAATTCTGATTGTCTTCATCTCACTTCTCAAATACACGAAACAGTGTTATATTATTTAACCTGATTGTACGTGAGAATTTGTAATGAGATCATTGTACAATTTAAAGGGGACCTGTGCGGTGCAAACCTTGAATGCACTCGGAGTAGACCAGCTTAGAGTACTGGATACCCGAGCTGCCCATGAATAGCGTACTAGGCACCTATGGTATTCATCCCATGAATCTCACAAAGTGGACCAGCATAGTGTACAGGGTATCTTTGCTGCTTTGAATGCACTCGGAGTAGACCAGCATAGTTAGCTTGGTATCGATGTTGTCCCCGAATGCTCACGGATTAGACTAGAATGGCATTTGGGGTACATTAATGTATTCCAGCTGAAGGAAAAGAAAGTACCAAGTAGCTTCAATATCGGAAACAGGGGACCTATTCTGCTCTGGAATACCCATAGTCCATTCAACATCGGAAACAGGGGACCTTTTCTGTCCAGGAGTACATATCGTACATTCAACATCGGAAACAGGGGACCCGTTCTGCTCTGGAATACCAAGAGTCCATTCAACATCGGAAACAGGGGACCTATTCTGCACAGGAGTATCTATCGTACATTCAACATAAGAAACGGGACCTATTCTGTCCAGGAGTACCCATAGTCCATTCAACATCGGAAACAGGGGACCTATTCTGTCCAGGGGTACCTATAGTAGCTTCAACATCGAAAACAGGGGACCCATTCTGTCCAGGAGTACCTATAGTAGCTTCAGCATCGGAAATATCGGACCTTTTCTGCGCAAACTACATGCACAGTGTACTGGGGACCTACATCCCATTCAGTTTATTACGTCGAGTCACACTGATTCAATTCGGTGCTCTAAATGCATCGCAGAGCCAGGTCTTAAAGACAGGCTATTCTGGGACGGACGCCCCGAGCACCGTTCTGCTGTCCATCTGCAGATGCCTCCATGATGACGTGCACGATGAAGCCTGGAGACTACTTCTCATTGATCAAGGAACAAAAATAAGCCTGAATACGGCGGAAGCACTGCCATCAATCAGGAGCTCTTCAACTACGGCGCGCATAAACATTTTCATTTAGCTCATAATGTAGTGGGTTATCCTAAAACACGTCGCGAGTCCTGTGGGTTGTATTCATACATATTTAACACTTTCGACTTGTGGGTGGATGAAACAGAAGGCTTTAATCATTTTCTTTTTAAAGGATATGAAACGTATTTCAAGCTTGGGCTTCTCACATAAATCCCGAGTGGCAAATTGAACATGACGCGAGAGACGGCTTTAGCCACAAGACCCACCGCCCTCTCTCTAAAGGATATTGTGTGATAATTAATGATGAGAGAATTGTTGTAGCATGCCAAGAAAGTTATCTTTTTAAATCCTCAGGTTACTTTTTTTATATGTCTAAATGGATATTTAAATATCATTGTAGTCATTCAGTAAAAAATATGCTTGTAAAGAAACGACTTATTAACAAACGCAAAACGAATAGACATTGGATATCATGTTGGTAGTAGGATATTAAACGGCCGTGAAGGGTTTAGCTTCGGGTGATTCATATGTACAGTATAGCATACATTCTGGCCCTCAACATCGGAACACATTGACACATGTACCTTGTGGTTAACCTTATATAATGTCCATTGAGTGAGTGAGTGAGCTTTGGACAGTTAATCAGTATATTGGTCTCCTCATAAAATCAGATGTTTTACTCCTAGATTTCTCTCAAGCGTACCTGTTTTCTGCATGTCGAAAACGAACTGAAAAGACAACTTCGGTGTCTTTTATTGTAAAAGATTAGTGTGGGAGTATACCTGCTAGCCAGAATAAACCATTATTTGTTTTAAAAAACAATGAAAAAATGAAAAACAAAAATGAAGCCGATTTGTTTCAGAAAGCTGGCATCGGGCTCAAGAACCCACGCATCCTTCGTATTGATTGGGCGGTCAAACAAAGTTAGCTCAAAGTTCACGTGACATGACAGATCCTCATGCAGAGCGGTATCGCATCGGATTTGATAAGATTGGGTATGTCACGTGGTGATGAGAAACTTAATTTTGGGAAAGACTAGAGTGACGCGGGTCTTTGACGTTCAGCACTTTGGGGATCGAGCAGGGGTACGGTGCTGACAAACTAGTGATGATGGATCATTCAATGGAACCGTTAACCCGAACTTCAGATTTGTTCAATGATTCAGAGACACGAAAACAAACACTGTTTTGTCAAGCACCGTAACATGATCAGTTATGAACTCTGGACAAACAAACAGTGCCGCTTAGAAAACTGGGTTTCATAAGTAGCCAATACTTTCATGCACACACTCCACTATATAGTTGAGCACGGGTGGCCGCGTCGTCCAAGGCGCCGCAATAAGCTGAGTCCCTTGGGAACGCCAGAAACCCATCATCGTGTGTTCGAATCCGGTTCGCCCCGATTATGTTCGTAGGTTTGTCAGCACCATACCCGTGGGTTTCACCAAAGTGGTAAACGTCTAAGACCTCAATCACTTCGGGCTTTCCTCCAACATTAAGCTGACACGCCGTGATATAACTGGAATATAGCTCAAAGCGCCATTAAGCCCAACTCACTCACTCACTCACTCACACGTACCAGTACGTCGCTCTCTGTATTGCCAGTCGTCCATCACATACCGGACACATAACGTCACTCATTTATTCACTTTATCCACAAACTGTACCTGTAGGCGCAACCACAGGGGTGAAACACCGACCGCCGGTCATTGACCGCCTAAGTCAGCCACGGTTGCACAATATCGGAGTGTAAGAAACTGTAAGGAACCTTATCGATCCTTCAATATTTCATACTGCAGAGTTTAACTGATAACATCGTAATTACACTCTATTGTATGTCCTCCTGCTAAGATTGGGAACATGATTCTAAGGGTATCCTACACACACTGAGACATCTCTGGTTGGAGGGTCCCTGGCAAAGCGCCGCAAGTCGCTGTGAAGTTGCGTCTATGCACCCTGACAGATTCCTCTGGTCGTGAATTCGTATCTCAGATTCAACCCCTTTGTGATCCTTATTCTGTCCGAACTTTTCGCGATCTCTTGGGTTTCACCAGAGTGGTAATCGATCAGCTTCTCGTTGGGCTTGACTTCCACATTAAGCTGACACGTGGTAATTGCATACAATACTGTGCCAAGCGACGTTAAACCCAACTCAAAATAGCAGCGTGGACCAAGAGAGCGGCTTGCATAACGAGTTGTCTGACGTCGTCTCTATACCACGTTTCAAGTATATTTAAAAAGACAAATATTTTAAAATTACATTTATGTATTTAACATAAAATACAACCGTGACATTCACAACCCGCGTAAATATGTTAAACACAATTCCAGCTGACCTAAACCTTACCTATATACAAAAAAAAAGTTCAGTGAAAGATTGGGAGTACTATCGTTAACTTGAACCCATAACACGTCAACGTCGGTGAATAACCAATCTCAATTGAGCGTAAAGGGGCGATCGGGTTGCCTAGTGGTTAAAGCGTTCGCTCGTCACGCCGAAGACCCGGGTTCGATTCCTGACATGGGTACAATGTGTGAAGCCCATTTCTGGTGTCCCCCGCCGTGATATTGCTGGAATATTGCTAAAAGCGGCGTATACTCGTATTAATACTCGTATAAAACCATACTCACTCACTCATTGAGCGTAAAAAGCAAAATAGCGGTGACACTTCTATGAATTCAGTACTGAAAATCAGTGATGCCAGCAGGTGACCGCGAAGAGGGTAATCATGTCCTGCGAAAACCGGTAAAAAAAATTAATTGATTTTGTAAATGTTGGGTAGTGTGTGTCGTAATACAAACTGTTATTTCAAAACACCCCCGCCTTTGTTTTTTATATCACTGAATAACATCTGCACTTGTGGTAGTCTTGTTGTAATAACCTTGACCCATTCCTACATGGCGTTGAGATCGCCTTTTTCAGCAGTTTGTGGTTGTTTGTTGTTTAACGCCGCACTCAGCAATAATCCAGCGGCCTTTAAATATTCGGCTCTGGACCAGACAATGCAGTGATTGACACCATGAGCATCGATCTACGAAACTGGGATATGATGACATGGTTCAACCAAGTGAGTGAACCTGACCACCCGATCCTGTTAGTCGCCTCTTATAACAATCATTGTCGCCTTTTACGACAAGCATGGGTTGCTGAAGACCATTTTTGCGGGATATCTTAACAGTAAATCCCATATGTTTATCTCTTATGTTTAAGTGTGATCTGATTGGACAGCTAGCTTTAAAGTCGTGTCATTCGAATCGCTATGGTAGAGGATGGGTCTTGGGTGTTTATCATCATCATCATCATCATCATCATCATCATAAAAAAGAGAAATAGTACACGAGGATGAGAGTTTGGTTGCTGTTTCTAACTTCGAAACACATTCATAGCAATATGATTTAAACATCGATATTTGCTCACGGAAGTTGGTTGTGTGGTTAACCAGCTGTTTAGTTGAAAAAAATTACAATAATGATGAGCTTGTCAAAATTACAATCTAATACCATTATTGATATGGCTTATATCCGTTATGAACATTTTGCTGACGTTGGAACAGATTAAATTCGTTTAACCGTTTTATATCATGGAATATGGCTTAAATCATATTGACAACTGATTACCTCGTGTAATTTCGCGCCTGAAAACCTAAGCTGATATATCTAAGTTTTCTAGCAATCAATATTCAGCTGCTACAGCTAAAATCCATGATATGGCGGATTCACAAAAAACCCACATAATGTCTAAATGAGGAAACTTGATGTCGTTAATCAATCTGCGATGGTTTATCTACCAAGAGCTTTGTTTATCTCTTATGTTTAAGTGTGATCTGATTGGACAGCTAGCTTTAAAGTCGTGTCATTCGAATCGCTATGGTAGAGGATGGGTCTTGGGTGTTTATCATCATCATCATCATCATCATCATCATCATAAAAAAGAGAAATAGTACACGAGGATGAGAGTTTGGTTGCTGTTTCTAACTTCGAAACACATTCATAGCAATATGATTTAAACATCGATATTTGCTCACGGAAGTTGGTTGTGTGGTTAACCAGCTGTTTAGTTGAAAAAAATTACAATAATGATGAGCTTGTCAAAATTACAATCTAATACCATTATTGATATGGCTTATATCCGTTATGAACATTTTGCTGACGTTGGAACAGATTAAATTCGTTTAACCGTTTTATATCATGGAATATGGCTTAAATCATATTGACAACTGATTACCTCGTGTAATTTCGCGCCTGAAAACCTAAGCTGATATATCTAAGTTTTCTAGCAATCAATATTCAGCTGCTACAGCTAAAATCCATGATATGGCGGATTCACAAAAAACCCACATAATGTCTAAATGAGGAAACTTGATGTCGTTAATCAATCTGCGATGGTTTATCTACCAAGAGCTTTGTGTTCAGTGCTTCCTGGTGTATGCTCCCAAAATAACCACATGTCCAAATTACTACAGTCTATTAAAACAACAACTTTAATGGCCGAGTGGACAGCTAATCCCCTGCTTTTCCCTTTATCCTCAAGTTAACTAGTCTTACAGCATACAGATACCATGTATTTATAACATATGTTAATTATTGGACATGAGTCATACTGTTTTATATTAACATTGTTACAAGACATATATTTGTATACTCAGCGTCATATATTTGCATACTCAGAGTCACGCCGCGATTCGCTGTGCAGAGTTGCGTCCCTTGGGCACGCCAGAAACCTATGATTGTGGGTTCGAATCCCGGTTCGCCCCGATTATGTTTCTAGGTTTGTCAGCACCATGCCCATGCTCGTGGGTTTCACCGAAGTGGTAAACGTCTGAGACCTGCATCACCTCGGGCTTTCCTCACACATTAAGCTGACACGCCGCGATATAACTGTAATACTGTTAAAGGCGGCGTTAAACCCAACTCACTCAACTCATTATCGATAGGTCACGCAGATAATAGGAGATAGAAGTATTAAAAAACCCTTCACATTTTCAGCTTCCAGTTGTACAGTTCCGTTGCATCCGGAATGAACCATTATAAACCCTCATCGACTGTTATTTCCCATGTATTTGCACGTTGGTCGCATTGCGTTCAGACGTGGGTTTTGAGTCTCTTTTTAAACCACTTTCAATCTTGCACTTTTCACTGGGATTTTTTATTTGTCCATTTATCCGGTTTCATAAACGCATCCAATTGGACATAGGCATAAACAGCCCGTCCTTTAGTTGTTAATCACAGTGTTAACATACAAGCGTCAAATGTAAACATGTACCACTGTGTTGAAACCAATGAGCACGGATCATATTCAAAATCATAATCAGGGCGGAGCTTGGATTTGAACTCATTATCATCGATCCTCGCACGGCTAAAGAAAACAACTGTTCACAGCGATTGGGCCCTCCATCATACAGAATTGTGAGCGGTGTGACGTCCTAATATTGACTAGCGTGTCGAAAATTCATATTTTTTCATATTCTACTTTTTGAGAATAATTGGTGTTACTTTTTTCACAATTTAGTGTACTTTTACAAATGTTTTACATAGTCAGACCTATTGACGCTTGTTGGCATATGTTCATGTTTGACACCCTACATACCTAGGTGGCCCTTCAAAAATGGCGCTGAGAATACAAATGATATCATGTTTTAATCCTTTCAGCACCAAAAACATTAAATGATCTTATATTTTAATTTAGTTGTATGTAGTTGTTGTGGGAACAAGCCTTCCTAGTGGCGTCGTCACGGACATTAGGCCACAAAGAACAATATGCGTGTTTCTGGCTGCTTGACCATCTCTAATCTCGAGCCAGGGGCAGTCGGGTAGCCTAGTGGTTAAAGCGTTCGCACGCCACGCCGAAGACCCGGGTTCGATTCCCGACATGGGTACAATGTGTGAAGCCCATTTCTGGTGTCCCCCGCCGCGATATTGCTGGAATATTGCTAAAAGCGGCGTAAAACCATACTCACTCACTAATCTGGAGACTCTGAACCGTAACCACTGTTTTTCTCGTTGAACCATACCTTTCATAACCATCCTGGTATTGTCCGTATTTTATGCCACTAATGTATTTGTTGCGCTTCATTATGTATTAACTAGTCTATAACTAATTTAAAAGCCGGTTTTTAATGACATACTGCAAATTACCGTCTTTCAAAAAGCAAAGAAACAAAACCAAAACACTATGTTTGGATGGGGTGAAATAGGAAGCACAAACGTATATTTGTTTGGCCTGTCCTCAAATTGTTTTACCAGGACCATAGCTATAATATGACCCCGTAGGGCCGTAGCTAACTCTGACCCCTAGTGCACTAGAAGCAGTAGCTTCGCAAGTTTCGCCCTCCAAGTAGACTAACATCTAGTCTCTGAAATGAACATATCGCACAGAAAAAAACAGTTGTTCAGTTATCTTAATAAAAATATAATAAAAGGGAGCCCAGAGACTCTCTTCATTTTCAGATACTGCAGTAATCTAGACTTGCCAAACACTATAGACTTGCATGTATTTGATATATATTTGCATCAGGGTCTGTAAGACAGACTACCCTCGAAGCTACATGACGTTAACTGCTGCCTTTTTTTACAGCGGAATTAGGCATCGTTCTAAATCAGGTTACCTCCTGGTGACCTAACATATTTATGTCAGGTAATTCAGCAATTGCAGACTGAGTTTTATTGTAAAAGGCCTTTTCTCGATTCGTATGTGATAGCCAGTCACTCGTGTGTCTTGTTGAACAATAATTGTTCCAGCAAATAGTGTAAAAATCTCTAATAGTGTATAAACCTCAGTAGTGTATAAACCTTTAATAGTGTAAAAACCTCTAGTAGTGTATAAACCCCCAATAGTGTATAAACCTCTAATAGTGTATAAACCTTTAATAGTGTATTAACCTCCAATAGTGTAAAAACCTCTAATAGTGTATACATCTCTGATGGTATATAACTCTCCATGGAAACAAAATTCGCGCGTTAGGCTCAGCCTAGCCTTTACCCCTAAATTAATACTAAAATCTAAAAAAAAACATGTATCAACGACGTTCAATACAAGTCAATAGTAAAAAAATCAGGTGAACTATTGACTTGCCTTTGCATGTGTTTGTGACGGGTGCTATCGTTGAGGTAAGATAAGCTCACCTTTTCGCGAACACCTGGTATCATCAATATCCGACAATGATTCATAAACACATGATCATGAGTCGGAATTTTACAACTGATTCTGCTTTCAGGAGAGATTTCTTAATGTGATGATGGAAAAGGGTTCTGTTGCTTTTATTCATTCTCCAGGAAGTGAATGATGTAAACGATGGGGCACACGTGATGGTTCGATGGTCGTAAATCATAAAACACACGAATTGTTACAGTGAATATGGGGCAGTCGGGTAGCCTTGTGGTTAAAGCGTTCGCTCGTCACGCCGAAGAACCAGGTTCGATTCCTGACATGGATACAATGTGTGAAGCCCATTTCTGGTGTCCACCGCCGTGATATTGCTGGAATATTGCTAAAAGTGGAGTAAAACCAATCTCACTCACTCACTACAGTGAATATTTTGTGGTCACTAAGTCCCGCATTTTTCTGCATTTCACTGTCGTTGGTTTAACGCAGCTTTTAACAGAATTTAGTTATACCACGATGTGACAGCTCAGCGCGGGAGGAAAGCCAAAACTGACGTTAAGGGTTACCACTTTGTTAAAACCATAAGCATGGATCATATTCAAAATCTTATCATTATCATCTACCCTCGCACAGCCACTGTTCACAGCGACTGGGTCCTCCATCTTACAGAATTGTAAGCTGTGTGACTGACGTCTTAACATTGACAAACGGGTAGAAAATTCAGATTTTTTCATATTCCACTTTTTGAGAATAATTGGTGTTACTTATTTTCACAATTTATTTTACTAGTTTTAGTTGTATCTGAAAAGTTTTGAGCAATAATTAGATTATTTACAAAGATACCGAGACTGTCCGAACCACTAATATGTGTACCGTGTACGGGTTAAAGTACGAAATGTGGATTTTGGGGAACTACTGAATAGGACCATTTGAAAATAGTGTTCCACAGCCGGAAGTCATCGAACTGCGTTTGGGAATAACTTGACTGGTTTAGTTGTGTAGCGTCTCCACAGAGAGTTAAAATAAGCCGGATGAAACATCTTAGGTCTTGTCATTACTGAAGGTCGTGCTAGCGGCTCGCTGTTTACAAAGTCGAAAATCTGTCGATGTCGTAAAATGACACGGAATGGTATTATTGAGGCAATGTACATTTCATGTTAACAGGAACAATGCTTTCATTGGATAAGGATTATGATTGACATATCCAACTGAAATAGTTGACATGTCGTTAATTTTGTGGGAAATCGAATGACGTTGACCAGACGCATAAAATAAGTTCCTTAGGATGTGTCTTCTACAGCGATTCTCTGTGTCGTTGAAAGAGAACAAACTAAACACCCATGAACGATTCTGGGACAGACAAACCAGTGATTGATAATATCAGGATGTCTATACATCATATAAAGATTCTCTGATATAAGCAACGCCTCACGCCATCGGGGTGCTGTGGCAAGCAATCAACAAAGTCTGGCCACCTGATCACGACTGCTGGGACCTGGTCTATGTAAATAACTGCAAGTGATCCCATGTCATTTGATTGGCTAAACATGCAATTTTTGCATTTATGCTTCCATATACCGAAAACATATTAGGCTACTCCCACAAGCGGACTCCTGTGTCCTGACCACCTGAATAGGGGGTGGGGCTTGTGTTGTATTATTGCGCTGAAAGAGTTTTTTGTGTTACTGACGAAACAGACAGTCTGTGAAGTTATTATTGTTCACTTACTTATTTATAAGAGGGGCGGTCGGGTAATGGTTAAAGCCATCGCTCGTAACGCCGAAGATTCGGGTTCGATTCCCGACATGGGTACAAGAAGTCCATTTCTGGTGTCCCCGGCCGTGATAATGCTGGAATATTGCTAAAAGTGGCGTAAAACCATACTCACTCACTATTTATAAGAATTGACGTCAACTTAGGTTTGAGTTATGGAGGTTTTAACGTTTATACCGCCATAAACGCTTTGCATATACCCGCTTTATACGAGTGATTGCTTAACAGATCTAAGTCTAACCACAAAGGATGTATATAATCCTTAACACTTTCCATGTATAACGAGGGGTTATTGTTAAGTTCTGAGCCTCACATGGAAAGACATTACAAATATTTTTTTCAACATAAACCCCTTCCACATTTATATACATTTGTCAATGGTGTATGGTGGACTTTATCGCAGTTTCGTAGAAGTCCTTCTCTTGGCTGTCTAAAAAAGGCGTCTACAGCTGCTATGACGTCTTCATTCGAGTCGAAATTGTTTCCAACTAGAGTTTTTTATGATTGGGAGCAGATGGAAGTCCGACCGAGCCAGATCAGGAGAATCAAGTGGGTGGATTAAGGTGGTGTTGAAAGCCACACTCGTGGATTGTAGCTACGGCAATGACTGATTTGTGCACAGGAACACTGCCCTGATGGAACAAATTACCTTTTCTCAGCTTCCCACTTCTCTTAGTCTTAATTTCATCACGTAATTGTTCATCAAAGTGCAGCATAATATGCTCTGTATATTGTCTGGCCTTTTGGAAGATAGTCCACCATGATGACACCATCGGCATCCCATTACAAGGATGTCTTAACCTTTTGGGTTGATTTCAGAAGCTTGGGTCCCAACGAACCGATACTGTTTTCATCGCCAAAGTTTCTGTGATAATGGAATGTAGTCTCTCCTGGAACATGTCTACTATGCTAGCCGTATGGCGCTCAGTCATTGGCCGGTCATCACTATATCATAGATTATTTCTGACGTCGCAGGCGGTATTCAAGGCTCTGTCACGCCTAAACTCTCCTGCTCACTTCCTTATGGTGGTACAGGAAGGGGCATCCTTCCATCCTTCCGTAGTGTTGTACTCATATCTTCATGGATGGATTTTGGGGGTACCTTTTCTACAAGATCATTGCACTTTCCTCCAGTTTGTCCATGTCCCGAAGTTCACGGCCCCTGCTCAGTTTAATAACCTGTCACAGCGAAACAGTTTCCTCAGATGACCCACCTGTCTGTGGCTACTACTCTATGACGTCATGTAATATCCAGAATGAAGGATTTCACATTCACGCAATACCTTCATTGTGATGCTCAGAACTCATCAATCAACCCCTTTCAGTACAATACTTCCCATGCTTACAGGCTACAATTTAACCGAATACACAACCAAGCAGCATGTAAGTAACTAGGTATTCACTGTTGATGGAAATGGACAGAGGTGTACAAGAGGGGAAGAGAAACGCTCGAAATTGATCCAAGAACAGGAAGACCTTCAACTACCACCACTAAGGTAAACGTTGATAAAATAAATGATGTGATTATGGATGATCGACGACTCGCCACACGTCACACAGCCAATATAGTAGGCATTTCTTATGAGAGAGTTGAGACAATTCTGGTGAATGATCTGGGCATGACGAGCATGTCAGTACGCTGGTTCCAAGACTTTCTGACTCCTGGTTAGAAACGCTCCAGGTTCATCATCTCTCGCGAGATTTTACGTCATTTTGAAGCAGACCCATCTGATTTTCTTGATAAATAACCACGGATGAGTCTTTGGTTTATCACTACCGGACAGCGAATACAGTCAAATCAGTGGAAACATCTGACGTCTCATCCGAAGAAGAAGGCAAAGTTTATTCCATTCTGGGATTCCAGAGGAATCCTACTGGTGGACTACCTCCCGAGAGGCCATAACATTAGTGGCCAACATTACCCTAATCGGCCGAGGCAACTGCGTGAGAATATCAAGGTTAAACGTCGTGGAAAACTCACTGTAGGTATTTTGTTCCAAGTATGTCGCCATGGCGGCAATGCATGTCTGTGCTATGAAATATTTGACCATCGGGGGAAAGAGAGCAACAAGCTTTTTTACACACCACCAGTAGGAAGCCCTCCACAGCAGTGGGATCCAGGAGCTCCAGCATTGTTGGAGGAAGTATGTACATAACTCTCAGGGGATTAAGTTGAAAAAATATTTGCCAACCAACCCCTTCAACGCAGCCCATCATAGTTAGGCTCAGAACGTTTCAGCCACCCCACGTACCTCCATTAAAGCAAGTGAGATTAGACCCATGAAGATTCCGGGGTAGAATAGGTCTTCAGCAACCCATGCTTGCCGTAAACGGTGACTATGCTTGTCGTAAAAGGCGACTAACGGGATCGGGTGGTCAGGCTCGCTGACTTGGTTGATGCATGTCATCGATCCCAATGGGATCGATGCTCATGATATCAATAACTGGATTGTCTGGTCCAGACTTGATTGTTTACAGACCGCCGTCATATAGCTGGAATATTGCTGTGTGCGGCGTTAAACAACAAACCAACCAACCAACAAATGAGATTGCAAAGTTAATTCTTAAATTTCAGACATCTTTGATAAAGACCATTAAACAAATACTTCCTCTTTATTGGCTTTATCCTATTATTTTTCAACATTACACTTCGATGTCCCAAGTTAACCGAGTATCGGGTCACCGAGTCAAGGTGACCTTTAAAAGCACCCCGCCGTCTCTACGCAGATTTATGACACTGCTGGTATTAACCGTTTATTGGGGCCACATCCCATAGAGCCTGTAAGAGTCTGTAATTAATTTGAGCAAATTGGTTCGCCTATCACTACCTTTGATGCAGTTAGTTGGGTGTGAGTTGCTGTAATTGTATCTGGGAAACAACATGTACTCTTCGATTACATAACGTTCAACACATAGCTGATCGAATCCATTAACGCAAGAGTGCGGCCCCGGGGCGCTGGTCAATACCAACAGTATTGTCCCAAGACTCTCCGTGATCGTGGGTAGGGTTGTTCCCTTAATAATACAGCGCCGTGTGGTGATGGATCACCACTCTACATATGTAAAACATTTTACTGTAATGGTATTAAATATCAAATCGATTTTTTTCGGAATAATGCTCTGTTGTATCGGTGACGGTGTTCTGTCATTTCTTCTGAAATGACTTGGGTAATGGCAAGGAATTCGGTTTATCGGTAATCATACCGTTTCATATTGTATACATCCACAGTTATCACATACACTTATATAGTCACGTATGTTAGTCATTTGATTGGTCGGCCAAAGTTTGCAAAATGTCGTTCTGACGTGACCCGTGATGGTGTGTCCTGAGATCTTTGTTTAGCGGTAGCGAGAACTAAAATCTGATTAAATGAGATTGACTCTAATGTGTGTGCGTGTGCGTGCGTGCGTGCGTGTGTGTGTGTGTGTGTGTGTGTGTGTGTGTGCGCGCGCGCGCGTGTGTGACCAATGATCCACACAACATATCTGACACCACGTTTAACGCCGCGTTGAATTAGACCTAGTATTTCAGAGAGGATGGCAGAGCCCATAATGTCGCGCAAGTCTTCAACATCCATCACATGGTTAAACCGGTAGACCCATGATCAGGTTCAATCGGGGTCACAATCAGGGTCAACATGGAATAACACGCGTACATGCAAACATACCGCCGTTGTCTTAATACAAGTATTGATTATAGATTTATTGGAAACCAGACTCCGCTAAGTCCAATTCAATGCAAGATAATGTAAAGCGTCGTTCATGCGACCGCGCTGGGCGATAAATGCAATAAACGTCCCGGTGTTTCAGAGTTATAACCTCTCATTATTGAGGATAAATTTACCAGGTATCTGGCGCCTCAAGACGCCGAGTCAGAGGTTCCATTACGCGCAGCAAAGTGTCATAATTTTATTCGGTAACAATCTTGGCAACAATTCTTACATAGATTCATGTGACAGTATAACCTCGACCAGGGCCAGACGCCACCACTCCTTTGCCCGGTCGTGTATACGTAATACTAACAGTGAACCCGGGTCCCAACGAACTGATACTTTTTTCATTGCCAAAGTTTCTGTGATAACGGATCATCAACATGTCAGATTATTTCTGACGTCGCAGGCGGTATTCAAGGCTCTCCCTGTCACACCTAAACTCTCCTGCTCACTTCCTTACGTAGGTACAGGAAGGGGCATCCTTCCATCCCTCCGTAGTGTTGTACTCATATCTTCATGGATGGATTTTGGGGTTAAGCTCCTTGTCTACAAGATCATTGGACTTGCCTCTTGGCAACAATTCTTACATAGATCCGGGGTAGAATAGGTCTTCAGCAACCCATGCTTGCCGTAAAAGGCGACTATGCTTGTCGTAAAAGGCGACTAACGGGATCGAGTGGTCAGGCTCACTGACTTGGTTGATGCACGGTCATCGATCCCAATTGCGTGGATCGATGCTCATGATATCAATCACTGGATTGTCTGGTCCAGACTCGATTTTTTACAGACCGCCATCATATAGCTGGAATATTGCCGAGTGCGGCGTTAAACAACAAACCAACCAACCAACCAATCATGTGACAGTATAACCTCGACCAGGGCCAGACGCCACCACTCCTTTGCCCGATCGTGTATACGTAATACTAACAGAGAACCCGGCATGACGTCTGACCAACGAATTCAACGTTGGTGTTTCATGAGACTGGTGTCTGTCAGTGGCATGGTAGTATTTATATTTCCAGTGAGATGGGCAAGTTTGTTTTCTATTTTGAGATCATATAGTTTCTTTATCTGTGGTTAAACGGGCACCATGAAACTCTGTCTGCTACTTGGTTTTATAGGTAGTGCCTTTGAGAAGTCCCTTTCTCGGAGATATTAATCTTCAAGACAGTGTTATTTGAGCGTGGCATTCAGCATATATCCCACATGTCAATGTGAGGACATTATGTCTGTGTTAGGAGTTTCCCGGTCATTGCCTTAAGGGACTGTATCGACAACTTTGGTGTCTGGAAAACAAGATTCCCTGGCAAAATCTCAAACCTTTTCAAAGTTCGGTTAGATTTTGTGGAACACTTGTAATGGACAAGCATTGACTATAAATATTTCTTCAGATTAATAACCTACCTGACATGTTTATTTTCCGTGGAACAGCCTCCGTTTGTTTGTTTTTGTTGTTGTTGCATTAGGATTCATTGGTTCTGACGGCACTTTTATATCCCCAATCTCATACTTGAAGCTCTTTATTTTTGTTTGTTTAATTGTTTGTTTAACGCCGCACTCAGAAATATCCCAGCTCTATAACGGCGGTCTGTAAATAATCGATTCTGGACCAGACTATCCAGTGATTCACATCATGAGGATCGATATACGCAATTGGGATATGATGACATCAACCAAGTCAGCGAGCCTGACCACCCGATCCTATTTGTCGCTTCTTACGACAAGCATAGTATGGGGAAGACTTACCCGGATCTTCACTTATATGACATGATTAGTTTGGACACATTTACCGACAACTTGACCAAACCCCTCGAACTCCAAGAAACAACTTTCACATTAGAAAATAATCGAAATTAGTGAGTGAGTGAGTGAGTGAGTTTTGTTTAACGCCGCTTTTAACAGTATTCCAGTTATGTCGCGGCGTGTCAGCTTAATGTGGTAGGAAAGCCCGAAGTGATGCAGGTCTCAGACGTTCACCACTTCGGTGAAACCCACGAGCACGGGTATGGTGCTGACAAACCTAGAAACATAATCGGGGCGAACCGGGATTCGAACCCACAATCATAGGTTTCTGGCGTGCCCAAGGGACGCAACTCTGCACATCGAATCGCGCGCCTTATACGACTGGGCCACCCGGTAATCGATACTAAGCAATCAACCTTAACCAATGATTTTCCGCGATGGTATTTCTATAGTCCCTGACACCAGGGCCCACTTGCACAAAGCGACCTTAGCACTACGACTATTGTAAGCCTATAATAAAGTATGGGAGTTACAATCATCTTAGCACTAAGATCGCTTTGTGCAAGTGGGCCCAGGCTAGTCAGAAGAGGCGAAATGGAGATTGGATGGCCACAATGTCTGCTTATGTGTAGAACATGAATGGGCGACACCCACCATCTGCTGATCATACCTGACTGCCTGGTGTTCATGATATCGACCTCTAGTTCTTGTTCCCCTACTAGACTACAAGTTTACGAAGGCCGAAATTTCAATAATTGTGTTATTACATTTAATTTTCTTCCCGTCGAGTTGAAATTAGGTCAATTTTTAGGGACGTAAACTTTTGACCTTTTCATTAAAAACAGCAATGTATTTTCACGTCATTATTTCATTTCGTCCGCTGGACGATTAATGTATGAAATCTCCCAAAATCGTTTCAATATTTTTTTTAGAGTTTGCCATCGATCTCACTTTCTTTACAAGACAATTGCGATTTACAAAAGACCTGTTAACTAGCTCAAGTCACATGTAATTACTTTTGATACCACCCCCAAAATATATAATGCGGACCGATTGCTAGACTAGAGATGTAATCATCGTGTGCTCAAGCGTTTGATGAGCGTGCTCGGAACAAATTGCTACAGAATTGTCAAGGATATTTATATATAATCAATATATTATGGCCCAAAATAACTTCTTGCATAAAAATTGTATCCATGAGCTATCTCAGACGCCATTTACGCAGGATTAATTCCGATGACGCCCGTAAATCTCATTTTGTGACTAATTTAACGAGTGCCGATTGTGGGGCGATAATTTAATACCCTCAAAAACATACGCAATTGAATTAAGTTATTTAATTGACGAAGGGTCTAAAATTAACGCTTTTGGAAATAAATATCATGCAAACACATGTTATGTCGTTTAGGATGAGATTATCTACTCGATACTGAGATATTCAATTCCAAATTAACCATCCAATCATCGAGTTGATCGAACGGGCCTCCGTGGAGATACAATTTGTGAATGTTTCCTACGTTTAGCATTACTTCTGCCCAGAAAGTAACAGAGTCGTGAGCGACATGTTCAAGAGGCAAGAGTGTCCGCTAGCCTATATCAAAGCCTAGTTTCTCGTTACTTTTCTGTGCTAAAATATTTGAGTGCAAATATTTGTTTTTTTAACTCGAACGACTAAATGCGTATCGCAGTGACTGACACGAATTGCTATTTTTAAACGACCCCTGCTGAGCGTTTCATTTTGCCGCTATGTGCCGTGTTAACGGGATCGGATGGTCAGGCTCGCTATACTGGAATGGTTGCTAAACTGGCATGGTTGCTATAACGGAATGGTTGCTAAACTGGAATGGTTGCTATACCGGATTGGTTGCTAAACTGGAATGGTTGCTAAACTGGCATGGTTGCTATAACGGAATGGTTGCTAAACTGGAATGGTTGCTAAAGTGGAATGGTTGCTATCCTTGAATGCATTGCTTTAGTGGAATGGTTGCTATACAGGAATGGTTGCTATTACGAATTGGTTGCTATACTGGAATGGTTGCTAAAGTGGAATGTTTGCTATAACGGAATGGTTGCCATAACGGAATGGTTGCTATACTGGAATGGTTGCTAAACTGGCATGGTTGCTATAACGGAATGGTTGCTAAACTGGAATGGTTGCTATACCGGAATGGTTGCTAAACTGGAATGGTTGCTAAACTGGCATGGTTGCTATAACGGAATGGTTGCTAAACTGGAATGGTTGCTAAAGTGGAATGGTTGCTATCCTTGAATGGATTGCTTTAGTGGAATGGTTGCTATACTGGAATGGTTGCAATAACGGAATGGTTGCTACATTGGAATGGTTGCTCTAGTGGAATGGGTTGCTATACTGGAATGGTTGCTATAACGGAATGGTTGCAATAACGGAATAGTTGCTACATTGGAATGGTTGCTATAACGGAATGGTTGCTATACTGGAATAGTTGCTATAACGGAATGGTTGCTATATTGGAATGGTTGCTATAACGGAATGGTTGCTAAAGTGGAATGTTTGCTCTAGTGAAATGGGTTGCTATACTGGAATGGTTGCTATAACGGAATGGTTGCTACAACGGAATGGTTGCTAAAGTGGAATGTTTGCTATAACGGAATGGTTGCTATAACGGAATGGTTGCTATATTGGAATGGTTGCTATCCTTGGAATGGTTGCTCTAGTGGAATGGGTTGCTATACTGGAATGGTTGCTATAACGGAATGGTTGCAATAACGGAATGGTTGCTACATTGGAATGGTTGCTATAACGGAATGGTTGCTATACTGGAATGGTTGCTATAACGGAATGGTTGCTATATTGGAATGGTTGCTATAACGGAATAGTTGCTATAACGGAATGGTTGCTAAAGTGGAATGTTTGCTCTAGTGGAATGGGTTGCTATACTGGAATGGTTGCTATAACGGAATGGTTGCTATATTGGAATGGTTGCTAAAGTGGAATGTTTGCTATAACGGAATGGTTGCTATAACGGAATTGTTGCTATATTGGAATGGTTGCTATCCTTGAATGGGTTGCTATACGGGAATGGTTGCTATAACGGAATGGTTGCTATAACGGAATGGTTGCTATACTGAAATGGTTGCTATAATGGAAAGGTTGCCATGACGGAATGGCTGCTATACTTGAATGGTTGCTAAAATGGAAAGGTTGCCATGACGGAATGGTTGCTATACTGGAATGGTTGCTATAACGGAATGGTTGCTATACTGGAATGGTTGCTATAATGGAAAGGTTGCTATACAGGAATGGTTGCTATAACGGAATAGTTGCTATATTGGAATGGTTGCTAGAACGGAATGGTTGCTATATTGGAATGGTTGCTCTAGTGGAATGGGTTGCTATACTGGAATGGTTGCTATATTGGAATGGTTGCTATATTGGAATGGTTGCTATATTGGAATGGTTGCTATAACGGAATGGTTGCTATATTGGAATGGTTGCTATAATGGAAAGGTTGCCATGACGGAATGGCTGCTATAACGGAATGGTTGCTATACTGGAATGGTTGCTATAACGGAATGGTTGCTATACTGGAATGGTTGCTCTAGTGGAATGGGTTGCTATACTTGAATGGTTGCTATAACGGAATGGTTGCTATAACGGAATGGTTGCTATACTGGAATGGTTGCTATAACGGAATGGTTGATATATTGGAATGGTTGCTATAACGGAATGGTTGCTATATTGGAATGGTTGCCTAGTGGAATGGGTTGCTATACTGGAATGGTTGCTCTAGTGGAATGGTTGCTATATTGGAATGGTTGCTGTATTCGAATGGTTGCTATAACGGAATGGTTGCTATACTGGAATGGTTGCTCTAGTGGAATGGGTTGCTATACTGGAGTGGTTGCTATAACGGAATGGTTGCTATAACGGAATGGTTGCTAAAGTGGAATGTTTGCTATAACGGAATGGTTGCTATAACGGAATGGTTGCTATATTGGAATGGTTGCTATCCTTGAATGGGTTGCTATACTGGAATGGTTGCTATAACGGAATGGTTGCTATAACGGAATGGTTGCTATAACGGAATGGTTGCTAAAGTGTATTGTTTGCTAAAGTGGAATGGTTGCTATCCTTGAATGGGTTGCTATACTGGAATGGTTGCTATAACGGAATGGTTGCTATAACGGAATGGTTGCTCTAGTGGAATGGGTTGCTATACTGGAATGGTTGCTATAACGGAATGGTTGCTATAACGGAATGGTTGCTATACTGAAATGGTTGCTATAATGGAAAGGTTGCGATGACGGAATGGTTGCCATGACGGAATGGTTGCTATACTGAAATGGTTGCTATAATGGAAAGGTTGCCATGACGGAATGGCTGCTATACTGAAATGGTTGCTATAATGGAATGGTTGCCATGACGGAATGGTTGCTATACTGGAATGGTTGCTATAACGGAATGGTTGCTATATTGGAATGGTTGCTATACTGGAATGGTTGCTCTAGTGGAATGGGTTGCTATACTGGAATGGTTGCTATAACGGAATGGTTGCTATAACGGAATGGTTGCTATACTGGAATGGTTGCTATAATGGAAAGGTTGCTATACAGGAATAGTTGCTATAACGGAATGGTTGCTATATTGGAATGGTTGCTATAACGGAATGGTTGCTATATTGGAATGGTTGCTCTAGTGGAATGGGTTGCTATACTGGAATGGTTGCTATATTTGAATGGTTGCTATATTGGAATGGTTGCTATATTGGAATGGTTGCTATAACGGAATGGTTGCTATATTGGAATGGTTGCTATAATGGAAAGGTTGCCATGACGGAATGGCTGCTATAACGGAATGGTTGCTATACTGGAATGGTTGCTATAACGGAATGGTTGCTATACTGGAATGGTTGCTCTAGTGGAATGGGTTGCTATACTGGAATGGTTGCTATAACGGAATGGTTGCTATAACGGAATGGTTGCTATACCGGAATGGTTGCTATAACGGAATGGTTGCTATATGGGAATGGTTTCTATAACGGAATGGTTGCTATATTGGAATGGTTGCCTAGTGGAATGGGTTGCTATACTGGAATGGTTGCTATAACGGAATGGTTGCTTTATTGGAATGGTTGCTATATTGGAATGGTTGCTATGACGGAATGGTTGCTATATTGGAATGGTTGCTATGACGGAATGGTTGCTATACTGGAATGGTTGCTCTAGTGGAATGGGTTGCTATACTGGAATGGGTTGCTATACTGGAATGGTTGCTATAACGGAATGGTTGCTATACTGGAATGGTTGCTATAACGGAATAGTTGCTATATTGGAATGGTTGCTATATTGGAATGGTTGCTATATTGGAATGGTTGCTATAACGGAATGGTTGCTATATTGGAATGGTTGCTCTAGTTGAATGGGTTGCTATACTGGAATGGTTGCTATAACGGAATGGTTGCTAAAGTGGAATGTTTGCTAAAGTGGAATGGTTGCTATCCTTGAATGGGTTGCTATACTGGAATGGTTGCTATAACGGAATGGTTGCTAGAACGGAATGGTTGCTCTAGTGGAATGGTTGCTCAAGTGGAATGGGTTGCTATACTGGAGTGGTTGCTATAACGGAATGGTTGCTATACTGGAATGGTTGCTATAACGGAATGGTTGCTATATTGGAATGGTTGCTCTAGTGGAATGGGTTGCTATATTGGAATGGTTGCTATATTGGAATGGTTGCTATACTGGAATGGTTGCTCTAGTGGAATGGGTTGCTATATTGGAATTGTTGCTATACTGGAATGGTTGCTATAACGGAATGGTTGCTATATTGGAATGGTTGCTCTAGTGGAATGGGTTGCTATATTGGAATGGTTGCTATAACGGAATGGTTGCTATACTGGAATGGTTGCTCTAGTGGAATGGTTGCTATAACGGAATAGTTGCTATACTGGAATGGTTGCTATAACGGAATGGTTGCTATAACGGAATGGTTGCTATATTGGAATGGTTGCTCTAGTGGAATGGGTTGCTATACTGGAATGGTTGCTATAACGGAATGGTTGCTAGAACGGAATGGTTGCTCTAGTGGAATGGTTGCTCTAGTGGAATGGGTTGCTATACTGGAATGGTTGCTATAACGGAATGGTTGCTATATTGGAATGGTTGCTGTCCTTGAATGGGTTGCTATACTGGAATGGTTGCTATAACGGAATGGTTGCTATAACGGAATGGTTGCTATACTGGAATGGTTGCTATAACGGAATGGTTGCTATAACGGAATGGTTGCTATACTGGAATGGTTGCTCTAGTGGAATGGTTGCTATATTGGAATGGTTGCTCTAGTGGAATGGGTTGCTATATTGGAATAGTTGCTATATTGGAATGGTTGCTATACTGGAATGGTTGCTCTAGTGGAATGGGTTGCTATATTGGAATTGTTGCTATACTGGAATGGTTGCTATAACGGAATGGTTGCTATATTGGAATGGTTGCTATACTGAAATGGGTTGCTATAACAGAATGGTTGCTATAACGGAATGGTTGCTATACTGGAATGGTTGCTCTAGTGGAATGGTTGCTATAACGGAATAGTTGCTATACTGGAATGGTTGCTATAACGGAATGGTTTCTATAACGGAATGGTTGCTATATAGGAATGGTTGCTCTAGTTGAATGGGTTGCTATACTGGAATGGTTGCTATAACGGAATGGTTGCTAAAGTGGAATGGTTGCTATAACAGAATGGTTGCTATAACAGAATGGTTGCTATAACAGAATGGTTGCTAAAGTGGAATGGTTGCTATCCTTGAATGGATTGCTTTAGTTGAATGGTTGCTATCCTTGAATGGGTTGCTATACTGGAATGGTTGCTATAACGGAATGGTTGCTATAACGGAATGGTTGCTAGAACGGAATGGTTGCTCTAGTGGAATGGTAGCTATAATGGAAATGTTGTTATACTAAAATGGTTGCTAAATCAGAAACAAGCTCGCTGTTAGCAATCTCTTGCTAAAACCTTATATATGTTGCATTAAAAACCGGACAAAAGGTCATGGAAAATCGAATCTCACACATCATAGCTTTACCGGTCTCGTCCGGTACTTTCGTCAGCGATACAAACATGCGGCTGAACGGGTTAACTGCTGGAGTTGATAAGCAATGACTTTCTAATGCATGGCATAATCTCTCTCGTTAGCGGGATGACAGGCGGGGGTCGGCGTTTCCTGGTATTTATGAAGATATGAGTTATGATTCCAATAGTGCCATGCACATCCATAGCAATGCGCTCCGCCAACGCGCGTGGGTGTCATGCCCACCAGGACACTCTCTCACTGACTCGCGACCCGGGGGTTGCCAGCATCAAGAGCTGATGTGTCGACATTCCGTCAGGGAGATTTAATGATAAAATTGCCAGTCGATAATGACATTCAGTCTGTTCATATAAAAAAAAAAAAAATAAAAAAAAAAAAAAATAATAATAATAATTCCTGGACACCATTTATGCCCTAAGTAGGCTGTGCTTGTCACCCAGTGGGAATTCCTGGACGGAATAGTTCCCCAGTACCCCATGCTTGTCTCCTTGTGGGGATTCCAAGACGGAATAGGACCCCAGTACCCCATGATTGTCTCCTGTGGGAATTCCAGGACGGAATAGGTCCCCAGTACCCCATGCTTGTCTCCTGTGGTGATTCCAGGACAGAATAGGTCCCCAGTACCCAATGCTTGTCTCCTGTGGTGATTCAAAGACGGAATAGGTCCCCAGTACCCCATGCTTGTCTCCTGTGGTGATTCCAGGACGGAATAGGTCGCCAGTACCCCATGCTTGTCTCCTGTGGGGATTCCAGGACGGAACAGGTCCCCAGTACCCCATGCTTGTCTCCTGTGGGAATTCCAGGGCGGAATTGGTCCCCAGTACCCCATGCTTGTCTCCTGTGGGAATTCCAGGGCGGAATAGGTCCCCAGTACCCCATGCTTGTCTCCTGTGGTGATTCCAGGACAGAATAGGCCCCAAGTACCCCATGCTTGTCTCCTGTGGGAATTCCAGGACGGAATAAGTCCCCATTACCCCATGCTTGTCTCCAGTGGTGATTCCAGGAAGGAATAGGTCCCCGTTACCCCATGCTTGTCTCCTGAGTGAATTCCAGGACGGAATAGGTCCCCAGTACCCCATGCTTGTCTCCTGAGGGAATTCCAGGACGGAATAGGTCCCCAGTACCCCTTGCTTGTCTCCTGTGGGAATTCCAGGACGGAATAGGTCCCCAGTACCCCATGCTTGTCTCCTGTGGGAATTCCAGGACGGAATAGGTCCCCAGTACCCCTTGCTTGTCTCCTGAGGGAATTCCAGGACGGAATAGGTCCCCAGTACCCCTTGCTTGTCTCCTGTGGGAATTCCAGGACGGAATAGGTCCCCAGTACCCCATGCTTGTCTCCTGTGGGAATTCCAGGACGGAATAGGTCCCCAGTACCCCTTGCTTGTCTCCTGAGGGAATTCCAGGACGGAATAGGTCCCCAGTACCCCTTGCTTGTCTCCTGTGGGAATTCCAGGACGGAATAGGTCCCCAGTACCCCATGCTTGTCTCCTGAGGGAATTCCAGGACGGAATAGGTCCCCAGTACCCCTTGCTTGTCTCCTGTGGGAATTCCAGGGCGGAATAGGTCCCCAGTACCCCATGCTTGTCTCCTGTGGGAATTCCAGGACGGAATAGGTCCCCAGTACCCCATGCTTGTCTCCTGGGGGAATTCCAGGACGGAATAGGTCCCCAGTACCCCATGCTTGTCTCCTGGGGGAATTCCAGGGCGGAATAGGTCCCCAGTACCCCATGCTTGTCTCCTGTGGGAATTCCAGGACGGAATAGGTCCCCAGTACCCCATGCTTGTCTCCTGGGGGAATTCCAGGGCGGAATAGGTCCCCAGTACCCCATGCTTGTCTCCTGTGGGAATTCCAGGACGGAATAGGTCCCCAGTACCCCATGCTTGTCTCCTGTGGGAATTCCAGGACGGAATAGGTCCCCAGTACCCCATGCTTGTCTCCTGTGGGAATTCCAGGACGGAATAGGTCCCCAGTACCCCATGCTTGTCTCCTGAGGGAATTCCAGGACGGAATAGGTCCCCAGTACCCCTTGCTTGTCTCCTGTGGGAATTCCAGGGCGGAATAGGTCCCCAGTACCCCATGCTTGTCTCCTGTGGGAATTCCAGGACGGAATAGGTCCCCAGTACCCCTTGCTTGTCTCCTGAGGGAATTCCAGGACGGAATAGGTCCCCAGTACCCCTTGCTTGTCTCCTGTGGGAATTCCAGGGCGGAATAGGTCCCCAGTACCCCATGCTTGTCTCCTGAGGGAATTCCAGGACGGAATAGGTCCCCAGTACCCCATGCTTGTCTCCTGAGGGAATTCCAGGACGGAATAGGTCCCCAGTACCCCTTGCTTGTCTCCTGTGGGAATTCCAGGGCGGAATAGGTCCCCAGTACCCCATGCTTGTCTCCTGTGGGAATTCCAGGACGGAATAGGTCCCAAGTACCCCTTGCTTGTCTCCTGAGGGAATTCCAGGACGGAATAGGTCCCCAGTACCCCTTGCTTGTCTCCTGTGGGAATTCCAGGGCGGAATAGGTCCCCAGTACCCCATGCTTGTCTCCTGTGGGAATTCCAGGACGGAATAGGTCCCCAGTACCCCTTGCTTGTCTCCTGAGGGAATTCCAGGACGGAATAGGTCCCCAGTACCCCATGCTTGTCTCCTGAGGGAATTCCAGGACGGAATAGGTCCCCAGTACCCCATGCTTGTCTCCTGTGGGAATTCCAGGACGGAATAGGTCCCCAGTACCCCTTGCTTGTCTCCTGAGGGAATTCCAGGACGGAATAGGTCCCCAGTACCCCATGCTTGTCTCCTGTGGGAATTCCAGGACGGAATAGGTCCCCAGTACCCCATGCTTGTCTCCTGTGGGAATTCCAGGACGGAATAGGTCCCCAGTACCCCATGCTTGTCTCCTGTGGGAATTCCAGGACGGAATAGGTCCCCAGTACCCCTTGCTTGTCTCCTGTGGGAATTCCAGGACGGAATAGGTCCCCAGTACCCCATGCTTGTCTCCTGTGGGAATTCCAGGACGGAATAGGTCCCCAGTACCCCATGCTTGTCTCCTGAGGGAATTCCAGGACGGAATAGGCCCCCAGTAGCTGTGTACACCCTGCTTGTTCTCCATTTACATGACACAAAAGATCCCCAGTACCTTATGTTTGTCAGAATCGATTCGATATGGTTGCGGTAATAAGTGATCTTGCTGGTTGTATCCCTCCTTACCGGACAGTGAGTGAGTGAGTGAGTGAGTCGGGTTTAACGCCGCTTTTAACATTATTCTAGTTATATCACGGCGTGTCAGCTTAATGGGGGGGGGGGGGGGGGGGGGGGAGTCCGAAGTGATGCAGGTCTAAGACGTTTACCACTTCGGTGAAACCCACGAGCATGGGTATGGTGATGACAAACCTAGAAACATAATTTGGGCAACTCTGCACATCGAATCGCGGCGCCTTAGACGACTAGGCCACCTGTGCCCCCCTTACCGGACAGCGTGTTCCCTTGTTCATGCTATTGACCACTGGTTTATCATTTATAGGACTTTACAAAATACGAATATCGTCAAAGGCCATCCCCTCACCTAAAGACAAGGTTCATCACATTTCAAAACTTCTGCCAATGAAATGAATGAGTATGGCTTCACGCTGCTTGCAGCAATCTACCAGCGATATCACAGCGGAGAACACTAGAGTGAGTGAGTGAGTTGGGTTTAACGCCGCTGAGGGGAACACTAGAAATTGGCTTAACATATTGTACCCATGTAGAGAATCCAACCCGTGTTTTCGGCGTGACGAGCGAACGCTTTAACTAGGTTACCCAACCACCACCCCGCCAATGAAACGTAACTGGGACATCGTTTATCGCGTCGGTCTGCATGCAGTTGCTTTCAAAAGAAGAGCCAAACACAATAAACTTTTTTCCGCAGGGGTTATTACAATTGTTTTACTACAAAGCTTGAGGGTAAATGTTTCTTCTTCAGTTACTTCTGAAACAAATTATGTGTTTCCCAAAATAATCAAATGATCGGTGCCCACTTCGGCGGTACTTAACGAAGTCGCAGAGGACACAATGCTAATGAACAGCTCAACGACTGTCATCGTTAATATTAGTTATGATTTATTAGCCTGTCAGAATCATGTCCTTTATCTGTGTAGGTTGATAAATTGAGGAGATGGGTTCCACTTTGTCTTATATACTCAAATACTCACTGAAAGTGCAATAACCGATATATAACAGACGCCATATTGGTAATGATAATTAATTATGATTTATGAGACCATTTTGTTGTTTAGTGCATGATTAATTTGATCTGGAAACCTGGCGACCTACATGATCATTTCACAACTCTCGGGCCTCATCACATGGACAGATATTTGTATTAATAAGGACATCTATTTATGAACCTGGCATACATTCTGACAGTGCACACTCTCCATGTCACCTTGCTTTATCAGATCCGCGAAGATCCGGGCTAGAATAGGTCTTCAGCAACCCATGCTTGCCGTAAGAGGCGGTGTTACGACGTAAATTGTAATAAAAAGGTAAATTGTAATACTTGCAGCAAATTGTAATAATTTTGACGTAAATTGTAATAATATTTGACGTAAATTGTAATACGCAAATTGTAATAAAAATTGACGTAAATTGTAATAATCTCTACTTGCGGTAAAATGTAATAAATTCTTACGTAAATTGTAATAACCTTACTACCGTAGTATCCAAGACGCCAATTGACTAGAAATGATCTTTGTCAGTTGAGCTTGCGTTTCACATGTACAATTCGAGAAATACTGTGTATGATGACAAACGTACAAAACTGTTAAGTTAGGGATGGTTGGTATAGGCTTTATCGTACAATCGTCATGAAAGGGTGGTGTCAACATCGATAAATTTAAATGACTGAAAGATCCATCCTCGGGTTCAAAATGATGGGTTAAACAACCGTATATTCGACAAATAATTTAATTGTGACATATTGTTCAATACTCTTATAAGGCTATTCAAGATGTTTTTTGCATGACTTGCTTCAACAGTACGTTGACCAGTTCGACACGACTGAACGAGTGATGACGAAGGGTACAAACACAGGCTGGTCAACCAGTGTGTCGATTTGCAGTTGAAATGCTATACGAGTTGATAAGGAGTACATGATCCTTTTCTTGAAACAAACGAGGAAATTTAATCATATTTATACAATTCATTTCATTTTGACGAAGAATTCAAATACAACAAATGAGTTGACAGATCCCGTGCATACACAAATAACATCCGGTATCTTCGGATAACTCTTGTACAGTTTCAAAGAGTATACGAATTATCATAAATTTCTTGCAATCAATTGCTGAAATATACCTGCTTGTATCCAAATAGAAAGGAATTGAAAATTTATAATGAAAATATGTTTGTCACTAAAGTAAATTTTCTCTTTGACCTTGAAACGTACTTGAAGATCATTAAACTCGACAATCGTTGGTGGATTGCGCCAAGAAACCTTGATACGAAATATATACGTACAATAATCCCCTGAAAACATAACCTCCTCTGAAAGATTAAGAGGATTATTTTTAAAGTAATTTGGGCTAACATCAAGCACTGTAATAACATACTCTCTTAAAATTCCAATGAAATGACTGGTGACTTACCAAAAAGTCAAATTATATTTTGCTCCGATTTTTTTTTACCTTGTTCTAATTGCCTAGCCTTATCACTTTTTTTCTGAAATTATGTTAAAACTTCTAGATTTGAGAATATATGTCTTCAGAGGGTATTTCATACACTATGTAACAACTGTTTTACCCCATTTCAAATTTGGTTTCATGCTGAATCGCTCTTTTCAACTACTGCTAACACACTTTAAATGCAAGGAAAGCATCCCAAACATATATTTTTATATATAAATACATTGTGTTGATAACCACGTACTTAACCTACAGAAATAACACTGTCTGGATATTATTTGTGTATGCTTTGAATTATGATTTCGTGCCATTATCATGATGGATTCTGTTTTTGTTGTTGGGGCAAGGAGTTATTATCCCAGCAAAAGTTGTCAGTAAGTTGTTGTTAGTTCTTCATGACATATGAAAGGAATCCAGACAGTTACATTTATTCATTTATTTCATTAAATATACTTCTTCCTATGAAAGGAACTATTTTATGTTATATTAATGATCCATATGTTAATCATACATTGCTACAAATATTGCATAAGTTAACATGGTTTGCATTTATTTAATATTTTTTCTTTATCTGTGAGAAGTTCACAGAGATCGAGAATACACAATATCTAATAGTATATGCAATGTAGGTAAAGAATATCCACGCCCCTCTTTTGATATTAATAAACACATTGTATATAATGTTATGTATTAAGTATTCTCCTTTCCCATGCATGGGAAATCTATGCTGCATTTGCTGACGACTGGTTTTTTTCCTTTGACATTGCACAGGAGATCTGTCACTCATTTGTTGTATTTGAACTCTTCGTCAAAATATAATGTATAAATACGACTGAATTGTCTCGTTTGTTCCAGGAAACGGTCATGTGCTCCTTATCTCAACTCGTAACTCAGTGTTATTGCAATGGACTCCTAGCTAAGCTACTATTGGATGATAAATCAATTAAGCTATTTGTCGAATAGACGTACCTGATGTCACCCATCATTTTTAACCCGAGGATGGATCTTTCAGTCATAAATTTCGATGTGTACAGTTGCTAGAGTATTATTCTAACAATACAGACATGACACAAGCTGCACGTAAAATAATTGATAAAGGTAGTCCTTCCGGGTTCACATACCTACATGTACATCGCCCAGGACATTGTCATTATTTGCTCTACATCCTCCGAGCAACGTTAACAAAATTGAAACTTGAATAATAATAAATTGATATTTTGTATATGAACATGTATAAATCAGCTTGCACACAAGACTACTGCAGAATGACATGTCATCCATTTGCTAGTTTAGTTTAGTTAAAAAATATTTTATTCACAGAACAAAATGAGAATTGTATTGGGGACAAGGTCTTGCAACTTAGTAAACCCCTCTCCGCATAAAATATGCACAAATATACAGTTGCAAAATAAATAAATTTGCTTCAGTCAGTAAAAGTCAGATTTTCCACATTTACACATCAATATATTTGTGTAAGTTTGTCACGTTATAATTATTCCATTGTGTATATAACTACCTACTTTACCAATTGAAATATGATTCCATTAGGTTAAATATGAACAATTCTGATGAAAATCGTCAATATGATATATAACAATTAAGTACAAAACACACAGAATATTTCTCAATTAATAAAGAAAACTAAGTTCATTCTAGTAATTAATCTTCGTCTGGACAACCATATAAATGAAATTCCAATGCGTTTATATATACATATAATTATACAACAATGTACGATAACGACCTCAATCCTCCCCCACACCCATACTTTAATGACGATTGTACGATAAACCCTGTACCAACCCTGACAAGGATAGGTTCTAGTCATTTAACGCCTTTGACACAAAACTTATAAGGTTATTACAATTTACGTAAAAAGTTATTACATTTTACCGCAAGTTGAGATTATTACAATTTACATCAATTTTTATTACAATTTGCGTATTACAATTTACGTCAAATTTTATTACAACTTACGTTGTTATTACAATTTACGTCAAAATTATTACAATTTCCTGCAAGTATTACAATTTACCTTTTTATTACAATTTACGTCGTAACAGGCGGCTATGCTTGTCGTAAAAGGCGACTAACGGGATCGGGTGTCAGACTCGCTGACTTGGTTGATGCATGTCATCGTATCCCAATTGCGTTGATCGATGCTCATGATGTCAAACACTGGATTGTCTGTCCCAGACTCGATTATTTACAGACTGCCGTCATATAGCTGGAATATTGCTGAGTGCGGCGTTAAACAACAAATAAATCTTGCTATTTTATATGTATTTCTTTTATATGCGGGCGGTCATGTAATGCCAAGGGTTTATGCAGGATTAACGGGTGGGTCGGTGCAGGTGCATATGATCATGGGAGATAAATGGGGGAAAAGAGCTATTTGTCCCTATTTGTGTACTTCAAAGACATTATAACCTTTACTTGAAAACATTATTGTACAGCTAAGTATGAGAGCCTTACTCGTAATGGGTGCTATCATATGTGAAAAATGTCGCCTTCGCAAAGTTAAAACATGACGCATTTTATAATTGGGATCTTTTTCATTCCAGTTTGGGAAGTTTTAAACTTGCCGACATTGGTTGGTGTGATTTCAATAAATCTCTGCTAATTTAAGCATGACTCTTTCGTCACAGTCACAACCACAGCCAGCACATAAATATATGTGCATTACGAAAATGTGAATATGGATTAACGGATAAAATATGTCTGCTTCATGATAGTGCTGGCGAGTTGTGCAAAAGTATGTTAGTAGGAACAGTAAATTACAGTGCATGTTTAACTTCATGGATTAATGCACTGGTATTTCAAACAGAAATAAATAATTGCACATAGGCGTGAAATTCTAGGGCAGAATTAGAACTTATTTGTTTCTTCTTCAGTTCCGTATTTATAATCATTATTGTTAAATCAAAAAATACATAAAGCAAAAATCACAGTAGTGAAAAAGCGAGCCGACGCGAATCGTTTAAACCTCCTTCACAGTGTAGAAATATATAGCATTTTGGCATGCAATGTTTTACATCATTTTTTTCAATTTCAGCTCGACTAATCAATTATTCGTGTCATAAAACACATACCAGAAACTATTTCACATAAAATATCCGATCTGAGGCACAGAATGCATCAGGTGAATATAACAAAGCCCTTGGGCGTCAAAGTAACGAGGAAAAGACACTCTTTCACCGAAGCTTTTCGTCAATATGCCTCCTTGTGGCGGACAAAAAAAGAAACTGAGAACCGAGTTTTCAAAGACCATGTACATGTTGGTGTGCTCTGATTAGGTATCTCGACACCAATCGGAATGCGAGTGTCCCCATTGTCTCGCGATGAGTCGTCTAAAATCATTTTATTCCAAATTAGTAGAGGTTGAATCGAGGGACATTCTCCTCTTGAGAGCGGTATAGAACGCGCGTCCACGGGTATGTTAGACAGTTTGTCATATTAAAAGAAAACCTTTGACAAAAACAGGTTTTTTTGTATTGCCGCGCAAGGACCATTATTTGTGGGACTGTGGTATTATTATATATTGGAATTATCGTGCGGCTAGAGGAAGAACTAGAGAGGCACTTGACTATTTTGAAACATACATAATTTTAACCATATGTCTGGCATCATAATATACTCCTCAAAAGAAGTTAAAGACTTGACATGGCAGATTAACTACATGTATAGTCATATTAGAGAGGATGGTCTTTAACTTCATTTGAGTAGCATATAACTAGCCACTTATTTAGGCTTGATTATTTAGTGATAGATCATGTATGGTAGAGTGGGTGCACATCCCAAGCATTGCAAAACTGCATTTATCAGGACCAAGAAACTATGGATTAAAACATTTCGATTTCCAAATTTAACCGAAAACTTCTCACATTTTGTCAGTGTCAAAATGTTCTTTTTAAACGGTTAGTTCGACGATTCAACGGCAAGAAATGATTTGATTAATGTATTCGGTGGGAATTCCCTAAAAACATACCTGCCACTTTATAAGAATATTATTTCCTTCAATTCATAATTATTATGACCTTCTATTCAATACCCCACCGAACTAACCTAACGTAGCATCTGTGACTCTAATGCTGGCTTAAAATCTTGGCAACATTCTACACTGTTTGATGTAATGATGCGTCTTATCAACGAATCCCATGGTACAAACTGTAGAGTTATATAAACATTGTCTAAACTATATATATCTGTACTACCGTAAAGGAAATATATCACACGAACGCGATGATCGCCAATTTCGATGCAAATAACATTTGCTGTAAGACTGGTTGTGTATTAAGCAGTCGAGATGTTATCAGCGCCATGGCTGGTTGCCTGACTGTTTGCAGCAGATAAGCAATGCGTTATGTGGAGGGCAAATTCTGCAAGGTTTCAGACAGGACTTGGCAACGGGAGCTGATGTTGTCGGCTACTTATCAAAGGTTTTCCTGTTGTTGATTAATCGTTGTATTCGCTTGCTTGTTGTTTAACGCAGCACTCAGCAATATTCCCGCTATATGACGACGGTCTGTAAATAATCGAGTCTAGACCAGACAATCCAGTAATTGATATCAAAACCACGCAATAGGGGTACGATGGTATGCATCAACCAAGTCAGCGAACCTGACCACCCGATCCCGTTAGTCGCCTCTTACGACAAGCAGTCTCCTATTTCGACAAGCATGCGTTGCTGAAGACCTATTCCGGCCTTCACGGTTCCGTTGTATTCGCGAATACTTTGTAACGTAACGCATGGTGTCATAATTGTCGTGCCACGTCTATAAATGGTTCAAATGATATACCGTTGTCAGAAGGTTTGTTTCAAATACCTGAAGCAAACTCGAACCAATACAGCATCAGAAAACTTAAGAAAAAACACCACCAAGAGTTATTGTGAGTTGTGTTTAATGCCTCCAATAACAGTATTCCAGTTATATCATGGCGTGTAAGCTTCATGTGGGAGAAAAACCCGAAGTAATGCAGGTCTCAGACATTTACTACTTTGATGAAACCCACTAAAACGGGTATGGTGAAACATAATCGGGGCGAACCGGGATTCGAACCCATGATCAAAGGTTTGTGGCGTACCCAAGGGACGCAACTCTGCACAGGGAATTGCGGTGCCTCAGATGATTGTGCCACCAGTCATTATGAGAATATTGACACTCTGAAACAGCGGCATTGTGAAATAAATGACAAATTCTACTCGTGAGTGATATGCAGCCATCATAAACGTATAAACAGTTGTCAATCACCAGATGAATTTTATTTCGTGTTTCTGAGCTTCAAGCTCCATAAAACATTAACTCCCGAACATTCGGCTGTTTCCTACATGCTGAGTGAGTGAGTGAGTGAGTGAATGATGAGTATGGTCTCAGCAATATCCCAGCAATATCTCGGCAGGGGAACCGGAAATAGACTTTACACATTATACCCATATGGGGCATCGAACCCGGACGTGACGAGCGAATGCTTCAACCGCTAGGAAATGCCGAGATGTATCACAGCATTGTGGTGTCAACTGGAGGTGCTTCAACTGGTACTTCAACACTGGTACTTCCACATGCTTGATTTGTGGCTTTAAGTCTGACATAAGCCAAAGATTTTAAGTAAATAGTATTTGGCTATTCAAGAAAAACGTTAATTTGAAGACGATTAATTGTACTTACAATGGATAAGTGAATGTCGTTTTATCTGCAGGCAGCACTATTCTGGTCCAACGTAAGGCATCAAGACTCGGGTCACCTGGTGATAGTGTCCGTAGTTTTGTAAGAAAACGCAATTTTTCGATTGTACAGTTATAAGTCGTAAAGTCGTATTAGTGTGTGAAAAGCGTTGCTTCAGGCAAAAGAAAAATTGTTTATCGCTCTCTTCTCCTCGCCGATTACTAGGATTCTATTTTGGGTTGCCCAAGCGCGACACTGATATACTTACATCTTTTTTCAAATTTTGAAGAAAAAAAACATTTCCCAGATAATTTCATCAGATCAGTTCTTCAAGTCAGCCTCATCAACAACATGCATCCCCTCCGCCCGTAACGTTGCTTGCAGGATGGTTTTAATTATTTCTAGAACGTGATGTTTATTTAGAAACTGTGATCTATTTTTGTAGATCTATGTCGAACTCAACTGTTGCATACGTCACCCGTTACGTCACACGTCAAAACCGTTTCCTGATAGCTGGTGTTGCGTACACCTCCTAGTGTGGACGTAGCCAGGTCTGTGGGAGATACCCTGGGTTGCATGTCTAATTAATAAAGGAGACAACACCCTTTCCATATTCATATGAAATCTCTGTCAAAAGCTGTGGCGATTGTACGATTCCGACTACATGATGAGCATGTGTTCGCGAAAAGTTGAGCGTATCCTGCCTCAACGGTGGCACCCGTCACAAACACACGCAAAGGCAAGTCAATTGTTCAGCTGAAAAAAACACCGGAACATATGGTACAAAATAGGAATTGCATCAGACATCAGTCTTGTCACTGATGCGTCAAATTTAGACATGTGCTCCTCATGTCTACCATTAAACGGGGGGCGCGGGGGGCCCAGTCGTCTAAGGCGCCGCGATTCGCTGTGCAGAGTTGCGTCCCTTGGGCACGCCAGAAACCTATGATCGTGGGTTTGAATCCCGGTTCGCCCCGATTATGTTTCTAGGTTTGTCAGCACTATACCCGTGCTCGTGGGTTTCACCGAAGTGGTAAACGTCTGAGACCTGCATCACTTCGGGCTTTCCTCCTACATTAAGCTGACACGCCGTGATATAACTGGAATACTGTTAAAAGCGGCGTTAAACCCAACTCACTCACCCACTCACTCACTCACTCACTACCATTAATCTTTTTGAAACCTTTACTGAGACCTTGAATTTTGTAACCTCAAACTATTTCTGAGTTAGAGTCGTATGATGCTCCTTGAAATGTTGGTAGAAAGAGTATGCTCGATTATATCTCAAAAGTTGAGAAATGTAGACTCCAAGGACTGGAGGTGCAGGAATATTGCTCGACAAAAAGAGAAAGTTGACAATGGGAAAGTCCGGCATTTCATATATTGTTTTCTCAGTAGATGACATTTGCTTTCGTTTTTGACAAAAGCCCCATTCACATGGACAAAATTTACTCATGTAAGCAAATTTACTCATGGAGTATATTTACTCATGTAAGCAAAAGTATATTTTACATTGCGTTCACATGAAGTTTATGCAAGGCAGAAGTAAACATCATTTCATAAATAAATTGTGGACTTTTATCATTTGATGCCATGTCGCTGTCGAAGATAATCAACCAGAGGCGAAAGAGAGAATTTCTATACTTTCTTAGTATGGGATTAGTCTTAGGATTATGCCAGGAAAGAGAACTGTCGAAGAGAGAACGTTCTCAACACTGGTGGAACAATGTCGTCAAACGATCATTTGATGATAAACTGTTGATCGATAACTTTCGCATGACACGCGAAACATTTTATGTTCTTTGCAAGGAACTACAGCCGTATTTTCCTGCACATTCGGAATTCTTTACTGATTATCAGTATCTTCGATTTAATATGCTTACGTAAGCAAATAGAGAATCTGTTCACATGACCAGAAATACTCCAGGAGCATTTATACTTATGAGTAAATATACTTTTACTAGACCTCATCAGGTGTAGCAAATATATTTTTACTCATGTCTCTTTACTCCTGGAGTATATTTACTCACGTAAGCAAATGCGTTCACATGCCACCATAAGTAAATTTACTTATGTAAGTATATATACTCACGTAAGCAAAAAAGTGTCCATGTGAATGGGGCTTAAGACGCACAAGCGAAAACCCAACCACTCACAGGCTCAAGTTCTGTAAACTAAAGTGCTTGTAAATATACCTTTAACTGTGTTTATAACAGTTTAATGTGGGCTTGACATCGTCGTGGCGACCATTGATACTTAAAGAGGAGAAGGGGCAAGGTGAAATAACCGACATTAAGGGACCACACGCATTCAACACTGAAAGGTTACAAGACCGAGCCTCGTGTGATAATCGTCAATTAACATGTTGAGTTTTTGTTAAGTTGAGAAGAAATGAAAGTGGAGGAATTAGTTATAATCAGCTTCAGAAGGCTTGCTATAAACTTACTTCAACAAAAAAAGAAATCAACGACTGAGAGATCGACATAAGAGTTTATTTTTCTCCCCTTGAAACCACGTGTGCCGGTAAAATTAGTTAGTTTAGACTGAAACCATTTGGTTAAAAGAGAACTAGCATATAACGCTTCACCCACGTGTTCGGTATCCTAGCAGCACCACGTCCTCTGTATATACAATGGCAAGACGGCGTTCCTATCTATTGACGCAAGGGAACAAAAGGCGTGTTAAAGGAAGCAACAGTCTTTGAACACTTAAGGCTCTTAATGGATATCAATTGGTTTCGGGCGTAAAATTGGAAAACTCAATGGAGATGTAAAATGTGATTGATTATTAAGAGAGAGGCCGTGTTGATATTGATCCTTGAAGAGGTTTCAAATGATTTAGACAACATGAAGCGTTGTCATCATGTTTGTTTGTTGTTTAACGCCGCACTCAGCAATATTCCAGCTATATGACGGCGGTCTGTAAATTATCGTGTCTGGGTCAGACAATCCAGGGATTGATATCATGAGCATCGGTCCACGCAATTGGGATATGATGACATGCATCAACCAAGTCAGCGAGTCTGACCACCCGATCCCGTTAGTCGCCTTTTACGACAAGCACAGTCACCTTTTACGGCAAGCATGGGTTGCTGAAGATCTATCCTACCCCAGATCTTCACGGATCTGTTTCACATGTATTTTCATAAAATATTAATATGGGATATGCTCTAGTTCAATGGCTGAAATACTATTTAAACTGACTCACTAACTCACAGTGATCAGGTCACTATTTAGCAGACTCTGTGACCATTAGGATACCTTCAGTCTTGTTTCTGAAAGGCAAAAGAAAATACAGATTTACCTCTCAGTTGATTTGCTCCTGCGTTTGAATTTCAGTTGAAATGTACTGGAGCTCAGTCAACACTCAAAGGATACTTCTACCTGTTTTTTTTTCTGAAATCTAATTTGATTTATCACTTTTAAAAATTCAAAAAATACAATTGCATAATACACAACTGTTGATGAATATCTTAGACATCATATCTTTGAAGTAAATAAATTTGCTTTTTATCTGAACAAATTTGCAACATTTCAAACATTGATTTCTTACCACAGTCTTCATTGAACCAATATATTTCTCCGCAAAATTACCCAGCCATAATTATACCTGAATATAAAAATCCATTTCAACCCTTGCCGAACTAGGCTGAAATTATGGAGTTACATGTTGGCTCAATCTCATTAAAATCAGACCTTAGTTCTTGCTTCTGCTAAACAAAGATATGAGGACATCGCATTACGATTCACGTCAGAACGACCTTTCATCCGACCAATCAGAGCTTCGCTTACCAAACTTTCCATCCAATATCAGGCGTGTAGGACCAGGGGCCACCCATTACCAATAGTTACAGACATAAAGATTAATTGCTGTGAAACCGATTTTAGAATCATTATAAATACATGTACATGTTTAGATTTGATAATATGCATTTTAGTTTTGTCTATTGACTTGTCTCTCGTGAAGATGCCTAATTTTGACTTGTCTCGTGAACATTCTGAATCTGACTTGTTTCTCCTGAAGATTCTGAGTCTGCCATTGATGATGACATGGGACATGAGCATGTACTCCTCATCCGTCCTCAAGGGGGCACAGGTGGCCCAGTCGTCTAAGGCGCCGCGATTCGATGTGCAGAGTTGCGTCCCTTGGGCACGCCAGAAACCTATGATTGTGGGTTCGAATCCCGGTTCGCCCCGATTATGTTTCTAGGTTTGTCAGCACCATACCCGTGCTCGTGGGTTTCACCGAAGCGGTAAACGTGTGAGACCTGCATCACTTCGGGCTTTCCTCCCACATCAAACTGACACGCCGTGATATAACTGGAATACTGTTAAAAGCGGCGTTAAACCCAACTCACTCACTCACTCGTCGTCCAAAAAACCGCATTCAATGGTCTTCTAGAATGCATAGTTTACCCACTCAAGAAACCAGAGTATTAAGTATGCATCTTTTCATTTCAGGTAATCTTGGTGACTGTTTCGACGAGTCTGGCGCCTCCACGTGTTGCAAAGAGCATGCCTGTGAGAACTGAAAGATTTGTGGAGCTGTACTGCGATATGCCCTTAGTGGGCCTCCTGTCATCCCTGTCCTTCAACCTCGTTCTGGTTATAATCTGTGTATTTTACGCTTTCAAAACGAGGCGACTTCCGGATAACTACAACGAGTCTCGTTATATCGCGTTTTGTGTGGACACGACGCTTTTAGTGTGGATTTCCTTCGTTCCAACGTATTTCACCACATCTTTAGCGTATTATAAAGTCATCATACTATCTATAGCGTTAATTGTAAACAGTTCAGTGTGCTTGTTGTGTCTATTTATTCCAAAAGTCTATGCTCTCTACCAGCAGAAGAAAACGAACAGTGGAACGCAAGATCGTTGTTATAATCCATTGAACACCACCCAGAAAGAAACTGGAATCTGTCCCAACCGGTTCTCGAACAGTGACTTCTTTACGTCTAAGTCCTCTTTTAATATGACAGAACAAACGGAAAACAAGCAACCCGCAAACGGAACCGGTTTATCCAAACATGTTGAGATTGTTCTCAAACCGGAATCGGATTCTTCTCCAGGCCATTCGGAGTTGAGTGTTAATTGCCAATAATGACACACGTTATATGTTTTAAGATGCGGTGCCGTTTTTGTTGAAATATTCAACATTTTCAATGATTCGTTGGATATCTGTGTTAGGATGTTGTCATTGTCGGTTTGTATTTGTTGGCTGATTTACTGAATCTAAACTAACTGATGAAGTAATTATGTTTTCACCGCCAAAAGAAACGCGAACCAGAGAAACATATAGAGAAGTATGTACGTTAAGAGGAGATGTTTCCAATGTGTACCAATTAATGTCAAAAATACAATCAGCCAGGTGTTACCACAGTGTCATTATTCTATTACGATATGCTGCACGTGTCCAAACTTTACACGCTAATCCTGTGCGAGACAAAAGGTGCATTTCGAGTCATGGGTCTATGACGTCACATGTGATGCGTTCATGAGCGTCGGTTCACACAACACACCAGTATGTTCGTTTGTGTGACTAACGAATCTCATATCCCTTGAATATGAGTAATTCTTCATATAGTAACATACATGTATGATATTAGCGTTTCTTTTGTCGGTGAGTATAGAAACTGCTGGGCAAAAGAAAGTATACACTTGAAAATTGGATTTGACAAAAAAAAATCAAACGTTATCAAAACCGTTACTAGGCTGAAAATACAAATGTAAAAAATATGAACGTTTGTTGTACGAAAATATGTGCATGTGCATAGCATATATTATTCATGTAAATGAACTCATTCATGAATAAACTTCTTCTACTTCTACAAGGCTGAAAACAGTCCCTGAAACACTGCAAGTTTAAGGCCCTACGTACAATACGGCACGGTAATCAAATACATCACCTCAAATATCCCTTTCTTCCTTGTTTCATTTTTAGCCGCCATTAAAGATGAGTGTGTACTTTTGCACGTCAGTTTATACAAGGATAAAGAGACCCTTCTCATCAGTCAGATTGGTGGAGCCAAGATTCTACGTTGATGTGAAGAACTTATCATTCAATTAAAATTATTACCACTGCCTGTATCACGAGACTTGTGTTAAGATCATGAAAAGATCATTTATATACATGAAATGATGATGTCTGCAAATAGTTTATGTCAATACGCACGGAACATCATCACAGGCAGGCCTGTGCATTGTGGGGGAAAACACATCGTTTATTTGGCTTCATGACAAAACGTCGTTGCTAACCAACACAAAACAGCAATGATGCAGGTTTCCGAGAACTGGCACTCCATTATTTCGTTGGGGTGGAGGAGGGTGTAGGGAGTGTGGTATGTGGGGGTCGAGGGGAGAAAATGTGTACGTGTCACTCTGTGTGTGTGTGTGTGTGTGTGTGTGTGTGTGTGTGTGTGTGTGTGTGTGTGTGTGTGTGCAGCGTCTACAGCAGACGGATCATTTCGCAAAATGTAATAACGCAGTAGTATGTAATGAGTAAATGATTGTTGCTTTATGCTCAGCATTATCCCAGCTGGATTACAGTGCTTCATACATTGTGCGTGACGAGCGAACGCTATTACCACATGGCTACCCCACCGCCCTCAGCGGTTTTGGAATTTGTTGTTGTTGTATGTTGTTTAACGCCGCACTCAGCAATATTACAGCTAGATAACGGCGGTCTATAAATAATCGAGTCTGGACCAGACAATTCAGTGATTGACATCATGAGCATCGATCCACGCAATAGGTGAGGTGAGGTGAGGTGAGGTGAGGTGAGGTGAGGTGAAATGGGGTTTAAAGTCGCGTCCAAGATTATTGCACTTATAAAGCGACATGCATGCACGTGTATGTGTGTGTATGTGGCTGCTTGTACTAGTCCGGACTGATGCCGATTTATAGTGCTAGCCCACTGAGATACCATGCCGCAGTTAAACATGAATACCCCACTCAGAAACAGTATACTGACTCCGAGCCGACCAGTTCTTGTTTCAGCCCCTTAATGCCGAGCACCAGAGAGGGTATCAACAAGTACCATCTTTTAACGTCTTTAGGTCTGACGCTCTCCTGGCGGACGTACAACTAGACTAAGGAGGCGGTCTACGCAATTGGGATACGATGAAATGCATCAACCAAGTCAGCGAGCCTGACTACCCGATCCCGTTAGTCGCCTCTTTTCGACAAGCATAGTCCCCTTTTACGGCAAGCATGGGTTGCTGAAGACCTATTCTAACCCGGGATCTTTACGGGTTGTTTTGAAATTAATCTGAATAAACATAGCCCCGGAATTGTAACTGTAATGAAGCAATTATCACTGACATGTATGTATATCAAGCAATGTTGTTAATGCAATCGACCCGTGAAGATCCGGGTTAAAAAAAGGTCTTAACAAACAAACAAACAAACAAATATTAAAGCAAACTCTATTACAATACTACATTTCCACACTCAAGATGATGTCTTCTATTAACCTGGCGAGCCTGACCACCCGAATAACCAAATGTTGCATGTAACTTACCAGACACGGGCAATATTTGGCCATTCATCGGTCAGCCAGAAAAGCCAGGAATAACTGAAACAACATTGATGCGGTATAAAAGACCACTTACGCACCTGTCCGCTGGCATACATGGTGGCTCATTCTGCCGACAGTTGTTTCATGGTGAAGCCTGTTGTAGAAGTCGTTGATGATATGCTTGCTGGGGGCGACTAGAAACGACTAATTCTGTCTATAAATCACCATGTAACGTGCCCGATGCTGCTGGTGATATCTATATCTTCTGGGACAAGGGAATTTTACAACTGTGAATAGAAACAATATTTCATTTTGAAGACCAAGTCAATTTCCTTTTTAATCATATTTAGCAACGAGAAAACTCATTACTTATTCATCGGATTTGGTTGCGATTTTCTTATCAATTACTGGTTACAATTTTAAGCTATTTATTCGACCTAGCCGTGAAATGACTTTCAGTGTGTAGGTCAAAATAAAGAGTGAGGGGTTTAACGCCGCTTTGAACAGTATTTCCGTTATATGACGGTGTGTCCGCTTGATATAGGAGGAATATTTACTCAGTATTATTCAATAAGATGATGATATGACGTCTGCAGTGAGAAAACGGTATTTAAAAATATATAAATATAAAAAATCAAATGGGTAATAGTATTGTGTAGGACGTTGGTCCTGCTATCAATCGTCATATATCTGACATGTTTCTGACTGCAGAATATCAATATGGTTTGGATGTAAATATAACAAAATCAAATTGTGGTGGGGTAATAGTATTGCCCGTGGGACCATGATCAGGCCATCAACCAGTCATTTATTTACACGTCATATAGCGGGAATATTGCTGACAACCAGGTCAACGCGGCTTGGTCACCTATTGCTGGTCATAACAGGGGGGCACAAGTGGCCCAGTCGTCTAAGGCGCCGCGATTCGCTGTGCAGAGTTGCGCCCCTTGGACACGCCAGAAACCTAAGATTGTGGGTTCGAATCCCGGTTCGCCCCGATTATGTTTTTGGTTTGTCAGCACTATACCCGTGCTCGTGGGTTTCACCGAAGTGGTAAACGTCTGAGACCTACATAACTTCGGGCTTTCCTCCAACATTAAGCTGACAAGTCGTGATATAACTGGACTACTGTTAAAAGCGGCGTTAAACCCAACTCACTCACTCACTCATTAGAAACAGCATATAACTCTGCCTCCCTGCTTCATCCGTCTTCCAAGTGAGTGAGTGAGTGACGGGACGAACAGGGTTGTCCGCCGCTTCTACTGTCACAGCGAGTGACGCCAAGAACTGGATTCACACATTGTATCCTTGCTTGGATTCAAATCTGTATCTTTGGTGCGACAAGGTGTATACCATTGCGTATAAATAGGCCCATACCCTCGTACAGATGGTATCTTAACTTGTTTTAAATTTGTTGAAAAAAACAAACAAATGTGTTCCCGAAAACTGTGTTTGTCTTTTCGCTGACTGAATTAAGTATTCTACTTCAAACATAAATCCAAATATTCCTAAAAGCTACGTAAAACCTCACTCACGCACTCACTATATGTTAACGTTCCTAACAGCAATCTGATTTCAGGACTAACTGGATTTCATTGAAGCTGTCACAGTTCGCGTGATGGTTTCAGCAGACAACAGAACCAGAACACACATAACGAGAGGCTATTCTTTCTGCCGCCAAGATCAACTCCAGGAACAACGCGACTTTCTCGGTGACCTAATTCTCCAAAGAAGCAGATTTTCCTAGTAAAGTATGAATAAAAAACTAACCTCCTGCAGGGATACCAGGATTAAACACTTGATACGTGTCCAAATAACGCTGCCAACTGTTTTTGTGTTACAGGTGAAGTTAGTTTACATTGATGTTGTTTAGATTTATGTCATTGTATGCCCTTAACGCATAGCCATGGCAACAGCAGTTGAAACGGTTTTAGAACGAACCATGCGATACTGTCTGGTATATTTAACTTATTGGTGTAATGTGGGTCTATTTCACCATTGGATCGTAGCGTTGCAGTAAATGTACGGTTGTAGCCTAATGGGTAATGTGATCATGCATACCTGCTTCTGACTGGTCGTGTTATGATCATACACTGAAAATAAAGCAGCGTATTTTCTACATCTCTTGTTTGTCATGCAGACGCAAGGACCGAGTGAGTGAGTGAGTGAGTGAGTGAGTGAGTGTACCACTTTTAGCAATATCCCAATAGGGATACCAGTAATTGGCTTCACACATTGGACCCATGTGGGGTACCGAACCCGGGTCTTCAGCTTAACGAGCGAACGCTTTATCCACTAGGCTCTCTCTCTCTCTCTCTCTCTCTCTCTCTCTCTCTCTCTCTCTCTCTCTCTCTCTCTCTCTCTCTCTCGGGAAAAGGACATTGGTGGGATGCTGCTGTTTTTTTGCGTTACATGCCCCTGTGTATGGAGGGAGTGCCAATGGATTTTTGCACATTTGTAATTTGGTCATGAGAACATATAGCACAAATTACAGGGGCGCGTATGTTCATGGGTCACCAACGAGAACGTAAGAATGTTTTTTTTACAACCAGGGGCTAAATCTTCATTGTCTTCACACCAGGGGAATATTATGTTTAACTGATGACGGTGCACAGCATACGCTCCACCGAAATTTGTAATGAATAAAGATATTCATGAACATATTATTGTTGATAATGTATTGTTCAAACAAATACAGAAATGATATCAGAAGTGTCATTACCGCTTTCAATCCCCGAATAATAATATGAAATAACCTCTCCCGAAAGAGGGCATCAGTCACATGCAAGTACAACCCGTGAAGATCCGGGGTAGAATAGGTCTTCAGCAACCCATGCTTGCCGTAAAAGGTGACTAGACTTGCCGTAAGAGACGACTAACGGGATCGGGTGGTCAGCCTCGCTGACTTGGTTGATGCATGTCATCATATCCCACTGGCCAGACTCAATTATTTACAGAGCGCTGGAATATTGCTGAGTGCGGCGTACAACAACAAACACCCAACATACATCATGTTAGTTTTACTCGACTCATGCAAAAGCTTGCTTTACAGCATTGCGGATTTGTAAACATGGTAAAATCAATTCGGTATTAATTGGGTGTGCCATAGGGTCAACATCGTCTTCAACATCACATGCAATATCATATATTTGTCTCTCATCTCGCAGATGATGTTAAATATGACGTATGATGTAATTGCATGGCAGGCAAACTTAACATCGACACGGAGTTGGGTTTTTTGTTTTGTTTTTTTTTGTGTTTTTTTTTTGTTTTTTTTTTTTGGGGGGGGACTTTACAGCGACCTTTCATTCAACCAATGGTCATGCACGCACTGCTCTATCTATAATTGATGCATCTATAGTTTTTTTTATGTTCCCAAAGAAATAATTATATCACAAATGACTTGCAAAATCAGGGAGTACCATCCCTTCATGTTGAGGTATTCCCAATGATTTGTTTGTTTGTTGTTTAACGCCGCAATATTCCAGCTATATGTCGGCAATCTGTACATAATCGAGCCTGGACCAGACAATCCAGAGATTAATATTATGAGCATCGATCCACGCAGTTGGGATACGATGACATGCATCAACCAAGTCAGCGAGCCTGACCACCCGATCCCGTTAGTCGCCTCTTACGACAAGCATAGTCGTCTTTTACGGCAAGCATGGGCTGCTGAAGACCTATTCTAACCCGGATCTTCACGGGCCTATTCCCAATGAACTTCCTGTGGAGCTGTGATTGGGACATGAGTTTAACCATTAGTCCCACACAGGTGGGAAAGGGTCATTTTTCTTGAATCCATTGATGATGGTAGAACCAACAGGTAACGGATTTGCTACGTGAGGCAAATGCCTTCTATTTTTGCGTTGATATCGACGACCGAAATGCAAATGGCGGTGAAGTGACGAATTTGATTCACTAAACCTCATGTGAATGGATAGCAAATCAGCTTTTGCATATAGTATGCAAATTTACTGTGTAGTTTTGGGTACCTGAGTAAATACTTTGCATAAGAATGGGGTATATAAGCCCTATTCACAGGCAGACTGTTACTCATATGAGTACTTATACACGTAGAAGTACATTTGCTTTGGGTGAGTTTGATGTTTGTTTGTATATTTGTTTGTTGTTAAACCCTGCACTCAGGTATTTTCCAGCGATATGACGGCGGTTTGTAAAATCATCAAATCTGGACCAGACAATCCTGTATTGACACCATGAGCGTTGATCTACAAAATTGGGATACGATGACATGCATCATCGATGAAGACCAATTCTACCCCGGATCTTCATGGGTCAAGTGCACAAGTTGTATGCAAAATCCCCTTCCCGCTTTGAAAAGATGAAGTAGTCTGTTCACGATGACTGCTGTAAAAATAATGATCATCGTAAGAGATATCCTGTATGTTAAATGTAAGATTACCCCGATGATAATACCCACATATGTGAATAGTAAGTAAATATACCTTCCCTTTTAGGATTAATTTTACACGACATGCTTTTGTTTGTTTGCTTGTTTTTTAATTCCGCACTAAGCAATATTCCAACTATATGACGGCGGTCTGTAAATAATCGATTCTGGATCAACCAAGTCAGCAAGCCTGACAAGCATAGTCGCCTTGTACGACAAGCATGGGTTGCTGAAGACCTAATCTACCCCTGATCTTCACAGGTCTTATTACTCGACATGCAAAATTATTCCCATGGGTAAAAGTCTGCTTGTGAATGGGGCTTAAGACATGTAAACGACCCTGTCATGTGGAAGTAGGATAAAATCAGAGCCGTCAAACTCAAGTCACCCACTCGCACCACGGATTTCCCCAAATTCCAAACCGACTCTTCACTGGCATGAACTACTCCTGCAGGGACGGCGTTCCCATCAAAAGAAGAATATTAGTGTCATTATTCATAAGTATATTGCGTGTAACAAGTTCTATGTGGGTTTAATCACAACCAAGGGATAGTTATTCAACAGACAAACCATGAATGGGAAATTATATTGTGTGTTCGAAATATCTCGTGCACATTAATACACAAACGCAGATGGTAATTCAAGGTAGTACGATATGTTTGAGTAGGTCTGCTGGGAAGTTTGGACGACGTTTAGAGTAAGTGTGCATTATAGATGATATACGCCACTCTTAACTCGTGCCAACTCCCCACTCCCCATCCGACGAAATGTCGTGATAGCTATGTATAAATCTTTCAGTTTCATTTTGAAATATCAGTGTGGACACTGCCAAACTATGTAGCTAGTACTAGCTGCTCACCTCTGACCTTGTACTGAGAGTTGTCTGGAATGTCTGTTCGTTGTTTAACGCCGCACTCAGCAATATTCCCGCTATATGACTGCCGTCTGTAAATAATCGAGTCTGGACAAGACAATCCAGTGTTTGACACCATGAGTGAGTGAGTGAGTGAGTGAGTATGGTTTTACGCCGCTTTTAGCAATATTCCAGCAATATCACGGCGGGGGACACCAGAAATGGGCTTCACACATTGTACCCATGTCAGGAATCGAACGCGGGTCTTCGGCGTGACGAGAGAACGCTTTAACCACTAGGCTACCCGACCGCCCCTTTTGACACCATGAGCATCGATCCACGTACATTAGGATACGATGACATGCATCAACCAAGTCAGCGAGCCTGACCACCCGATCCCGTCAGTCGCCTTTTACGGCAAGCATGGGTTGCTGAAGACCTACTCTAACCCGGATCTTCACGGATCGATTGCTTTAATAACATTGCTTGATATACATACAGTGATAATTGCCTTATTACTGTTTCCGTTTCAGTTCGGGGTCTACAGTCATGTTTATTCAGATAAATTCCAAAGATAAAGATCCCGGGTTAGAATAGGTCTTCAGCTTGCCGCAAGAGGCGACTATGCTTGTCGTAAGAGGCGACTAACGGGATCGGGTGGTCAGGCTTGCTGCCTTGGTTGATGCATGTCATCGTATCCATACTGCGTGGATCGATGCTCATGATATCAATGACTGGATTGTCTGGTTCAGACTCGGTTATTTACAGACCAAGCGAGCCTGACCATCCAAACCCTTTAGTCGCCTTTTACGGCAAGCATTGGTTTTGAAGACCTATTCTACCCTGGATCTTCACGGGTCTGTTGCCTGGAATGAAACAAGTTCATGCAAACATAGCTTTCGTACACTTCATATATACACTTTACTGGTATCGATATAAAATCCGGGGCACGGCAGGCCCAGTCGTCTAAGGCGCCGCGATTCGCTGTGCAGAGTTGCGTCCCTTGGACATGCCAGTAACCTATGATTGTGGGTTCGAATCCCGGTTCACCCCGATTATGTTTCTAGGTTTGTCAGCACCATACCCGTGCTCGTGGGTTTCACCGAAGTGGTAAACGTCTGAGACCTGCATCACTTCGGGCTTTCCTCCCACATAAAGCTGACACGCCGCGATATAACTGCAATACTGTTAAAAGCGGCGTTAAACCCAACTCACTCACTCACGATATAAAATCCAAGTGTTGGAACAGTAAATTAAAATGAGCCATAACGCATAAGTACATTATTCTCTTTCTCATCACCGAATTTTACATTTAAACCGAGGGGTTTGGAATTTAAATCTTTACTTACCTACCAACCCATTTTTATTTTAATAACGTTTTGAGAGAGGAAATAATTAAGTGTCCAAACCAGTCGAAAATATATTAACACTTACCTTGTTTGTTTGTGTTTAACGCCGCAATCAGCAATATTCCAGCTATATGGCGGCGGTGTGTAAATAATGGAGTCTGGGCCGGACAATCCAGTGATCTGACATATGAGCATCGATCTACGCAATGACATGCATCAACCACGTCAGCAAGCCCGACCACCTGATCCCGTTAGTGGCCTCTTACGACAAGCATGGGTTGCTGAAAACAAATTCTATTCTGGATCTTGACGGGGGACTTCACTTGCAACAGGTGCTATAATCCCATGTTGTAATGGCATGGTGTAAAGAGTTCATTAGCAATTACGGGTTCGTATCTCTCCCCTAGATCGGTCATTAGTCCCTTCATGAGGATACCTGGTTATTAATGAATCATTGCATTGATTTCACACCGTAACGTATCAAATAATATGACATCTCCAACTCATCACTGGAAGAAAATCGACATTCAGGACACCCACACTAACGCAGCGTTGCCCACCATGAAACAAATCGCCCCAGTGTTTGGTTTCAGTGGCAACCATGATTAACGCGTCCCCTCATCAAAATGCTTCGATCGTCCAAGTGGTGATTCTTGCTGCTTGCTGTCCTGTAACATCGTGATCTTAGTGCCTCATTTTACTTCCATGTTCACGGGTTTTCCCTGATACAGACACATCAATATTGATACTCTCACATATTTTCCAATCCATCAGGTATGACAATGTTCTCAGTGGTTCTACTGTAATGTAAACTGCCGTTCATTAAATCTCCAATAAAATCGTTATGCCTTCAATTCCCTATTTGTTTTGAATTGTTGCTCAGATGCGCTGCCTGGATGTTTTTAAAAGCCTCTGATGTGCGCATTGCAAATCTGTTGCAGCGTTGCTTTAACGTCCTCAGACGTACAGCTCATACGTAATGTGAGAAACATGCACGTGAGAATACATTCAACAGACAATGTAAATGACATCATCCAAACTGGACGCTGGTCGGATCCAGACGCCCGCAGCAGGTTGTGGGTGGGCGGATGCTGATTTGCAGCCCCAGTGGTGCCAGTACATAGAGCTTAACCTGACACGTTGTTTACAAAGCCCTGAGTGTGCCGGTGTATAAACGCATATCAATTCGAATCGGTAGTCAAGTCACCTTGACGTTGTGTTGCTATGGCTATCATGTAACTTTAATTGAACGTCTTTGGGTAGACGGCTGACAATCTGTTTGTTATGTACTTGGTGTGTGGACTCGTCCTTGGCGGGTGTAATGACGGTACTACAGAGAGATGAATACATACAGCGTCACTAAACCTTTGGGTGGTTATGTTTAACAATTCCACATCAATCAGTGTCCTGCAGTAAACAAAACAACACTAAAACCTTCGCATGTGTCATGTGAATGAACACAGACAGATGGGAAATAAAGGCAGACAAGGCGGTATATAACGTCAGAGATGCGGTGAACGTGCAAACCATGTAACTCTGGTAAAGTGGACTGGTTCTTGTTTATGAACACATACATACACACACACACACAGACACACACAGACACAGACACACACACACACACACACAGAGAAACACAGACAGACACACACACACACGCACGCACGCGCACACAGACACACACAGACAGACATACACACACAGAGACACACACACACACGCACAGACACACACACACATAGACAGACACACACACACACACACATACACGAAATGCAATGCTCTATGTAGGGTGCTATACACTCACGTAGTAAACTGCTCTATGCACGAGGTGTATGCCTCATAGATTACACTGCTGTCAACGCGGTGATACACGCCCACGAAGTGCACTGCACTATGAGTTGAGATATATACGCTCACGTAGTATACTGCTCTATGCACGGAGATATACGATATACGAAGTATACGATGCCCATGAAGTGTACTATGTGAGAAGACATACACAGGAAGTGTACTGTTTTAAGGACGGAGATATACGCACACCAAGTACACTGATGTATGCACGGAGATATACACGTCCAATGCGTGCACACTCACGTGGGGAATGAAATGCTTAGTTTCACACCACAAATATCCGCAACGTGTGAAGTATCATATGATTATAGCAACGCGGGGTCTCAGTGTTTTACCTGCAATACAGCAGCAATCGGGACACCAGAATCAGCCTAAACATTGTACCCATGTAGGGAATCGAATCAGATCGAAACCTATTATTGTGGGTTCGAATCCCGGTTCGCCCCGATTATGTTTCTAGGTTTGTCAGCACCATACCCGTGCTCGTTGGTTTCACCAAAGTGGTAAACGTTCTGAGACCTGCATCACTTCGGGCTTTCCTCCCACATTAAGCTGACACGCCGTGATATAACTGGAATGATGTTAAAAGCGGCGTTTAACCCAACTCACCCACCCACCCTCGTTTGCAATATGTAAGATACACACACGCAATGTCTCTGAAATGAACATATTTACAGAAAATAACAGTTGTTAAGTTATCTTAGTAAGATATAATAAGTAAATGGTCGTTGTGTTTATTGAAATTTCTGCATTCTTATTAGCTGAATTGGTAACGTGTTATTGCATTCATTTCCCAATGAATGTAAAAAATTAAGCCACGCCCAAGCGGATTTATATAGTTTGCACATCGGCTCATACCTGAACCGAAATAAGTACACAGTCAATCCTTAGATAAATAGGAGTCAAGAGACTTGACTTTCAGAAACTGCAGTAATCTAGACTAGCTTAGGCTGTATTGGGTATATTTGTTTTAGGGTCTGTAAGACAGACTAAGAATATTAATATGTGCATATTTTCAGATACAGAACCTGAAAAATTAAATACTAATATTAACGAGTATGGAAATAACCTCAGCTATTGGTTTTGAATATCGGTCAGTTCTGATCAATTCATCGTTCATGTCCTGTATATTAAGTGATGCCCTTCACGCGCGAGCTAGTTAAACAAGACGAAGACGTGCAGGCATACCGAGAACATTACTTGCATGAAATCGAAACGCTATTTCTCGTTAGATGAAGCCAGGTAGGGAGTAATGAACTGTAAGAATATATCTCAATTTAGGTTAAATAGGGAAACCTTTGTAAAAATCGAGACAGTGTTGTTGATATGGAAACCTTTTTCTCACGTGCGAATTCAAACACGTGCCGATCATTAATCTTAAATAAACTGAAGAATGGCTCGCAAGTGCAATGGAAACATCTGTAGAAGCCCTAATAATATAAGCTGGACATCATGTCCAAATATCCTAGTGGTATATAACGTCCAAATATCCTAGTGGTATATAACGTCCAAATATCCTAGTGGTGAATCACGTCCAAATATCCTAGTGGTATATCACGTCCAAATATCCTAGTGGTGAATCACGTCCAAATATCCTAGTGGTATATCACGTCCAAATATCCTAGTGGTACATCACGTCCAAATATCCTAGTGGTGAATCACGTCTAAATATCCTAGTGGTATATCACGTCCAAATATCCTAGTGGTGAATCACGTCCAAATATCCTTGTGGAACATCACGTCCAAATATCCCAGTGGTGAATCACGTCCAAATTTCCTTGTGGTATATCACGTCCAAATATCCTAGTGGTGAATCACGTCCAAATATCCTAATAGTACATCACGTCCAAATATCCTCATGGTACATCACGTCCAAATATCCCAGTGGTGAATCACGTCCAAATATCCTAGTGGTATATCACGTCCAAATATCCTAGTGGTATATCACGTCCAAATATCCTAGTGGTGCATCATGTCCAAATATCCTAGTGGTATATCACGTCCAAATATCCTAGTGGTGCATCACGTCCAAATATCCTAGTGGTGAATCACGTCCAAATATCCTAGTGGTATATCATGTCCAAATATCCTAGTGGTATATCACGTCCAAATATCCTAATGGTACATCACGTCCAAAAATCCTAGTGGTGAATCACGGCCAAATATCCCAGTGGTGAATCACATCCAAATATCACGGCCATGTACACCAAAAATGGATTTCTCACATTGTACACATATGGAGAATGGAACCAAGGTCCACAGCGTAGATTCATTTGCAGATTCGAATTAGGGTTTACCCAGCCAGCCCTGTTCTTTAAATATATCATGGTTAAGTAGTTCAGCTGTTAGATGTGCCTTTATCTATTGTATTTTCTATACTGGTTTAACAGTATTCGATTAATAAGGGTTTATTTATTACTTTACGAATTTGTTTTCGTGATCATGGAGACGTTGGTTAAAATAAAACTGTAGAATTGCAAAAACTGAAAATAGACGAAAATAGACCATTCCATGTAATGTGAATCAACATGATGTTAGCCTGAGAAAGCTGGTATTTAATCCAAAAATACCTTCAAACACTTTCCAAACCATTCGGCACCACTCGCCCCTCTCCGTAATCTGAAAGAAGACTCGCCCCCCTATGGATGAATGTTATATGTGAAAATACGACAAACCAATCCGAATGCGCGTATGACTTCAAGTTCTTCGTCAAAGAATCCCTCTGGAATATTTTTTTATTTTTCATCTCTTGCATCTAAAAATATATCCAAGACACAGTTAAATGTGTTCAGTCATACTGTATAATTCCGCATGTCCCGATGTGCTTTAAATTGCATCTGAAATATATATAATGCATGGGGAAAGATATGTGAACCATTACGCAACGAGTTAAAAGTGTGCCCGTTTGCGCTAAGACTGCAAAATGGCCATGAGAGGGGCATGAGTCGCTATTCTGCTTTTCCCGGAATAACACGATTTGGTCACGACTGTTTCCAAACGAGGCTGCGGCAGTGGCGTTAATGAGATGAGGTTTGAACCATTCCTTCTCCTCCACGGGGTTTCTTTAATCTGCGGCCAAGCACAGAGACAATTAAAATATTTCACTGGAGTATTATAGGGCTGTACCCTAGCCCCATGAGGTAACCTGGTAACCATCCAAGATGGCGGCACTTCCGGTTATGGGAGGCGTGTGCATCCAAAATGGCGACACTTCCGGTTCCGAGATGGCGGGGAGGGTGGATTTCTTTTGATTTTTGTTTGCAATGATCAAAGTGTTCTTTCGTGACAGTTGAGTGTCCCTGAAAAGTGCCGTTGGATCGTGAGAGACTACCTCCTCACCCACATATTTGCTGTGCTACACAGGCACGGGTGGGTCGCCATCTTTCTTCTCACAGGACACTTACTGGCGTGGGTTGACGCCTCACGTAACTGTCCTTCAGTTTGGAATGGCAATACACGCACTGAAAAGACCCATCACATGCCAGAGTGCCATGGGCGTACACTGGAAGACAGCCTTTGCACATGGTGCATTGCCAAGCAGGCGATGGCAATGTTCTTGATGAACCTCAGCCGAAACGAGCTCCAGATCCCAGTTCTCTATGCAGTCATTCAGTGCTAGGACTGTGATGGTGTTAGAGGCTTCGCTCTTTTTATAGGAGGGGAGTGAATCGAAATGTCCCATGTTTTGATTGGTCCAAACTCTGCGCGCTGATTGGTCCAATCTCTGCGCGCTGATTGGTCCAAACTTTGCTCGCTGATTGGTCCGTTTCGGTGCCTGGTTTGAGACCAGGTTTTCCAAACCGACTCGAGCCTTGTGTTTCTTTTCCATAGTGGTTGATATGACATTTGAATCTGAAATAACTAATAATTAATTTCATTTATGCTAAGAAAGACATATTTTTAGTTTGCCGGTTTGATCAAGCCGTTTCGGTATATGTACTGTGCTCCAAAATAATGATGACTCCCTGTTGTGTATTGCGAGCTCCAGCAATGAGCGTGAGTGACCCGCGATGGTCAAATGTGTGAGAATTTCTGTGTGTTGCAGAGAGTTAGCGGCTGAGCACTAATCTTCAGGTATGAAATACTGTTTTTTGTTTAATATGTTATCATTTGTACCAAAACTTTCTGAAGATTATTGGAAGAGTTGGTACAGAGAAGAAATGAGTGATTCAGATGAATTAGCGTTGGAACTTGATGGAGTTGGACAGTTGTGGAATGGAAGTTCACAAGAGGCTGAAGGTGCAGGTGTTACCAATGTAAAAGAGAGAATGCAGATTGTGAAAGCAAAGAGAAAGGTGATTAAAGGGAAAATTACCAGAACTATAAATAGACTTAAAGACAACATGCAAACTAAAATGGTGAAAAAAAGAAGAATTTTAAAGGAGTTAGAAGAACTCAGAGCTGATTATACAAAGGCATGTGAATTACATGGAGAACTGTATGAGTATACAGAAGAGGCAAAAGTTGCAGGTTTAGATAAATGGGAGTCGGATCTAACCAATGATATCTATGGAATAGAAGAATTAGCAGAGGATTATCTAGCATCACTTGACATCACAGAACATGAAACAGAGACTGTGTCAAAGGGAAAGGGTAAATTTGTCAAGGTTCAAAGTGGTCCTTCAACATCATTTCAAGCTGCTGAAGATGATGACAGTGCATCTTATAAAGATAATGCATCTCAGGATGACAATACATCTCTTGCTGGATCAAGTGAAGGATTTGACTGGTGGATAACTTCACTGAAGGAGTATCAGGAGACTAAACACTGTCTAAGCAACACCCCGAACATGAGTTTAGCGGAGGCATTGATCAAGATTGAAGCCAGTAGGGACATACCTAATATCACTCTTCCTAAATATTCAGGGGATCCTTTGGAATATGTGAATTTCATGGAAAGATTCAAAATTCATATCCATGATAAAGCACATTTAACAGATGCCATGAGACTGGTACAATTAAAGATGCATCTGACTGGTGAGGCTGAGAGGGCCATTGCAGGACTTGGATCTAGTGGTACCATGTACGCTACTGCTTTAAAAATGTTAAAGGAACAGTTCGGCCAGGAAAGTTATATTGCAAGAGCATATGTGAACAAGCTGACTAAGGGGAACAGAATACAGGGACGAGAGGCGCTGCGAGATTTCTCCTTAGATCTGATTAATTGCATAGCAACTTTAACACGGATGGGTTCCTTTGCAGATATAAACGCAAATGATAATTTGCGGCAGATAGTAATGCGTATGCCAGGGTACCTTATTGATAGATGGAAAGTGAAGGCATCTGATATCAGAGAAAGAGGTGAACGGCCGTCAATTCGCCATATCAGTGATTTTATCAGAAAACAGGTAAAAGCAGAGTTCGACCCAGACTTTGGGGATTTGGAAAGAAGAAGTGATTCCAGAAGGATAAAGGGGTTATATTCTCATCAGCAGATGAAGAGGGGGCCCATATGTTATCTTTGTTCTGAAGAACATAGAATCTCAGATTGCCCAACATTCACAGATTGTACTGTTCCAGAGAGGACTCAGAAGGTTCGAGACCTACGTCTGTGTTTTGGCTGTCTTGTCAGAGGCCATATTACGAGAGACTGTAAGACCAAGAAGGCCTGTGGTATCAACGGATGTTCACGTACACACAACAAGATGTTGCATTTTGACCCACAGGTGGCCAGTTCTATCATTGATACAAATAGTATTCTACCAGTGGTCAGGGTGATGTTTAAATCCTTAAATGGTAGGACCAGGGAAGGTAATGTCCTCATAGATGGAGGTGCAGGAACCACAATCATTCGCAAAGAATTTGCAAAATCACTTGGTCTCCAGGGTAACAAGGAGAGACTTGATCTATCACTTGTAGGATGTGAGAAACTTGAGAACATTAACAGTTGCAGATTGAAATTTTGGATTTCTTCACTTGAAAGTAGTGAGGCATTTGAAGTAGAAGCTTATGAGATTGATAAGACTGTTTTGAATGTTAAGCCTTTGGATAGAAACTGGTTGAGATCATTCTCACATCTTAACAACATCGAATTGTCGCACAAGGCGGGACCTATTGATCTCATCTTGGGAGTTCAGTATTCTCACTTGCATGCTGAAGAAGAGGTTCGTCAAGGTCTTCCATTTGATCCGATCGGAAAGAAGAGCAAGCTCGGATGGTATGTGATGGGTCCAGACAAAACTCAACGTTCAGTGATATGCTCAGTGAACTTTGTGGAGAAACTTAATCTTGACAAATTCTACCAGTTTGAAACATTGGGGGTACAAGCTCCAAATTGTAAATGTTCTGTTGAAGTACTCTCAAGTGAGGATCGAGTAGCACTCAAACTGATGAAAGAATCGTGTCGCAAGGTTCAGGACAGATACGAGATTGGTCTTCCTTGGAAGAAGAACCCTGCCTTACTTCCAAACAACTATAATGTAGCCTATAGAAGACTTGTGTCTCTTGAGAAGAATCTCCTGAAGAATGACCAAAAGGCTAAAATGTATTGTGATGCTGTGAATGAGTATGAGCAGAAAGAATGGGCAGAAAAGATTGATGAACCCAATGTGAAAACTAGTGGTTTCCCAGTTTATTATCTTCCACACCATGGAGTTTATAGACCGGACAAGCCCAGTACCCCATTGAGAGTTGTGTTTGATCCGGCATGTGTGTGTGATGGTGTATCCCTCAACTCATATCTGTATAAGGGTCCAGGTCTCATTGGGAACTTGCTGAGTGTTCTTCTGAGGTTTCAAGAGGACAGAGTTGCTATAGTTGGAGACATCTCCAAGATGTATCTCCAGATCAGGTTGAGAGAGAGTGACACTCATTTACACAGATTCCTATGGAGAGACTTAGAGGTGGATAGAGAGCCGTCAGTGTACAGATTGCTCAGAGTGGCTTTCAGTGATAAGTCCTCTCCAGACATGGCAAGTTATGTAATGCTTCGAATTGCTGAAGAGAATGAGGACAGATATCCTGAGGCATCAGCAATTTTGAGAGACGACAGGTATATGGACGATCTGATTCATTCGTGTGAAACCCCAGGAAAGGCTACGAAGAAAATCAATGAGGTTAATGCTGTGTTAGCCACTGGACAGTTTCAGATCAAAAAGTGGTTTTGTTCTTCGCAGTTGGTTCGTGAACAGAGTAGAGAAAATCAACCACAAGCGTCTTCGTCTGTCAGTCTTGATGGTGAAGAAATCAAGACCTTGGGTATTCGATGGAATCCGGATACTGATAATCTGAGTTTTGCAGTCAAGAATCTGGTTGCAGAGAAATACACTAAGAGACAAGTTTTATCCAGAATGTCAATGTTGTACGACCCACTTGGACTAGCTTTAGCAATCACGATCAAAGCCAGAGTAGCTATGCAGGATATCTGGCGTCAGAAATCGTTGGATTGGGATGATGAGTTACCCAAAGAAATGTATGATTCCGTGAACACAACAACTCTACACGTCTTTGCAGACGCAAGCATGAAATCCTATGGAGCTGCAGCATATCTCACATGTACAACAGAAAATGAGACTTCAACACAGTTGATTATGGCAAAGGCTAGAGTTGCGCCATTGCATCAGACAACAATACCGAGATTGGAGCTTATGGCGGCATTGATTGCTTCAAGGTTGGCCACAACAATCAAAAGAGAAATCAGACAGAAGCTGTCAGATGTGATATTGTGGACAGACTCACAAATTGTGCTTCATTGGATCAGAGCAGAATCAATAACATTCAAAGCCTTTGTTGGTGTCCGCATAGCCGAGATACAATCTCAGTGGAATCAGACACACTGGAGATATGTGCCAACATATTGGAATCCTGCAGATCATCTTAGCAGAGGAATTTCTGTGGAGGAATTGAATGGTAGCTGGATGTATGGGCCAGAATTCTTGAAGTTACCAGCTAATGAGTGGCCAACCCAGCCATGTGATGCAGCAACTACTGAATCCAGTGAGGAGAAAAGGAAGTGTCCAGCTATTGCTGCTTGTGCACCAATCAACCCTGTCATAGAAGCAGATAAGTTTTCATCATGGCAACGACTTCTGCGAGTTACAGCATACTGCCTAAGGTTTGTCAGGAAACTCAAGGACAAGATACACAAGGTTTCACAACTAGGGGATAATGCTATAACAGTGAGTTGTGAAGAGATGAAAGCAGCTGAATTGTATTGGATCAAGTGTGTCCAACGTGGAATGAATGATTGGAAGAGTGACTTCTGTGATCTAGCTCCCTTTGAGGAAAAGGGTATTGTTCGAGTAGGAGGTAGACTCAGACATTCTCCACTGCAGTATGACCAGATTCATCCAGTACTATTGTCTCCAGGTCACCACGTATGCAGATTGATAATGTGTGATGTTCATGTGCAAATGGGTCATGCTGGTCCAGAGAGAACATTGTGCGAGAGTAGGAGATACTTTTGGATTGTGCGTGGGCGGAACCTAGCCAAGAGTATTGTGAGAAATTGTGTTGTGTGCAGGAAGTTACGTCAGCCTGGTCATACCACTCTGATGGCTGACTTGCCTCCAGAAAGATTGCTTCCATTCTCACCACCATTCCATGTAACAGGAGTTGATCTCTTCGGACCAATGTCAATCAAGTATGGTAGGAACAAAACCCAAAAGGTATGGGGAGCAATCTTCACGTGCGTGAATGTGAGAGCGGTTCACTTAGAGATAGTGGATGGATTGTCTACTCAGGCATTTCTACAAGCATTGCGTCGTTTTGTATCAAATCATGGATGGCCACACACAGTTATTTCTGATAATGGCACATCGTTTGTTGGAACCGAGAGAGAACTTCGTACCATATTCATAGAAGGCAAACAACAAATGATGGACTTTGCATTGCTGCACAGAATCAATTGGAAGTTCATCACGCCTTTGAGCCCACACCAAGGTGGAATCTATGAAAGTTTGATTAAACAAGTGAAAAGATCTCTTAAGGTCATCATCGGTCAACAGATTCTCAGCTGGAATGAGTTATCAACTGCATTTGCAGAAGTGAAAGGTTTGTTGAACGCAAGACCATTGTATTATACAGCACAGGATCCTAATGATCCACAAGCCCTAACACTCAACCACTTCCTGTTAGGGAGAGCTTCCATAAATGTTCCACAAGGACCGTTCCAGGAGACAAAGAACCTGCATAAAAGGTTTGAATATGTGCAGATGCTGGTGAAACAGATTTGGAAGAGGTTTCTACGAGAGTATCTACCAACTCTCATGCGTAGGAGCAAGTGGCGTACACAGGGGAGACAACTCCAGATAGGAGATATTGTTCTGCTCATGGACAACAATGCACCAAGAGGAAAATGGGACTTGGCAAGAATCGTTGATTTATTTCCAGGAAAGGATGGTATAATCAGAAATGTCAGAGTTCGCACCAAGAACGGTGAATACAACAGATCAGTACAGAAATGCTGTCTGATCCTGGAATATTTCACATAGACTGTTTTCAGATGGCACTTGGTTGCCCCCGGAGGATTTGGTTGATATGACATTTGAATCTGAAATAACTAATAATTAATTTCATTTATGCTAAGAAAGACATATTTTTAGTTTGCCGGTTTGATCAAGCCGTTTTGGTATATGTACTGTGCTCCAAAATAATGATGACTCCCTGTTGTGTATTGCGAGCTCCAGCGATGAGCGTGAGTGACCCGCGATGGTCAAATGTGTGAGAATTTCTGTGTGTTGCAGAGAGTTAGCGGCTGAGCACTAATCTTCAGGTATGAAATACTGTTTTTTGTTTAATATATTATCATTTGTACCACATAGTAAAATGCATTTTCAATGGGAGAGAAAGCACAACTCGGGTGCTGTCTTCTGATTGGTGCATTTCCGATCCTGTTTTTCAGGCGTGCTTTTGAATGATGCAACTGACATTATTTTCATTATCTATAAAAGAGGTGTTTGTGAAATGGATGGGCTATCCTAAACAGTTCAACAGTTGGATCCCAGAGGCAGATTTGCAAATTACATAAGGCACTTTCTCTTGTCTCAAAGTCAGTTGTACCGTGGACTCCGTGACTACATACATACATGGTTACCTCCCCATTTTGTATTAGCAACAACTTTCAACAAATCTAGAGCCTTCAGGCATTTAGTTTTAAGACAATTAATATGTGGCTTAAAAGTCAAATGATGATCGAAAATGAGACCCAGAAACTTGGCCTCTTCTACAACCTTGATAGGAGTACCATGTAAAAATAGCTCAGGGTCTTTATGATGCTTGTATTTCTTACAAAAATGAATACAATTTGTCTTAGCTTTCGAAAACTTTCGAAAACCATTTTCGAAACACCATTTTTGGATTTTGTTGAGAAATAGCTGCAACTGTCTCTCGACGGTATGCCTATTTTGCCACGACATGAATATTAAAATCGTCCACAAAAAGGGAACTATCAATGGATTCATTTAAAAAATTTGACAGACTATCAATCTTTCTACTAAACAGAGTTGCAGACAAAATACTGCCTTGTGGGACACCCTGATCCTGAATATGATGGCCAGACAAGGTGGAACCCACACGAACCTGAAATTGTCAGTCTGTTAAACATTGGGATATAAATTGAGGCAAACAGCCTCTGAACCCCAAATCATGTAGATCTTTTAAAATACCATACTTCCATGTGGTATCATACGCTTTTTCTGAATCAAATAAGACTGATACTGCATGCTGATTATTGACAACTGATTTTTTTACAAAAGATTCTAAACGTACCCGATGGTCAATGGTACTTCTATTTTGAAATCACATCGAATGTTACTTATGAGATTGTTAGTTTGGAAGTACCACACCAGTTGATTATTTACCATTCGTTCCATGGTTTTGCACACACAGCTGGTTAGTGATATTGGTCAATGATTAGATGCATCAGTATGGTCCCTACCAGGTTTAGGTATGGGAACAACTATTGCATCACACCACGAAGGAGGAAAATCCCCTGAGTGTCTCTAAACATGAATCAGGCAAATGCTTCAGGAACTGATAGTGAATAAAATCAGCTCCCGTTGCAGTATCGTGCGCTTGGCCTACAGCAGTATTTAGCTTGTGGAGTGAAAATACCTCATTATTAATCTTCTCCATTTTGAGAAGTAAAATCAACCCTCTTCTTTTTGTTGTTTCTGACATGTTTGAAACTTTGGATAATAATTTGACGATGAAGTGTGTTTGGCCAGCGTCTCTCACAATTTATTAGCAATGTCCACTTTATCTGTTAATAGATGGTCACCTTCCTTGAGATGGTGGATAGTCGATTTTGAGCCTTTGCATTTAATGTTTGCAATCATGTTCCACACCTTCGATTATGGTGTGCGAGAATTAATTTTAGAGACATAATTCCTCCAAGACTTAGGATTATTCTGTTTGAATGCACAGCGTGCCTTGGCATTTGTGAATTTAACACGATCCAAATTATGTACAGTTGGATGTTGGTGGAAATATTTCTCCGCTTCTTCCCTGCACTTCCTAGCCTGTTTGCGATCTTTATCAAACCATGGTTTTTGAATGTGTGGATTTTCAGAGGACTTAGGAATGGTTATATCAGCAATTTCATTCAACTTATCCGAAAAAAAGATTGAATAGTGTCGGGAAGAGTCCTGAACATATTAGGTGTTAATCTTTCCATACAGAGTTCCTGAAAAGAAGGCCAGTTGGCCTTGGTAAAATTCGACCTTGATGTAGGTTGAACATCAGATGGATTAATTTCTGTTAATATTGAGGGAAAATGGTCGCTTCCACACAAGTCATCATGGACTGACTATATATATTCATTAATAGATTTTAATCTGTTAGTGACAGATCTAAAACGGAATAGATTCCAGTAGCAGGATGTAAATATGTAAATGCATAAATTGTGATCAGAATTAAAATCTTCAAGTACTTTTCCCTTAGGATTAACATTAACACTTCCAAATAATGGGTTATGTCCGTTTAAATCACCCAATTTAATCATGCAAGGCTTAGGCAGTTGTTCATATAAGGATTGAAGATACGATCTCTGAAGCACAGAGAAAGGAGAAATATACAGAGAACACAGAGTAAATGTTATGTGCAACGTCAGTCGCACTGAAAGAATCATGAAGTGGAACAGGGCTGTGGATCATTCCCTGCTTCACCAGAACAGAAGATCATCCAGTAGCTTTAACACCTGGAGGAGAAAATGAATGGTAGGAACTGTACCGACGCAAATCAAAGTTGTCATTCTGTTTGAGATATGTCTCCTGGAAACAGATTGCTGATGGCGTAAAATCTTGGATTAATAAATGTAATTCATTAAAATTGGTTCTGAGGCCTCTGCAATTCCACTGAATCATGGATTCATGATGTTCAAGTTACAGGTGGATGAACCGGAGATCAACGTCTCACATTTTTAGATGACCTACTTCTGCTGCGCCCCTTAGGATGAGGAGAGACATCTATGTCCTCCAAGGTTTGAAACCTATTATAAATTTGAATACGGTCACGGTGACCCTTCGACACACGATCAGAATTACTGGAGTAGTCAACTTTTTTGCTGGCATTTGTCACAATAGGTGATGGATTTGGTGCCGATGCCAGTGATGGTGCCGGCGCTGCTGCCATAGGTGCTGACAAAGCCGTATATGGTGATTTATCTTCTGCTTGAGAAGAAGAACTTGACTGTACCAAAGTATAGTTGTCGGAGTTAACCCAAGTAACATCCGTCTGGCATTCAACAGAGGTAAATGATTTAGAACTTTTTGGAGGTGTATGGATGACAACTGTAGAATATGACACAGCTGCAGTAGGGGTAGTAGACGACATTACTCAACGTTTGGCATCAGAAAAAGAAATATTCTTGGCATGGCTCATTTTTACTATCTGGTGTTGAAGTTGCCAGACAGGACAAGATTTGGATGATGCAATATAATCCCCAGATTATTTGAGCAGTCTATTTTTTCATGAGCAGGTTCTCCACATCGATGACACATCTTTTTGTTACAGGACGATTGGGCACCATGCCCAAACTGTTGACATGAGTAACAACAGAGTGGATTCGGTATGTACTTATCCACACCAATATTACAGTAACCTGCTTTGATAGAATATGGTGGAACAGGAAGAGAAAAGGTAAAGAGGTATGTGTTCAACTTTCCAGTTTGACCATTCTGCCGCTTTGTAAAACGTTTTACACCTGTAACACCCTGGTCTTTCAGTTCAGAAGTTATGTCATCTTCAGACATGTCTGAACGACAACGTTCTCGATCTCTGACAATGCCTTTAGAACTGTTGAGTGATTTGTGCGGGGAAACAATGACTGGCACAGAAACGAGATGTTTGACAGCCAACAGCGTAGCTGATTGTGATGCAGATTTGCATTCAAGATACAGCCAGAACGTATCCTTTTCATTGTCACTACCATAAATAGCTTTAGAAAGCGCAAATGGATTCAATTTCAAAGTTCCATCATCAGACGAAGAGATGACCAAAAATCGAGACCAAAAGTCAGACGTGTTTCTTGTAACAGAGTCATCATCAGATGAACTCATCTAAAGTTCGTTTGAGTTGTTTGGGTGGAATCATGGTAAGTTTATAGTGGTTCGCCATCCCAGGTCCCCACCCACCACGGAGTATCATAAAGACAATGCTATGTGGTAGTGGGTCTCCAACTAACAGCCCCAAGGATACTGGGATGGTATACTCAAGCAGAAATATCAATGCAAGACCATTGAAGTTTGAATATAACAACTTTCTGCAAAATGAAATAGGGTGCATAGAGCTTGGCATGACCAGCCGATTGATAGAATCGGGTCTATTCTACCACCCGTCTAGGTGAAGTCAGGGTCAAAGTGGTGTATTGGGCAAAGGAACACAGTTCCAGGAACCAGTGCCCTCAACCACCAGACTACCTTCCTCAACCGACACAGGGGCGCAACCCACGGCAAACAGGTTGCCCATTTTAGTCGCCTCATACGACAAGCAATGGGGTGCTGAGGACACATTCTACCCCGGGTCCACACGGGGTAAAAGCGATTAGCGCTACCCAACACTCACCACGTGGAGGTTGCTCTTCATAAGTGCCTACAGGTAAAAGATGGCAATATTATTGTTTTACGGTACAGTTAAAGATATTATCAAGATTAAGTAAAAGATAAAATTACGAAAATATGAATTACTTCGATTAAAGTAGTGTTCAATGTATATACAGTTTACGTGCTCAAAACTCTGAACAAATTTGTTTCACTATGACCACTAGAAAACATACATTCTTCTCTCAGCTATTATTTCGCACTTGGCTGCCATACTCTTAGACCATTGCTCAAAATAAACTTGTATGGCCAGTCCATGAAATACAACTTCTTTCAAATTGTTTCATAAATACGACTTTAGAAGTGTATTTACACCTAGGTATGTATACATGTATATTTAACCACATACGTGATAGTTTATTTCCAGTAGATTCCCATTCCATCCCATTTTACTAATGGAAATGTTTGAAATAGATAATGATCGTAGGTCGGTGAAAGTAATGGAATTATTTGTCATAAAAGGAAAAACATATTCTTGGTATTGAACTTCGAAAATGTATCCACCATTATGTTAAATATAAATGGTTATCAGTTATTATGTCTTTCATTTTCTTTCCCTTGCTAAACTACAGCTTGGAGGGAAGATGTACACATTAAAATCGTTAAAAAAGAACCACAAGGATGCTTTATTTTTTTTACAAAATCGATTTAGTACTAAGGATACAAAACAAAGTAATTACTACTATGTCACTGATCGAAGTATTTGATAATATAGATAATGCAAAGTGAAAAAAACAACCTTTAATAAAACTATATAAAACATCAAAACGAAATCACATTAACACTGAAAACAGTTTGTCTTTCAGAAATCGATTATCTTTATATTGTGAGTAGATCTAATTACTTTTACTGTTGATGTTATAAATGAAACATTCGAGAATCTAATAGATATGAAGCTGTTATATTAAAAATCTAGGTTGTTTAATATTGGATCCATTTTGACAGCTTTCTCACTGTAAAACATTCCATTCCCTTACTCAAATAAGTGCACTTTATTTTCTTGAAATATCAAGAATTCGAACAGCACATGTCAACATACCAAAATTTGAAAACTGCGCCAAATATTCTAAGTGTTAGTCAGCGGTCTCATTTACTCGTCGGTCGCCGTGGAAATGTTCCAAGCGTGATGTACCAGATATCTACTTTCTGGTTTAGTCAAAGAGAATATTGTTATTTGGAAAATGAAACCACGTGTATCCATTATACTACCACAACATTTCATCAGCTGTTTCATGTGACGTCATCCACGTTACAACACGCGAGGTCAAATCACGTGCACCTGTCCAGGCGACAAATTCACAGCGGCGGGAAATCACCGACCGTTTATTAGCCTATTCGAATAAAATTGCAGATTGTAACGAAAATAAAAGTTGACTAATTGCTGACATTTCAGATAACATATCAAATAAGGGTTGAAGACTTGCAATAGATTATCATACGTTAATGGAGAGTACAGTGTACATCAATAATTTGTAAATCTCATATTAATCAGATCTAATATCCATGGCAGAATGTTGGAAATACGAGCTGTCGCGTTATGATAATATATATTCAATTTTCTGAGGGGATTAGTAATGTGTATTTAATGATATAAATGCATACACAATTGGTTATCATGCAGAGAAAGGTCGAGAAGCGCGGTAGCCACTTTATAACTAATCTCGCCATATTTCGCAATCCGTAGCATTGTATAAAGTATGAGTTGCACGATGTTAAAGCTAAGATGATTGGGGTGATGATGGTTATGTTTTTAACTTTGCACACTCAGTGTTTGATATCAAAATTCACAGTTCAAAAAGGGCATTTTCTCGGGACCATATATGGTCCCTTGGCACTATGCGGGTGTGAAACGTGAGGGACCATATATATTGTCCCGTCTTGTCATCATTGTGCCTTACCCTATCGGATCATTCGTGCAGGACTTCACCACAGGAATGATCTCCTGCCCAAAGCTACCACAAAAGACTACCGCAAAGTCTACACCAAGCACCGCATCCTCTACAGTACAAGCACAGGTCTGCCTGTAGACACGGTCCCCTTTGGGTACGGAGACTAGAATTTTTTTTTATTGTGTACTTAACCCTCTGGATGCCGAGGTTTTTTTATGACGCACATTTTCCTAAGATCGGAAAAGTGACTGGATCTACCTCTGGCTATAAAATTACGCAGAGATGGAGAATATTAATTTTAAATTTCCTATTTGATGGTGTAAATTTAACTGCAAATATTAAACAGGTTTAAAAACAGACACTTCTAAGTGTTGTCCGAGAATTTATTCTGCGTTGAAAAACAGTAAATTTCTCCGTTTTTCATCGTACACCGAACAATCTCATTAAAATCAGATCTAAAAGTTTAGCGGTAGCGAGAACTAAGGTCTGATTTTAATGAGATTGTATACCGATAAAAGTACTGTGCGACGATTTATTTTTATACAGAAGCTTTACGGAAACTGTCAGCGAACAAAATACTGCTTAATATCTGAACGACATAACTATATATCAAATGGAGTTATATGCGTATGTATAACGACATACATTCAATGCCAAAAATAGCATACCGTAAATTAGGACGAAAACGGATTTTTCTCTATGACGTCAAAAGGCGACATACAGAGAGGTTACACATGTACAAAGAAAAGGGGGCATAACTCCGCTATGCTTAGCACTAGTTTATTGTAACTCAGGTCACTTGGTGAGAATTAGCTGTGGGTAAGGATACTATGTTTTCGTGGTGTTTTGTTCACGAAGAACCAAACTATTCTAACACAAATATCGATAAAGAAACTGTATACGTTTAGTTATAAGAAATGTCGAAATCGTACTTTATTAAAAAGAGGTAATAGAGAAATGGATGGCCCTATCTAACCTATAACTTAGTCCTTAGATTCCAACATTCTCCTGAATGTGTAAGTATGATTAGACTAATGTTGCACCATTATTAATGGAGCACTAGCCTGATCATCAAATGTAATGAGATACAAAAAAGATAACACCATTCTATTTGACGTCATGGCTGGTTTTATGGCTTTGATAACGTCGGAGAAAGACGACAATGGTATTTTGATTAATATATATCTCCCCTAATTTTCGTTCATGGTATGGAAAATATCGATGTGTAAAACGGAATTTGACGCTTTTTCGACACAACATAAAATGACTGCTTTCACCAAGTAAATAATGTCTTGAATATATAAACAAGTAGATAATTTATCGTGTATCTTAATTGGACAAGACACGCACCTGTTTGGCACCAATGTACGTACGTAATGAAATACCCAAAAGAATATTTCAAAACAACCAAAATTATATTCAATATTGGAAACATATTTGTTCATTACTATGTTATTATTTCTCGTCATCTCGTCTCAGAATTACACAATAAAAGATACGAAGAAAGCTCTATTGGTATAGAATTATCAGGATATAATCGTTTACTGTTGAACCAACGGTCGGGCATGGATTTTATTTTTATACATTTTACAATTCCTGGAGAAATAAAGTAAACAGTTTAATATCCTGTGATCATAATATTGAAAAAAGAATGAACCCATTGATTATATAATGCAAAACGAGGGGAATAATTCGTAAATTGTTTGTGACTAACGCGCACCTGGCGAATCGTTAGATATCACTGTTCTGTGTATCAAACGACATAAAAAACAATTCCAAGACCAAGACAATTCTTTCAGAAATGTGTGCATATATTTTAACGAAAAATATTATCCATTTATTTTCAGTTTTAGTTATAAAATAAAATGAAACAGCTATTCAAGGACATTGGTTACATGAACTTATAATATTGACTATTACACATCCCAAGAAATACGTACATGCTGCAGTTACACTTCATCTTGTAACACTTGTCCAATATCGTATTCGACACTAAAAACCTATCAATTGTTATGTAAACAATGTTCAAACAAACAGGAGATTATCAAAGGTTCGTTCATACATGTTGTGGCCTATACTTACGTATGATATCATTTTGAACATTGACAAATATCCAAAGTGAAATCAATTGTGTGAAGAAAATGTATAAAAGATATGCAAAATCTACTTCATAACTGAAACTATAAACAGCATGATACAATGATCGTGTGCATTCTCATTCAAGGACCTTCACCTCAAAGAAATTACCAAATATGTACACAATGTTGACGTATGACATCACTACCGGTGACCGACTTTTACAAAATGGCGTGTTCACTGTCAACAGTACGCGGGATTTTACGAGGGGACTTTCGTTGATTCAAGGCTCGTTTATACATAAATGTGACATGTAAGTAACCAGAAACATTCTGACAAGCTATGTACTGTTATTTGTTGTTATAATTTCATTGAAACAAACCGAAATAGTCAGAAATTCCAATAAATACCGTTGTCGTCGTGCGTGATTTTGCGTCAGTCATGGCGTCACACAGGACGGTAACTTTGACAATTTCTGTTGAAAATATCAAATCATTGCAATGTATCTATTTTAAATTCCTTTTTTTTCCTTTTATTCTCTTCTCATGCATATTCTGAAAATATTGAGCCAATATCTTGAAAGAATAGACAAATGGATAGCTCAAAATAGGAGAAAAAGCTACACTGTGTAAAATCTGTATTTTGCTTTGTTTACATTTCAAACAAGTGCAGTTTTTCGAGGACAGCGTTCGTTTTCACACCTAACATATTTTGCTTGATTTCATTCAGCCACTTTGTATTGGTGACAAAGACCATTGGTCATTTGATTCTAAAATGTATGAGGAATTCAAGGATGTGTGTATCGCAGCTAAGTTTGAAATATACGTGATGTTACAGGCGCATCATAACCGGTGTACCTGAAACGTGATTTTGTAAACACTATCCAATATGGCGGAAAGTTAACTTCAGCGTTCGTGTTTGCGTATTTTCCAAAACATTCTAAACGATTCTAGGGTTATCGGAGACGTTTTGGGATGATCATTGGTGATTTCATAAAAGACAGATACCCGTGATCACTAATATGCTATTTTTGAAATTCATTTCTCCGAGTAAATATCCGAAATTTAGATTTCAAAACATGCTGTAAATAACGCTGGGAGTGGTGATTTAGTAATGTGTGAAAAATGGCGACATTTACGATGTACCTAATTTTCAGAGGTCATTTTCAGTACTTTTGCTTGGCCTAAAATGCCAGTGGATGATATCACAGAACAGGGAATTTCCCACCTTTTTCAAAACTGTGAAATGTATTTGTGTGGGTGATGTATTTTAAAATTTATTCGACTTCAAAGTGAGGGTTGTAGATGAGGGACATCCAGGGGGTTTACGTTGTGTTGGCTGTTTGCGTTTTATCTTGAAGAAATTTGTGTTTGGAGAGAGTTACCTCAAGTGTTCACTCAAATCCGTGAAGACTTGGAAGAAACAACGGTCAGAAAAAGTGGATCGAAATTCAAACAATGAGAAGCTCGGGTTTTCGTCCAATCAGGAAGCAGGGTTGTGCCAAAACCAACCAATGAAAAGCCCCGGTTCTTAACCAATGAGAAACTTGGTTTTCGTCCAATCAGGAAACAGGGTTTCAGTTCCTTAAATACCACAGACGCTGTCTTGTCATCACTTTGCTGATGCTTTCAAAGAAGAATCATAATGTCAAAGCATATGGATATCAAGGCACCGAGGGAAGTGTGCCATGAAGTGTACGAAATCATTGATCATCAGTTAGAACTTATCGTAGCGCCAAGGTTATCGCAACTCACATACTTAACATAGACTAATGACTGTCGTTTGCGTTACAATACGATCGCCTTGTGGAACGGGGACCTTGCACCTCAAAGTTTACAATCACGTCACAATATCCGATTACGTAATTTTCTCGAATTTTTGTTGCATCGGCGAAACAATGCCACCTGTCGTCAGCCTGGCAACGATGTTGCTGGAGTCATCGTGTGTGCATAAGGTCCTCTCAGTGATCTACCATCTCCACAGTCCCATTAGTATAACGAATGTATGAATTATTATCATTGGTATACGTAATCATAATGGTTCTTTTCTTGTATGATTGGCAGGACACCCAACCTTCCTTCCCCCGATGTCAGGTCAACACAGTCAGTGTTGGAACAGTGGTGGGAACCCTGTTTTACTGAGGGGCCCCGGGAACCAGCATATTCACCTACACCCCCTGTGATTATGATCAGTGATGATGAAGCACGCAATTTGGCAGCACTACCTCCCATGGATGCGGACACACCCACCCTGCTTGATGTGCCACCATCACCGAATGATACCTTCCATGGCGACGACGACCGTGATGTGCCATGCGACGACGATCTTCTTTTTGAAGAATGTAATAACTATCGCCATAACAATGACGGAATACCTAACCACTGTCACTGGTCATGTGATGTGTCCTGTCTGTTTCAGGGATTTGAATGGTTAAACGTGGCCATTAACATGGTCAGAACCTTTTGGATTTGAAGATTGAAGGTTTCGCGTTCTTTGAGGGACATGTTAAGCACTCCCTCCTCAGTTGTCCATTAATTCGTATTTCCTATGTATATATGTTGATGTTGTTTTTTTCATTAAACAGTGATTAATTGAACTGCCTCTTTGTCTCTTGATATATCTCAACTCCAATATGGTGCCAAACCGAGGGTAGAAGCTGAGTAAACGCTGTCTGTTATTTCTGTGCTCGTGCTAGTTGAACAAGTTTGAGAGTTCTTTCTTTGCAAAATACTACTTTAATTTGACCCCCTAAAAAAATTAATTTGGCTGGTTTTAAAAAACCCAAAAAAAACGCCAAAACCTTTGACTTTGTTCAACAAGGAAGAGCACAGGAATGTAAAAAAAAGATGAAGGAGAAAGGTCATGCTTGAAAGTATCAGTTGCCTTGTGTCTGTCACCCAGAACACGTGATGTCACGTGATGAAGAGATCATGACCTCACCTTTGACCCTACGCCACCCTTTTACTTTGTTAATTGCTGGTCAATCAGGGCCTGGAAAAAGTTCCTTTGAGAAATCATGTATGGAGCACATGCATCGCCCTGAGAAGTTTGATACACCCACACAATCCGATGTCAACTGACCATCAAATGAACTACAGAGAGTTGTTGTCTTTGAGTAGTAGTATCAAAGTTGTTGTACGCCAATCTCATTAATATCAGATCTTAGTTCTCGCTACCGCTAAACAAAGATCTGAGGACATCCCATTACGGGTCACGTAAGAACGACCTTTCGCGAATTTTAACCGACCAATGAAATGACTGACAAGAAATCGACATTAGCCAATCAGAAGGCAACTTTCTCGGGCTTTACGACACTAATTTCACACTGGCGACTACGCTTCGAAACATATTTTGACGTATTCTTGATTTAAAAAAATAAAACTGATAAGAAGAACATTCTGGAATGGCTTATAGAGGGCCTAGATTGTATGGATATAATCATAAAACCCGTAACTGTCGTTCGGAATACCCCGTGTTAAATATTTCGTGGTTGCATGATTAGAAAACACATTCCGACTGTCACTTTCAGGATCTGGTAAGCGACGCTCTGATTGGTTGGCTGAAAGGTCGTTCTGACGTGACCCTTAATGGGATGTCCTCAGATCTTTGTTTAGCGATAGCGAGAACTAAGATCTGATTTTAATGAGATTGGTTGTACGCCAATGGCCATGGAGTCCACTTCGTGTCCAGAGTGTGAGAAACAGATTTCTAGGAAAGATGCTATGCTGAGACATAGAAGGAATAAGCATTCACCACTACCATCACCACCATCACCACAGTTTCCACCACCATAAACACTGCCTCCTATCCTGAATATATACTCACATGCAAAAGAAACGCAAGTGGTTTTAAGCAAATAGGTAACAAACACGGAACCATAAATTGATACGAGTTTTAGCATGTAGTGAAGCCTGATGGCGTAATCAATATTTTTGGTTACGTTTTGGAAGCCCCGAGTAAAAACGCAACATAAAAGACGAATCGCCAAAAGGCACCATTTCAATGAAATTGTGGGTATCATGCACCCATTTCTCGCGAAATCGAAAATGCACGAACTGTCACGAACTGTAGTGGGTTTAAAACTGTGGCCAATTCTCAGACCTACCACTCCTTGGTCAACAATGCCACGCCTAACTCAAATTCAGAAAAAAACAGGTTATCGGACGTTTGGAAGCTGGAGAGTCTGTCCAATATGTCCAACGTTAGCATAACCACAATTTACCGTCTCCTGCATCGATACAATGCTACACAGACCACAGATGACCTTCCACGGAGCGGTCGTCCTAGGGTCACCACACCTCGACAAGATCGACAGATTACCCGTCAACACCAGCGACATCCGTTCCTAACTGGAAGTGAAAGTGCTCGACAGACGATAGGAACACATAATCGACACATTAGCCGGGACACTGTGATCCGACGTCTCCGTTCCAACAACCTCAGATGTCGCCGACCAGCACGTCGTCCTGTTCTCCAACCACGGCATCGACAAGCACGACTTCAGTTGGCACAGGGTCATCGTAATTGGTGTCATCGTGAGTGGAGGCGTGTCATCTTCTCTGATGAAAGTCGCTTTTGTGTCTCCCACGCAGACGGAAGAGTCAGAATTTGGCGGCGTCGAGGTGATCGTTTCGCTGACAGAAACGTTGTGGAAAGGGATCCATAGGGTGGACCTAGCGTCGTTATATGGGCAGGGATTGGACTTAATGCGAGACTTGGACCCATGTGCTTTCTGAATGTTGGTCACGGTCGGGGACACGGCGTCACTGCTCAGCAGTATATCGACCAAGTGATCAGACACATTTTCCAGCAAGGACAACGCTCGTCCCCATGTTGCCAGAGCTACCATGGCCTTTCTGCAACAACACAACATCCGTGTTCTACCGTGGCCAGCCCACAGCCCTGATCTGAACCCTATCGAACACTTGTGGGATGAGGTTCAAAGGCGTCTGCACAATGTGCGCCCAGTCCCTACAACTGCCGATGAACTACGCACAGCTGCTCTGGATGTGTGCAGGAGGATCCCTAGGGCCTTCACAAATCGTCTGATCCACTCAATGTACAGGAGATGTGTGGCAGTGATCAAATGCTAATGGTGGTCACACCAGGTATCGGCTGACATTTTGGGTATTGACCCGAAACTGGATGTGTAAGCCCTTAACATTTGAAAAAAACCCATTTATGTCATCTGCCTTTTAATCCATTAAACTGTCTTCAGTCAAAGTTTTGTCAGTCTTGCCCTATGAGTATTTCTTGTCCTTAATTTTGAAAATAAATAACACGTATACTGCATACTCGACTTGCGTTTCTTTTGCGTGTGAGTATACTTGTCAACCATACTCTGTATATCACTTGCTTGATAACGGTGTTAGAACCTACCCCGAAACGTCGCCCCTAATTGTAATAAAGAAATTGTTCATCCATATATTTTATCCTTACTCATATCGATATACAGATGTACATTTTCTTTTTCGGGGTCTTAGTAGTGTATTTGACATGTTGTGATTTTGTGAATCTACTCTTAGTTTGTTGATTATAGTTGCTTTCAACTTTGAAAACATATTCCCAAGAATGAAAAAAACAGTAAAACTGTCAAGAAATTTCCGTTTTGCTATCAGATTTCTATCAGGGTTCTTTTAACCAGACATCACACACATGTAAAGTCTCTGGTTCCATGCTTGTTGAGAAAGGTGTAAGTTCTATGACGCTGATTCTCAGTGCCTCATTCGTCTCACTGGAATAAATCGTCTTGTTGCCTTGATTAACCTTCAACACAATGCATTCATCATAAGATGTCTCCAGCAATCACTGGATGGCGTGTTCGACGGTTATAGAAACATACCGGAACCGGAAGTTCGTGATCAAAGGAACGGTAACCCGGATGTGGTCTGCCCTGCGTTTGGACAATAATTATGCCCAGACATTGACGTGTATATCTGTTGAGGGGAGATCATTAGGTTCCCAAGTTGCCGCGCAAACAAACTATATCCGTGTTTATGTAATACAAGCTATTTAGGATGAGACAAACGGTCAAGGACGATCACATACGGGTACAACTGTGTATTTAGGCAGCGGTTAGCAATATTATAGCAGCATCACAACTTATTCAGCTGTAACACAACATCACAGCATATTTAACTACAACACATCATGGGATATAACGGTGTAGTCAGCAATATGACTGTACCCACTTGGTGTAATCAATTATTTTACAGCAACGCCATGGTGTAGTCATTTATATGGATATTGTTACAGTGTTGGAAGTTCGTTTCTTATTTATGTTCAATGTAATTTTTTATGTCTCATTCATGACATCTACAACCAGACGTTTCTCAAGCCCTAGAGGGGGGCACGGGTGGCCCAGTCGTCTAAGGCGCCGCGATTCGCTGTGCAGAGTCGCGTCTCTTAGGCACGCCTGAAACCTATGATTGTGGGTTCGAATCCCGGTTCGCCCCGATTATGTTTCTAGGTTTGTCAGCACCATATCCGTGCTCGGGGTTTTACCGAAGTGGTAAACGTCTGAGACCTGCATCACTTCGGCCTTTCCTCCCACATTAAGCTGACACGCCGCGATTAAACTGGAATACTGTTAAAAGCGGCGTAAAACCCCACTCACTCACTCATACAAGCCCTAGAGAATCACCGCACTGAAATAATTCGCCACGCGTTAAACTTGGCTCAGCACATTTTTCTTGAAACCTATGCTTGAAGACTGAATGGTTCGGAAAGTCAGGATCGATATTGGCAAGTTTGAGAGGCATAAAATATGCGCTTTGTTTACCTGCCAAATCAAAACTTTTTATGTATGGCAAGACAAAGAATTTCACCCGAGTGCATTTCGATATAAAAATATAAACACAAGTCAATAGAAGTTTAAACCACCGAGGCCTGTCGACACTTGCTGTCGAAACAAATTGCTATGGCTGAATAATTACGATTATCCTAACGACACAGAGACATATGTCCTAGTTTCACGCTGGCACAGCCCACAACCATGCATAGAGCATAACTTCCCCCCACCCCTCTTTAAGCACATAGGTAACTCACGGAACACAGGTGTAGTTGAATTCAGTGTCCATTGCATGATGGACCAAGTGTCACATTGTTTATGAGTTACAATCCCCAACATTTTAAACTCTCCAACCATGAGAAACTATGTATTTTACTGTTCAAACATGGGATGTATTTTACTGCCCAACCCTGCATTTAAATATTACAACGCAGATAACATGTATTGTATGGTTAAATACCTTTTACTGTATATTCTATTTAAGGCTGTAGTCTTTTATCGTCCCCCAAAAATATACGAGTGGTGTTGCACTTTTGTATGTATATACTTCTATTTTACGTATGCTTCTCATGATATACAGTACACGTGGTAAGAGGTAAATAACATGTATGTCTGTCTATTAAATATATTTATACGTACCGACTGCTTCCATTCTCTGAGTCTGGAATTAACGCGCCTCAAAAACTCGTGCAACGGAAGTGAGCCTCGATTTGGTTTAACTATGACATCACCATCACGTGATAATTCTGGCGAACACCTGCATGAAATATACAACGCTTCAAACCTGATTTGATATTTGTTTATGTAAACAGTTTGAAACGATGCAACATTGCAGGGACAATGCTATCACAACCGGCTCACCCATTACAATTGAATATAACTACTTATAACTACACTGATGAGAAGTAGATAACACGTAGGGCTGGTTTGTTTTGTATCTGCCAACTGCTGATATAAGCTATTATATGCAAAATATTCCTTCCAGTTGAAGATATCAGTATTTTCTAATTGTTACAATTTCACTAGTCTTTCACTTACTTTGAAAGCCGATTACGGAGCCTGTTTTCAGCACTTTCACTTGGACATTTAAATATATACTTTCTTGGAATGTTTTGATTTGCTCCCTCCCTTAAAACTAGTTTAGGACGAAGAACGCTCCTTTGTGCCTACAAGTAAATGTTTTCAACCACGGCAGAAAAAAACAACATACAAGTGTAATATTGATTTTTAAAATGAGGACGGGGGTCACGAAATTATGCACACTACTGGTGAGTGAGTGAGTTGGGTTTAACGCCGCTTTTAACAGTATTCCAGTTATATCACGGCGTGTCAGCTTAACGTGGGAGGAAAGCCCTAAGTGATGCAGGTCTCAGACGTTTACCACTTCGGTGGAACCCACGAGCACGGGTATGGTGCTGACAAACCTAGAAACATAATCGGGGCGAGCTGGGATTCGAATCCACAATCATAGGTTTCTGGTACACTACTCGACTAGGATTGCATCATTATTACTACCGTCTATTATAATCATCATAATCATTATTCATATTCGACAGTCAGTGTTCTATGTACTCCATCAGAGAAATGTTAAATGATTGTCTGATAATGCAGTAATGAGACACCACGCGTCGGCACTGAAACGGCTTCCTCTGACTTCGCTTGTTAGCACGGCAATGGCGCGTCGGTGATACATATACCTGGCACGTGTGGCGAATATTTCACTGCCATTACACACTATCAGTTTCACTGGGATCCCGCAAACTGTCGTCGGAACGCGCTTCACAGCAATGCATTACATGTGATTGATGCTGGAGGGTTGACACAGACATTGCCGGTATCAAACTGGTCGATGTGAATACAGGGCGACCAACAGCCCCCGCAGTGACTTGAGAATGACACATGACATGATCCGACTGCTGGCAAAGATGTGCATCTCTTTGAAAAAATATATTGCTTCCAATGATTGTCGTTTCTGACTAGACCGCCTCCGTGGTCTAATGGTAGAGCGTCCGCCCGGAGAGCGGAAGGTCCGGGGTTCGATCCCCGACGGGTCATACCAAAAGACGTTAAAAGATGGTACTTGTTGTTACCCTGTCTGGCGCTCGGCATTAAGGGGCTTAAACAAGGACTGGTCGGCTCGGAGTCAGTATACTGTGTCTGAGTGGGGCATGGTATCTCAGTGTGCTAGCACTATAAATCGGCATCAGTCCGGACTAGTACAAGCAGCCACCCACGCACGCATACACGTGCATGCACGTCGCTATACAAATGCAATAATCTTGGACGCGACGTTAAACCCCATTTCACCTCACCGTTTCTGATTAAAGTCGAATCATGTTTTATGAAATATACAGAGCAGACATTGGTTCAAGCACCATATGTTACGTCATACTTCCGACTTGGTAGACTGGAAACGTGAAGATCCGGGGTAGAACAGGTCTTCAGCAACCAATGCTTGGCGTAAAGGCGACTATGCTTATCGTAAGAGGCGACTAACGGATCGGGTGGTCAGGCTCGCTGAATTGGTTGAAGCATGTCATTGATTCAAATTGCGTGGATCGATGCTCATGATATAAATCACTGGATTGTCTGGTCCAGACTCGATTTATTTACAGAACGCCGTCATATAGCTGGAATATTGCTGGAGTGCGGCGTAAAACAACCAACCAACCAACCTGGTAGACTGACATTTAGTCCAAGAAATAAAGTTATATTAAAAATATATGTCTACAAAATCAAAAATCAAATCTAAATGAAGACCAGAACAATGTTTAATGTCAAAGCTTAGGCAATGTCGACTTGCCAATCATTCTAGACTTTATTTGGTTATATTTTTTAACTTTATTCTCCAGGGTCTGGAAGACAGATTACCGATCTCTAGCCAGTGTTCTTTTGTTTTTCAGCAACCCATGCTTGCCGTAAAAGGCGACTATGCTTTTCGTAAAAGGCGACTGGAGGCATCGGGTGGTCAGGCTCGCTGACTTGGTTGATGCATGTCATCGATCCCGATTGCGTGGATCGATGCTCATGATATCAATCACTGGATTATCTGGTCCAGACTCGATTATTTACAGACCGCCGCCATATAGCTGGAATATTGCTGGGTGCGGCGTTAAACAACAAACAAACCAAACCAAACCAAACTTTTGTTTTTCACCATATTCCTCTTCATATTGCTTATAACTATTGTTCCACTGGGCGACTCCGGGTTAGTACATGGCTGTCGTAAGAGCGACTAAATGAATCAAGTGGTCACGTTCGCTGACTGCGTGTCATCTTACCCTGAATGTGTGGATCGTTGGTCATATCATCAATCACTGATGTGTCTGTTCCAGACTTGATTAATTACAGACTTCAGTCATACAGCTGGAATATTGCCGATTCTTTCATATTACTATGGTTGATATATGTCATGGCATGATATTCATCTGTAAATTTATAATAATCACCTCTAATTGAAAAAGCTGCCGCATCACCGCAGACGATAACATTTATAGCAAAATACTTCTTTATCAGTCACCTGTGAAGATCCGGGAAGAGAATAGGTCTTCAGCAACCCATGCAAGGAGCGACTATGCTTGTCGTAAGAGGCGACTAACAGGATCGGGTGGTCTGGCTTGATGACTTGGTTGATGCATGTCATCGATCCCAATTGCGTGGATCTATATTCATGATGTTAATCACTGGATTGTCTGGTCCAGCCCCGATTATTTACAGACCGCCGTCATAGAGCTGGAATATTGCCGAGTGTGGCGTAAAGCAACAAACAAAACTTTATCAGTTTATGTCGGTCGGCATTTTGATATGACGTAAAAGTATGGGTTACAAACAGCAGACCTGTGGTTGCTACAATATTTTTAATATGTCTGAGAATATATTTTGGGAAGAACACACGATATTAATAATCCACTAAGAGTGTATTTTAAGTTCAAAAGACAACGGAGAGCTTAAAATTTGGCGCACGAGCGGTATGACGTCATAATAGTGAAATGCGGTGTGGAACAAAACCTTTCATTTGTTCAGGAGTGTCCTTTTCATGCCGGCTTACGAAGCCTACATGTTTTGTGACTGTTCCATGACTACAGCTATTTGAATGCCCTTTCAATTACCTCCTCCGCTACTTTGTAAAGAGGTCCGCCCTCCGGGGTGTATAGAGGGTAGAGCGTCAGCCCAGAGTGCGGAAGGTCTGTGGGTCGATCTCAAACTGCGACATACAAGAGGTTAAAAGATGATACTCCTTGTAACCCTGTCTGGCGCCCAGCATTAAGGGGATAAACAAGGAATGGTTGGCTCAGAGTCAGTATACTGCATCTAGTTATCCATGTTAAATTGCCGCATGGTATTTCAGTGGGCCAGAACAATAAAACCGGCATGACAGACTTGTACTTACTGAGGCCCTGCCTGCGGCATCTTGCCCAATATTGGACTGGGTGTTAACCGCATTTCACCCCATCTCTTTCATCATATGACCCAGTACTAACGTCCATCTGGAGAAATATTGCAGTGATCATGCAATAACTTTGAACCGGAAACGGCTGTAGACACACTCAAAGATACAGGGAAGTTCAGGACATTGAAATTAATGAGTGAGTGAGTGAGTTGGGTTTAGCGCCGTTTTTAACATTATTCCAGTTATATCACGGCTTGTCAGCTTAATGTGGGAGGAAAGCCCGAAGTGATGCAAGTCTCAGACGTTTACTGCTTCGGTTAAACCCAAGAGCACGGTTATGGTGCTGACAAACCTAGAAAAAATAATCGGGGCGAACCGGGATTCGAACCCACAATCATAGGTTTCTGGCGTGCCCAAGGGACGCAACTCTGCAAAGCGAATCGCTGAAATTAATGAACAAATGATGCTAAACATTTCCTGGTGTATACCTGACAGAAAGTGATAGTCATCAACAGAAGCTTCCAGGACGTGTGGTGTTTGTTAGTTACATTACACCAGTCAACAATATTGCAGCCAGGTAAATCCTGGCAGACAAACCAGTGACGGATATTACGAGCAACATCCCATGCTTTCACTTTTACCACACTCAGCAATATTCCTGCTATATGACGATGGTCTGTAAATAATCGAGTCTTGATGGGACAATGCAGTGATGAACATCATGAGCGTCAATCTACCGTTTGGGATACAATGACATGCATGGACCATGTCGGCGAACCTGACCAACCGATCCCCTTAATCGCCTCTTATGATGCAGTCTGGTACAACTAAATCGCTGAGCCTGACCACCAGATCCAATAGTGTGGCCTCTAACCACAAACAGCAGAGTGATATATAGCTTACACAGCAACTACATACCAAGAGATATTCAAGGGTACTGTTATTACAGCTAACTCACCTTATTTTTAATATCAAAAGACACGAGGGTGAGATTTTATTTATCGTGCAACATCATTCTTCCAACTTTTTCAGTTTGTAGACAGTAATAATCAGTTTCTCAGGTGTAAAAAGCTTTAGCTTTAGTAGCAGAGCCATTAGTGATGTCATTTGATTATGACATCATAGTAACCAATGACGTCACAATGGTCTGCAAAGCATTGTGATGTAATTTCATTGCAGTGATATCAACAATGTTGATATCGCTTGATCTCACACAAGGATATCTCGTGTGGTAGCCAGTTTTGGATGTCAAAGGACAGTGCACTGAACCATGACTGTGTTGTTTTATTCTGTAGTGCATATGGTGGATTCTGAGAACCACCCAATCCCCATCAGTCAGCTGTATGACAAGCAAAGGTTACTGGAGGCTGACCTCTGGGCCAGTGTTGAAACAAGTGCCTGCCCGTAGGCCCGTGACAGGTAGATCTTGTGTCGGGCCTGTAGTTTCAGATGTGTATGGGTCCTTATGGCCTGCAGTAAATTTATGTGTCGATTTATTTGTTACAATAACCTGCAGCTTTTATAAATGAAGGCCCGAAGAGTTGAGTCAGGGCCTGCAGCTTCTAAAGTCGGTGGGTCCTGATGGCAGCTTGGCAATTTATTTTCTTTCAAATGCTGCTGAAGGTTGATTGAAACACTTAATAAATACTTCCAGTTTGCATACACTAGCTTCCTCCATCACCAGGGGCGGTCGGGTAGCCTAGTGGTTAAAGCGTTCGCTTGTCATGCCGAAGACCCAGGTTCAAATCCCAACATGGGTACAATGTGTGAAGCCAATTTCTGGTGTCCCCTGCAGTGATATTGCTGGAATATTGCTAAAAGCAGCGTAAAACCAAACTCACTCACTCACTCAGTCCTCCATCACCTGTGAAGACATAGGCAGACATGCGGCGTAAGAGTTGCGTCTATTTTAGTGAGGTAATTGGGCATGGTGTATAAATGACAAATGTCAAATGGCATGGACATTCATGAACTCTACCATTGCCCGACATTGAAGCAAGGTGTATAGTAGGGCACGCAAGTCTATGGCCAGTGGTTGCACAGAAATATTGATGGCCAAGTGCTCATTGGTCTAAGCTCTGGTTTTCCTCCTACTGGAACAAGTCATCTGCCTGATTCCTCGGTTACAGAGACTACATGACAGCTGCATGTAGTCATGGGTGAAAGAGGAACATACATACCCCTGAAGTATTGATGCAGATTGAAAATAAGATCAATGCAACTAGAAAATATTCACAATATTTATTATTTTCTATCATACAATAAACGAACAACTGCCTGTATCTCCTCGATTCAACAGGTTCTGTTGATGGTCGGCAGCTCAGTTTTAATGTCAGTGCACTCCATATCACCATCTACACACACACCCACTCATAGCCCCTCCTGCAAGCCGAAGCCAGGTCCTTTTGGGGGTTCTGTCAGACTTGTCAGCCCTCCTTTTGGCTCTGAGGAAAAGCGCCAATCCTGTCCACTCCTGCACACAGACCAAAGTAAGAACCTTGAATCACTGCCATTTCTTCAATGCTTCCGATGTCACATAATACAACATTATTTCTTGACCTTGACCTCAATCAGGACAACTTCTAAAGACAGAACTGCCAAGTCTCAAGTAAATGCGCAACACATACAATCATGCTTCACAATAACCTCAAAGATGACCCAGGGATAGACATGGCCACTTGTCTGTTTGTTAGAGGCTAGTGAAAACCTGGGTTGGCTAGTTGTTTTATCCTTAAAGCTAGTTATTTCACATAAATGTCTTGTCTGAAATGATCAGCAACAAGTTGGACATAATTAATGGTGTCTACCCTTGTGACCTTGACCTTTGATAGATCTAGCATCAACATTTGATGTGGTAGGATTATTGGCTGTAGACATGCTAGAGGTAAAACAAAAATGAGCATTTCTAATTAAATGCAATGTGTTTATACTTACCTGATGCTACACCTATAGCACTGTGTAGTGTGAGGTAAGGTAAAACATGAGCATTTCTGATTAAATGCATTGTTTTTATACTTACCTGACGCTACACAGTGCTATAGGTGTAGCATCAGGTAAGGTAAAACAATGTTTTTAAAAAGTGCCCCATCCTAGAGAAGCCGTAAACCACAGAGAAATGCACCAATACTTTTTTGAGGTGTAACTTCAGGTTTTTTTCTATTTCATGACCTTGACCTTTAATGACATGTGCCCAATAGATTCCCAGGCCATTTTGAAGAGTAATCTCTAATGTCATTAACGTTTGACAGGCTTGTACTTACTGAGGCCCTGCCTGTGGCATCTTGCCTGACTTGATTTCATTCAGTATTTTGTCCATGTCACCAACTGTCAGGTCCTCCTGTAACAAACCACACAAACTCAGACATATTTCCAGCATATAAGACATGTCAGTATCATTTGCGTGTGTTTGCGTGCATGTATGTCTTAAGCCAACACTCAGCATTATTGCAGCTATATGACAGCAGCCTGTAGGTGATCAAATCTGGACCACACAATCCAGTGATTGAAATTGTGAGCAACTATCCAAGCCCTACAATGACATGCCATCAACTAAGTCACCTCTCATGACCTGCATAGGTTAGTAGGGACCAATTCTAACCCAGAATCCCCACAGGGGTCTGCTACCATTGACTACAGCAACATTTCCAATGATAGAAATTAACTGTTTTAGTAAACTAGTCCTTATAATGATAACATTTAGCAAAACCCTTAATAATGGCAAATTTCTACCAGTCCTTATGACACCTCAAATATTGGGCAGTTTGGCAAGGACTGTAGGACAAGTGCCAATTTCTAATGCTGATTTTATTACATGCATATACTGTAGATTAACTCAAACTGAAATATTGTGAAAACAATGCCAAATCCTAATCACTAATGACATTAAAGAAAACATGATGATAACTTTGTCTGATTATCTATGGCAAATTGTGACATCCTGCAAAATATGGTAGTAATTGGTCCAGTGGCAATCCAATCACGCTTATATCAGGCTTTTTAGTACAACATGATACTGCCACTAGAAGTGTTAACTTAGATATAAAACTTCTCTGCCACCCACGTACATAGTAGTTATCGTTGATCTGTACCATGGGAGCGTTGATACAGGCTCCAAGACACTCCACCTCCATGAGAGAGAACATCCCATCTTTAGTTGTCTGACCAACATCGATACCTGCAGGTACATGGATAACACAAGTGTTGGGGGTTGTACACGGATGTCAGTATATATTCCACACAAAGTGATCTTAGCGCTACCATAAAGTGACTGTTGAAGTAAGTGAGTTACAATAACTTTTGTGCTAAGATCACTTTATGGAAGGAGTCCCTGCCACAGAGTGACAGACTGCACAGTCAGGAGTTAAGAGGTTTTTTCTCTCAAAACAATTGAGTTTACAGATTCCAAACCCAAAAACATAAAAACATTCTGATTAACGCACCTTATTTTTCACCATACAAAACCTGTGCATACAAATAGATAGGGTCTCTTTCTTCCTGTTAGTTGGTTTACAGATTCTCTCTCAAAACTTGGGCATTAGTGGTAAAAAACAAAAAACAAAACAAAAACAAAAACATCCCACACTTTCAAATAACTTTTTAGTCTTTTGTGTTATGTAAACATATGGTCAGTAGGTAATAAAAAATCAATAAATTATAATTCAATGTCATGATAACCAGGATCCTGACCAATTACTTAAATATGCTGTCGATTCGAGTTTACTATCTTGTGTGGGGGCATGCATGACAACAATTTGTGATATACGTTATTGCTGAATGGGGCTATAAGACACGGTGGTATTTTGATTTATTTTCTTCTTTCCTGATTTATCGTTTTTGTTTTAATTAGTTTACGGACCGTAAGTTAAAACAAAAGCGTTAACATGGTTAAACTGTAACACAAGACAGTAGACATGACAGACTTATCAAACATTCCACACATGTCAACATATTCGTGATACTCAGAAATTCTCCATATCATATTTTTCACATATAGGTCACAATATGATACGTATTTATTGTGATATGTATCATATCGTGACCTATATATTGTGATACATATTTGAAACATGACCTTGCAGTATCATTTCACCCATAGAAACAGTACACTGGATAATTGAAGATGAGTATTCTTGTATACTGTTTTCATGAGGAAATTTTAAGTATTCTTACACAGCCATGTTAACATATACACATATTGTATCATATGTAAAGATAGAAGGCACAATACAATATGTCCCACAGCCTGCAGGTATATCATGTATACAGCAATTTACCTAAATTTTTCTTGATACATTCTAAAATGACATCAGACCCGACTCCTCCAAGCTGGCAGGGTGTTGTGGTGCAGATCTGCACAAAGTACTTGCCGACAGGCTCCCTTGGGAAATATAAAGCATTCATTATTATATGAACTAATGAGTGAAATAGTGAGTTGGGTTTAACGCCGCTTTTAACAGTATTCCAGTTATATCGCGGCGTGTCAGCTTAATGTGGGAGGAAAGCCCGAAGTGATGCAGGTCTTAGGCATTTACCACTTCGGTGAAACCCACGAGCACGGGTAAGGTGCTGACAAACCTAGAAACATAACTGGGGTGAACCAGGATTCGAACTCACAATCATAGGTTTCTGGCGTGCCCAAGGGACGCAACTCTGCACAGCGAATCGCAGCGCCATAGACGACTGGGCCACCCGTGCCCCCTGAACTAAAGATGTTCATTTGATACATGATAATTTACATGATAATGAATCATTAGAAGATAATCTGGATCAAGTTATAGACTACAGTATGTACACAGAACACAAAACAAAGGGTGGCTCATTGATGGTTGGAGGTGAGGTGAAATGGGGTTTAACGTCGCGTCCAAGATTATTGCACTTATATAAGCGACATGCATGCACAGTATACTGACTCCGAGCCGACCAGTCCTTGTTTTAGCCCCTTAATGCCAAGCCCCAGACAGGGTAACAACAAGTACCATCTTTTAACGTCTTTTCGTATGACGCGGTCGGGGATCGGCGGACGCTCTACCACGGAGGCGGTCCATTGATGGTTGGATCAGGTATTGGGAAGAAAATGATCTTCACATTTAATAATAAATTGTATATTTACATACTTATCCTATCTCACACTGCATTGACACTAATGACAGTTACACCAGCCTGTTCGCGATAAGAAAGTGAATGATGTGGCAGGGTATGTCAGGTGATCAGGTCGCTTAAGGTCAGGTCACATGGGATTGCAGTGGTGCATGTACCATTGTTAAGATGGTGACCATGGGATGTGTTTGGGTGTAATGGTTTTATTAGGCTTGAAACTTTGTTTTAGGACGTTTCGACACCTGGATCAAAAGAAGAAGGAGAAATGCATTGTGTGCAATTTAGTTTCAAAATAATGACATTGTGGGCAAATGAAGAAATAACCTCACCTATGTAGCAACCTCACCTGTTAAACATGGTGTAGAATGTAGCAGCCTCACCTGTTAAACATGGTGTAGAATGTGAGGTGAGGTGAAATTGGGTTTAACGTCGCGTCCAAGATTATTGCACTTATATAGCGATGTGCATGCACGTGTGTGTGTGTGTTGCTGCTTGTACTAGACCGGACTGATGCCGATTTATAGTGCTAGCTCACTGAGATACCATGCCGCAGTTTAACATGAATACCCCACTCAGACACAGTATACTGACTCCGAGCTGACCAGTCCTTGTTTAAGCCCCTTAATGCCGAGCGCCAGACAGGGTAACAACAAGTACCATCTTTTAATGTCTTTTGGGATGACGCGGCCAGGGATCGAACCCCGGACCTTCCGCTCTCCGGGCGGACCCTCTACCACTAGACCACGGAGGCGGTCTGGTGTAGAATGTAGCAACCTCACCTGTTAAACATGGTGTAGAAGGTAGCAACCTCACCTGTTAAACATGGTGTAGAATGTAGCAACCTCACCAGTTAAACATGGTGTAGAATGTAGCAACCTCACCTGTTAAACATGGTGTAGAATGTAGCAACCTCATAAACTCTCATCCGTGGCATTTTCAACATTTCAGCCACTGTGTGCATGGCAGATATAGGGAGCCAGCCTGGAACACAACGTTGTAGACACAAATATCATGATAGAACCTTTCTCACGGTCTTCTACTCTTCATTATGATATGCCTTTCACTTGCCTATTCTCAAGGGACAAAATTCTGTCCTATTATTACCATTACCATAGCATTTTTTTCTTAAATATCTTTGAATGAATTTGTGTTTCACTTGTCATGCTTGTGTCTGAAACTTATATTACATGTGTGCCATATGATAATTGATTACTGGAATGTATCAACATGATCAATGTTCATCACATTTGTCAAAAAGGCAACCCTTGATAAAACATGCTCCATATGATATTGGCCTATGTTAAATTTAGTAAATTGAAAGGTTCTTGTTAACTGCTCTTTTCTTATCTCTTGATACCATAAATTGTTAAAACACATAGGGGATCTCAGGCATAAGTCAAATGTATGCTTATTGAGCAAAGGGGCATAACTCTGCAATTACCATGTTGCCTCTGGGCCAGGTCCAGCATGGGAATCACTGCAGCAGATTCATGACCTTCAGGGTAGTTGGCAATTATGACATTGCACCTCTGCAACGATAACATACAACTATAGACTTTATATGAGCATTATAAGGTGTTAATAGACCCGTAAAAAGCAATAATGTCGGAAGACAAAGTTTATGGCCGATATTGCTCTTTTTTTGCCTCTTATCATGCTTATAAAACGAGACAAGAGCAGATTCAACATATGAAACAATGACATTAGGAGGTTCCAACCCTTAGAAACATTTCCAAGCTACTGATGTGATAACATAATTAACCACTCATCTTCAACACTACAAGTTTTTATGATCAAACAGTATTGAGTTTAATCTAAATCTTGATACTAATGATAGAACCATTTCTGTAATAACTTACATCTATATTCTCTTGTGAGAATTCAAACTTGATATCAGGATTGTTGATGGGTGTATCCCGGTGCTGCAACAAATAGACAATCAGGGTTAGGCCACTCATCACTTAGTCCTCATTGTCCTGAGACTACAGATAAAAAGTAATAGTTTTGATCTTATTGGTATGATTAGACAAAATTCTTATTGAGAAAGTAGGTATCGCATCGATGTATACTGCTTATGAAAAAGAATTCCTCCCATGTGATCTCATTTGCATATTTTATTATTACCACATTGATTTACTGTATTGATAACATGATCCATTATGTTATAACAATCGTTACCATGGTTACCTAATGTAAACTCACCACAAATAAATGATCACTGCATGCTGGAGCAGCTCGGTGAAAGCTTCTGACCTGCTGGCTCTGAATGTGAAAATCATGTACATTGTCATCCATCAACTCACTTAGCAGTTGTTTATCATGTTTATCATGTCTATATCGTTAGCTTTGTCATGATAGTGAAATGTGCATGGAACAACATGATAAGCGATAAAATGAAATGAATGAAAACCATTCTTGTTATAATCATAGAAGATTATCTCCAGCAAACAACATATAATAACAATATTTATAATGACAAGATATTGTTAACTCCTCTGTGATGAGGTCAGTGATCATGGCATGGTTTATGTGTGCCAAAAGAACATGCGAAATAAAACATGAACAATAAACCCATTTCTCGTTATTCATTTCAGTCCTTTCTTGAATCCCTGATGATCTTGAGATATTATTGTCAGAAAATGATCATGCAGTGGTCTTCAACATTTTTATCATATGTTTTCATAGTATTGTTTTCTGTTTGTACTCCTAAAACCATAAATGACCATGTTATCTCACACTTCTCATCCTAAAACAGAGATAGATGAACTTGAAATATACATTCACCAGCCATTCCAACAACCCTTGCTGAGAGGGCAACATTTTAATCATACTCTTTGAAGTAGGACTGTCATTATACCTCTTGGTGCAATACAATACTTATCTTCATAGCAATAATAGTAATGTCATAATACAATACATGAGTGAGTATAGTTTTATGCCGCTTTTAGCAATATTCCAGCAAAATCATGGCAGGGGACACCAGAAATGGGCTTGACACTTTGTACCCATATGGGGAATCAAACCCGGGTCTTTGGCGTGATGACTGAATATGAAAGGATAATATTCCATCAACGAGAATGGAAAGAAATTTAACTGAAACATATTTAGCAGGTTTTTACTTAGTTACTGAAACAGTGGCTACCTGTAAATACCACCTGTAGCACTTGGATGTCCTCTCCAGACATTAGGTTTAAAGGGACAGTGTGTTAAAGGTTCTGTGTGTCTTAAAATCAGGCATGAAATAATGACGTCACATGCCCAATTCAATTCTCAAATCAAAACAATTGAGCTCTACACAGCAAAGCAGACAACGAAGCGATGTGCAGAGTAAACAGGCTTGTTTTTTAATAGGGGCAAATTGAAGACCTTCCAATACAATACTTGAGCATGTTGAGTATCTGAATGCCACTTAATTTTAGTTGAATCATCACACACCTCCTCAGACACAATTTTAAAAGTTCAGTTATAGCTTTTAATATTGCATGTATACATAGGCTTTTGGTAGTGTTGCACTAGGGAGTTCTGTACTTTACCATGTTTACTGGCCTAACTTTTTCTGATTCCAAGGGGGGCTCATCGGAAAGGGGATCCAAGGGTTAATATAGAGATTGGGTAACAACCCCTAAAATGCCCAAATAACTACGCCCGACATACTGCAGTCTTGTCAAAAATGATTATGGTAAGATGCACTGTAACCCGTCATGAAAGCTGTAATTGTATACATTACAAATCAATGCACCAATTCGAAAAACAAAAAACAACATGTCTATCGGTAGAAAATACTCCTAGACTCGTACGTGTAGGTTAAAACGACATTGTCCATCCACTTTAACATATTCGATGAGAAAAACTGCATAGCTCATGCGAAACAGATGCAATTTGTATCTCTGCGATTACTTACAACAGACGAAACTACTCTTCTGCAAGCTGCAGCAAACATGATGTCCTTCCAAAACACGACCTCCAAACTTTACGTAAATTCCGGACACTTCCGTTCAGTGTGTACCGAGGCAAAATATCGACTTAGTTTTACTCGATAAAATTGTCACGACTCTTTCTTTTTTGATAAACAAAAACGAAAAAGACATGCCGTTAGTTTCAGAAATATATGTGTTAATACATGTATGTTTTTTAACCTTAGAGTTACTAAAAACTATTTGATAGATCCGTTCATATTTTGAGTGCGGTATGTCCACAGCTATGGTCACACATAAACAATATGGCCGACTTCTAGGTTTGAACAGCAGAAAGAAGAATTTCATCTTTGATTTAGATCGGAAAACATGTCTTAGAGACGTAATAATTGATGTATTGTAGAGATATAAATATCTGAAAATGGTGATAGGGGAAAACATGAATGCTAGGTATTTATTTATTGAATTGCGCCTGTATTAGACCTCCACTTGGCAGTTGCCGATCGTTTCTGTGCAGTGACCTTTTCACAATGGCGAACAAAGCAAGAAGCAGATCTCAATTTTCGAGTCGGGATAGAAACACTTTTACTATTAATGTGAAAATTGAGGCCACAGATGAAGTATTTCCGCTGAAGAATGTTTACAGTGACATGAAAATATCTGAATTGAAGGATTACATGGAATTTGCAACAGGGATACCAATAAATATGCAAAGGATAAGTTACCTTGATGAAGGTAAGAAAATATTCTAGATTATCCTGATATCATCAATGTATCATCTCAGATAAGCCTTTGTAAAAGGTTTTGAATATGATGTGATACACATACTATTTTAAAGTGATCAAATAATCATGGGAGTCATGTACTTTGCCTACCCCCCTATCCCTGCCCCTGACACCCAATCTATCAAACCTTATGACGAGGAGTTGGTAAAACCCCCTTCCCCATGTTCACAACCCTATAACGTCCTTGTCATCATGGTCATAAGACATGAATTGAAAAATTATCAAACAACATATACAGTACAGAAAGATGGGAACCGGAAAACGTACATTCTACACATAATCATTATCTTTGACTATGAGGAAGCAAGCTTAAGTAAAAATGTTGAGATGGTATTAGTCAATGCTGTTAGACATGGCAGACAATACTAGAGATGACCAAATCAACATTGTAAATGCCTTCCACGATTTAATATGTTGTTTGTGTAATAAGCACGCCCAGTTTGAGGCTGCCCAGTGACAGTAGAGTTCACTGGCCTTGAAGAGTTCAGTTTGGAAAATGGTTTGAATCCAAGCCTCTGACTTGCATCACCATGATCACTTTGAGTTGTGTTTTATAAAAAGTAATGTTTTTACTACTATTCCTCTCACTTCGACTGTAAATAACGAAGTGTGCATGAGTGGAATGTTTTTTATTCGACAACTTCCGTAAAAATGTTCATTCCGGTTTGGGGACCCAAATACTGCAGTCTAACCAAAGTAATTCAGTGGGATTTGACTGTGAATCAGCAGGCTAGCATGGCTAGGGCACCCCTGTCAAGCTCCTTGTTTCGGTTCATGAATCAGACATCAGGGGAAATAATGATATAAGGGCATTGGACCCAACAACGACTCATCAGAAACAATTGACCATGTTGACTACACGCATACAGTTTCCAGTCATCATGGTCATACTGATATAGAACTTATGGGATTTTTTAATGCACTCTAAATATCCACCATTAAGTCACTGTCAGTCTTTAGCTCTATCAGCAGATTGTTTGACTTGTTTAGCAAACCCTAGAAAGATTATCCAGTAGTAGTAAAAGCCAATAATTTTTGAATGTTAAGCTTTAAATCTTTAAATTGCAAGTGATTCCACATGACATGTGTCGAGTAATGGACTCAAAGATGGCACTGACTACTCTACTTGCTTCAATATTATGTTGTAGGAGACTTGCTAGAACACATGGATATACGATCTAACGACATTGTACCTGGAGCGACACTTCTGATGAGGGTGTGGTCTCAGTGGAGAGATTTACTGGAAGCAGTAGCAGCAAATGATGACGAATGGGTAAGAAACTGTGAGTAAGTTGGGTTAAACGCCGCTTTAAAAAGTATTCCAGTCATGTCACGGCGTGTCAGCTTAGTGTGGGAGGAATGCCTGAAGTGATGCAGGTCTCAGACGTTTACCACTTTGGTGAAACCCACGAGCATGAGCATGGTGCTGACAAACCTAGAAACATAATGGGTGTGAACCAGGATTCGAACCCACAATCATAGTTTTTTGGCGTTCCCAAGGTATGCAGCTCTTCAAAATCAATTGCGGTACTTTAATGAATGGGCCATCCGTGCCCCCAAGAAAATGTGAAGAACAGTTCAACACTTATCATTTCTTACTAATATTATGATTACTAAAACCAAGTTTAAGACCACAATGGTATTTAAAATTAAAAGCTATGATTTGATATTCAATATGATCAAATTTCAATGATATACACAATGTTTGTTTTAAGTGTACTAGTTTGCAGTTGGACATCTGTAAACATTGCTACAGTAGCAGTTTGCAGGGATGTGAAATCTCCATAGAAATGCGGAAAATCACATTTTTTAAAACAGTAGTCCTCGGGAAAAATCATCTTCCTCGTAAAAATATAATCAAAGATTTTAAATAAAACACTCAGAAGAATGTTATCGAAAACCCGACAACCGTCGCGGATTGTCCTGTTTTCGGTCAGAGCTTTCAGAAGTATCATATGTTTTCGGACATCATATGTTTTCTATCACGAATACTTGCACTATAACGTGGGGTGTGGCGTCACACAGAAATTGTAAATACTCAGATGATGGCTTGTTTTTCAGATAAAGTTGTCTTTTAACCTATAAGTGAATGAGAAGTTTTACAGTTGTCCATGTGATTAGCGAGAAAACTATGAATGTTTCTTCAGCGTCCGAAAACCCATAACACGGGGATATATGTTGTGTTTATGTCTGATGTTTGCAATGGAGTTTGGTTTTTTTTCAACAAAAGGTAAGTAAGTACAAGGTATGTTTTTTGTCAATATGCTTCAACATGGGGAAAGGGTCAGACATTGTATGCTTGTGACAGTTGTCCTTGTGTCTGGGGGATGGGGGGTGAAGTTTATGGCAGTATTGCTCCCACACCCGTTATAGTATCTATCAGATGGTTATTCGTTTTTTGAACAGGTCTTCAGTCTGGGTGTGACTCATCCAAGTGATTATAAGACACCCAACAGTGAGTACATGATAAAGAGATCTCGAAGAGCTTGGTACGAGGAGAGAGCTTTTGTTGCCCTCTGTATAGCTGCCCACAGAGGCCATGACAAGCTGTGTGCCAAGCTGATCCAAGCAGGTCTGTATTGCCACATCCACATTACCCATTCTATTAAAACAGAAATACATATCTATGTTTGAAATTAAGCATGAAAGTGAAGAGGTCCTTGTTGAAAGACTATTGAAAGACTGTTGAAAGACTATTGAAAGACTGTTGAAAGACTGTTGAAAGACTGTTGAAAGACTAATGTTCAGGGTCCTTGGATTCAAATACTATGGGAGAAAACCTTTAGGACCCTAGCACCCCCTTTTACAAATGTTTAATTAGGAGATAAACCAACAGTGTTTGAAAATTAGATTAATGTTAGACCAAATTGATAGTCTCTTAATTTCATTTGAAACTGAACATGTAATAAGACTTACAGTCAAAGCTCCGACTGTCCTGTCCTGCTGTTCATTCAGACCATGCAAAATGTTATACATGTCATGGTGTCCAGCGAAGTGTGCCACATGTTGCCAGTCTCTAGATGTAAGTTGGTCACTGCGGTCATCCTCGGACTCCCATTTTCATGCCTAGGATCCACCCAAACTATTCTGAACACACAGGACACAAAACTAGATAGACCCTGATTCTTCAGACATATAACAAAGTGTAGGGGGTATTTTGATCCCCCTAATTCTTTCAGTTTTTATCCCCCGACGGGCCAGAAATGGCCGAAGGGGGATTATGTCGTGGCGCAGTACGTCCGTCCGTCCATCTGTCCGTCCCACAGAGGGTACTAAGCTTGTGAAATCAACTCCTCCTACAGTTTCCAGAAAATATCCCTGACACTCTGCACACAAGATGTCGACATGTTGATGATACGCATATCACAGTCCCGTTTCGTTTCGACTAATTTTGACAGAGTTACTGCCCCTGTTTTACGGAGCTTCATTTGCCTTATTGTGAGAGAGGGTACTAAGCTTGTGAAATCAACTCCTCCTACAGTTTCTAGAGAATATCCCTGACACTCTACACACAAGATGTCAACATGTTGATGATAGGCATATCGCAGTCCCGTTTCGTTACAACTAATTTTGACAGAGTATCTGCCCCTGTTTTACGGAGCTTCATTTGCCTTATTGTGAGAGAGGGTACTAAGCTTGTGAAATCAACTCCTCCTACAGTTTCCAGAGAATATCCCTGACACTCTACACACAAGATGTCGACATGTTGATGATACGCATATCGCAGTCCCGTTTCGTTTCGACTAATTTTGACAGAGTTACTGCCCCTGTTTTACGGAGCTTCATTTGCCTTATTGTGAGAGAGGGTACTAAGCTTGTGAAATCAACTCCTCCTACAGTTTCCAGAGAGTATCCCTGATACTCTACACACAAGATGTTGACATGTTGATGATACGCATATCGCAGTCCCGTTTCGTTTCGACTAATTTTGACAGAGTTACTGCCCCTGTTTTACGGAGCTTCATTTGCCTTATTGTGAGAGAGGGTACTAAGCTTGTGAAATCAACTCCTCCTACAGTTTCCAGAGAATATCCCTGACACTCTACACACAAGATGTCGACATGTTGATGATATGCATATCGCAGTCCCGTTTCATTTCAACTAATTTTGACAGAGTTACTGCCCCTGTTTTACGGAGCTTTATTTGACTCGTTAAAAAAATTCATGCGGGGGATGTTGTGCTCTCAAAGCACTCTTTTTTAACTTATCCTGCATTACTCCTTAATGCCTTTACTGTCGATTTTTGACAGAAAGATGAAGCTGTGTGAGGTCCAGCTGAAGAAGTTGTTCCAACTTGTTTGGATAATTCCATCACAACAGTGCCCACATGGCTACAGAAGTGATGAGGTCATATATCTTCACATTACTGCTTGTAACCTAGACTGTCCTGTATACTAAGGTGTCCAGCTTTGTAACTGGCATTCTTTTGATTGCTGCTGTATTCAGCTTTTATTGTGAAATTTGTGACTCTTATCCACTCTTGTGTCTTCACATATTTTCATATATTTTTGCTGCCGCATCAATATTGGTGTCATGGTGGCTACAAGTCACTGTAAAATCATGTACTTTGAAGTTAAATGTCTTTGGAGGAGTCTCCTTGACAGAGGCAGCGCCAACCTCATGCCTGTTCGTAGATGCAATCTCTACAGGGTTGGAGGTCCAGACAACCACAGCGCTGTGTTCCGATGATCAGCGCACAGGGCATATAAACAACTTGGAACTTGAAGTGCTCATTCTGGCTATATTCTACTAGCAGAATTGTCCCCAGAACGCCCAGTGGTTTGGTGTCTGCGCAACCAGGGGACAACAAGTGGGATTCCCTGATTTCTTTTGCAAGGATAAACATCAGGATCCCGCTTCAGTGTCCTCTCAATTCTTAGCTGAATTCCTTCTGTTCCTGTGCAGCTAATGACAACTCAAGGGCAGCACCATCACTACCTACTTGCTGACCATTAACTTGGTGTTGGCAGTTCTGGAGGATTGTAACATGACCATGATACCAAACTGCAAGCTTTGCCGGGCTCTTTCAGACTTGAAGATCAGAAGGCGAAGTTCAGATCTCCTGCATGGGATCTGGACATGGTTCTTAGGTTTCTGCCTGGTCCTCCATTTGAGCCTATCCACTAAGCTTCTTTAACCTCACCAAGTAGACATTTTTTCCTCTTGGCTCTGGCTATGGTGGCAAGGGTTAGCATGCAGCACATCACCCAGGTGCGATTTGAACACAGGGCGCAGGGAACCATTCACCTTGGGCTGTACTAGGACTTCATTGCCAAGAATTAACTCCCAGAACATCCTGTCATGTACTTACCATCCCACCACTCTCCTCGATTATGGGTGCTGAAGATGAGGTGGAACTCCTGTGCCCAGTTCATGCACTGTAGGTTTTTATCCGCTGATGAAAGACTCAACGTGGTGCCCAGATACAGCTTTTCATCCTCGTCTCCAGGACATCCATGACAGGAGTCAGTCTTAACACATGATCCTTATGGTCACAAGCAGTCATCCTCCAGGCTTATGAGGCTGCTGTCCTTGATCCTGCCAGGGCCTACAACCCTCACGAGATCTGGGGGTTCGTTTCTACGATTGCTGTCCACAGCAGTTGCTCAATGAGATCCATCATGGAAGGAAGCTTCTGGAGATCAGACACAGTCTTTGCCTGCCGCCTGAGGGACATGGCCTTGGAAGGTGTCAGAGGCATACACAGTCTTGGCCGTCTGGTCATTGCCCAGCAGGTCACCAATCCAAGATGCCATTGAACTTCTCTAGTTGTCCATAGCCAGCATTTTCCAACTCTCGCAGTATTCGCACGCCAAAGAGGGAGGTCTCTATGCTTCAATCATTAGCTCGGTAAGTCAGTCTTAGACTTTAGCGTACGTCATTTTCTATTGCTTTCTTTTATCTGGACTTCTTACATTCCTCATACTCCTGGAGGGAATGGTCTCCTGGTTTCTGATCATCGCAAAAGAATGTCGTGACAGTTACCAGGACCTTTGACGAGGTTATTCTGAGGATCCAAACATAAATTCCAAGACGGAAGTTAGTTGTAACACAATCTTTATGATGTTCAGCTTATTAGACCGCTGGTCTGGATCCTCGTACTGCAAACAACCCTCACGAGATCCGGGCGTTCGCATCTGCAATGGCTCTCCACAGCATGTGCTCTATCAGATACATCATGGAAAGGTGTTTCTGGACATTTTGTTTTTTCCCGACGTCATTAACTCCTCCAGCAGTCCAGAACCGGCCTTTCTGACTCTCTGGTGCTTGCATCCTAGATAAGGAGGCTTACATGCTGCAAGCATTGGCCTGGTAAGTCAGTTTTAGACTCTAGCGTAAGCTTTTTTCTACTCCTGTTCTTTGCCTGGACTTCCTCATACTCTCGTTCTCCCTATGGCAGGAATGATCTCCTGGTTTCCGATCATCGTCAAAGGATGCAGTGATGGTTGCCTGGACATTTGACGAGGGTATTCTGAGGATCACATGTGAAGGTATGCTCACTTCCGTACCATCCAATTCAGATGCATTAAGGAGTAATGCAGGTTAGGATAAAATATTTAGTAAAATCTTAATATTTTTTACTGGATCTAAGGGGCCAGCTGTCACAGAGCTGCCTCCCCACGATGTCTTCAGATGTTACGATCAAGCAGTAATGTGAAGATATGTGTCATCATCACTTCCATGGTCATGTGGGCACTGTGTGATGGGATTACCCACACAACTGGTTGGAACAACTTCTTCTTCAGCCTGACCTCACACAGCTTCGTCTTTCTGTAAAAATTCAGCAGTAAAGACATCAAGGAGTAATGCAGGATAAGTATAGAAATGTAAAAAAAATATTTAGATTTTACTAAGTTTCAACACATTTGGACAATGATAAAGTTAAGGACTTTTAAGTTCATAAGAACCTTTTCACATAGAAGGATAAGGGACTGTGCACCAACAATTAATTGAGTCTCATTAAGATCAGATCCTATTGTTGACTACTATCACTACACTTACAACACTAACCCGTAAAGATCCGGGGTAGAATAGGTCTTCAGCAACCCATGCATGCCATAAAAGGCGACTATGCTTGTCGTAAAAGGCGACTAATGGGATCAGGCTCGCTGACTTGGTTGATGCAGGTCATCGATCCCAATTGCGTGGATAGATGCTCATGATATCAATCACTGGATTGTCTGGTCCAGACTTGATTATTTTACAGACCGCCGTCATATAGCTGTAATATTGCTGAGTGCGGTGTAAAACCAAAAAACAACCAACCAACCAACTTACAGCACTAAGATCCATCTTCCTGAGGCAAGGGAGTTACCTGACTTTAATACTCCAGTTTCCACTCATCCTGAATGAGGCTGGAATTTCATGGAATTGTAGTGCCACAAGTGGCTATTTTGAGTTAGGTCCCTAATATGTCCGTCCTATTGCCCAATCAGGTTCCACCAGATACTTGCAACTGCTTCAAACAAAATGGCGATGCCCAGTCAAGACGATCTGATTGATAATCAAGATCTATATTGTTATAAAATGTGTTTTATCTTATGAATGGCATCAAATTACTTGAGCACCTTGATTAAGAACACGAAAAGATTTGGAAAATATCTGTCGACGCCTGTTTGATGGTACACATGGTTTGCAAATCCAGCAATTGACCGAAATCTGCCTGGCTGTTTACACGGCAATTTTGATTGGACTGTGCATATACTCGTCAGCCCGGCCAATTCATAACAAATTTCGGGTCGAAGTTAGGCAAGGGAGGAATTTCCATGTTTATAGTCAGTTAGCTCCCTTGCCTCTGGAAAATGACTTAGATCTGATGTTAATGAGATTCCAATTATGTTTTCCATAATCATTGTCTTTGAGTCACCTTATTTTTAGCGTTGTCTCAACTTAAAAACTTCAATTAATTTTTTTAGTATGTTTGTTTTGGATTTTCAGGTGCCAATTTAAATGGCACATCTCCCCTCGGCAGAACGGCTCTTCATGTGGCAGCAGCTCAAGGTCATGGTCATATTGTTGACCTCCTCTTAGAAAAAGGTCAGCCTCCTACAACATGAAAACTTTTTAAACCATTACTTCTTAGCTCATCTGGATTTGGAAACATTTTGGTTAAAGAAAGGACAATAGCTATATTTTCTTCAAATGTTAAAGATGTGATATTCTTCACATAACAATGGAATTTCTATTGTGAATAGATTGATGCTACAAAGAAGAAGAAATAGCATTATTTTATGAAATATAGACGTGATTGCTGTTATTGTAATAACTTTGAAGTCAAGAAAATTGATAATAAATTTTCAGTCCATTTAAGAAATCTATGGACAAAGTCATAACACTTTTTGTTTTATAATCAATTCATGAAGAGAATCAGAAATGTGAGGACCATGAAATAACATAGTAAATATGGAAATCATTTTTGAAACAATTATGCCACAATAAATTAGCGATAGCATTTTCATCGCAATTTATCTGAGTCAAATAATTAATTTATTATGGCCTAACAGTTACACTACTTTCTTTACATGATGGCTAAAGACTTCACTGCGCACATCACACTTGGAATGCACCTGGTGAGCTACAGTGCTGTGATGCTATTTTGGTATTATGTCATACGATGCTGACAGCTACTATATTCTCGTCCCCAGGAGCCAATATTGATGCTGAAGATGATGATGGCAACAATGCGTTGACAATTGCCGACAAATTTGGACACAAGAGCTGTGAACGTCATTTGTTCTTGTTCCGATGGCAGCAACGAGCCAAGAAACTGCGTCCGTCGAGACAGGTCCCTCTCAAGCCACACCAGTATTATGACTCCAAGTTCCCAGTCTGGGTGGAGGTCAGTGTGTATGCCGAGATGAGTTACCGTAGATACTCCAATATGTAGCCACAAGATATTCAGATATGAGCAGTTCCACTGTAAATTATTTCTTATCGTGACACGACACATTGTGATTATTCCCTTCTTTTATCTAAATTAAATAATCCACATACGGATTGAAAGAAGAAGGAAGAAATGCATTGTATGAGAATAGGATAAGTATATTAATATACAATTTAATGTCAAATTTACAATATGTTTTTATTTTTTTATTTTTGCACTTTTTTTATGTGTTGGTGACAGAATCTTTTCCCCAATGAAACACTGTTCTTTTTATGAGTGAGTGAGTGAGTTAGGTTAAACGCCGCTTTTAACAGTATTCCCGTTAGATCGTGGCGTGTCAGCTTAATGTGGGAGGAAAGCCCGAAGTGATGCAGGTCTCAGACGTTTACCACTTCGGTGAAACCCACGAGCATGGGTATGGTGCTGACAAACCAAGAAACATAATCGGGGCGAACCGTGATTCAAACCCACAATCATAGGTTTCTGGCGTGCCCAAGGGATGCAACTCTGCACAGCAAATCGCGGCGCCTTAGACGACTGGGCCACCCACGCTCCCCCTTTTATGTAATGTGTTGTTTTATCACAATTGCCGCTGGTAACAGTTGTGTTTATTCTCAAATTCAATCACAAATTTAGTTTGTCATTGGGAAGTTTTGAGATGCTAATTTTTTTAGGACTTGAGATATGATTTAATGGTTTTGAAAGTATGCCCATATGTCCATATGACAGGGAGGCCAGTGCCAGCTCTACCTAACAAACATCGCCCCTCCCGAGGAGTTTGAGGGGACAGCTCTCAACTCCCCAATCAAGCGCCCCCACCCAGGTGTAGTCAGGCGGAATCAGTTCCACTTGGATGACACAGGGGACAGGCCCCAGGTACGCATCAGCGACAACGACGAAGCTCAGCCAGCAGAACATGCAGGTATTATTTGAAATAGATGTTAATTATCATGGTTACTTGTAGTCCTATCAGAAATTGAAGTAGCTTGACTGTGTGTGTTGATCAAGCCAGTGATTTCTTGACTGGCAGAGTTGAAGTTGTTTTCGGGGTTAACAAGCAATTTCCCACGTGTGTTCCGCACGGCTAAGGAGACAAGAAATAAGGCCTGGGGGCAGGCCACATGGGTTGCATGGATGGGTTGCATTCGGGAGAAGTGTTTCACGTTCTGCAGATGTGTCTGGGAGCAGTGTTTCCACTGATTTTTTACTTATCCTGCATTACTCCTTAATGCATATTACTGCTTGTTCTTGACAGAGAAAAGAGCTGTGTGAATATCTTGCTTGAAGAAGTTGTTTCTACAAGCTGAGAGGCCAACCCTATCACACAGCTCCCATGTGACCAGGGGAAGTGACGTCACAGATTCTCACATTACTCTAGTCACTTGCTGAGTGAAGACCTGTTTTTTTATCTGCTCATAAAACTTGCTGAAACCCTTACATGTTTTTCTTCTGGAGTTAATGTTTCTTATGCTTGTGTTGTGCATACGGTTTGTATCTTGTACATTCTATATGTTTTAACTTGTTCATAACATTTTTTTTCTAGAACACAATGGTAAGTCTCAGGTGTCTTGTTGTTTCAAGGAGCCATCTTGAATATTTTAAAGGGCCGAGCGGTTGATGAATGTGGTTCATGTGCTATATTTTTCTTGCCTGGTACCTCATCATTGTCGTACCCTTGCAAGTGTATTGTTTGTCTTTGTATGTTGTCTTATGTTTGTCGTAATATTGTTTTTCATAAACCCAGGTAGTTGGTTAAAGAAACTATAGCACACAAAATCGGGGGGGGGGGGGGGGGGATGCATTGTGATTTTACACTGCTTCATTGCAGATAACATGCCATCCTGTTCCAAGTGGGGCCCAAATGTAGGCGTTGGATCCCCATCCCTTGTTCTTAAATTGTACCTCTCCTTGACTCCAGTCTTCTTGACTGTCTCCCACTTTGTGTGTCCCCAAAACAGAGGTTACAGCAGGTTTGGAAACTCCGGTAAAAGATGTCTGAGATTTCACCTTCTGAGACATCACCTAGGGTCTGTTTCATCAGCTACCTTGGACAGGGACTCCCCGGCCTCCACTACGGCCATGATGTCATCCCACACGGTCTCGGTCTCTACCCAGAGCACCCTGCTGACGACCACCACGTCTGTCTACGCGGCGGCGGCGGCCACCACATGACGCCTGGCGTGGAGCTCACCTACCAGATGGGGCCTATCCAGTCCACCGGACAGACGCCCTTTGGCTACGGCTTCCAAGAGGCGCTCCCGCCTACGTCCCAGCTGCCTTTGAGGGACGCCTCTCTCCTCTGGTACATTCAGTACTTGCAGGCCATGCAACAGACGCCGACGCCCTCAGCAATGGCCCCAAACAGACCCCCCTACAAGCGTCATCCATATTGCCTGCGTCTCTTTAAGCGCCTATACAGACAGCACCTGTCCACCAGATATCTCCTTTACAGAAGCCCACGCTGCCTCCAGTGTCTCTGTCCCTCTCTACCACCCGTTGTGGATCCATCAACTACCTCCCGTTACTCTTTGGACTCTCGCCCAGTACCTCCTCCCATCTGAGGGACAGTCGCTCGTGCCCCGTGAAGATTCCGGGGTAGAATAGGTCTTCAGCAACCAATGCTTGCTGTAATAGGCGACTATGCTAGTCGTAAAAGGCGACTAACGGGATCGGGTGGTCAGACTCGCTGACTTGGTTAATGCATGTCATCGATTCCAATTGCGTGGATCGATGTTCATAATGTAAATCACTGGATTGTCTGGTCCAGACTCGATTATTTACAGACCGCCGTATTATAGCTGGAATATTGCTGAGTGCGGCGTAAAACAACAAACCAAACCAAAAGACAGTCGCTCGTCTCGTCGGACACCCGATCTAGGAGCCACTCTCCTGTCTATCGATGCTCTAGCAGGCTATCGCTCTGATTCCTTGGAGGGTGACTTCATCCCATGCTACGATGATACTCCCACTGATGGCGAAGCTCACCTAGAGAGACCAGGTGGCAGACTGGTTGGAAGACAGACTTGAGGCAGTCGCGCCTACCCCTGGCCCAGGTGTTGACAGCAAGGATGCCATTAGGTTGGACCTTACCTCTATCCCACCGCCTTCAGTGTACCCTGGGAAGGACTAAAAGCGTTCTCTTTTCCCTCGCCTGTACTCCTTCCCAGGGTCATCCAAAAGATCAAATCTACTCAGAGCCTCAATCTTAATTAGGTTTTGCCCTGGTAGCTGGCGAGAGCCTAGTTCGTCGACCTCAGAGATGCCGACCTGCTACTACTCCCAGACTGGCCAAACCTGTAGATCCATCCCCACATCAGGCAGCCATATCCGGGACCAGACTGGTTATGTTTTCAAATCTTGTCCATCTGCAGAGAGCGTTAAACGCTTAGGAATACTCAGCCAGAGCAGCGAAGGCCATCACGATGGCACATCTTCCATCCACTAGAAGCCTATATGATGACCTGTGGCTGTCATTCAAGAGCTTTTGCAGGAGAAAACATCAGGACCTCACCACTGCATCGTTCCTGGCTGCGTTCCTGCTCTATCTTCGCCACAAGCATCGGCTCAAGGGTAGTCCCATAACGACCTACCTTGTGGCATTCAAGTCCGTCCTAGTGGTTCTGGAAGATCGGCGCATGACTAAATTTCCAGAACTACAGGCCTTGCTGAGAGACGCGCCTTTTGAGCCCCCTGAAACGGCGTCGTTCTACCATCTGACAAAAAAGACAATCTTCCTCCTAACATTGGCTACAGGCGCCCGTGTCAGTGAACTACATGCCCTAGACATCACACCGTTCACCTCGGACTGTGCTGAGACTTTATTGTGAAGAATCAGCTTCCAGGACAGCCTGATGGGTCATTCCTCATCCCCCCTATCATCGATTGTGGTGCAGAAGACGAACAAGAGCTCCTCCTGTGAGGTGAGGGTGTTGCGTGGTTTCATCTGTCAGTCCAAGGAACAGACAACAACGACGCCTTTTCGTACTGGTATCAGTGACCACACGAGCGGAAGTCATCCGCAACACGATCACCCTCTGGCCGGAGCCATCATTCTCCAGGCCTAAGAAGCCGCAGGATTGGACCTACCAAGCTTCAACAACCTGCATGAGATCTGGCCGGTTGCCTCCACCATGGCGCTACACAGTAACTGTTGCATACTAATGGAGGGATGCTTCTGGTGATCGGACACAGTCTTCGCCAGTCACTACCTTTGAGACGCCGCTTTGAAGGACATGCAGGGCATGCACAGTTTTGGTCCGTTAGTAGTGGCCAGACAGGTCACCACTACTAGACACCACTGATCTCGCCCCCAGTCCAGAGCTGGCCTCTCGACCTCCCCGGCATAAGTGCCCTGGAATAGAAGGTTAATGCTCCACTCATACAGCTCTGAATAAAAGCTTCTGAAATGAAAGCCCACATCTGAAGGTATGCCCTCCACCGATTCCATCGGATAAAGATGAATTAAGGAGTAATGCAGGATAAGTAAAAAATGTAGTAAAATCCTAGATATTTTTCATATTTGTATACTTATCCTGCATTACTGCGTCTAAAGGGATCCACCCATCGCAGAGCTGCCTCCCCACGATGCCTTCTGATGTTCCGGACTTCAGAGTAATGTGGTGATCCATGATGTCACTTCCCCTGGTCACATGGGAGCTGTGTGATAGGGTTGGCCTCACAGCTAGTAGAAACTACTTCTTCAAGCGACATCTTCATACAGCTCTTTTCTCTGTCAAGAACAAGCAGTAATATACATTAAGGAGTAATGCAGGATAAGTATACAAATATAAAAAATATCAGGTTTTTGAAAGGCATTTAGAAGTGATGCACATAAGGAAGTGAATATATGGATGTCAACTTCTTTATTAGGAGGAACACAACGTTTCGGAGTACATGTATATGCTTACTCCTTCATCATTCACCTGATGAAGGAATCACCTGTTGAAGGAGTAAGCATATACTCCGAAACGTTGTGTTCCTCCTAATAAAGAAGTTGACATCCATATATTCACTTCCTTATAAAAAATATCTATGATTTTACTTGTTTGTTAAAAAAATGAGACATAATGCAAAAGTGTGACACATGGATGACAACATCTATATTTACAGGGATTCCAGGGTAGATTAGGTTCTCGTATGGGGAGCTTAATGGATTAGGTGGTCAGGCCTAGTAACTTGGTTGGTTGTGTGTCATTGTACCCTAACGGTGTGGGATGGTGCTCCTAATATCAGTCACTGGATTGTCTGGTCCTGACTTGATTATTCATAGGCTGACATTATATAGTTGGAATATTGCTGATTGTGGCATTAATCAACAAACCAACAAACTGGCCTACAATGCGGGCAGGTTAGCTTCCATAGTAGGATGCAGCTTGATCACCTTGGTTAGGGGGGGCACGGGTGGCCAAGTCGTCTAAGGCGCCGCCGTTGCTGTGCAGAGTTGCGTCCCTTACGCACGCCAGAAACCTATGATTGTGGGTTCGAATCCCGGTTCGCCCCGATTATGTTTCTAGGTTTGTCAGCACCATACCTGTGCTCGTGGGTTTCACCGAAGTGTTAAACATCGGAGACCTGCATCACTTCGGGCTTTCCCCCCACATTAGGCTGACACGCCGTGATATGACTGGAATACTGTTAAAAGCGGCGTTAAACCCAACTCACTCACTCACCTTGGTTAGGAGTGAGTGAATGTTGTTTGATGCAGTAAGCAGTCCAGCTAAACTGCCTGGCAAAAGAAACTATGCACCCATGTTTGATGGTGGCTAAAAATGAAACAAACAAGAAATGGTTGTTCGATGGTGATCTATTCGATACGGTTATCAGTGTTTTGGTAACTGTTTTCGGCCAAGTAACATTTTCACGATGTTTGTAATATTTTGGTTAAATCCAAATGTCAAGTGCATACTTTCTTTTGCTCTGTGGTTTATATCACAGCCTGTATATAACAGTGTTGGCAAGGCAACTAGTTGCTTATATCACAGCCTGTGTATAACAGTGTTGGCATGGCAACTAGTGGTTTATATCACATAAACAACAGTGTTGGCAAGGCAACTAGGGGTTTATATCACAGCCTGTAAGTAACAGTGTCGGCAAGGGTTTTAGTGGTTGATAGCATGAGCAGTGATCTATGCTGTCAGGTTACGATGACATGCCACCAGTCAGGTAACCCAACAAGCATGGGATGCTAACAGGAGACCTATTGGGACCCGGCATGGGCGGATACAGCTTTTTTTAAAAGGAGGGGTGCACAATTAAGATCTATTTATTGTCTTTGGTGGTAATTTATACAGAAATAAAGATATTTTTTTCGAAATAAAAAGGGGGGTTGCGCACCCCTGCATCCCCCCTCTGTATCCGCCCATGCCGGGGATGCCATGCAACTCACATCGGGTCATCGTCAATACTTCACAGCCTTGTACACACTGTTCCTGTGTCCACTGTGTTGATGGAGGGATATAGTGTACATACACCTCCAATGAGCATCAAAGATCACATCATGTATGAGTTAATATCATTTAATATGTAAATATTTGTCTTTTAGAATTATATATGTAGAAGAATAACATGGAATTGAGTTTGGCAACATTTCTTTTAGGAAAGAAGTTACCCGCCATTCAATCTGTAGATGCTGCACGGACACAGAAGCTTCAAAAGGCATATGCCTTCTACATGTAAGTGTTCCTTGTTTTACTTTTCAGCACTGGGAATTCTAGTTGCCGCGTACTTGCAGCACTGGGTCCTGTTTCACAAAGAGATCATAGCGCTAAGACGGTCATAAGTCGGTGTTAAAGTATAGTAGTTAAGGTAGTCGTAGCGTTTGGTCGCTTTGTGAAAAGGATCCCTGGACTGTATTTTGTTTTTAGCAACATCAACTTCGTGACTTGTCATCTCAGCAGGTTCAGTAATGTGAGCAAGCTCCAAGTGTAATATTGTTTGTTTGTTTGTAGTTTAATACCGCACTCAGCAATATTCCAGCTATATAACGGCAGTCTGTAAATAATTGAGTCTGGACCAGACAGTCCAGTGATTGCCATCATGAGCATCGATCTAGACCATTGGGATAAGATGGCGTGCATCAACCAAGTCAGCGAGCCTGACCACCTTATCCTGTTAGTTGCCTCTTACGACAAGCAAAGATACTTTTTTCAGCAAGCATGGGTTGCTGAAGACCTATTCTACCCCGGGGGGCACGGATGGCCTAGTGGTCTACGGCGCCGTGATTCGCTGTGCAGAGTTGCGTCCCTTGGACACGCCAGAAATCTATGATTGTGGGTTCGAATCCCGGTTCGCCTCGATTATGTTTCTAGGTTTGTCAGCACCATACCCATGCTCGTGGGTTTCACCGAAGTGGTAAACGTCTGAGAGCTGCATCACTTTCCTCCCCCATTAAGCTGACACGCCGCGATATGACTGGAATACTGTTAAAAGCGGCGTTTACCCCAACTCACTCACTATTCTAGCCCGGATCTTCACAGGTCCCAAATGTAATGAAGTATAACCTATTGCTATGAGGATATCATTGATCCTTGTGTCTCCATTATCATGATTAGTGTATGTGCATCATGTATTTGTAAATCAATAATCAACTTGTTGCCTTATTTCCTCGACAGTAAAAATAGAAGGTATGTATGAAATATTTCAAACCAAGGCTATCCTCCTCTTATTCTTTGTTAACTAACTTTCACGTTTGTTTACTTTGGTTCTGAAGCACAACACGTTTGTCTTGACTGGTCTACTTTATTTGACGATAAAGTGTCATTACATTCTATTTGATGTTGGATATAAATCACTGAGCTGCCTTTGCTTGAGAAAGAGGCCAAATATAATTCAAATCAAATTTGTAACGTTGGACGTTATTTCTAACAGTAGACACATTCAAGTTAAATGTATTTTACAGTTTCACTAACGACCCTGTTTCCTGAAATTATCCCTGCGTGAGCAAACATTTCTTGGAGCATCAAAAGCTTGTTAAATAATGGTATAGATGTATGTATTGATACATTTCCTAGCCAACCCCAACAATTTTCATGACTGTTTGTGAGATACACTTCTCTTTCTGTATCCCATCTTCATCAGTTTTTATTTATGTGTCACTAAATAAACTCAAAGTGAAGGATAAGAACAGTATGTCAGGTATGTTTTGAGTAAATACGGTGGCCAATTAGGGACATGGAGTATTTTGATATTTCACCTACTTTTATCGTAACCGTTTGCAAATTAACACAATTTGTCATACAAATATGTGATAAATCATGTATAGAAACAACCGCAAACATGGAAAATGTACTTTCAAGTAGCTATTGAATCGCTGAAATGTGAAGCAAAAATGTCAAAAACTGAAAGGGAGAAGAAATGTCACAAACAAAAACGAAAATGTCAAAAACTAAAATGAAAATGTCAAAAACAAAAATGGTGGAAATAGTTTTCTGTATTTTCATTTTAGTTTTTGACCTTTTCGCTTTTGTTTTTGACATTTTCATTTTAGTTTTTGACATTTTCGCTTCACTTTTCAGCGATTCAATATCTTCTTTACACATGATTTATCACATGTGTATGACAAATCGTGTTAATTTGCAAAAGGTTACAATAACAGTAAGTGAAATATCAAAACATTGAAAAACAGACTCCATGTCCCTTATGGGCCAACAAAAGTAAAGAATCAAGGCTGGGGCATACTTGTTGCTAACCACTCAATTTTACTCGATATATTACCGACAAAAAATAAGGGAGCTGATGAAATGATATCGTGAAGGTATAGTGACAATAAATGTTTGTAAATTAAATTTTTAAACTTATCATATTTCACACTATGCATCGCTTCTTTCTTCTTCGACTGCCCCAGTGGTGTAGTGGTAGAGCGTCTGCCCAGAGAGCGGAAGGTCCAGGGTTCGATCCTCGTCATATCAAAAGATGTTAAAAGATTGTACAAGTTCCAAATTAGGTTTAATAGATATTGATGCTTATTATTTATTTTATACTGCATGTCACACATATTTGTTATCTTGTATTTGTTACTTATTGTTTCTAACCATACCTTCATGTTGTCAAGTACTAACTTTGAATTCCTAAAATAATAATTATAACCTCCTCTGTTTTCAAATAAAGTAAATGCGAACTGCTGTTTTTAAAACTAACCATTTGTAATCTTTATGTGTTTGATCTGGGATTTTATCAAATGCTCGGTCTAGGGCCGGGACAGGTAACTCGGGTACCCGGGTCAGGTGGGTACTCAGTAGGACCCGGGTACCCACAGGACTACCCGGACCCGTGGTAAGTCACATGATATATTGCTTAATGACAAAAATTATCTAGAACTTACACTACAAGTCACTAATGTTCGCATTTCTTTCTGACTATGCACCCATTCCTTCTGACTTTTCATATGGTTGAATAAAGATATAACTTAAGTCCACTTCACTGTATGCATGACCAGATTGTTTAATACATGTATCTAAATACGTTTTGCAAGTGCTGTGGAAATACACTCACAATCGGACATTTTGTACCTCTTGAGACCAACAGTAGGTATCTGGGTAGGGTCGGGTAATAGGGGGTGGGTACCCGGGTAGTAAATTTGGATTCGTCCCAGCCCTAGCAGTGACAGTGTATGTTGTACAGGGCTGTATGACAGTGTATGTTGTACAGGGCTATATGAGAGTGTATGTTGTACAGAGCTATATGACAGTGTCTGTTGTACAGGGCTATATGACAGTGTATGTTGTACAGGGCTATATGACTGTGTATATTGTACAGGGCTGTATGACAGTGTATGTTGTACAGGGCTATATGACAGTGTATGTTGTACAGAGCTGTATGACAGTGTATGTTGTACAGGGCTATATGACAGTGTATGTTGTACAGGGCTGTATGACAGTGTCTGTTGTACAGGGCTATATGACAGTGTCTGTTGTACAGGGCTATATGACAGTGTATGCTGTACAGGGCTATATGACAGTGTATGTTGTACAGGGCTATATGACAGTGTATGCTGTACAGGGCTATATGACAGTGTATGTTGTACAGGGCTATATGAGAGTGTATGTTGTACAGGGCTATATGACAGTGTATGCTGTACAGGGCTATATGAGAGTGTATGCTGTACAGGGCTATATGACAGTGTATGTTGTACAGGGCTATATGACAGTGTATGTTGTACAGGGCTGTATGACAGTGTATGCTGTACAGGGCTATATGACAGTGTATGTTGTACAGGGCTATATGAGAGTGTATGCTGTAAAGGGCTATATGACAGTGTATGTTGTACAGGGCTGTATGACAGTGTATGTTGTACAGGGCTGTATGACAGTGTATGCTGTACAGGGCTGTATGACAGCGTATGTTGTACAGGGCTATATGACAGTGTATGTTGTACAGGGCTATATGACAGTGTATGTTGTACAGGGCTGTATGACAGTGTATGTTGTACAGGGCTGTATGACAGTGTATGTTGTACAGGGCTATATGACAGTGTATGTTGTACAGGGCTATATGACAGTGTATGTTGTACAGGGCTATATGATAGTGTATGTTGTACAGGGCTGTATGACAGTGTATGTTGTACAGGGCTGTATGACAGTGTATGTTGTACAGGGCTGTATGACAGTGTATGTTGTACAGGGCTGTATGACAGTGTATGTTGTACAGGGCTTTATGACAGTGTCTGTTGTACAGGGCTTTATGACAGTGTATGTTGTCAAGGGCTATATAACAGTGTCTGTTGTCCAGGGCTATATGACAGTGTATGTTGTACAGGGCTATATGACAGTGTCTGTTGTACAGGGCTATATGACAGTGTATGTTGTCCAGGGCTATATGACAGTGTATGCTGTACAGGGCTATATGACAGTGTCTGTTGTACAGGGCTATCTATATGACAGCGTATGTTGTACAGGGCTATCTATATGACAGTGTCTGTTGTACAGGGCTATCTATATAACAGTGTCTGTTGTACAGGGCTTTATGACAGTGTATGTTGTCCAGGGCTATATAACAGTGTCTGTTGTCCAGGGCTATATGACAGTGTATGTTGTACAGGGCTATATGACAGTGTATGTTGTACAGGGCTGTATGACAGTGTATGTTGTACAGGGCTATATGACTGTGTATATTGTACAGGGCTGTATGACAGTGTACGTTGTACAGGGCTATCTATATGACAGTGTACGTTGTACAGGGCTGTATGACAGTGTACGTTGTACAGGGCTGTATGACAGTGTATGTTGTACAGGGCTGTATGACAGTGTATGTTGTACAGGGCTGTATGACAGTGTCTGTTGTACAGGGCTATCTATATAACAGTGTCTGTTGTACAGGGCTGTATGATAGTGTATGTTGTACAGGGCTGTATGACAGTGTCTGTTGTCCAGGGCTGTATGACAGCGTATGTTGTACAGGGCTATATGACAGTGTATGTTGTACAGGGCTATATGACAGTGTATGCTGTACAGGGCTATATGACAGTGTATGTTGTACAGGGCTATATGACAGTGTATGTTGTACAGGGCTGTATGACAGTGTACGTTGTACAGGGCTATATGATAGTGTATGTTGTACAGGGCTATATGAGAGTGTACGTTGTACAGGGCTATCTATATAACAGTGTCTGTTGTACAGGGCTATATGAGAGTGTATGTTGTACAGGGCTGTATGACAGTGTACGTTGTACAGGGCTATCTATATAACAGTGTCTGTTGTACAGGGCTATATGACAGTGTATCTTGTACAGGGCTATATGACAGTGTCTGTTGTACAGGGCTGTATGATAGTGTATGTTGTACAGGGCTATCTATATGACAGCGTATGTTGTACAGGGCTATCTATATGACAGTGTCTGTTGTACAGGGCTGTATGATAGTGTATGTTGTACAGGGCTATATGACAGTGTATGTTGTACAGGGCTATATGACAGCGTATGTTGTACAGGGCTTTATGACAGTGTATGTTGTACAGGGCTATATAACAGTGTCTGTTGTCCAGGGCTATATGACAGTGTATGTTGTACAGGGCTATCTATATAACAGTGTCTGTTGTACAGGGCTATATGAGAGTGTATGTTGTACAGGGCTGTATGACAGTGTACGTTGTACAGGGCTATCTATATAACAGTGTCTGTTGTACAGGGCTATATGACAGTGTACGTTGTACAGGGCTATCTATATAACAGTGTCTGTTGGACAGGGCTATATGACAGCGTATGTTGTACACGGCTGTATGACAGTGTACGTTGTACAGGGCTATCTATATAACAGTGTCTGTTGTACAGGGGAGACCTGGACTTGAGCCGCCACAAGCCACCCACGTTTGAGCAGTGGCTCAATAAGATACAGGATAAGGAGAAGAAGCACTCCGAGGCCAAGAGGAAGGCAAGGGAGATGAAGAGACAAGAGGAGGAAGAGAGGTGAGGAAATGGTGAACTTCAGAAGTCTATGACCCTGTCATCAGTTATCTGTGGCCTGCTCATGTTCAGACCATCAAGGTTTAACTGTAGACAGAGCACTGTATGCCATCAAGGTTTAACTGTAGACAGAGCACTGTATGCCATCAAGGTTTAACTGTAGACAGAGCACTGTATGCCATCAAGGTTTAACTGTAGACAGAGCACTGTATGCCATCAAGGTTTAACTGTAGACAGAGCACTGTATGCCATCAAGGTTTAACTGTAGACAGAGCACTGTATGCCATCAAGGTTTAACTGTAGACAGAGCACTGTATGCTAGGGAGACTCTGCTATGTCAGTGAATGTACGCTGTACGTGACATGCCATCACGTGTACCCTGCATGTCAACATTTTGTTCTAGAATAAGGATAGGTCGAGAGTGTGCGTCATGTTATTAAGAGGTAATTTGATGCAAGCTTCATGGTGTTAATTGTGCACATTGTTAAGTGTTAAGTGTTGACAGCTTGCGGCATTAATTGTGAACGAGGTGCTTTTCACCATGGTAACAGAGCAGAAAAGGGTTCCAGTACCTATACACGCATTCCCTATTATCCAGTATTATATATCTCCATTTTATTATGATAAATAGCATGGATATTTTCTCTACTATAGCTTCATTTTGAGTTGAATGACATGAGGCTAAATATGGTCATCCAGTGAAATTACTCCAATGTGCAGGAGGGGGATGTGTGGGATGTCACTCATAAGTGAAATGGAGAGGTCACTTTCTCAGTGAAGCTGTGCAGTGATGGGTCAAGGGAATTGTCATTAGAGTGAGTGGGTGGGCGAGTGAGTGAGCGAGTGAGTGAGTGAGCAGCTTTAGAAATTGGCACTAGTCCTGTAGTCCTTACCAAACTGCCAAATAGTAAAGGTATTCTAAGGACTAGTAGAAATTGGCCCATTTTAAGGGTTTTGCTGTATGTTATCATTATAAGGACTAGTGGACAAAAACTGTTAGTTTCTAACCCTGGTGAGTGAGTGTGTGAGTGAGTGAGTGAGTTGGGTTGACGCCGCTTTTAACAGTATTACAGTTATAACACAGCATGTCAGCTTAATGTGGGAGGAAAGTCCGAAGTGATGCAGGTCTCAGACGTTTACCACTTCGGTGAAACCCACAAGCACGGGTATGGTGCTGACAAACCTAGAAACATAATCGGGGCGAACCGGGATTCGAACACGCAGTTATAGGTTTCTGGCATGCCTAGGGGATGCAACTTGACACAGCGAATTGTGGCACCTTAGACGACTGGCCACCTCTGCCCTCATTATACAAAGGAAATATGAAAAGAATGACACAGTTTTATATTTTCAAATAATGTTTTATAAATTCCAACATTTACAGGGACTTGTCATTTATTATAATGATATAATATGATATGATACAGTCCTAAGACCAATCCCACGGCTAATAAATGACCAGTCCCTAGTAGATTATTGTCTGGAAATGGTTCCTACTTATGAATTTATTAAAAGCAACATCGGAGAAGGGTAATCCCCACCCCCTACCATTCACTTGCCATTCACTGCACAATGCTGCTGCTGCTGCTGCTGCTGTTGCTGCTGCTGCATGCTATCGAGCTTCCCACAATGCACCTGATGCAGCACACAGCACACTAACCTGCACAATTTTTTTCAGCGCACATTCTGATTCGGACAGTGAAAATAGCAGATGGTAAAATATGAAAAGCTTTGTGTGTGTACTAACTCCAGACTTGTACTATCAGCTATGAAGTACTGTGTTTAAAGGAAGGACTCTTCAAGAGCAAACTAACACTGCCCTCAGCTTTCTATCTGACAATGTCTGCTTCATGGGAGCTAACCTCGTGTCATCCTTTCTTTACAAACCTAGACTGTTTCTTATCAGAAGTTATTAAATATCACCAGGCAGTCAAGCTTACACCGGACAGTTACATCTATTTTTGGTTAGGCCAAAAACATTGAAAAGCAACCATTGCAAGGAAGACAATGCCACCTTTATAAAACACAGACAGTCCTGACATTCACAGAACTAATATTAAAACCAGATGTTTTTAAAGCCAGGGAAAAATTATTTCACAGGTCATGTTCCAGAAAATGCAAAGGCGGATATTTAAAAGGAGGGGTCCAAAATATCAAAATCCTTTCTCAGATAATTTTACTGCCTATAACATACTACATTTGTTTTTCAAAAGGTGGTGTGTGTGGGGGGAGAGTGGTGGGGGCGTGGGGGTCCAGAAATAAGAAATAAGAACATATAAAATATTTTCAGGTTTCCTACATGTTGCATGTGAAACCATTCGGAACAAGTCCAAAATGTGACGTTTGCTCAAAAATGTTCGGAAATTGTCAGAAATTTTAAGAAGTAAAATCATGAACATTTTCTCCTGCATGTGTATCCTTACATTAACTTCTTGTATCCGTGTTACTGTCAGCGTGAAATGCTGTTTTCAGATGTATGTGCCGACTGGTTAAGACAAATTCAAACTGAAATAACTACAAGTATTTTCTATATGCTTTCCCATTTAGTGCCAAATTTTGGAAGGGATGAATGGGAAAAATTAACCACCAGTTTCCTATGTTTGTAAGGAGATGTGACTTAAGTTATGGTCACAATGGCTTCATAGTAGGAATAAGAATCTGACGGTTATCACCCGAAAATACAAGCACTCACCTGCGACTTGACTGATGAGGCACTTCCTGTTATTTGTCCTCATCATTACCCGACAGACTTGCATACACTACAGTCCTCCATCTTTGTGTATACATGCTGGTTTTTGACCAATGAATTCAAAGCCTGGTTCCAGGGCGAAGGAAGTGAGCGCTCAGATTACATTAATTTTCTTAGTAATATTTCTCAGTCATCATCTGTCTGGCTAGCAACCTATAACAACCTACAACAACCTACAACAACCTACAACAACCTTTAACAACCTTTAACAACCTGTACTTGTCAAGGGGGAGCGACTTAATGGATCAGGTGGACAGGCATTGTTACCTGGCTGCTCATTGCTCATAATATCAATCACGGGTTCGTCTGGTCTGCACTGTTTTTTACAGGCCACAACATATACCGGTAGCTGGAATAATTATGAGTGCAGGGTTAAACAACAAACACACAAAACGAAAGTATATTTGTCTGTGTTTAGATTGAAGGTGTATGATATGTACTGATTAAGCCAAGGTGTGCACTGACTCTACTAATGCTTATCCATCTTGCTGCAATGTCTTTATTCTCCTATGAAGAACCCCAAGGTGGACAGGGGTCAGAACAGCTTGTACAAGTTTGTTAAATTGGGGATCAGGTAAACAAAATAGATACTGAACAATTTTTTACTCAAAACAGTGAATTATCTTTAAGCCAAATGACCACTTTGTTTACTACTTAGGTAAGTTCACTTTTGTTTCTTGTATGGATCAGTCTACCTACATTTTACGAAATAAAAACATCTTTGTGTTTGTCTTTTTGTCCAAAACTATGTTTGAAGTTCTTTTTATGGCAATTAACCTCAGTTCAACACTTCTGACATTTTTTAATCTTTCTCTTTGTCCAGTGACTCCTGGCATTTTGACCAAAGATAAAGAAAACAAGAAAAATTGGTCAGGGTCCACCTGCACAAAGCTATGTAGCGCTTCAACGCTCGTAAGTCCCTTACTTTAACATTGACTTATGACAGTCGTAGTGCTAAGCTGCTTTGTGCAAGTGGGCCCAGGTCCCAGTTCTGTTTATTCCACACTCATAGCGCTGTCAGGAAATCGATTGCCGTATGACATGAAGAGTGTTGAGGCTCCGTACTGCAACACAATGCTGTGACAACTTTAAGGGACAAGGACATCTATAGGACGTTACGCCGAATATGGAGAAGACATTCTTCCCAATATATAGAATTGACGTCAATGTTTACAGTATCGATCATACTTGTGGTGATACTCCCCAAAGAGGATTGGGTGTACACATGTGATCTAGTGCTCACTCCATCAGCCACTGGGTTGCCTGCTTCAGTGCTGATGCCTTTGACATGTTCATAGGTATATCGGGGATAAGTTTTAATACCCATTCTCTCACTTACTCACTCACTCACTCACTGTTATGCAGGAGGAAGATGGAGGAAGACAAGGCCACAAACTACGAAAACTGGCTGGCTCAGAAAGAGGCTGAGAGGAAAAAGGCTTCACCATCACCTAAAGATGCTTTAAAGAGCGCAAGTCCGGATAAGAGAGGTGGCAGCGCGAAGCAGAGGAGTGCAGGTGCCCTGCGACTATATCTGCGATCTCTCGGGAACGATCGGGCGGGGCAGCCGTACGAGAACTGGCTGATTAAGAAGGAGATGGAACTCCTGGACAGGGCCAAGTCAGGCGACCGTCTCTTCTCGTTTTAGACAAAGGGAAAGGCAGTCATGGTTCCTTGGTTCTGTAGGCTCGAGATCCTTTGATTGAGTTGTGGGATTTATGCCTGTAATAGCCTGTACAGTTTGGGTGCTCTCTTATGGGTTTTCATAGCTCTTTGTCTTTTGTTGTTCTGATTAAAATAGGGATATATTTGAAGGGATTCGTTGGCTGGACAGTTCTGATATGTTTATTGTTGCTGAAGGGGAACAGATGCAGAAGAAATGTCATCACTGGTCTAAAACTCTAGTCATTTCTCTTGTATTCTTTACACAAGGAAAAGTGACTATTTATGTCTTTGAAGTTTGGTAATCCCAAAGTTTGGTTTACTCATAGTCTTTTTAAGTATTTAAAATGATATGTAAGTAGAAAGGTGGAAAATATGTTTTGTATTATTGTTCAACAAAACAAACATGACAAATGCAGCCCCACCTTGTGCCAGACAGGCTTTGTGTCCTGGTTGTCCTTGGTGATAGATGGACATGTTGTTATGGAGGAATTAAAAGAAACTCTCTTCAGATGTTTACACTCCGAATATCAAATAGTCAGGCCCTAAGTAAAATTATGATACAGAGTAGGGGCCAGTAATGGATAGAGAACTGCTTGAAGGATGTTTAGTAACCATGAATACCTTTCATTTAGCTTTGAATGCATGCTGGGAGGTCATGTATACATATATATATCTTCATGTCCTTTGTAAAACTTAGTATTGTATTTATTGATTTGTGGGACACTCACTGTTTATGGTTTTACATTGTCAAATATATCAAACTTGTGACCAGTTTTCAAAGAAGGTAAACTTTCGAATGGTTGTTTGTCTATATAATATTGATTATATATGCCAACTTTTGTATTTACTTTCATAAACATATTGTTAGAATAATATTTCGAGAATCCTACCATATCAAATGTATTACCAGTAGTACAGGACATTTACCCTTTTCTCAAACAACATTTACAACAACTATAATTTCACCAGTATTTTGCCTTTTACTCATAATTGAATCTGTTTTGGCAGATAATCGAGACTGCTTATTCTCTCGCAATGACGCTTTGTAGTTTCATAAACTTTCATTAGAATCATAACTGGATCATTTTGTTCAGATGTTTTTGCTTCACAGTGAATATATTATGTGTTGGTGGGACATTTTGTTGTTGATTGAGTATCAATACTGGCAGTATTTGATGATGGCTGTAAGGATACAGCAAGGAATCAAAACTGTGTGATATATCTCCTTCTGAAAGTGTGTATTAGTACATGTATACACATCTCATTAAACATTTTACCAACCAATCAAATGGCAAGATAATGAAAAATGAAATTGATAAGGGAGGTAACTTGTATTGCCTGGACATGAAGACGTGAGGACATCAAAAAGATTTTTCATGATTTCGTAGTTTTTCGCGAATTCTATCATAATCATTGGCACTGGCCACCATGTTGTTTATACCGCCAACCCCATTCGTCACCACTCGCCCCTTTCCGTAACCTGCAAGAAGACTCGTCCCCCTGTCGATGAATGTTATGGGCGAAAATACGACAAACCAATCAGAATGCGCATATGACTTCAACTCTTCGGTCAAAGATTCCCTCAGTAATAATTTTGAACTTTACATAGATCTTGCATTTAAAAACATACCCAAGATACAGTTAAATGTGTCCAATCATACTGTATAATACTGTAAGTCCCGATGTGTTTTCAATGGCATCTGGAACATACATGATATATGGTGAAATATACGTGAATCATAACGTAACGAGTTTATAATTCTTTTAGCTATGCCCGTTTGCGCTTAGACGGATACCAGTCGCAAAAATGGCCACGAGACGGGCACAAGTCGCTATTCGATTTGTCCCTGAATAACATGAGCTTGTCACGAACGTGCCCACCCATCATTGTGACTGGTTTGTAAGTCACATTCTGATTGGTCCGTTAGACTGAGTAGGGTAGCAAATCAAATTTGCTGATAAAAATCAAAGGTAGGTAATTTGATATCACGAGAACTACGTTTGTTTGAGGCAGAATATGAACCCCTCTCTGAAAGGAGTGTTTTTATGTTTTCAAAAACATTCACCAGGTCCGTTGAACAATAAATTTCCTTGGTAAATTCTCATAAATTTTGTTCATCAGTTTTGGGAACAGATTACCAGGTAATTCATTTTTTTCCAAGTCGATGCCCCACTCAACCAAACCAATTCACTCACATCCCTCAAAATATAATGTTCGGCCTTTCATCAACCTATCACATCTATATTCCAATTATTTTTACATATATTGTAATAGTATTGAAAATTTGATTTGAAATAGGTTTTTTTAACAATTATGATAATATTGCAACAGCAGACATGCCCTTGATAGTTCTCCCGAATCATGACAAGGTATTTCCTTCAGCCCTATATTTCACCTAACCAAAGCATTCTGTGATAAAAAGAATATGTTTTAGGTTTGTATAACGTTACTATTTTGTTACATTGAACTGTTTCTTTTTGTACTTTTGTATCAACTCCGTCCATGTTCTGATTGCATTGTCATAAATATTAGGTGGATAGTGAAACCTGGAAGTATTTGTTTTTTTAAAAACATGGAGAGGAAGTCTTATTTATATTTCAGATGAAAATGTTTTGAAGTTTATTTACACTCCTTCAAATTATTCTTTTCTGAATTTTTATTTTGAAAAATAATCTAAATTCAAGTAAACCAGTAACAGTTCTTTTTGAATTGTTATTGGTTGTTATTCAGTTGTTATCCACTATCTTGTGGCGTTAATAATTTATGTAGCAGTTATTTGGATGAATAAAAATTGGTATGTGAATGATTGCGTATATGTTGTTTATTCGACCGAGGGACATATCATATACACCACAGTCAACTGTTATTAATCGAATTTGGACCATAACCACCAGTGGTTTGGGGCCATGGGTGGCCCAGTCATCAAAGACACCGCAATTCGATGTGCAGAGTTGAGTCTCTTGGGAATGCTAGAAACCTGTGATCATGGGTTTGAATGTCGGTTCACCCTGAAATGTTTCCAGGTTTGTCTGCACCATAACAGTGCATCTGAGACCTGCATCACTTTCGGCTTTCCTCCCATATAAGGTGAGGTGAGGTGAAATGGGGTTTAACGTCGCGTCCAAGATTATTGCACTTATATAGCGACGTGCATGTACGTGTGTGTGTTTGTGTGGCTGCTTGTACTAGACCGGACTGATGCCGATCTATAGTGCTAGGTCACTGAGATACCATGCCGCAGTTTAACATGAATACCTCACTCAGACACAGTATACTGACTCCGAGTCGACCAGTCCTTGTTTTAGCCCCTTTATGCCGAGCGCCAGACAGGGTAACAACAAGTACCATCTTTTAACGTCTATTGGTATGACGCGGCCGGGGATCGAACCCCGGACCTTCCGCTCTCCGGGCGGACGCCCACCACTAGACCACGGAGGCGGTCCTCCTCCCATATAAAGCTGACATGCCGTGATATAACTGGAATAATGTTAAAAGCTGTGTTAATACCAACTCACTCACTCACTCACTCACTCACAGATACAGTTTACCTTGATGACATATTTACAGTTACAATGTATTAATAAACAGAATATGTATTGTGAAATAAAATCATACACCCGATATTACAACTTAAAAAACATTTGATCTGAAACAATTATTTTACCAAGAATAATATTTATTTTAATTGCAGCATTTACCATATATACCCTTGAGAAAAATAGGTGTACTCGGAAAACACAACATTTCCAAATTTTAGAGATTGAGTTTCTCCTCACGGTAGTGCCTTTGCTTGCGTTATATGCATGTGTTATGTCCACCCCGTACACAGCTGTATGTTTTGGGAAAATGTGCACCATTCACAAGGAAATACGGTAAAAAGAGAACTAATCCTAGAATGTCACAATGCAGAGAATGACACCTTTACTTCTTCACGTGAGTCAGTTACTATACTTCTCCATGGGTATAGATCCTTATACCGTTGTCAAGCGGGATCTAAACCGAAACGTTGCTTTTCTCAGTATTAAAGACGTTGTTATCCATAAAATTGTGTCTACTGAGTCACATGTTGTTTTTCACACTGGAACTTGACAGGCGTGATTTCATTAGGATGTTGTTATGTGTGAATATTGACAAATTTATCACCATGGAAACCCGTAGGTCTGTATAGCTTGTCAAACTACACCCAATCATTGTTAAAACGTCTTCGTAAATTTCATTCATCCCCTAGCGCCAGTGAAGATTTCATACTCTGCAAAACTACACACCCTATAACACAAATACCACTGAAACTGGTTTAGTACCTCCATGATTAACATCCACCGTATCTTGATTGGTATAGAAAAGAACACACCAATTGAATTATGCATTATCATTTTATTGCATGTCACATTTTATAACAAACAACAGGATACATTTAACAAGAAATTGAAATACCTTGTAGAAAATAAAACGTAATTAAATAATGCAGTATGCACTTTCAAGTGGAAGAGAGAACACGCCTACAAGGATGAATTCACCAAGAACGACTTACAGTTTATCAAAATATCAAAAACAATGTGAAACATTCAATAGGAACATGACATCGAATAACCAATACGTTCTGCATCTTCCCGAGATAAGGCTGTCTAGGAGCCTAAATCAAGGCTAGTTACTAACAAGACTTTGATAAAAAGGCTAGTGGACGCTCTTGCCTCGGGAAGATGTACATTCTGAGAAAGATGTTTTTACTTGCAACAGAAGTACAATAATTGTTCTTATGTGATGCAAAGTACAATTATGACACTTATTCAAAAACAATATCTGGACTGCAAAACCATTAAACGATTCAAAAAGTTTAGAAAACATAACAATACAAACACAACATAAGTGAACCAGAAACAAACTGAGATTAGTGTGGCAGGAAAGACGAAAGTTTTGTTTGTTGTTTAACGCCGCACTCAGCAATATTCCAGATATGTGATGGCGGTCCGTAAATAATCGAATCTGAACCAGACAATCCAGTGATTGACATCATGAGCATCGAGCATCATGAGCAATTGGGATACGATGACATCCATTTACCAAGTCAGCGAGTCTGACCACCCGATCCCGTTAGTCGCCTACTTACGACAAGCATAGTCGCCTTTTAGGCAAACATGGGTTGCTGAAGACCTATTCTTACCCGGATCTTTAACATAAGGCATTTGACACATACTTTGAGTAATCCATGGCGTGTGTGATCTAGAGGTAGAGCGTCCGCACGGAGAGTGGAAGGTCCGGGGTTCGATCCCGGCCGCGTCATACCAAAAGACGGTACTTGTTGTAACCCTATCTGGTGCTCGGCATTAAGGGGCTAAAACAAGGACTGGTCGGCTCGGAGTCAGTATACTGTGTCTTAGTGGGGTATTCATGTTAAACTGCGGCATGGTATCTCAGTGAGCTAGCACCATATTCTTCTTAAAATATTCTTACGCCACAGCTAGAACAGGGAGAAGCGACAGTTTCGGTCCTGTTAATTATGCCACGTACTTATCCTAGGCATAGTTAATGCAGTTATGGCGTAACAAGGTCACAGACTGACCATCGATCGACCATAGGGATCGAACATGAGACATAAGTCTTTTTGTATGTAGAGCCTTCTTTGCGGACACTGGTAGGCACTGACCAAGATTGTGATCTTGGGTTCTGAGTCTCGTGAGTCGACTGCCACTTCGGCCTTGTCTCTGTCCCATACTAATACAAACATACAGTTTAATACATGATAATGAATTAATACCAGTACGCATTTACTGAACGTACTACATTCTGTTCGGATAATCTTTTTCAATGAATACTATACAATTTTCTTTGAATGGATACGAATAAATTGACTTGACCTGATTGACATTTATGCTTATGCCTCTCTACATAATGAGGCTAAGACTTGACATGCATGGCGCGTGGCATGTCCATTGGGGTGTCAATAAGCAATCCTTAAGGACAAATTAGTGAACGTATACACCTAAAGGTATCTGTATTAATTAGTGATGCGGCTTTCAACCTTTAAATAGTTAGTGAGCAACCCTAATGAAAGACGGCATAGGTAATTGGGTTGCAACTGTGTACTAGGTCAGTAATTACTTTCTTCCAGAAAAAGCAATGAAATGTTTAAAGGGCATCCATAATCGTTCGATTGTTTATGATGAACATGAAAGGATTGACGGCAAACAGTAGTAGAGACAAGCTCTCTGTCAGAGGAGACAGGGCAGTAGCGTCGCCATGAATGTCAAATAAACTCAGGCATTTTATCACATAGTCTGGCAGAAGTAGCAGAAGGACCGCCAGGATCTCAATGAGAGGCTTGCGCATAACCTTCTTCATATGTTGCAACCGCCGTGACACAAACGAGAACTCGGTAGTCGAGCTCATACCTGGCGATGAAATGAAGTCACTTTCTGTTCTCGTGGGAATAGGTGGTGATAGTCCAAAGCTTGAGTCATCTACAGGCCGCGATAAAGTGTTTGAAACAACATTGTCCTGCTCTACCTCATTTGCAACACCGCCCTTGCTTCGCTGGGTGTCTTCTACGTGATCACAACATGATTCTGAAACAGTGATTTTTCTCGTCGAGTCGTTATCTGGGCTGTCAGAGGTTAATCGAATTCTGACTGGCCGCGGGCTTGGGCTCAGAGCGTGTGAGTCTAGGTTGTTGAGGGGCGGAAGGCATGGCATTGTAACACATGTGTTGTCATATGTGTTGTTTTCATCGGCATTATGAGACTCGCACTCCTCCCCCATATGACGAAGCGTTGCCAGGACTCTGTCCTGTGTAGCGAGGTGTATGTCTGCTGATCCATCGCTGTCCAATGACAGGAACCTCCTCAGAACTGTATTCTTCCAGAGACTACCGGTACTACATACCCCACTGTCATGATCCATATTAAGGTTATCTTGACTGTTAAAACAGACCTCGACGCCTTGTCCCAAAGGTCGACCCTCGTCATTACATGGCTCAGTCTTCACCTCACTGGATCTATGTTCATTAACGTCATTAACGTGCTCATCAAACGAACAAGTCCTGGATAGGCAATGCTGGTGATCAAGGGACAGCATACTGAGTGACCGTAAGGAATGATCCTGTGACCTTTTCCAAATCAGTCGCTTCGATTTCTTTGGCCTTGATGAAGCTGAATGCATAGAGTTGAGTGTTGAATTTATCAGATAAGATGGCAGAGACAGAGGGGAGTGTGAATTAAGTTGTCTGCTTCTTGCGTCCTCATCAAGGTGTCCAGGGTTGCAAATATCAGAAAAAGCAAGGCCACTGTCTGCCCTTAGATGAGACAAGGCCCTCCTTGCATGCGAATAGAAGCGTGAGGTAGGAAGGTAATTGCTGAAGTCTCCAATTGATGGACATCGTTCCAAAGTATGATCCATGTTTTCTTGGATATTCGGCATCTCGGCTGAATGTGTCTCATCACCCTGTTGACATATCCCCTCCATGCCTTGTCTCTGGAATTCCTCATCAAAAATCAACTCAATCTGGGGTCTGACATTTCCAGTCCCGCATCTTGTCCTAAAGGGAGCTACTTTAGGGGCTCGGAGAAACATCAACATAGATATCCAGCTGCCAAGCATCACCATGCAGGTTACAACGAGGACAACAAATCTGATCATGTAGAATACAGAGACATGTGTCATCTTGACAGTGTTTACATTGACAGTGCACACCAGGGAAGTCTCATCCCATATTCCTCCATCATACTGACCGGCACCAATCAAGAGACAGCACCCAATACCTACGGCGAGTCCAACACATACAGACACCGCTTCCGTCTTCAAGTATTGATTTCGTTTTAATGACTGGACGTTTCTAGAGCGATTGACCGCCAAGACACAAAGACTGATCATTTGAGAGATTTCGAGAAAACCTTTAATGCTCAAGACAGGTGTGCATAATGACGTCGTGGTTCTTTCCACCATGTAGCCGCGGACAATCTCAATCACCTTGACGGGAACAAGGACGAAGCAGGCTACGAGCCCCAAGGCAGCCAATACAAAGGTCGATGAGAACCGGAGAAACACCCTAGGCTTCTTGAGAGCTTTGTACATCAGGAAGGAGGTGGACGGTATCCCAAACACTCCACACACAGACAGCAACACCAGAGACAGCACTGTTAAACCATAGTCGCCTTTATCCATTGTGGATTTGTGTGAAGGAAGAATTCTGACAAATACCTCGCTTTATGGGGCATCCAATTCTTTCAAAGCGCTGTCTGAGGATCCGTTTTGACTTGTGTTTGGGGTCTGGTTCTCTGTATCCTTGAGTCTCGGCACCTGTTGTCTGGTCCCCTTGTGTCTTTGGGACTGTTGTCTTGTCCTCTTATGTCTCGGGACCTCTTGTGTCTTTGGACCTGTTGTCTGGTCCCCTTGTGTCTTTGGGACTGTTGTCTTGTCCTCTTATGTCTCGGTACCTGTTGTCTTGTCGCCTTGTGAATTTGGACCTGCTGTCTTGTCCCCTTGTGTCTCGGGACCTGCTGTCTTGTCCCCTTGTGTCTCGGGACCTGCTGTCTTGTCCCCTTGTGTCTCGGGACCTGCTGTCTTGTCCCCTTGTGTCTCGGGACCTGCTGTCTTGTCGCCTTGTGTCTCGGGACCTGTTGTCTTGTCGCCTTGTTGTCTCGAGACCTGAGAGTATTTTTTCCCTTCGTGTCTTGGGGTCTGCCGATCTTTCCACCAACACCCACACTGTGTGTTGACTGCGTGAGTTCGGTTCACGGACTGAAGTGTGAGTTATTAACACGACACTATGAAAAATGCCATAGCGCGTTATGTACGTAATCGGAAGTACAGGATGACGGAATCATGGCTCACGTGATCAGCACCATTCCAACAACAATTTGCTCGGCTGCGAATTATCAACTCAGTCATTGATGGCTTGCTCGTTTTGGAAATAATACTCTCGTTCTGGAAATAATACCCTCGTAATACTATCGTAAGCCAGTATAAGAGTATGGGAGCTACGATCACCTTAGCGCTAAGGTGGCTTTGTGGAACAGGACCCAGTCCAATAGGCAGACCTATCAGATTTGATTGAGGTATTTTAGAAATTAACTTTTTTATAGCTTTTATGTCACTCAATAGCTGTTAATGAGTACTTGAAGCACACAGACAATGTCCCAGTTTGACGCAAGTCACTGGACATAGGGCCACCCATATCTTTTTATGTGTTTCTCATCTCTAACCTCAATCAGCAAAAATAATAATTAAAAAAGGTAATACTAACTGTGTAACATAGTTTAACAAAACTTTAAAGTTTAGAAAACTTGCTTCCAGGCTTTAAATTAAGTTATGACATTGGCAGAGTCGCTTTGCTTTTAAACGGATTTTTAATATATATTGCTAAAGGAATATCAAGCTGATCTGTTAGGGTTTTTTTAAACATAAATGTACGATGGCATGAGTTCTTTTGTTTTATCACATTGGGGCATAAATTTTCACACCGGTGGGGAAAATTGAAATTAGAATTCTTTTATTAATTCACGTCGGAATGAAAATTTAGGGCCGACGGGAGATGGGAAACACAGAAACAAATACGGACAGCCTTGGATGGAAGATATGTTCAGACCGTGGATCACTGTGTTTACGTCGTGGAGATGCCCCGCACATTTAACCACTAAAAACTCACGCCACTGCGATTTATTGGTGTATTCACTCATTTTCCTGTTAATCATTCTGGTTGTATAGAAGGTTCGATTTATCTCTTACTTAGTCACAAATTAACAAAATTGATTTCCCGGATCGGTTTGAACTCAACTTACACGCATAATACTCAAACTCTACAGAATCGCTAACGTCATTAGAGTTAGCTCCCTTCCATAAACAGCATCTCACTTCCGTTTACCTTCATGTCACATGATTTCAGTTTGTAGGAGGCACAAGACTTAAACTTGTCGGTACAATTATAACAAGAGCGGAGAGAGAGTTGCACAGTTTAGTGGATGTCAATTAGATGATCATGCCTGGGCCGGAGGGAGACGCTGTCAGGGGGACGGGGGGCCAGGTGGACGGTAAGTGTGAGCGAGGAGAAGGCACTTCCAGAGAACCATCCAACACTCGAGTAGCAGCGTCAGATGGCTAACAGTGGTCTGTCATTGCTCCTTGTGCTCTTACATTCATTGATCAAAAACAAGTTTGAAAAAAGTATTACACCATTAGGGTCTATGTTGCGTAATTTTTGCAAAAATAAATTTTCAGATTTTATTTCCCAATATTAGACTCTACTAATTATTTTTGTTATGTTTACATTGAGAAGGGCGATAAACACCAAGAAATATGGAAAACGATGGAATGGGTGTATGGAGTTATTATTAAAAAATCAAAGGGCAAAAGATATTATGCGATTTGGTCTTATATCATGTATATTGAAGTTGCAAAACTTATTGAACGCCCCTTGCATGTAAAATAAAAAATTATTTCTGAGGAATCCTTGACGAAGAACTTGAAATCATACATGCAAAAAAAAACCCCAAAATATGGATAACAGTCCCTCAATTATACTGTAATAGCATTGCTTCAGTAAAGATGCTTTGTCTCTTGTCATGGGGTGCAGGCTAAAACGGCACCTCAGCAAAATGTCACCGATTCTCTGGCGAAAAACGGAACCGCATTTGGCACATCACTTCTTCTATGATGGGATCTACACATCTCAAACAGCGGAAAGTGAAATCTTCTTCAGTCCGGCAAATTTCTCGATAATGGGCCACAGAAAGTCTGGTCCCACATACACGATGGGTCCACTGGTCACAGTTGTCACATGATACAGCATGTTGATTTTTCTGACATTCTTCTGGCATGCAACGCATAGAAAGACCCTTGTGAACTGACAGCATCATATTAGGCTTCTTAAATACAGTTTCAGCTTGACATTGAGTTAAATTGAGTTAAGGTACTTAAAACTTCAAGGCGTATAGTGTTTTCACAATAAGCATGATAAGTTAAATACGCCACCAATCAGAGTCGGTGAGTAAATTGGAGTAGGGGGCCAATTTATTACTTGTTTTAACATTTCACAATTTCACAATTATTTGTGTTTGTAAGAGACGATGTGAGTTGAATTTAATTTATTTAACTTCAAGGCATGTTATGTTTTCACAATAAGTTGAGTTGCATATAGGCTAAGTTGGAATATAGTTGGAGTAGAGGCTAATTTCTAATGTAAACTTGTTTTAACATCTCACAATTATTGGTGTTTGCAAGTTACCATGTAAGTTTAATATCATTTATTTGATCAAGGTAAAAAAAAATAAGTAGCTGTTTTTGCTTGAGGTGAGGTGACGTTTTCGCCAATCTGTGCTGTTTTCGCCCGGTGAAGTTTTGCTGAGGTGACGTTTTAGCTATAACCCGTTGTCAAGTATCATAGGATTATTTTAGGATGGCCACGTTTATCACGATTACTTGCACTGTAACGGGGGTGTAGCATCACAGAAATACTGTAAATATTCAGTTGATGGCTTGTTATGCAAAGAAAGTTGTCTTTTTATGAGTGAATGAGATGTTTTACAGTTGTTCATGTGATTAGAGATAAAACTACGAATGTTTCTTAAGTGTCGAAAAACCCATAACACGGGGATACATGGGAATAATTAACATGGTACAGAATTATATATGGCAGGTGAAAGATTAACAGTAACAATTATCATACATGAGAGGGATTAACACGAGAAGGTTAACTAAAAAACACAGAAGGATGATATTGTAACGTCATGATGGACAGAGAACACACGCGGTTAGGAAGCCAATTAAACAGGATTAAATTCCTTGATGTGATGATTGGAAAAACTATTGCTTGATAAGTTCATAGTATACAGACGGGACAAAATAACCTGGATCTCTCTGTTGGAAGAAGGCTTGGGACTGTGAATCTGGACTTCTGCTAGTTTTCTTTTAGTGAAGTCATGGTGGTTGTTGGAAAGTATTTGGATGTTTTCCAAATTGATGTGAAAGGGATAGTGGCTGATATTGTCCAAGATGGCTGATGATTTACTGTCTGAATCGATGGTTGAAGTTTTGTGCTTTTTTTGTCATGTGTGTAGGGTATGTTGCAATTCCCAGTAATGACTGGTCCCTATCACACATTTGTCTAGATTAATGACTGATCCCGAAATCCGGGCACTTGTACATGATGGCTACCGATAATGGCTGATATTTTCCGAGATGGTTGACGATTTACTCACTGATTTGATGGTTGAACTTTTGTGTTCTTTTGATTTTGGTGTTGATTGGACAGGATGTTTCACTTACAAATGATTGTCCACAGTTTACATTCATGTTTATAAACTTCACCTTTGGGTTCAAGGGGTTTGGTGGTGTTTCACCCATTTGCTTTTAGTAGGGTATGTTGCAATACCCAGTAATGACTGGTCCCTATCACATATTTGTCTACATTAATGACTGATCCCGGCATCGGGGCACTTGTCAATGATGGCTACCGAGTAAACAAGAGAAGTCGACACGTGCGTCTTGTCGTCATTCTGTTTAGTGTTTGGATAACACATGATATTGAAACAGGGTATAGAGTGAGCGAGTGAGTGAGTTGGGTTTAACATCGCTTTTAACAGTATTCCAGTAATATCACGGTGTGTCAGCTTAATGTGGGAGGAAGGCTCAAAGTGATGCAGGTCTCAGACATATACCACTTCGGTGAAACCCACGAGCACGGGTATGGTGCTGACAAACCTAGAAACATAATTGGGGCGAACCGGGATACGAACTCTCAATCATAGGTTACTGGCGTGCCCAAGGGACACAACTATGCACAGCGAATCACAGAGGTTTAGATGACTGGGCCACCTGTATCGAGGGAGGTTGAGCTGGGGTAGTAGGTGTCAGTGTTGGCTTGCTGTTTGAGTAGGTGGCTATGAAGGAAGAGTGATGCGGAAGGGCACTGATTCAGGCTTGGTGGTTGTAGATCTAAGTCTGTTGTGGAATATAGGGCTGGGACGAGTCCAAATTTGCGACCCGGGTACTTACTTGATCCCTATTACCTGCCCCGACCTGGGTCCCAAATGTAGGTCTCAAGAGTTGGGACATAATGTCCGATTCCGATTGCGAATTGTTTTTCCGAAAGCCCTGGCAAATGGTATTACACTATAAAACGATCAGATCATGCGCACACAGAAGTCGACTGAAATTATATCTTTACTCAAACATATAAAAGTCAGAGTCAGACAGAAATGCAAACATGAGCGACTTTCATTGTTATTATATTTAAACAATATATTACGTGAGTAACCACGGGTCCAGGTAGTCCTGTGGGTACCCGGGTCCTACTCACAATTACCAGAGTTACCCATCCCAACCCTAATAGAGGAGTTGACGTGTTTGGGTGGGTAATTGTTGAGATGAGCGAAGACATGACAGAGGTGCTGGATCTCAGCAGAAGAAAAGTTGATGGCTCATTTGGTAAGTGTAGAGATGATGCCATGCCTGGTTCTCAGGGGGTAGTTGGAGTGGATATACTGGTCGGTGTGGGTAGGCCTTCAGTAGACACTGGTTTGGATTCAGTTGACTGGGGTTCTGGGCCCCGTTCCACAAAGTGATCGTAACTACAATCAATCTTAGAGACTTACGTCGATTCTAAAATTGTCTTAGCTAAAGTTTACAACCGTTCCACAAAGCGATCTTAGGGCGATTGTAACTTTACAAGTTCTTAAGTAGCCGATCTTAACAAAGATCGGAATCTTCAGCCATGAAGATACGAAAGTTTCCCTTAGAGTGGCCTCCCTTGGTCATGTTAAGCAGACGATGCATTTCCTCGCACACCATAATAAAAGTCGCCATCTTTGTTGCTATGGTACAATATTTAAGATCAATTTTAGCAATCCTAAGTTGGTCCGGAGCAACTTAGCATTTTGATCTTAACTTACAACTCTCTTAGTTAAGATTGCTTTGTGGAACGGGCGGCTGATCGTAACAAAAATTTAAGATCGCATACTTAGTGAGTTACAATCAACTTAGCCCTAAGATTGCTTTGTGGACTGGGGCCCTGGAAATAGCAAATACAGCATAGTAGGTTTTATTTTGTAGACATACCCTTCCAGCCTTCCTCTAACATTGCATGGGGCACAGATGGCCCAGGCGTCTGTAATTGTCCCTTGGGCATGCCAGAAACCTAGAATTGTGGGTTCAAATCCTGGTTCGTCCTGATTATGTTTCTAGGTTTGTCAGCACCATACCCGTGCTCGTGGGTTTCACCGAAGTGGTAAACGTCTCAGACCTGCATCGCTTCAGGCTCTCCTCCCACATTAAGCTGACACTTCATGATATAACTGGAATACTGTTAAAAGCTGCGTTAAGTAGTAAAGTTGAGTTTCAGTGGTACACTGGTGCATCGTCTGCACACTTTGCACGATACGATGACCGATACACTTAATTTGGCATCGATTCACATTTAACTCCATATCGATTGCCCATGTGGAAATTTGCTGAAATATCAATAAGCAAGTACAAACTATTTTCTTAATTCATCATAACTTTCTTGGTCTTTCGGATATGGAACTGGCCCGACTACAACACTGACCAGCCTTTTCCTTGCTGCTTGTCATAATACAGTACATAAACTTGTTCTCATTTTTCATACAGAAATATATACATATTCTGTATTTTCTCATACAGAATAGTTGACTTGACTCCGTGTCATGTCGAGGGGTATTAGTCAGTTGTCCGTTGTTCTTCTTTACCTTTATGAGCAAGTCTGTGGACTCTATTCTCAGTCTAATGACACAAAATGTTGTATATGCAGTATTGAGATACGTATCGTATCGTGTCTTTTGTATCCAGATATGTATCATATCGTGTGACACCCCTAACATTAATACTACTTCTTTTGTCTTCCAATTACACCAGAATACATGCAATACTAGATACATCATCTGAAATAACCACATACCGTATTTCGACGTAATAAGCGCCCAGGGCGCTCTCAAATTTGAAATAGGGGGCTCTTATTAGAATATTATTTTGGTGGAAAAAACAGAGTTGAAAGAAAAATTGAGTGGTTTATGCTGACGGCCTGAACTGTTTATATATGACAGAGATATTTTTCCAGAATTTAATTGCCCATAATTAAGGGTGCATATAACACACAAGTGCGTATTATACATGAATAAATAAGTCTTGATTACATTGATCAATCGGAAGGGGTGCTAATCGGGATTGTTCACTTGCCAATATATTAGAAAATATCGCCGTGGGCGCTTATTAGAGCGGGGCGCTTATTATGTCGAATGCGGTATATAGTCATCTATGATGTCAGGTTATGTGATACTTGGAAAGGTCATTTATTGTTGGATGTTTTTGTAATAGCATAAGGTACAGGTGGTCTTTTTGCTAACCTTGACATCGTCAATGTGAGCTCTTGTTATCTGTCTTCATAATTTATGAAAGCAGCGTTGATGTAACGTATTTGCATTGCTTCGAGAATAACAGGCTACGAAGAATTACAAATTATCTATCCCAAGAGAATGAATGGTGTTAATCTCGAACCCTTTGGGAGGGACTCACAGCATTCATTCACGAGGGACAGATGATCCATAATTCCAAGTTTCAATAAGGTTATTCTTTATTTATTTCTCATTGACATTTTAAGGGAGAAAATGAAGAAAAAGCATGAAATGTCAACCCTACTGAGAAAATACACTGAATGCAGCCTTTGCGTAGATGATGCAATGTACCCGGTAATCAGTTGGTGACGTCATGAACATCATATCTTATTTTTGTAACCAATGAAAATCTTGTCAAATGGCTTTAGTTGACCAATGGGCTTTGAGAATTGCTAAAATGCACATTTATTAAGATATTTATACTCATATCCGTTCTACCCTTATGGATAATATAATCTTGTTAGTGTCTGTTCAATAGACATGATAGATGCATTCTTTCTTTCTTTATTTCTTTTCTTGTCTGGTTCCCGTACACATAGAGCATTTTCTGCAAGAATCTTGTTACTATGGTTATGTGGGTGTCATGTATCCCTAGAGGATGAAGCTGTAAGTGACTAATGCTGCAGATAACGATCCAGTAAATTCCACTACCATATTCGCCCTGTTACGTGCCCTGCTCTAATAAGTACCCCTGACCAACTGCTCGATAGATCTGTAAGTAATCTTTATAAGCACCTCCTACTTAAACCTCTATATTTTCTTGTGTATATTACATGTTGTTTTACAGATAAACTGCTGCGTAGAAGGGGTATTTAATTGTCTTGTAACTATCATTAAAATGTTTAAGTTTCATCAACGTTTGAACTAAGTATGACTTCTATCTGTGTATGGTTTTTACATGTACCCCACTTTGTCAATTATGGTGATTATGGTGACATTTTGACAAATCTTGCATCCTTTGTTTCATTGGTCCCGTGGTTACATTCGTTAACGTGTCTAACAGGCCCATGAATTGTGTCCAGTAAGACAATGAATCCAGTGATTGACATAAAATATCTTGATATGACCATGTTATAAGGAAGTCTCTATGTGAAACCACTAAGCTATCTGCTTTCGGGAACTGTCTACTTACTCTAGGCCAGACTTAGTTTCCACTTCTTGGATAACACATCTGCCTGTTTTAATTTTTTCAAGTGAAATAAAATTTGAAAATGAAGTTGGCTTTTTCGTTCCATTGACCTTGTAAAAGCTAATTTGAACTCTGGGCCCAGTTCAGCCTTTTCAAAAGGACAAAATTGAAAAGTGTAAAGATTTCACAATGACAAGAGGGACCAAAAACCTGTGAGAATTCCTTCTGGTAGTTTTATGTGTTTTTTGTTGTTGTTTAACGCCGTTTAACGCCTCAGCAATATTCTAGCTATATGACGGCGATCTGTATATAATCGAGTCTGGACCAGACAATCCAGTGATTGACATCAGGTGCCTCAACCCACGCAATTGGAATACAATAACATCCATCAACCAAGTCAGTGAGCCTGACCGCCTGATCCCGTTAGTAGCCTCTCGCGACAAGTATAGTCGACTCTTACGGCAAGCATGGGTTGCTGTAGACCAATTCTAAAACTTTACCTATACTTTTCGCTGGAAGTTTGACAATAACATGTCACTAACTTGGTTTGATAATGACATGTGTCACTAACTTGGTTTGATAATAACATGTCACTAACTTGGTTTGATAATGACATGTCACTAACTTGGTTTGATAATGACATGTCACTAACTTGGTTTGATAATGACATGTGTCACTAACTTGGTTTGATAATAACATGTGTCACTAACTTGGTTTGATAATGACATGTCACTAACTTGGTTTGATAATAACATGTCACTAACTTGGTTTGATAATAACATGTCACTAACTTGGTTTGATAATAACATGTGTCACTAACTTGGTTTGATAATGACATGTCACTAACTTGGTTTGATAATGACATGTGTCACTAACTTGGTTTGATAATAACATGTGTCACTAACTTGGTTTGATAATGACATGTCACTAACTTGGTTTGATAATGACATGTCACTAACTTGATGTATGGGGGTTAATGAGTCTAATTGACTGAAAGGGCTTGTGCACCTCTACAACTGGCCAGCCATGCATGAATCAGTGTTAAATGTCTGTTATTTGGTATACCTAGTCTCCTTTTCCCTTCTATGACCTTTCTTGTCTAATGTGATATTCCAGAAAAATCCATGTGAGCTTCAGAGCCTTGTGGCTTTATTTTGACTGACATGAGGTCAAGTATCCTAAAGTTCTTTTTCTATCCATGTGTTCCAATATTTTGGCAGAGATTACAATGGCACTGATTGATGCTGCACATGACAAGAATGACGAGGCACGAGAAGTCATCTCCAACTCACTATACGAACTCGGCAAGAAGAAACCGTCTCTGGTTCTAAGCTCATGTTATTCATATCTTAAGAAACACAATAAGGTGAACAAAAACTGTTTTTATTATTATCTTTGTCATAAGATTTACTAGATTTGTTTTTTGCTTGTTGTTTAACGCAGCTCTCAGCAATATTCAAGCTACACTGCGGTAGTCAAATAGTTATGTAAATGGTTGCATCTGGACCAGACAATCTATGCATTTAGGATCAGATGACATGCATCAACCAAGTCAGCCAGCCTGAACTCCCATTCCTGTTAGTCGCCTCTTACTACGTAACTCAGTGACGTGATTGCATTTCATCGTACCCTGTTGGCTGATAGGTACCGCTGGTTTGTCAAGGCTAACTTTGATTATTTACAGGCAGGTGCGATACAGCTGGAATATTAATGACTGCATCATTAAACACTGATGAATTCTTCTGTTTCAGCTGTCGACAGATCACCGTATTGTGATACTCAACGCTCTGGAGCGTATCTTGAAAGAAGTCCTTGATAACATTGATGTCAGCCTGGCTGTTGACCTCATCCACCAGGCTGCAGACGAACTCACACAGTCCAAGGTATGGCCACCCTGTTTACATTTTTCAGTTTAAAGATTTCAACCAACTTGAACCAAAACCCCCAGTCTGAAGATAATACATTTATATCTGCTTGTCTGGTTTAGACAAGAAGAAAAATTAACTTGCCTTTGTGTAGGGCATGTGTTTGTGACAGGTGCAACCACTCGGGCAGGATAAGCACGCATTTGGAGAACACCTGATATCATCACACTGTGATAGTTATTTATAAACAGATACTGTATTCGACGTAATAAGTGCCCTGCTCTAATAAGCGCCCATGGCGATATTTGCAAATATATTGGCTAGTGAACAATCCCAATTAACACCCTTCCAATTGATCAATGTACACAAGACTTATTTATTCTTGTATAATATGTATGTTATATGCACCCTTAATTATGGGAAATTAAATTCTGGAAAAATATATCTGTCGTATATAAACATTTCAGGCTGTCAGCATAAACAACGAAATGTATGATCTTTCAACTCTGTTGTTTTTCACCAAAATAATATTCTAACAAGACCCCCCCATTTCTAATTTTGAGAGCGCCCAGGGCGCTTATTATGTCGAATACAGTACTCATGATGGGAATTGTACATATGGACTCTTTTGGCAATTTCATATGTTTATTGAAAGGGTTTTGACGTTGTTTTATAAGAAAAACAAGAAACAATAATCAAACTTACGAGCAACTGTTAACTTCTAATTGTAGTTGTTTAAATATGGTGTTTGTCAGGCCACTGCAAGCAGTGTATGCTGACAAAAGGAAGTACATTGGCGTGTCACTGTTAAAGTAGTGAACATGTTACATTTTTGTTTTCATATCCTTGTAAGTTGTCTCCCCTTATATAACAGGAAGTTGTGCCTGAGTGTTCCATTAGTCTTGATAATAGACCCGTGAAGATCCGGGTTAGAATAGGTCTTCAGCAACCCATGCTGGCCGTAAAAGGCGACTATGCTTGTCGTAAACGGCGACTAACGGAATCGGGTAGTCAGATTTGCTGTTTTGGTTGATGCATGTCATTGTATCCCAATTGCATGGATCGATGCTCATGATGTCAATAACTGGATTGTCTGGTCCAGACTTGATTATTAGCTCACCGGGTCTGAAGGACCAAGGTGAGCTTATGCCATACCATGGTGTCCGTCCGTTGTCCATCCGTCGTCCGTACGTCAACAATTTGTTCAAACGACTTCTTCTTCTGAACCACTAATTGGAAATTAACGAAATTTGACTGGAAGCATCCCTAGGAGGTGGGGATTCAAAATTGTATAAATGGTGGGGCTGACCCCCCTAGTGGCTGAGGGGCAGGGCCAAATAGGGGTAATTTGGCTATATTGCTTCAAACGACTTCTTCTCTGGAACTAAGAGATAGATGTCAACCATATTTGGTTGGAATCATCCCTTGGTACCTTGACCAAAACATGCAAACCAATATTATCCCCACCCTATAATAAACAGATACATTGTATACATTTGTTTGTTTTGAAGAGAATAAAACCTTCAATATGATTTATCCTGGATCATAACATGGAAACAGTTCAGATCTTTATGCGACATTTGTATGTAGAGAAATGCACATTCATGCTGTTAGATTTGCCATCCAACCATTTTAAATGCTGACAGAGTCAAAATTACGAAATATTTGCAGTATTATGTACATGCACAATGCAAATCTATATTTGTCATGATTGCGTAAATATCCAGGTGAGCGATACAGGCCCTATGGGCCTCTTGTTTATAGACCGCTGTCATATAGCTGGAAGTGCAGCGTTAAACAACAAACAAACACAATTATAGTTAATTATCTCCCCTTATGTAACAGGAAGTTGAGCCTGAGTGGCAGACGGCAGCCAGTGGTGTTCTGGTTGCCTTGGGAACCAAGTATTGTGATGAGGTGATGGGTGAACTCCTGGACCGTTTCCAACCTGGGGTCATCCCACACTTTTTCGTGGTGCAGACCATTGGCAACTTGGCGTCTGCTAATGGTATGTTGTTATATCATGTTGTGTAGTCAGACATTTTAAGGCCCAATAATATTCATCCTTTCTCAGTTGGAGTTTCATCCAACACCATTAGTTGAAATTGATTCTTATGACATGTATAATTTTCTGTTATTTAGATGACAATTTCAATCTCATTAAAATCAGATCTTAGTTCCCGCTATCGCTAAAGAAAGATCTGAGGACATCCCATTATGGGTCACATCAGAATGACCTTTCATCCAACCAATCAGAGCATCGCTCACCCGATCATGAAAGTGACAGTCGGAATGTTTTTTCTAATCATGCAACCATGATATATTTAAAACGGGGGATTCCGAACGACAGTTACGGGTTTTATGATTATATCCATGCAATCTAGGCCATCTATAAGCCATGGTTTTAATGAGATTGATGACAATTTTTTCATTGTTTCGTGGTTTGTGGATTGCTTACCCAAAATAATTTGTTTCTTAAGATTTTTGGTTCATTTGACAATAAATAAATTGCAAGTGATTTGATTGGCTGACAATGCAATTTTCTTGCATTTTTGTTTAATAAACAAAAAATAAATTAGGTCATGCTCACTGGTGGACTATTGTTGTCTGATTGGCTGATTAAAGAATGGGTGGGACTTGTGTTGCAGTTTTGTGCTGAATGATGTCACTGATTTCGTTTTGTTGTGTACATTTTTGTGTAAATAAGCAGTCTGTGAAGGTATTATACTTGAAATGTGTTTTATGAGAGTTGACGTAAACATGGTAAATATGTTTTTGTGTTTATGCAGGTATTAATGTAATTACATTAGTGTCTTGTAACCATGGTAACTGAGACACTGCATGTGTGTTTGTAATCCTCAGTGACATTTTGTTGTTTTCCTGTCGTCAAGGAGACCATGGTACTTTTTCCCAGAGTGGAACGTGGCACTTCACAAGTTTTTGTCCATTTTCTTTCATGCCCTACTAGAGTGACACATAAGTAGTTGTTTACGTGAGAAATACATAGAGGTTATCATGCAAATGTGTTTGGGGATGGTAAATATCCTGCATTAGGAATAAACATTGTATTTAGCGAGCCTATAATGTCATTCTTCAATTCTGTGCTTGAAAATCGCTTCCCCTCACTCACAAACATTACCTAAACATTGCGAGTTTTCCTGGAATGCGCGCATTAATATTTATTACGTCACAGGGTAAGTGATGTGTCAGTCGACAGTGACAGTAGCCAATATAGTTCCAACTAAAATCTGTTTCTTATACAGTGGCGAAGCAACATATACGCAAAACAACAATTGTTTTTACTTGCCTTTCGGGGCAATCCATCGGTCTGTCCGTTAGAGTAGCTGACCTTTGTCAAAGGGAAGCTACTCTAACCCTAGTCTATGAGACGTCACGGACACGTTCTGACGTTGTTGACAGTTGGTCTGTCCTGTCATAACATTAAGTGCAGTCAGACGTACACACAGCGACAAAACAAAACAAGGTAACAATTCAAACATATTTCGGCCAAATCGGACTATTTTAATTTGTGGAAAAGATTTCAAGCACAGATATGGCTACTGATCCCGCTTGGCTAGGCCTAGTGCCCTTGCAAAATTGTTTCGAAATTTAGATCTCCAAAGTTGCCAAAACTTATAAAATGCCAATTAGATGAAAAAGTAAACTACACTACAGTAAACTACGGTTATACGAACTAAAAAGGACCACTAAGTTTAGTTCGTTATGACCATAGTTCGTTATAAACATATACAGCATATATACAGCAAATTACTGGGACCAAAATCCAGTTCATTAAATCCGCCAGTTCGTTATAAGCATGTTTGTTTTAAACACAGTTTACAGTTTTAATTTTTTTATAATAGAATAGCTAGCTGCAAATAGATTCAGTGCAGCTGATGTGGCCTAAAACAATAATTACTCTCATGAGAGCCCTCCCCATCACCCTAAAAACCAAAAAAAACCAAAAACAAAAAAAAACAAAAAACAAACTAAAAAACATATATTGTTTGGTTGAGCCTCCACCAGCTTACCGTTATGATAATGAGTGGTCCTTTGAGAAGATGTACTTGTAGTAAGTATGGTGTTTGTTTGTTTGTGTCCAGTGTATGCCATGGTGCCACATCTGACTGCCGTGCTGGGCACCATGCTCCCCATGCTAGGGATGATCAAGTTCGACAACATGAGATGGGTCTTCACTTCAGGTTAGTGTCACTGTGTTCTGGAGGGAGTGAGGGAGTTGGGTTCAGTGCTGCTTGGAACATGAGAGAGTTGGGTTATCTGGTATCTTGTACAGTGGAAAACTGAAAGTGCTGCAGGTGTTGGAGGTTTGCTTGTGGGCTACAGTGCACAGATCATGAACTGATAGAGCCGAGGAAAACATGAAGTGGTACAAGTCTTGATGTTACCACCATTGTGAAACCCACAAGCACAGGCATGGTGATGACAAAGTAAGGAACATAGTCGTGGCGAATCTGGGATTCGAACCCATCATCATACGTTTCAGGTTTGCCTAAGGGACACAACTCTGCACAGCAAATTGCTGCAACTTTGACAACTGGACCACCAATCATTAAGTGCATGATTCACACACACATTACCATGACATACCGGTACCTCAGTGCTAGCGGGATACAAGCGTTGTGCATACCATGACATACCGGTACCTCAGTGCTAGTGGGATACAAGCGTTGTGCGTACCATGACATACCGGTACCTCAGTGCTAGTCAGATACAAGCGTTGTGCGTACCATGACATACCGGTACCTCAGTGCTAGTGGGATACAAGCGTTGTGCGTACCATGACATACCGGTACCTCAGTGCTAGTCGGATACAAGCGTTGTGCGTACCATGACATATCGGTACCTCAGTGCTAGTGGGATACAAGCGTTGTGCATACCATGACATACCGGTACCTCAGTGCTAGTGGTATACAAGCGTTGTGCATACCATGACATACCGGTACCTCCATGCTAGTGGGATACAAGCGTTGTGCATACCATGCATACCATGACATACCGGTACCCGAGTGCTAGTGGGATACAAGCGTTGTGCATACCATGACATACCGGTAATTCAGTGCTAGTGGGATACAAGCGTTGTGCATACCATGACATGCCTCTTTGTATGGTATCTTCCAGCCTTGTCCAAGTTCAGTGAAGCAATCCTGGAGTACATCGCCAACCTGGACAAGGCCCCTGACTCCTCCATCACCAAGCAGAAGTTCTCGGGGGAGATATTCTCGGCCTATGACATCATCTTCAACATCTGGCTGCAGTCTAAGGAGGCTAAGGTATTGTGTGTGTTGGTGGAGACTGGGAAACAAAGTGCATGTTGACTTGCTTGAATCTGTCGGTTTGCAAGAGGTTTCTCATGGGTTTTTCCTCACTTGCGTAAAAAGCTAAGTTTTGCCGTAAGAGTATTATGTAAAAGAGTGATGAAATACTGTGTGGAATAAAATAGGAATATAAATTATTTTATTGTAAATGTTGAAAAATATACTTGTTCTTTGTCCACTAGGCTTTTATACTTCATTGTTATTATCCCCCCGTTTTTAAAAATGGGGGAATATGGCTATCAGCATGTCTGCCGTCTGTTTTCCGTTTCCGGAGCAGAACTCCTAAACCATTGAATATTTCTTGATGAAACTTGCTATACAGATCAGTCTAGTGGTGAAACGGTGCCTTTTGACAACATGTTTGATGATTTGTTTTTTTATATTTTTGTTGATTTTTGGGACAAGAAGTGGGGTTTATACTGGAAAGGAGGTTAGTTCTTGTTTTGGGTCGTTTTGGCCGGTCAGAATCAAGAATGCTTCACTGTCATGGTAGAATTAGCAATGAATGAATGAATAGAATTCTGTGTGCAAGTAGTTATGAACCAGTGGCCATGGTGACCAGCTGTTAGAAGTCTTGATTATGTTGGCAGCTTCGTCTGGCAATAGTTGAGGCAGTGGGTCACATGACTCACGTGATGGACCAGGACAAGTTGGAGGAACAGTTCCCCAAGATACTGCAGGGCATGCTGGGATTGTACCGGCGCCACCCGGAGCCGTACCACATCACACAGGTAATGGTCACATTAGGGCTGGGACGGGTAACTTGGGTACTCGGGTCAGGTGGGTACTTAGTAGGATCCGGGTATCGACAATACTACCCGGACCCGTGGTTAGTCACATGATATATTGTTAAATGAAAAAAATTATATAGAACTCCATGGTTACACTACAAGTCACTAATGTTCGGATTCCTTCTGACTTTTATGTGTTTGAATAAACTTTAGTCAATTTCAGTGTATGCATGACCAGATCATTTTATATGTGTATCTATATACACTTTGCCAGGGCTACTGTCCCAGTAAACCATTCCCAATCGGACATTTTGTACCCATCTCTTGAGACCTACTGCGGGTACCCGGGCCGGTTCGGGTAATAGTGGGGTGGCTACCCGGGTAGTAAATTTGGACTTGTCCCAGCACTAGATCACATGTAGTCATACATCATAGTCAGACTTCGAATTTAAAAAAACAAAACCAAATTTTTGCACTTTAACATTAACATTTGTGTGTATAATGTGTTGATTTTCCAAGCTGTTTGTTCTGATTATGAAAGACATTTTCAGATTGTTAATATTTTTTATGTTCATAATAAATCTGTAACAATGATATTAAGAAGTGTTTCCTATGCATTGTTGCATTCTGGGTCAGGCAACCAGTATACATCTGTTGTGTTAGTTGTGACTGTATGTCTTTCAAAATGTCGACTGAAGTGAATTGATTTATATATTTCAATTTTTCATTTCCTCCCAAGGGTCTGTGTATGGTGCTTGATGGAGTGTGCAAAGAGGAGAGCCCCATCCTAGAGCCACACTTTGACAACCTCTTCAATATCCTCTTCTCACAGGTAAAACAACTCGTTAAGTTGTCAACAGGTGAAAGGGGAATGGGGTCTGACCACAATATTTAAGATCTGTTTATGCAACTGTCACTTGATTTTACACCAGAATAGAAATATGCTCTGACCTCACTCATTAAGACTGATGATGGATTTGACACCAGAATAGATATATGCTCTGTCCTCACTCACCAAGATTGTTGATGGATTTTACACCAGAATATATATATGCTCTGACCTCACTCCTTAAGACTGTTGATGGATTTTACACCAGAATAGATATATGCTCTGTCCTCACTCCTTAAGACTGTTGATGGATTTTACACCAGAATAGATATATGCTCTGTCCTCACTCACTAAGACTGTTGATGGATTTTACACCAGCATAGATATATGCTGTGACCTCACACACTAAGACTGTTGATGGATTTGACACCAGAATAGATATATGCTGTGACCTCTCACACTAAGACTGTCGATGGATTTTACACCACACCAGAATAAATATATGCTGTGACCTTGCACACTAAGACTGTTGATGGATTTGACACCAGAATATATATATGCTCTGTCCTCACACACTAAGACTGTCGATGGATTTGACACCAGAATATATATATGCTCTGTCCTCACACACTAAGACTGTTGATGGATTTTACACCAGAATAGATATATGCTGTGACCTCACTATGTTTTATTTAGGTTGAGATCCCATCAAGATCCGGATTAGAATAGGTCTTCAGCAATCCATGCTTGTTGTAAGAAGTGATTAACGGGATCGGGTGGTCAGATTCACTGATTTGGTTGAATGTCATTTAGGGCTGGGACGGGTAACTCGGGTACCCGGGTCGGGTGGGCCCTGAGTAGGACTCGGGTACCCAGAGGACTATCTGGACCCGTGGTTAGTCATGTGACATATTATTTAATGACAAAAACTCACTATAGCTCAGTGGTTACTTCAAATTGCTAATGTTCCCATTTCTTTCTGACGATTCACACATTCCTTTTGACTTGTATACATGTTTGATTAAAGATAAAGCTTCAGTCAACTTCAGTGTACGCATGATCTGATTGTTTGATAATGTTTCTAAATAGTTTTTACCAGGGCTGTGTAAAACAATTCCCAATTCCCAATCAGACATTTTGTTCCCAACTCTTGAGACCTGCAGTGAGTACCCAGTTAGGGTCGGGTAATAGGCGGTCCTAATGTCATTGTATCCCAATTGTGTAGATTAATGCTCATGATGTCAATCACTGGATTGTCTGGTCCAGATTCAATTATTTGCAGATTGTCTTCATGTAGCTGCAATATAGGAGAGTGTGGTGTTTAACAATGAACAAACAAAAAAATCCCTGTTTCTTAAGTTCATAATCTTGTATACAAGGGAGCATTAAGACTGATGTTGTCTGTTCCAGGTCCTGCAGACTCCGGACTACACCAACCCCCTGAGTATCAAGAACCACAATGAGCTGCTCAGGTCTTTCACCATCATCGGTCAGTTGGCAACTTGTAAATTAAGGATCCACCATTCGGATAAAATTCAATTCCCTATTTTTGACAAGCCTATATGTTAAATATTAAAACAGTAAAAGAAAGAAATTCAATCTGTATGCTTTGTTGTCAACATCTTTTTGCTTGTATTTTTTTATAAAACCTTTATTTCAGTTAAATTTTTTTCTTTAAGGGAAATTATCAATCCTGACAATTTTTACGTGTACCATTTCAAGTGCTGCATGTTTTCTGTATCAGATGTAAATATTGCTCCACAGCCCGGTCATTTTCGGGTCGACTTGTTGGATTGCTGCTTCAGAAGTTGGAGACGACCAATGAGAAGACAAGGCTTGGTGTCCTCACCATCTTCAAACACATCATTAACTCTGCAGGTAGGAACAATGAGAGTTATCTCCCCATTAGTGTCCTTGGTGTTGTAAGAGAATCTACAGTCATTGTGTTAGGGGGGTACTCGAATTGACCTAGCTAGGGGGAATTAACCCAGGGGGGCAATTGTCAGAGGGAATAGGAAGAGGGGAGTTGGTGGAGGGGGGAATAGGCCTAGACGCATGTGAAGCTGGGTTCTATGTGTTACCTGCAGTGACTCATGTATTGCAGGCCCCTCCATGGAGGACAAGAAGGAAGTGGTTGTATCCGGGCTGAAGAACCTCTGCAACGACAACAACAACAAGGTAAACTCACTTGTACTTCAGGCCGATATGTATCCAAAGTATGCAGCAAATGACAATCACAGTCTCACTTCATGTTAGCATCGTTGAATCAATCAACTGAGGTTGGATTGCTAGATAAACCCCTGTCCCCTCAGGACTTCCACTATATCTCCAGGGCTTGCATTTTGGTAATCCGACAGTGAAGATCAGGGTTAGAATAGGTCTTCAGCAGCCCATGCTTGCCGTAAAAGGCGACTATGCTTGTCGTAAGAGGCGACTAATTGGATCGGGTGTCAGGCTCGCTGACTTGGTTGTCCCAATATGGCAATATTGGAATAAAAAGAATCTCTTTAGATTTACCAGAGAGTAGTAGCAGATAACATACAAATCCATGCTCACAAATTATTCTATCCTGTTTATGGTAGCCACGTTAGTTGTAAATAATTGTCAACATGGTATTAAATGCAATGAAGATTTCCTCCCGTAACCCCTGCTTCAAATTTTGACGGCTTAGGGCACCCAGACCCTAACCCTGACCCCTGATATTTTTATAATCCTTGCCAGCAGTAAATATCGAGGCAGAGGTTATGGGCAAAAGTTTTACATAATGAAACTCACTTGTTAAGTGCTCTGAAATGGTCAAACCCATTATAATTTTCAGATCATGAATTAATTAAGAATGATTGCGGGCTCTGCTTTATATGTTTGTGCTGTTATATATTTCAGGTGAAGAAAGTGTTTGCCCAGGTTGTCATAGCGATGGCTCACCATGGTTACCTGGAGTTGGAAGGGGGACAACTCATGGTGGAATTTATTGTCAGACAGTGTGCTCTTCCAGATGACCCACCGGTGAGAGTTGAATGGTTTAGTTTTGGACCTTAAATAATTATGATTTTTGTTTGTTAAGAGAACTACTGTTTTGTCAAAGCATGTAAAATGTTTCTCTCTGGCATGGAATCGGAGGTCCGAGTTTCAGCCTCTCCTGAGCCTGAGCCATTCTTTGATTTGGGCAGCTGGGTAGCCTTGTGGTTAATGCGTTTGCTTGTCATGCCGAAGACATGGGTTCAATTCCTTACCTGGGTACAATGTGTGAAGAACATTTCTGGTGTCCTGTGATAATAGCTGGAATATGGCTAAAAGTGGTGTAAAACGTTACTCACTCACTTATTATATAGAAACGGGCTCCGTCCGTCCGTCCGTCCGTCTGTCCGTCCGTCACATTTCGTTTCCGGAGCATAACTCAGAAACTGCTCAATATTTTTTCATGAAACTTTGCAGGTCTGTCAAGTACATGCTGAACTGGTGCCTTTTGCTATTTAGAAATTTTAGACATTTTTATTTTTTACATTTCCATGGCAACGAGATAGACTTAGGTTCTGTGAGGGTAGGGTTTGTTTCCTTAGCATTACTCATAAACCGTTCAGTATTTTTTCATCAAACTTTGCAGGTCTGTCAGGTACATGCTGAACTGGTGCCTTTTGCTATTTAGAAATTTTAGAATTTTTATTTTTTATGTTCCATACTCTTCTTTTGTTACAATTTCCATGACAGGTTCCACCTCAGTTAATAAAGGTTAAGGTTTGTTTAGATTTAATTATGTCATCAATTCTGCAACAGGGGCGGGGGATATAGCCACATTCGTGGCAAACTCTTGTTGGAATTACTGAAGATGGTTTGAACTTCAGGGCAAGAGGCCTGCAGACCCAGAATGGGTGTCGAACAAGGCTCTCCGCAGCATGTGCGAGAACATCCTGCAGCTGGTCACCACGACCATAGAGAGGATGGAGATTGTGCTGTGGCCGTACCTGCTGGAGCTGATTGTCCCTGAGCAGTACACCGAGGCGGCAGGTGCCCTCTGCCGCAGTCTGGCCTACCTGTCAATCAAGAAGAGGGAGGAGAATGCTGACGATTACGAAATAGACTTTGAAACTCAAGGTAGATATAAATTCTGTTAATTCATGAAATAAGGCTTCAGCAAATGTTGCGAGCCTCCCATTTCAGACACCCAGCCTGTCAACCATTATCTCTGTTATTACTTGGTGATATGTGTTGTGTTCATCTTTTAGAATCGTTCCAGCTATTTAAGCTTGTTCTTGTTTGTTTCATGGCTGAAATAAGGCCGATGCAACGTTAAATTTCAACTCACTCACTTTCAGAATCGAGGATACACCTGTGGAGTGTGGGTGCTCAATGCTTCATTGCTCTATGGTAAAAAATTCGCTCGTCACGCCGAAGACCCGGGTTCGATTCCCGACATGGGTACAATGTGTGAAGCCCATTTCTGGTGTCCCCCGCCGTGATATTGCTGGAATAATGCTAAAAGCAGCGTAAAATCAAACTCACTCACTCACTCTATGGTCAAAATATACCAGAGATATTGTTAACATGACTTTAAGTCGTAACCCACTCACTGTTGTTCTAGGCTGTCAGGCCGGGCTGAGTAGGTCAGCAGGTGCTTGTTAGCAAGGCAGGTGCCCTAGGTTTGTGTCCCATCATATAACATGATTATAAACTACTCAACTTTTGACAGGGATATTCCGAGTGTCCAGAAGGGGGGTAACTCTGAGGTTGTTGGGGATGTTGTCTAACAAATAGGATGTGATGTAGGCATGGAATTACGCACGTTAAGTATCACTGCAAACAATAATTAACAAAATAAACATTTATATACATTGTTGTCTCCCAACTTCAGTAGGCATGTGAGCAAACACAATTTCCTTATCAGGAATTGAGTAGAATATATATATATACATTATGTAGATATATGTATGTATGGTATTTATGTATGTATGTATGTATGTATGTATGTATGTATGTATGTATGTATGTCTGTCTGTCTGTCTGTCTGTCTGTCTGTCTGTCTGTCTGTCTGTCTGTCTGTCTGTCTGTCTGTCTGTTACTTGTGTATATATATGCCATGTTTCTTGTGAACTCTCGGGATGTCCAGTTGTTAATGCATCACGATATCAGGAGCCCTGGGGTCATCGCCTCACTATGAGCACAATGTGTGAAGCCCATACATGATGTCCCCAGCTCTGATATGGTTCAAATATTCAATGCTAACTACAGCATACGACCCAACTCACGTAATTGAGATCTCAGATTAATGTGGATTGGAGAAAAGCCTTCAAGAAAAATACAAGAGATCTATTTCGTGTACATTTCAATTGCAACTTTCCCTGATGAACTGTACATTAACACGGTTACCAGCTGGAGATCTGATTATAGTATACAAGCCTCCATTTTGATATTTAAAGAGATCGAGTGAAACCATTCATTCTTTCCATCTTACATGTTTGTGTATATCTTACACTAAATGAGTCCTCTCAGCTGAACATGCTGAACAGCCCTGCATGAAAAATTTCATATTTCCTGAAATAAAATTTCTAACACCAGGATAGCCAGTAACACTCTGCCTCAAAGTAACAAAATATCAGTATCTTCAAATACGCTTTTTCAGCTTTGCTTACGTTGTTTAATGTTTGTAATTTGTTTTCAGCAAACATCCCCAAACCTCCATCGCTGGCTGCCAAACTTGTTGTAAGTAGTTGTACAGTAGCTCTAGGATAGAGTGTTCATGGGCATTGAGAAGATGGATGTCAACATGACAAGGAGTGTTACACATAACACCTTCATTATGAGGGTAACGCTATTTTTCAGGGCATTATCATTTGCAGAAGCCCGAGGTCTTCCATTGACTGCACGACGAAGGAGGGCATTTGAAAAGACCGAGGGCTTCTGCAAATGATGATGCCCTGAAAAATAGCGTTAGCCTTATAATAGCTAAAATGGATGGAATTTACTGTAAGATAAAAAGAAACAACAATATCGGTTTGGAAACATTTACTGGAATCAACACAAATGTCACTGACCCACGTTTACAAAAATGGAAACGTCATAGAACAAACCAGATGACGACTATTGAACCCTATCCTGTGACGTCACCTAACAACGGGCGGGATAATGGCCCGTCTTCAAGCAATATGAGGGCATCATCAAGTTACACTGGCCCGCTCATTTCTGATAATATGCGGGCGGTTTAATGATAACTCTATCCATTTTAGCTATAATATATATTATACACACACAGTGTTTCAGGCCTGCTTCTTATCCCTTCATCAGGTGAATGGCTGGAGCAAAAAGTGGCCCTGAAACGTTGGATATGTGTAATAAAGAAGTTTTTATCCAAAATGATATCCATTGTCAAGTTCTAGGAAATACCAGTTAGTATACTTCTTAAGCAAAATAATTTATACAACTGAAAAAAAGTTAAGGACCAACCAATTCTTTCATATTACTGTAGTTACTGTACCTAGGAGAAAGAATCGAGTGGTCCTTAAAGTGTTTCAAGTAGTATAATTGATCAGTCTACGGTATTTTCCTTTGAATTTATGCAATTTCTTTTCATTTATTTGTCATTCATCACTGTCTGACGGCACCATACCCTTACTTGTGGGTTTCACCAAAGTGGTGAACATCTTAATACCTGCAAGACTTCTGGCTTTCCTTCAGCGTCAAACTGACATGCATGATATAGCTGAAATACTAATCAAAGGGGGCATTGGGGTAGCCTAGTGGTTAAAGCCTTCAATCTTCACACCGAAGACCAGGGTTTGATTTCCCTCATGGGTACAATGTGTGAAGCCCATTCTGGTGTCCCCTGCCACAATATTGGTGGAATATTGCTAAATGCTAAACCCAACTCAGAACAGAGTATGGAGAAGGCGGTAAAAAGTGCTTCACTTGTGCCCAATCCCTTTGTCTTTTTGGACAATAAAATATGTTTAATAATAACTCAGAACATCAATTACTCTCCATCTTAGACCCTGCTTTGTATATAAACTGGTCGTTTCCCATATGAGAAAATAACAAGAGGATTTTTGTGTTCCGTCCAAATTTTATATTTTGCCAAATGTTGTGGTGCAGGTGCTTGCTGGTCGTCCACTGAATGGCCGAGAACGAGGGATGCATGTCCTGCAGATGATGCGAGGGATCTCGGGTAACATCCATGAAAACCTCGTGGAGCTGTGGGATACTGTCATCCCTAAACTTGTACAGTACCTAGAAGGTACGTCTCAACACTCTAGTACAGTCAAACAGTATTTACTGGAGCCTCGGTGGCTGAGTGGGCTAAATGGCTGACTTTGTGTGCCGGCGATTAGGTGCCACACTCTGGGACTGTTGGTTCGAATCCCAGATGGGATTTAACCCGCAAAAGTTCTAGAATCTGTACTTTACTAAAGTGTTACCCCAAATATAACATTTGTTACATTGACCACTTTCTAAATGGCATTGTGTTCATTCCCATCTGGGTACAATGTGTGAAACCCATTTCCGCTGTCGTAATATTGCTGGAATATTACTAAAAGCATCATGAAACCATACTCACTCACTCACTCCTGGTTTCTAACGTGGAGTGCCATGTGGGGAATCCAGGTGAGAATCAGTCCCCTGTACCGCATGCTTGTACAAGCTTACTGAACTGAGAATAGGGAGGACCGACTGTATGACTTGGCTGACTGACGATGACCCCACCATTTTCACTTACTGTTTGTTTCTTGTAGAAAGCAATCACTTTTCTTTTTGTTTTTTGAAACATAAAAAACCCCATTTAACATGGTTTTCTTTGATAGTTTCACCAAGGGTATCTTATGGTATGTATGAACGAAATGTGATTGCTTGTTAGTTATTTTAGTGAATAGTGTCGTGTTGGATTTCAAATTGTTGGAATTGTCGTCTGAGTAAATATTGATGGTTGTAGCTATCATGAGGGAGTGAATTATTGCTAACGTTATTCGTGGTGGTATGTAGCATGAGTGTGACGTATGCTTCCATGACTTGCACTGTTGCCCTCCTTGTATGTTGTGCTGTGAGTTAACATTAAGAAAACATATAACTTCTGGTTTGATATGTCTGCCAATTTTTGTTGAAAAATATTAAGTGGTTTCGAGTTGCGCCCCGGAAACGAAATGATTATAGACGAACGGACAGGCAGACAAGGCGTCGACTTTTATCCCCGGGCATATAATGGGGATGGATAGACGGACAGAGAGATAGGTTGTCGACTGTTTCCACCACATTATATGCCGGGGGATATAAGTTGATACCTCGTCTGTATGTCCGCCAACCCGTCTGCCCATAATCATTTCGTTTCCGGAGCAAAACTCGAAAACCGTTCAATATTTTTCAACAGATCCTGAAGTGGTGTCTTTTGCTATTTGCAGACTTTTGGCAATTTTATTTGTCTTGATTTCCATGGAAACAATGTGGACTTAGCCTCAAAAGAGGGGGTAGGTGTTGTTTCCGGAGCACAACTTGAAAACTGTGAAAGCCTTTTCATCCAAACCTGGTACATGTATTAACCAAGGGCTGAAGTTGTGCCTTTTGCTATTTAGGAATTTAAAAAAGTAGTAATTTGTTTGTCTTTGACTTTGACTCTGTTCATATCTGTAAGACTAGTAGGTATTCTTGCATGACACTTTGCACACACAAGGACCAGGTTGTGCCTTTTGCTTCTCTGGGGTGTTTAGAATCTATATTTTTTTCCATTTCCATGGCAACAAATTTGACTTTGACTCTGTCCATAGAGGTGTGTACCTGACATAGAAATCCCAATTCCATGGTATTGTTTTGAAGGCTCAGTAACTACTCGTGTATTGAGACAGACAGATTAGATAGACATTCTCTCATCAAGACAGACTTACAGTAATAGTCAGATGATTTTTTCTCTCGAAGTTGTGGGGTCGGGGGGATTTGTCATCTTCCAATGACTCTTGTTGCATTTAGTGATGTTTCGATGTACATTCTTACACCGTTAGAAAGCTGGAGTGACTACATCCAAGTAAAGGACAGGTATATGTACAGACCGCCTCCGTGGTCTAGTGGTAGAGCGTCAGCCCGGAGAGCGGAAGGTCCGGGGTTCGATCCCCGACCACGTCATACCAAAAGACGTTAAAAGGTGGTACTTGTTGTTACCCTGTCTGGCGCTCGGCATTAAGGGGCTAAAACAAGGACTGGTCGGCTCGGAGTCAGTATACTGTGTCTGAGTGGGGTATTCATGTTAAACTGCAGCATGGTATCTCAGTGAGCTAGCACTATAAATCGGCATCAGTCCAGCCTAGTACAAGCAGCCACACACACACACACACGTGCATGCACGTCGCTATATAAGTGCAATAATCTTGGACGCGACGTTAAACCCCATTACACCTCACATCACGTATATGTACATGATGTGTTGTGAGAAGCAACAGTTTAACAATAACAACAGGTAATGGATAACACACACAGATACCTGGATAAAGCCAGTTGTACAGTAAGAATAACAGAAAGCACACAGGTTATAAAGCCAGAGATACAGTAAGGATTACAAAGTATTAGTACAGGATTCATAGGTTGTACACTCCTCAGGGAGCTGAGAATGATATATGATCCAATGACCTCTACAAGCTGATTGGATGCTAATTATGTCTCAAAGGGAGGGGACATATTGATCTTGGCTTGGTTCCTGTTGACGTCTGTGTTGGCGTTCCCATCCTGTTCTGAGCCATAGCTCGAAAACTGTTCAATGTTTTTCTGTGACATTTGGCATATGCATGGCTCATCAGCTCCACTGGTGCCGTTTTCAAAGTTTTGTATTTATGTGTTTCCATGGAAACAATTACTACTTAGGGGGGTTCATTTCCCAGCCATAACTTGAAAACTGTTTGACATATTTCAACTAAACTTGGCATATGCATTGCTCATCAGCTTAACTGGTGTCTTTTGCTATTTTTAATTTTTCAAAATTAAATTTTGTTATGATTTCATGGAAACAAATTTGACTTGTCTCAGACAACTCTAGGCTTGTTTGTTTGTGAGCCATAACGCTCAAACTAATGAATATTTTTTGCATAAACTATACATGTGCAATGACCCCAAGCTCAACTATTGCCTTTTCATATTCTTATACATATTTTATTTTGTTATGTCTTTTGTTTCCATTGAAACAATTTAGAATTGGTTGCAAGCAAATACTGTTTGTCTTGCCAAAACTCTACAGCTAATGAATATTTCTGCATGAAACCTTTATCTTTCCAGGCTATATTTGATACGTGTGCATTTATCATCAGCTGAATTGGTGCCAAATTTTGAATTTTGTCCATTCTCAACAGATGTTGCTTTTAGATTTTTCATTTTGTTGACATAGATGCATTAATCAGAAACTGTACTAGTTTTTTTTATGCGGTTACTCTTTTTCGGATTTGCAAACAGATTTATATTAGCAGCTTGAACTAATGTATCAAAAAAAGTATCTGGGAGACATATTGTTAAAATAGTTAAACAAGCTATACCAGCTGTGCGGTACACATCCTTTTTGATTATTATTCCCAACATGAAACAATTCCAACATCGCTAAAAACACAACCATGAAAAGCACACGCTACCAGGGACACTACATAGTTGTCAATTATCAAAATTGTATTACGATTTTACATATGAAAACACATTGAACATCAGAGTTAGTATTCGTCTTCAGCAACCCATGCTTGTCATAAGAGGCGACTAACGGGATCGGGTGGTCAGGATCACTGACTTGATTGATGCATGTCATCGCATCCAAATTGCCAGGATTGATGCTCATGATATCAATATCTGGATTGTCAGGTCCAGACTCGATTATTTACAGACAGCCATCATATAGCTGGAGTATTGGTGAGTGTGGCGTTAAACAACAAACAAACAAACAATTACTAATTAGTTTGTCTTTGGTTGTGTGACAGATCATCTGGAGGATGAGGGGAAATGGTCACAGAAGAACTGGGAAGACTTGCTGCTGAAGGTGACTCTTCTAATTACACAGCAGACTAGTATGTCATAGTACAGGATTCATAGGTTGTATACTCCTCAGGGAGCTGAGAATGATATATGATTAAATGACCTGTACAACCCTGTTAATCCAGATCGTACGGTGTTATTGTCTGGATAAGAGAAATGCACCATGAGTAATGTCTTTTGTATACATATATGTTAATGTTTCTCAGAGTAATTGGGGGCACGGGTGGCCCAGTCGTCTAAGGCGCCGCGATATACTGGAATACTGTTAAAAGTGGCGTTAAACCCAACTCACTCACTCACTCACTTTTAGAGTAATTGTCTAGAAACTTGGTTTCCAGACAAACAGGGTCTAGAGTAATAATGTTAAGTCTTTCAGTGTAAGGATGGCCATATTGTTTTCATTTTGACCAGCCAGACTGCTTTTTCTTGAAGCGTTTTTAGCTCTATGAACATCATAACTGCAGTGCTATTGTACTAGCTTATGAATAACGTAATGCTAGGAATGTTTTGCGAGTAGGTATCTAGTTCTTCATGTCAAGAGTAGCAACTGATTGTTAGAAATGGGAAAGACAAAACTGTTGTTGAACTATTGTCTGATGCTATGATCAGATGCTGGCAAAGAGCCTGGATGTGATTGACAGCGAGGAGTGGATTGCAGACTTCGGCGAATTGATGGGTCAACATGTGACCATGTACCAGAACGCTGCGGAGGAGAAGGTGGGTTGAGCTGGGGCTCGTGTTCAGCCATTGTACAATGAGAGACTTTTGGCCATAGTAAGTGAACTGGGCCCTTAGAAAATTGACGAAGAGTGGCACTGTCTTTTAACACCAATTAACTTGTAAAGTAATGAATCAAATGCATCGCGGTACACTGGTTATAAATCAATGTTTTGTATCGTGGGCCTCGTATCAGGATACAATAATGTAACACTGTATCATTACACCAATATCATATTCAATTCTTTCTTTGCAGCTAAAAATGTTTTCGCACAAGATGAAACAAAAATGTCTTTAAACAGGAAGTGCTTATTAGTTTCTTGTTGAGGTAGCTGGACATTGACCGCTGATGAGTTCTCACACCAATGTATGATGTGTGTCTTCTAGAACTTCCTGTACAAGTGTCTGGGCATTATCATGAGGAAGTCCACCAAGAAGGACTTCGTCGCCAAACATCTAGATCTGCTCTTCAGCACCGTCAAACACACAGAGCAGGTCGAGAAGGAGGTAGGTTCTGTAGAGACACTGACCAGACTGAGAAGGCGGTAGGTTCTGTAGACACACTGACCAGACTGAGAAGGAGGAAGGTTCTGTAGACACACAGAGCAGGTCGAGAAGGAGGTAGGTTCTGTAGACACACTGACCAGACTGAGAAGGAGGTAGGTTCTGTAGACACACAGAGCAGGTCGAGAAGGAGGTAGGTGCTGTAGAGACACTGACCAGACTGAGAAGGTAGGTGCTGTAGACACACTGACCAGACTGAGAAGGAGGTAGGTTCTGTAGAGACATACTGACCAGACTTAGAAGGAGGTAGGTTCTGTAGAGACACACTGACCAGACTGAGAAGGAGGTAGGTTCTGTAGACACACAGAGCAGGTCAAGAAGGAGGTAGGTGCTGTAGAGACACTGACCAGACTGAGAAGGAGGTAGGTTCTGTGGAGACACTGACCAGACTGAGAAGGAGGTCGGTTCTGTAGAGACACTGACCAGACTGAGAAGGAGGAAGGTTCTGTAGACACACTGACCAGACTGAGGAGGAGGTAGGTTCTGTAGACACACTGACCAGACTGAGAAGGAGGAAGGTTCTGTAGACACACAGAGCAGGTCGAGAAGGAGGTAGGTGCTGTAGAGACACTGACCAGACTGAGAAGGAGGTAGGTTCTGTGGAGACACTGACCAGACTGAGAAGGAGGTCGGTTCTGTAGAGACACTGACCAGACTGAGAAGGAGGAAGGTTCTGTAGAGACACTGACCAGACTGAGAAGGAGGAAGGTTCTGTAGAGACACTGACCAGACTGAGAAGGAGGTAGGTTCTGTACAGACACTGACAAGACTGAGAAGGAGGTAGGTTCTGTAGAGACACACTGACCAGACTGAGAAGGAGGTAGGTTCTGTGGAGACACACTGACAAGACTGAGAAGGAGGTAGGTTCTGTAGAGACACTGACAAGACTGAGAAGGAGGTAGGTTCTGTAGACACACTGACCAGACTGAGGAGGAGGTAGGTTCTGTAGAGACGCACTGACCAGACTGAGAAGGAGGAAGGTTCTGTAGACACACAGAGCAGGTCGAGAAGGAGGTAGGTTCTGTAGAGACACTGACCAGACTGAGAAGGAGGTAGGTTCTGTAGAGACACTGACCAGACTGAGAAGGAGGTAGGTTCTGTAGAGACACTGACCAGACTGAGAAGGAGGTCGGTTCTGTAGACACACTGACCAGACTGAGAAGGAGGTAGGTTCTGTAGACACACTGACCAGACTGAGAACGAGGTAGGTTCTGTGGAGACATACTGACCAGACTGAGAAGGAGGTAGGTTCTGTAGAGACACTAACCAGACTGAGAAGGAGGTAGGTTCTGTAGAGACACACTGACCAGACTGAGAAGGAGGTAGGTTCTGTAGAGACACTAACCAGACTGAGAAGGAGGTAGGTTCTGTAGAGACACTAACCAGACTGAGAAGGAGGTAGGTTCTGTAGAGACACTGACCAGACTGAGAAGGAGGTAGATTCTGTAGAGACACTGACCAGACTGAGAAGGAGGTAGGTTCTGTACAGACACTGACCAGACTGAGAAGGAGGTAGGTTCTGTAGAGACACGGACCAGACTGAGAAGGAGGTAGGTTCTGTGGAGACACACTGACCAGACTGAGAAGGAGGTAGGTTCTGTAGAGACACTAACCAGACTGAGAAGGAGGTAGGTTCTGTAGAGACACTAACCAGACTGAGAAGGAGGTAGGTTCTGTAGAGACACTGACCAGACTGAGAAGGAGGTAGGTTCTGTAGAGACACACTGACCAGACTGAGAAGGAGGTAGGTTCTGTAGAGACACACTGACCAGACTGAGAAGGAGGTAGGTTCTGTGGAGACACTGACCAGACTGAGAAGGAGGTAGGTTCTGTAGAGACACACTGACCAGACTGAGAAGGAGGTAGGGTCTGTAGAGACACACTGACCAAGTGTCAGGTTTATTACTAGAGTGAGATAGAATTACAAGTTGGATGTTTTGATAAATATGTGAGTGTGAGCGGTTTGTGTTTTCGGGAGGAAGGTAGTGTAGAAGAACGCGGGTCCATCTACCTTTCGTAATATACCATGTGTATTACAGATAGAATGTCTGGTCGAGACTCAATTACTGACACAATGCTGTGATACCGATGGAATATTCCTGACTCAGATGTGACATCATACATTCCCTTGTTTCCCCAGGGGTGTGCAATAGCTGTTGGCTTCTCTGCTGCCTCACACTTGGATGCTGTTCTGACCAAACTGGAAGCTGTTGCGAAAAATGACACTGCCAAGAAGTCAACTGGGATTCTCAGTGTGTTCAAGGGCTCAGTGAGTACAACTTATAGATGTGGAATTATCTCTCCTAGCAGGTGTATGTTGAAAACCTAGCTGAACCAGACATACCCAGGCTGCACCCTGGTCCTTTCAGTTTATCAAAGTTGAAACATGGATGCATAAACTAGTCTAAATAAATAAAATCTCAGATCTCTGATGACTGTGTCATGATTTCACATAAATTAATGTAGTATTGCTGTATGACATTAGAGGTACATATGCTGATGACAAGAAAACATGACAAATTACACACACCACAGGGATTAGTGATGTAGTATGTGACATAAAGCTTGGAGGTATTCAAAGATCGAAGTGTGGAAAAGTAAGGGGTAGTCAAACATAAATTATTTTTAGGCTAAAAAGAAAGTCTTGGTTCTCTGGCACCGCCTGCATCATCATAAAGTTCCTCGCACATTTTGTTTTTATTTCCTTCTTCTTTTTTTTAAATCCTCGAATATTCCAAATCAAACGGTACTCAAATACTGTATTCCAGTATTTTACTCATCAAGGAATACATCTATGTAGGGAGGACCTTTCCCAGGTTGATTGTAGACCATTGGTTATTGATTACACAACTGTTTATTGGTTACATACTACATGTAGTTTGAACAGCCCCAAAAAAAGACACCGAAGACACTGCCCGCCCGCACTATATTTTCAAAAAACATTATCTGAGAACCAATTCTTTTATTTTTTTAAGTCTTACATGAACTTGGTGCACATAGACAGTAAAATAAGGTTGCACTATTTAGTAATAGGTTGTACTGCTGCATGTTTTATATAGTTAAATCGAGCCCTGTAAACCCAATTCACCCACTCACACCAGGACAAGTCCGAGGGAGTGCCGCAGAATGTTAAGTCAACGATCATGTTGTGTTATGGCTTTGTGGCCCTCTACTCTCCACCCTCGCTCATCGTGTCAAGGATGGAAGCCACCATCCTCCGAACCATCGCTCCGTACTTCCAGAACGTCAAGGTGAGTTCAAGCAGTGGCACACTTTATTGCCACGGGGAGCATGAAGTCTGGAGTCAGGGGAGATTTGGTCCCAGTTCTCCATGCAGGTCCCCCACAACCCCGTGAGGATTGGGGTTGGAAGTGGTCTTCAGCAACCCATGCTTGTCGTTAGAGGCGACTAGCGGGATTGGGTGGTCAGACTTGCTGATGTGGTTGATGCATGTCTTCGTATCCCAATTTCGTAGATCAATGATCATGATGTCAATCACTGGATTATCTGGTCCAGACTCGATATTATAACTGCAATATTCCTGAGTGCCGTGTTAAACAACAAACCAACCAACCAACCAGTCCTATACCCTTGCCTGTGGGTGTCACACATCTCTTCTTCATAGAAAATGCTAATTTTATCTGACAGAAGCATGAAACTTGCTGTGTCATTTGTTCAGGAAGCAGATGATGACAACGTTTTGAAAAAATTTAAGATTTAAATTTTTGAAATTTTTATTGCATTGAAATATTCTAGTTGCTAGGTTACTGTTGCAGTCTTGCAGCATCAGCGTGGACCTGCGTCGTAACCTGATTCACTGTATCAGCCTGCTGGGGCAGTGTTACGGTCAGGACAGTCTGCGATACGTTAACACGTGTGCCATACGGGGAGACCTACTCACTAGCCTACAGGTAGCGTGTGGGGAGAGGTCTATGTTATGCATGTCTGTTTCTCTTATCATTTATTCAGGACACAAGTGTCAAACAAAATCTGATTCGCACGGTGGATTTGATCGGCAAGGCCTTGCACCCCGACCATCTTGAGCAGACGTATAACTTCAGCACACGTGGGAATTTCATAGCTCACCTACAGGTACTGCCTGTGACTTGGTAGTCTTGCACATTTGTAAATATTGCTGTAATTATCTAGACACACTACATAACTATTTAACCTGTGAAGATCTTGGGTAGAATAGGTCTTCAGCAACCCATGCTTTCCGTAAAAGGCGACTATGCTTGTCGTAAGAGCATGATCGGGTGGTCAGGCTTCCTGACTTGGTTGATGCATGTCATCAATCCCAATTGTGTGGATCGATGCGCATGATATTAATCATTGGATTGTCTGGTCCAAACTTGATTATTTACAGACAGCCGTCATATATCTGGAAGTGGTAAGTGCGGCTTTACACAACAAACAAACCAACCAACATAACTATTTTCTAATTGAATAAAATCGGTGTTGAAATTACCTACAGGCAAAAGCAGTACAAAGGTTTGATGTCAGCTATAAAAATTAATTCTTTAAGAATTGACACATACCCTACATACATTCATTTTATTAGTAAAGCAACACCAATAAAGGTTTCTAACTGGCACACAGTCTTTCTTTAATTTCACCATGTTTTACAGGGGTGGGTGTGGGGGTGGGGGGTGGCAGATGATAGTGTTCAGTCTATTAGTGAATATGTGGTGATAAGAGTTTATATTTTTGTTAGCTTGAACTGTAAGTCTCCAGAAAAGTTGATTTTGCTCTTCTAGGATTCTAGGACTGCTGGCACTGATTAGTGAACGTGATGAATGCAATTTATAAATAGTTTTATCATACCTCCATGTCAGAATGATGAGATATGATTGGTCCACGTGATCTTAATAAAATACTGTGTAACCTGCCTTGGAAGGGAATAAATTTTTCAGCGATGGAATAAATCAGGCTGCACATAGATTTCTGAGAGACAGAATATTTCCCTTATTCCCTACTTTAGCAAAAAGACGCAAGCTTTTTCCGAGGCAATCGAGGTCACATGACATAGCGCAAGCCAACCTCAGCTCAATGGATCAGCTGTTTTCTATCGATTTTTCTATAGGATCACGAGGGTTTTATGCGTCCTGCGTTGGGTTTATAAAATGTGTATAAAACCTAACGCGGGTCGCATATACCCCATGTACCCCTCGTGATCCCGGTACAACTTCTAGTGTGTCTTTCAAATGTAGTTTTCTGCTTGCACAGCACAGGTGTATACATGATCCACTATACAGGTGACTTTGGAATGGTTTTGTTTGCACTCACTGTTTATTTTCAAACAGAACTTGCATGAGGCTTGTTGAAAAGCACAAGAGTAGTGGAAGTGTAGTGGTATAACTGAGTGTCGGGAGATGTCACTGCATGGTTAGTTAGAAGGGACCTGCCATTGAATATTTTCGTGGGGGGGGGACCAAGGATTTTTGTTTGACAGAGGATAGACTTTTGGTAACTGCTTAAATTTTTTAATTTATTTTTCTGTAAAAAAAACCACAGTAGCACATAACAACAACCTTTTTTCAGGACGTCCACCATGTTTCCCCCCCCCCCCCCCCCCCCCAATTCTTAATCAAATCTTCCCACCATGCTCCTTTCCCCTCCGAATATGAAATGGTTGGTAACTATGATCTTACTATAGAGATCAGGTAGTCAAAGTCGCCCAGCAACGTGGATCGTTGGACATGCAGTCAGCACTTTTTTCCCACCACCACTTTGTGATTCACTGGCTGCCTTGATTTAGATGGAGTAGTGCTGACAGAGACGTAAAACAACAAGCATTCTCTTGTTTTGTTGTGATGACAGATATTACTGAAACTTGTACTTCTGAAGGCAGTGTTAAACCCAACTCCCTCACTCTCGTTGATTGCTGCAGAATTACATGATTGCTGAGCCAGTCTCCCACCTGTCCAATGAGACGAGAGCGCTAGCCATGAATGCCTGTGCTACACTTATGTATCCTTTTTGAATTTACAAGGAGCATGTTCTTTTCTGACATTTTGTTTCAGTATATGACTTAACCTATAGTTTTAACTGTAAGACATTTTTTGTTTTCTTTATTGTTCATAAAAAGAAGTACCTGTTACGTAAAACAGGTTTTCATTTCATCCAGGTTTGCAGAATGCCCTTGACATGAAAAGAATATTTCACAACTTATCAGCACATCTTAGAATTGTTACAGAAAATAACATACTTGTCACTCCCACATTCACTCTAGGAGTAAGGGGTGGTCGGGTAGCCTAGTGGTTAAAGCGTTCGCACGCCACGCCGAAGACCCGGTACAATGTGTGAAGCCCATTTCTGGTGTCCCCCGCCGTGATATTGCTGGAATATTGCTAAAAGCGGCATGAAACTATACTCACTCACTCACTCACTCACTCTAGGAGTACAAATACACTGCATATATATAAACTATTGAAGCTAGTTATATTATATAGCAGCATAGGAAAGTACATAGTCTCAAACATTAATATCTATAGTGTAAAGCTAAAATTACAGTGAGAGCTCCTCACTTTTGAAAAGTTGATGATACATCATCCAAGCTCCATAGAATTTCTGCTGATACTTGTCTTGAAAGCGATAACTGTAAGATTTCTAATTACTCTACTCTAAACTTCAGTCAGGACACAACAAATTGTTGAACAATTTATTTATCTTCACCCTTCCCTCCGATATTTTCTTTTTTTGTAGTGTTTTTTCTGAACTGATTTTTATTAAGGCCCCTTAATGAGTCACCCTGTGTGGATTCCGTGTCGGGCTAGGTTGCAAGAGCCCTGTGTTTGTGGGAAGAACTGATTCCAGTGGGGATCGGGTGGTCAGGCTCTGTGACTTGGCTGATTGTGTGTGACCTGTGAAGATCCGGGGTAGAATAGGTCTTCAGCAGCCCATGCTTGCCGTAAAAGGCAACTTTGCTTGTGGGATAGGCGACTAATGGGATCGGGTGGTCAGGCCCACTGACTTGGTTGATGCATGCCATCGTATCCCAATTGCGTTGATCGATGCTCATGATGCTAATCACAGGATTGTCTGGTTCAGACTCGATTATTTACAGACAGCTGTCATATATCTGGAATCGTGGTGAGTGCGGTGTTAAACAACAAACAAACAAACAAACAAACAAGGCATGGCACCCAGCTGGCTGGGATTGTGTTCATGCTTTCTGTCACTGGTTGGCGAGGTCCACACTTGCTTGCAGTGACAGCGGGCACATGTCTGACTGCAGTGTGAACAAATATCTGTACTCACTGTCTTAGCTGGGGTGGCATAGTAGTTAAGGTGATACATCAGTGCACCTAAGACTTGGGTTTGAGCCTCCACATGGTTGAATGTGTACAACCTTTTCTTGATGCCCATACTTTAATTTATAAAAACAGCTGGACACCCGTGAAGATCCGGGGTAGAATAGGTCATCAGCAACCTATCCTTGTCATAAAAGGCAACTTTTCTTGTCATAAGAGGCAACTAACTGGATCGGGTGGCCAGGCTCGCTTACTTGGTTGATGCATGTCATCATACCCTAATATTGCATAGATCAGTGCTTATTATGTCAATCACAGGATTGTTTGGCCCAGACTTAATTATTTACAGCCTGACGTCATATAGCTGGAATACACAGACAGACAGGCAGACATATAAAAAGCCTCTTTCAGTGTTTCAAAGAATATTTCCTTAGTTCCTCCCAGTAAGCTTGACCCACGCCTGTCAGAGGCGGAGATATTTGACCTGATCAAGACGGGAATGGACAGCACGATGGCGCTGACCCCCAACGGGTTCCCCCTGAAGAAGGGGAAGGAGGAGACGTATGACGAGATGCTGGAGATGGAGGTGTTGATGGAGGCCACGTTCCAGGCGCTGTACGATATGCTCAACGGCATACTGACCAAGGATCTCGCACCACAGGGTCTTGAGACAATATTCAAGGTACCATGGTATTGAGTGTTTTACTCTAAATAAGATTGATATGAGGATTTATGAGGTTTTACAGTGTTTCCTATATGAATTTTTTTTTTATTTCTTCATAAATGAGGTTTTATTGTTTGATCAATGTCAATCTCATTAAAATCAGACCTTAGTTCTCGCTACCGCTAAACAAAGATCTGAAGACATCCGATTAAGGGGTCACGTAAGAACGACCTTTCATCCGTCCAATCAGTGTGTCACTTACCAGATTATGAAAGTGACAGTCGGAATGTGATTTCTAATCATGCAATCTCGAAAACTTTAACATGGGGTGTTCCGAACGATAGTTACGGGTTTAATGACTGAATCCTTACAATCTAGACCATCTATTAGCCATTCCAGAATGTTTTTTGTTCAGGTTTCAAATTTGTAATCGACAATTTGTCAAAATATGTTTCGAAGCGTAGTCGCCAATTTGAAATTAGAGCTGTAAAGCACGAGAAAGCTGCCTTGTGATTGGTCATTCCATTGGTCGGTCAAAGTTTGCGCAAGGTCGGTTTGACGTGACCCGTAATGGGATGTCCTCAGATCTTTGTTTAGCGGTAGCGAGAACTAAGATCTGATTTTAATGAGATTGGACCAATGTCAATAATATAAATGAGGTTTTACTGAATGCCCTATATAAAAAAGGTATAACTGTTTGCCCAATAGCAATAAGGTTTTACTGTGTATGCTATATAAATGAGGTTTTACGGAATGCCCTATATTAAAGAGGATTTACTGTTTGCCCAATAGCAATGAGGTTTTATGTTATGCTCTTTGTGTATGATGTTTTAGTGTTTTTGTTCCAAATCATACTGGGGTAAAAATCATTTCGGGTTTATGCCCTAAATTGTGGATGCCGGATGTCATGAAAATAAAATAGATTGTTCGGTTCCTCATTTCAGAGGAATAAATTGAATGAATTGCCGAAATGACCAGAGATGTATTCTGTCTCTGACTAACCCTACTGTATGTCTTACATCAATGCCCTGTCCCAACAGCACCTGGTGCCATGGATCCTGGACCCCGAGGAACACAAGAGGGAGAGGGCCCTGAAGACCTGGCAGACAGTCCTTACCTTCTACCTGGAGCACGCAGAGATCACAGTGAGGACGACGTACAGGGAGGGGCGGAGACGAGTCTTTGTGGATGTGGGAGTGGCAGAGATGAGTCTTTGTGGATGTGGGAGTGGCGGAGATGAGTCTTTGTGGATGTGGGAGTGGCGGAGATGAGTCTTTGTTGATGTGGGAGCAGCAGAGACGAGTCTTTGTTGATGTAGGAGTGGCAGAGATGAGTCTTTGTTGATGTGGGAGTGGCAGAGATGAGTCTTTGTGGATGTGGGAGCGGCAGAGACGAGTCTTTGTGGCTGTGGGAGTGGGGGAGACGAGTCTTTGTGGCTGTGGGAGTGGCGGAGATGAGTCTTTGTGGCTGTGGGAGTGGCGGAGATGAGTCTTTGTGGATATGAGAAGAGGGTGTCATGGATGTGGGGAGGGGTTGTCGTGGATGTGGGGAGGGATGGTTGTGGATGTGGGGAGGGGTTGTGGATATGGGGAGGGATTGTCGTGGATGTGGGGAGGGATTGTCGTGGATATGGGGAGGGGTTGTCTGGGATGTGGGGAGGGGTTGTTGTGGATGGGGGGAAGGGTTTCTATGGATGTGGGAAGGGGTTGTCGTCGATGTGGGGAGGAGTTGTCGTGGATGTGGGGAGGGGTTGTCGTGGATGTTTGGAGGGGTTGTTGTGGATGTGGGAAGGAGTTGTCGTGGATGTGGGGAGGGGTTGTTGTGGATGGGGGAGGGGTTGCTATGGATGTGGGAAGGGTTTGTCATGGATGTGGGGAGTGGTTGTCCCGGATGTGGGGAGGGGGTGTCGTGGATGTGATGAGCTTGTCATGTATGTGGAGAGGGGTTGTCATTAATGTGATGAAGTTGTCATGGTTATTGGAATAGGTTGTCATGGCGATGGGGCGGGATATTCAAGGCAGGGACAGTCAAAATTTATTGTAGATACAAACCATTCTAGCAGTATCATTTGATGCGTCCATCATGTCCTTTCAGTCTGAAGAAACGTTCAGCAGTGAGGGAGTATTTCTGGCCAGGATGGTTCCTCGATGTACAGACCCCAGCATCAACATCCGACTCCACGCTATTGACTGTGTGCAGCTCACTCTCAAGATTGGACTCCGATATGAAGGTATGCTACACTCACAACTGTCACTGCTTCATAAAGATTGAAGTTTAACTACAACATCACACAGTTTTTTTGTTTAAATATATTTTTCTATCAGGTTTGAACATTGACAAGTTTGGGATTAAGTTTTGAATCACATGCCTTCAAGGATCAGATGTGATATCCATGGATTTCTTTATTATGTATTTCACATTTCATCTGTAATATCTCACGTCCGTCATAAGAGTTATATGTGTCACTTGCAGGGTGGGGTTTGAAGGTCTCCTTCAACAAGGGATCTTAGCGCTAAGATGACCATAGATACCATACTGGCAACAATCATCATGCTAAGATTGCTTTGTGTAGTCAAGTATTTTATGAGCTGAATTGTCTTCAACTTGTAAATCCTGTACAACACGTTTTAGTTGGTTGGTTTGTTGTTTAACGCCGCACTCAGCAATATTCCAGCTATATGACGGCGGTCTGTAAATAATCAAGTCTGGACCAGACAGTCCAGTGATTAATATCATGAGCATCGATCCACGCAATTGGGATCGATGACATGCATCAACCAAGTCAGCGAGCCTGACCACCCGATCCCGTTAGTCGCCATTTACGACAAGCATAGTTGCCTTTTATGGCAAGCATGGGTTGCTGAAGATCTATTCTACCCTGGATCTTTAGGGTCACGACACGTTTTACAAATATATCACTGTTCTCGAGTCCATTGGTGAAATACATTTGTGTGACATTTAAATCCGACCTTCAATATGATAACGCAAAGAGTGAAGAGGGTCACATGTCATGTGACAAGCATGTGATGGCACATCAAGCATTATGACTTTCATGATGTCCGTGCTGACTGGCCAGTTAACTTGTACAGTAAACTATGGTTGTAATGAACCCCAAGGGACCACTAAAATTAGTTTGTTATAACTGTAGTTTGTTATAAGCACATTTGCAGCATACAAACAGCAAATGGACGGGACCAAAAAACTGTTTGTTATATCTGTCAGTTTGTTATGACTGTGTTCGTTGTTATAAACGTAGTTTACTGTATTTGTTTTGACATGCCACGACTGGCCACTGTGATCGTGCCATTTATGACATCATGGTCTTTGGGATCATATGAAGGATAATTCATGTGTTCAGAAGTATTCAGATTATCATATTGTTGCCAAGGTAACCATGCAGATCACAAGGACCAGATGGTGGAAGCTCTTGGCACTCTGAAGGAGAGGCTGAAGAAGGGAGACCCCAACATCCTCTTCAGTGTCATCAACGACCTGTCAAAGGTGAGCAGGAAGAGACATACTTTGGGAATAACTTGGCCACTTGGCCGACAAACTGAGGAATCGTATCTCAGTGGGCTAGCATTATAAATCGGCATCAGTCTTGACTAGTACAAGCAGCCACACCCACATGTGCACGCACATTGCTAATTCAGCGCAATATTGAATGCAATGTCAAACCCCATTTCACCTCACCTTGTTAAGCTGAAATTCAATATTGTTCAAAGTGGCATTAAATTCAACACACCCACTTCTTGTCAACAGAGGCACTTGTATGGTGGGTGGTGACAGGAGCTTGTTCAGAAAAGTGCAACTACGACCTCAAGTCTAGGTTATGACATGACAGTCATACAGCCGAGATTTCGTTGTGGAACATGGCCTTGTGTAAATGTGACATCATACCATGACGGCATGGATTACTGTTTGTGCAGTAGGAATTGCATCAGGTCCAGGCTGTTGAAATTGCTGAATTGTTGCTGACATTCACCGATCATTCAGACATTGTTATCAGAGGGTATCCATGAGACCTTGTTTGAATTGTTTGCGAACCAATTTATATTTTCCAGGTGGTGTCCAAGAAGCTCCATGCTGACCACCTCCAGCCATTCATGGAAGTCCTCCAGGAGGGTCTCCTGGATCCCCAGTCTCACAGCTCGTCCGGGGCGTGCGTCGTCCTCAATGGTCTGATGAAGACCCGGGGAGGAGAGCTGCATAAAGAGGTGAGGGTGTAGAGGAGGGTGCTGTAGTCTCACAGCTCGTCCAGGGCGTGCGTGGTCCTCAATGGTCTGATGAAGACCCGGGGAGGAGAGCTGCATAAAGAGGTGAGGGTGTAGAGGAGGGGTGCTGTAGTCTCACAGCTCGTCCGGGGTGTGCGTGGTCCTCAATGGTCTGATGAAGACTCGGGGAGGGGATCTGCATAAAGAGGTGAGGGTGTAGAGGAGGGGTAGTCTCACAGCTCTTCGGGAGCAAAACAAACAAGGATTGCCACGCTGGATCGGTCAGTCTATACTAGGATCGATCCTTGGATATTTTGATGAAGAATTGGAGGTGTACATGATTTTCCAAGATTCATTATATCCTGTGAAGGTATTATGGTTAAGCAAAACTGAATGAAAAAGAAATCTTAACACTATCTATAGAATTTGTTTATGTAAGATTTCAAAACTTAATCTTCCAGCTGTGCCAACAATTGATCAAGGGCCATGTGTCTGAGACACTAAGAAACATGAGATTGTTTATGTACAAAACCATATAACATGTTGATTCAATAAGTTTTCTCCATCTATAATATGTGTGAGATTTAGGTGCACAGTGCCTAGATGATTCAATACAGTGAGTCTTTTTTCCAGGTGGGCAAGATCCTCGACAATCTGTACGACAAGCTGCGGCTCATTCAGTGTCCACAAACTCGAACAGGCACACTCCGAACAATCCGAACAATGGCCGCTCACCACCTCATCCCAGTCGTCACAACCCTCCTGGGATACCCACTGCCTTATGATGAGTAAGTTGAGTTCTGTGTAGGGAGATACCCACTGCCTTATGATGAGTAAGTTGAGTTTTGTGTAGGGAGATAGCCACTGCCTTATGATGAGTAAGTTGAGTTTTTTTGGGGAGATACCCATTGCCTTATGATGAGTAAGTTGAGTACTGTGTAGGGAGATCCACACTGCCTTACGATAAGTAAGTTGAGTTTTGTGTAGGGAGATAGCCACTGCCTTATGATGAGTAAGTTGAGTTTTTTTGGGGAGATACCCATTGCCTTATGATGAGTAAGTTGAGTTCTGTGTTGGGAGATCCACACTGCCTTACGATAAGTAAGTTGAGTTTTGTGTGGGGAGATAGCCACTGCCTTACGATGAGTAAGTTGAGTACTGTGTAGGGATATCCACACTGCCTTACGATGAGTAAGTTGAGTTTTGTTTTGGGAGATACCCACTACCTGATAATGAGTAAGTTGAGTTCTGTGTTGGGAGATCCACACTTGCCTTACGATAAGTAAGTTGAATTCTGTGTATGGAGATAGCCACTGCCTTATGATGAGTAAGTTGAGTTCTGTGTAGGGAGATACCCACTACCTTACGATGAGTAAGTTGAGTTCTGTGTAGGGAGATCCACACTGCCTTATGATGAGTAAGTTGAGTTCTGTGTGGGGAGATACCCACTGCCTTATGATGAGTAAGTTGAATTCTGTGTGGGGAGATAGCCACTGCCTTACGATGAGTAAGTTGAGTTTTGTGTAGGGACATAGCCATTGCCTTATGATGAGTAAGTTGAGTTTTGTGTGGGGAGATAGCCACTGCCTTACGATGAGTAAGTTGAGTTTTGTGTGGGGACATAGCCATTGCCTTATGATGAGTAAGTTGAGTTTTGTGTAGGGAGATAGCCACTGCCTTACGATGAGTAAGTTGAGTTCTGTGTAGGGAGATCCACACTGCCTTACGATGAGTAAGTTGAGTTTTGTGTAGGGAGATAGCCATTGCCTTATGATGAGTAAGTTGAGTTTTGTGTAGGGAGAAATCCACTGCCTTACGATGAGTAAGTTGAGTTCTGTGTAGGGAGATCCACACTGCCTTACGATAAGTAAGTTGAATTCTGTGTAGGGAGATACCCACTACCTTACAATGAGTAGGTTGAGTTCTGTGTTGGGAGATCCACACTGCCTTACGATAAGTAAGTTGAATTCTGTGTAGGGAGATAGCCACTGCCTTATGATGAGTAAGTTGGGTTCAATATAGGGAAATACTCATTGCCTTATGATGAGCAAGTGTAGCTGTATTTTGAGGGGAGATCTACACTGCCTTACGATGAGTAAGTTGAGTTCTGTGTGGGGAGATACCCGCTGCCTTATGATGAGTAAGTTGAATTCTGTGTGGGGAGATAGCCACTGCCTTACGATGAGTAAGTTGAGTTCTGTGTAGGGAGATAGCCACTGCCTTATGATGAGTAAGTTGAGTTTTGTTTGGGGAGATACCCATTGCCTTATGATGAGTAAGTTGAGTTCTGTGTGGGGAGATACCCACTACCTTATGATGAGTAAGTTGAGTTCTGTGTTGGGAGATCCACACTGCCTTACGATAAGTAAGTTGAGTTCTGTGTAGGGAGATCCACACTGCCTTACGATAAGTAAGTTGAATTCTGTGTAGGGAGATACCCACTACCTTACGATGAGTAGGTTGAGTTCTGTGTGGGGAGATACCCACTACTTTACGATGAGTAAGTTGAGTTTTGTGTAGGGAGATAGCCACTGCCTTATGATGAGTAAGTTGAGTTTTGTGGACCAATCAGCTTCCATCATTTGCATTTGTTTCAAACAATATGGCGGCGCCCGGTCATGACGATCTGATCGATAATCAAGATCGATCTATATTGTGATAAAACAGGTCTTGCATCGCGAAGTGCATCAAATCACACGAGCACCTTGATTAAAAACATGAAAAGGTTTGGAAAATATCTTTTGACAACGCGTTGGCAGTGCACGTGCTTTGGACATCCTGCAATCGACCGAAATCTGCACGACAGTTTATGAACCAGTTTTCAATTTTGTTGGGCGAATTTTGATTGGACTATGCATAGACTCGTTAGTCCAGCCAAAATGTAACTCCATAATGCCAGCCTAGTTTGGAAAGGGTGGAAACTGGACTTTTATAGCCAGTTAACTCTCTTGCCTCGGGAAGATGACGATAAGCAAGTTGAGCTGTATTTTGGGGGGGGATACTCATTGTGTAAGGATGAGTTAAGGGGGGACTGCACACTGCTGAGGACTTTAAGCAGCCTGCATGCTGGTATGTTTGTGCAATTCTCTCAACTTTATGATGAGTATGTCTACCATATTTTAACTCGACTACTGCGCTGTTTCGACTTGCAGACACATAGTTGAGGTGTGGCACATCATTGCCCAGGAGTCGCAGTTGACGGCCAGCATGATTGACCACTTCCTGGAGCTGCTGCAGAAGAGTCTTCCTTACGAGGAGAAACCCGACCCGCGGGACAAGAGCCATCTGCTCAAGACTGCAACAGTTACCCCCCTTGCTGTCAGTATAGTCAGACATATATTTACAATTAGAAAGTGTAGAACGGTTGTTTGAATTGAAGTAATTACTAAATGTTATTGTCTTTCGATTCAAAGATATTTAAATATTTTAGTTCTGATTCTGAATTAATGAATGATCCCGATGATTCAAGTATTAACCTTCACCTGTCAGTACCTCCCATCTTTCTTTAATCATTGTGTGTCGGTTCAGGTTAAACAAAAAGAGTAAACACTGATCGGCAAGGGTTGGCCATTAATGTTTAAACAGTGTTCGAAATACCTGCCTGCCCGACCGTCTGAGACGGGTTGATTTCAACTCAGGCTGCCAGATTTTCAAATCCCCCTGCCCGACGGTCGGGTTATATTTCATATGTGAAAATATTCAAAATATTTCCCGATGATAAGCATTAATTCACATGTAAAGATGAATGATAAAATGTAACCAAAAAGAAACCCCGTTAGCTTATCCTGAGAAACATATGATTATAGTGGGCAGGCAGGTTTTGGTCAGGGCTGGCAAGTATTTCAGCTAGCCAGTCCTGTGGTCTGGCTGAAATTTTTGGGAGTTTCATACCCTGGTTTAAAATATATTCCATCTTCCAAGGCGAGACTGATGTTTTCTTGTTTTACACCATTTCTTGATCCATTCCTTAAAGGCAGGAAGTAAAATTAGGTATGTGTTGTCAGGGCTGATTTTGGGTTGTTACAAAACAACATTCAATCAAACACATGTTTTGTATAATAGAAGGAAATAAATTGGTCAGGGCTAAAGTGGATATATAACCCAATGTCGTCATGGGTTTGTTGCAGGTTACATATGCACTGAAGGAGATATTCGTGGTGGAGGAGTCTGAAGAACAAGTGTTGAAGAACTTCCATAGACTGTTTGCAGCGCTCATGGTGAGAGTTGGCTCTGCTGTCGGAGTCGGACCACCCAAAGCTCAGGTGAGTGGAGTGAGGGAGTGAGTGAGTGAGTGAGTGCTCTGGCATGGTAGGACTTGGACAGTGAGAGTGAGTTGGGTTTACTGCCTCTTTGAACAGTATTTCAGCTTAAAGAGGGGGCGGTCGGGTAGCCTAGTGGTTAAAGCGTTCGCTCATCACGCCGAAGACCCGGGTTCGATTCCCGACATGAGTACAATGTGTGAAGCCCATTTCTGGTGTCCCCCGCCGTGATATTGCTGGAATAATGCTAAAAGCGGCGTAAAATCAAACTCACTCACTCACTCAGCTTAAAGAGGGAGGAAAGCCCAGAGTGGTGCAAGTTTTAGGTGCTTACCAGTTTTATGAAACCCATGACCATTGACAGGTGCTGACTTTTTACTTCCTGGGAGGAGTACCATTTGTGACCAGGGACAATTGTTATGTCATTGTGCACTCCCTGAATGTTTTCTGGGTATACCGAGACAGGTGCCCTGGGCTGTAAGCTTGTCATATGACTACAATAGGGTTTCATAGGTTGTACAAGTTGTACAAGTTGATGTTTGCCACATTTTCATATTTGGATATGAAGATTTAAGGAAAGTATTGTGAAGTGTTTTGTGATTTAATTGCTTCTTTTTGACTGCAGTCTTCTTGAATTTGATTGTGTTCTAGTTCTTGTATTTTTAACTTATCCTGCATTACATATTGCGCATTGCTGAAGTCCTAACTGGAAATGAATGACGATCTATCATCGTCTTAAGTAACTCTTTTGCCCAACATGACCTCAATGACCCTAGTGACATCTGGTTTCGGAAGACACGCCCCCTATATGTCTGGCGCCTTACCTACGGAGCCAGCAGGATTGGACCTTGATCACTTTGCCAATACCTTGACTGTTGGCTCATCCCATTGAACGCTTCAGACAGCATCAAAATTTCAAAGCATCCCATCACGTGTTTGTCGACGCCTCACTCCAGGGATGGTGGGCCCACTACTTGGACCAGAACAAAGCAGTGACACATCAACAACTTGGAACTGGAGACCGTCACCCTGGCAGTACAGTATTGGGCTCATCAACTGACCGACACCAAGCTGCTGATACCCACGGACAACACAACGGTTGTCTGGTTCATCAACAAGCAGTGATCAACCCACACAAGCTCTCTTTTGAACCAGTCGTTCCTCTTTTACTATCTCATAGACTGGATTCCATTGGGCGAGACACATCCCCTGATGGAGAAATGGCCTCGCTAATGCACTATGAAGGCCGGACTGCCCATCCCCCACAGACTGGAAACTGTGCCAGCAGTTAGGGCAGCCAAACACTGAGCTGTTTACCTGAAGACACAACACACAGTTGCCGACATTTATGTCTCCTTTGACAGACACACAGGCCTGGACCGTCGATGCCCTAGCCTAAGAACAGGAAAGCCTCAGCACCATGCATTTCCCCCACCAGTGCTTCTGCCCTGGGTGATCCAAATGATCAACTCAACAACCATCCTGTCCTTGAACCTTTTGGCGCTGCATTGGCCGGCAAGAACCTGTTTCCCCGACCTATTACACGTTGCCGGGCAACCGGCTCTAAAACTCCCAGAGTGGTCCAATCTACTGCAGGACATTCACATCCACTGCCTCCATCTGTCCCCAGTGCAGGTTTGCTCACTTCAAGCCTGGGTCACATGCAGAAGGCGCTCACCTCCAAGAGTTACTCAAGGAGAGCAGCCCAAGCCGTAGCCCAGGCTCATAGACCATCCAACAGGCTACTGTATGATGATAAATGAGCATCCTTTAAGATTTTATGTCGGCAACAAGGCGTTACTCCCAGATGTGTCTTACAGATGCAACAGCAAAATCCATGGCAGATTATTTACTCTATCTGAGAACGAAGAAACACCTAAAGGGTGGTACTACAGTTACTTACCTGTCCATGATAGATACTATATGTGCTGACACTCAATACCGGAAGCTATGGTTGGAGAACCAGAAGTTCCGATTTAAACCTAGTCCTCCAGCACCTCCGACAACACCCCAATGAACCACTCAACAGGGACTCTTTTCAGCAGAAGAGTGTCTTCCTATTACCTCTAGCTACGGGTTAGGGAGCTCCATGTACTCGAGTCCAGTAGGAAAAACTTTCCAGAGGGTTTGTCCATCTTGGCCTCTGCTGGGATTTTATAGCCAAATTGGAGTATGCCAGGGCCAAGAATGTATACTTTATATACTTATCCTACATTACTCAAGGTCCCTCTTGTGACTGATGTCTTCCTCCCCACTGTACCATCAGCCCTGAGGGACGTTCAAAGACAACAATGACATATAGGGGGCGTTTCTTCCGACACCAGATGTCATGAGGGTTATGGAGGTCATGTTGGGCGAAAGAACTACTGAAGACGCTTACAGATCGTCATTCATTTCCAGTTAGGACTTCGGAAGTAAGAGCAATGTGCAATATGTAATGCAGGATAAGTATATAAAATAAACATAATACTCCGATTATGGAATTTTTTTCATCTTTCTGTAACAGGTTGAAAGAGAGGAGCCAAAAACAAAGGACAAGAAAAAAGCTCCAAAGGTTGAACAGAAACTCATCAACCCAAGTCAGTAAGGAAACAGTTCAATTTTTCTTCTTTCAGAAAATGTATGATAGAATGTACGGGTTCTCGGATGATGTGAAGAACTGCGTCCCTTAGGCATACCAGAGACCTATAATCAAACCTGGTTCAAATCCAAGATTGATTATGTTTTGTAAGCACCATACTATATGTCATTAATGAAACAGTAACAAATGCCGAGGAGGTGGGAAAAGAAAAGACTCTTTCATTTTATTGGTATTTTGTTCCACATCTGTAACCTTCATGAATCTAGTAATTAAAATGACCTTGTTACTCTTTAGAGCAGTGATAGAGGCCTTCCAGAAGTTCCTCCAGAGAGCAAAGAGCTTCGACATGTGTGAGACCCTAGAGAAAGAAATGGTATGGATCAACATGGAGGATGAGATGCTGTACCCAGAGGCCATCACCGCTCTAGCCAGGTAGTGAGATCAGTGTCCTTCAGGGGAGATCCAGAGCTGAATAGGGGACTAGTGACCATCATCATTCTAGCCAGGCAGTGAGATCATTGTCCTTCAGGGAAGAGCCAGGGCTGAATAGGGGACTCTAGTGGCTGTCACCACTCTAGCCAGGTAGTGAGATGATTGTCCTTCAGGGAGATCCAGAGCTGAATAGGGGACTAGTGACCATCATCATTCTAGCCAGGTAGTGAGATCATTGTCCTTCAGGGAAGAGCCAGGGCTGAATAGGGGACTCTAGTGGCTGTCACCACTCTAGCCAGGTACTGAGATCATTGTCCTTTAGGGGAGATCCAGGGCTGAATAGGGGACTAGTGACCATCATCATTCTAGCCAGGCAGTGAGATCATTGTCCTTCAGGGAAGAGCCAGGGCTGAATAGGGGACTCTAGTGGCTGTCACCACTCTAGCCAGGTAGTGAGATGATTGTCCTTCAGGGAGATCCAGAGCTGAATAGGGGACTAGTGACCATCACCACTCTAGCCAGGTACTGAGATCATTGTTCTTCAGGGAAGAGCCAGGGCTGAATAGGGGACTCTAGTGGCTGTCACCACTCTAGCCAGGTACTGAGATCATTGTCCTTCAGGGGAGATCCAGGGCTGAATAGGGGACTAGTGACCATCATCATTCTAGCCAGGTACTGAGATCATTGTCCTTCAGGGGAGATCCAGGGCTGAATAGGGGACTCTAGGGGCTGTCACCGTTCTAGCCAGGTACTGAGATCATTGTCCTTCAGGGGAGATCCAGGGCTGAATAGGGGACTAGTGACCATCATCATTCTAGCCAGGCAGTGAGATCATTGTCCTTCAGGGAAGAGCCAGGGCTGAATAGGGGACTCTAGTGGCTGTCACCACTCTAGCCAGGTAGTGAGATGATTGTCCTTCAGGGAGATCCAGAGCTGAATAGGGGACTAGTGACCATCATCATTCTAGCCAGGTAGTGAGATCATTGTCCTTCAGGGAAGAGCCAGGGCTGAATAGGGGACTCTAGTGGCTGTCACCACTCTAGCCAGGTACTGAGATCATTGTCCTTTAGGGGAGATCCAGGGCTGAATAGGGGACTAGTGACCATCATCATTCTAGCCAGGCAGTGAGATCATTGTCCTTCAGGGAAGAGCCAGGGCTGAATAGGGGACTCTAGTGGCTGTCACCACTCTAGCCAGGTAGTGAGATGATTGTCCTTCAGGGAGATCCAGAGCTGAATAGGGGACTAGTGACCATCACCACTCTAGCCAGGTACTGAGATCATTGTTCTTCAGGGAAGAGCCAGGGCTGAATAGGGGACTCTAGTGGCTGTCACCACTCTAGCCAGGTACTGAGATCATTGTCCTTCAGGGGAGATCCAGGGCTGAATAGGGGACTAGTGACCATCATCATTCTAGCCAGGTACTGAGATCATTGTCCTTCAGGGGAGATCCAGGGCTGAATAGGGGACTCTAGGGGCTGTCACCGTTCTAGCCAGGTACTGAGATCATTGTCCTTCAGGGGAGATCCAGGGCTGAATAGGGGACTAGTGACCATCATCATTCTAGCCAGGTACTGAGATCATTGTCCTTCAGGGAAGAGCCAGGGCTGAATAGGAGACTCTAGGGGCTGTCACCGCTCTAGCCAGGTACTGAGATCAGTGTCCTTCAGGGAAGAGCCAGGGCTGAATAGGGGACTCTAGGGGCTGTCACCACTCTAGCCAGGTACTGAGATCATTGTTCTTCAGGGAAGAGCCAGGGCTGAATAGGAGACTCTAGGGTCTGTCACCGCTCTAGCCAGGTAGTGAGATCATTGTCCTTCAGGGGAGATCCAGGGCTGAATAGGGGACTCTAGGGGCTGTCACCACTCTAGCCAGGTAGTGAGATCATTGTCCTTCAGGGGAGATCCAGGATATGATAATGAGCAAGGGTATAGAATTATAATTGATCCTTTTGACTTACGTCTGTTATGAGTGACACATTGATAAGAATTCACGACCTTTTCTCAAAAGAAAAATGATGATACTAGAAGCCCAGTTGCAGTAAACATTCGCAGAGGTCTTGTTACACGAAGTCTGCACTTCCACTTAAGAATTGACTTTAATATTTTTTTCATTTTTGAAATTATTAACATAGAAACCGGTATGCATTCTGTGTTAAATCAGCTTAGTCTATTCTTTTAAATATATACTTCAACAATAATATCTTCGCAGACTGCTGACTGAAGCATCAACACACAAAAACCTGTAGACAACAATACGAAGTCAGTGACATCGTTCAGCACAATAATACAACACAAGCCCCGCCCTTTCTATTTTCAACCAATCAAGAAACAGTATTCCGTTTTTGAGTGTGGCCTATTTTGTTAGGGGTGGGGTGTTTTATGGAAACATTAACGCAAAAACAAATTGCTTGGTGAACCAATGAAATGCCACGGAATCACTTGCAATTCATTCATTGATTCATGTAATTGTGTTGTCAGAATTTTGGTAACCAGCACAGCAGAATGTGCCTACACATCCAAGATTGTGGCCAATCTCACGTCAGTCCTATCCAGTCTTTTCGATCCACAGAGGGTCGTAGTAGCTGCTTTCTTTGCCGAGGTAAGATAGTCTTTAGGAGGTAACCAGTACATATTTGTGCAGGGGTCCGGAAAATTTAAAATCCCAATCGGACATTTGCATTTAGGCCACGCCCCCTTCAAATAGCGTATTTTAGTACGACTTTTCACACACATTACAAGTTTACGTATTCATAATATGATGAATTATGAATTGTTTCAATTTAAATTGTTTAATTCACTGGACAATTAATAACAAATAATATCATTTTAGATTTACATGGAAAACATACGTTTGTTTCTGTTATAATAACGATCTGTTAACGTAGTGAACGGTCTAATTAATAAATAATTTGTGTATTGCTTTATGTCCATGGAGACACATGCTGAGGATCTGGGCCTGAGCAATAACAAGTTCCTTTCTGAGTTTTAGAATGAGTTATGCTTTTGTAGCATGTTTATATAACATGTATTAAATCTACAGACAACATGTACATTGATATTCAAACCTTTTCCCTTTGGCTACAAACTTTGGGACCCTAAGCCAACGAAGGTGGTCAGAATTTGTGCAGTTGGCTTACCGTGGAAATAACATTTCAACTTATAGGACATTGTGTTCAGTGTTGGTAGGCAATGATTTGACACTCGTTTAAGCAGATTGTCATTCTTGTATATGTATTTGTCAATGTGTCACTTGTGGTTTCGATTAAGGACTCTGAAATTGTTCAGGAGCTATCAGTTTCTAAACAGCTGTGGGTTCATCCTCAAAATTGCTAAAAGTTTATCTCTTACTCATTCCTTGGTTAAGAAACAGTCAGCTGAAAGACAATCGTCAAGTCTTTTTATTTAGTTTCTACCTTTCTCTGTCTCCGTGTTTCAGTTGATCAACCAGAAGTGTGCTGGAGACGACACAATGGTGGAGCTGATCATGAACAGCCTGCTGGGCCGCCTCGTCGACTCCTCGCACGTCGTCAGAATGCTGTGTATACGAGGACTCAGCAATGTGGCCAGTGTGGGCAAGGACCAGGTTAGACCATGTCTCATTACCTTCCTTAGCTCACGCAAAGTTAAGTCAGTAATATCATGTAAACTTCTGAAGGATAAAGGGGGCACGGGTGGCCCAGTTGTCTAAGGCGCTGCGATTCGCTGTGCAGAGTTGCGTCCCTTGGGCATGCCAGAAACCTATGATTGTGGGTTCGAATCCCAGTTTGCCCCAATTATGTTTCTAGGTTGTCAGCACCAAACCTGTGATCGTGGGTTTCACCGAAGTGGTAAACGTCTGAGACCTGCATCACTTCGGGCTTTCCTCCCACATTAAGCTGACACGCCGGGATATAACTGGAATACTGTTAAAAGCGGCGTTGAAATTAACTCAATCACTCACTTTGCCATCACAATGGTACCGAAACTGGAGCAGTCTCCATTTTATGACAATAACATGTCAGTAAAGTATCAAATAACCATGAACAACCAAACAAACAAAATACAACACCCCCCACCCACCTCACATTGAAACATTGTTCCAATGTTATAAAATGTGTCCTGGGTACCGTTGAGTGATCTTAGATCTAAGGTGATCGGAACTCCCATACCTTAACTCAGACTTACGACAGAGTAGCGCTAAGGTTGTTTTGTACAATGGCCGCCTCAGCTTTTTGTGCATTTGTAACACATTAGAGAAGGGGATGAAAATATACCTTTGTTGTTGTTTTTAAAACAAATCATGTAGGAAACAGTGACTGCTTCCAGTCTTCATGTACCTAGCTTCATTTGCTTTTGACAGTGAACTAACATACCCGGTAAGAAAACATAAACATGCTCACGTTAGTGGTCACTAGATTTTTATCCCCCCATAGAAAATGCTATTGCCAAGTTTACGTCAAGATGTTCCTGATAACAATGTAGCACCTAATTTGGAAACACATGAAGCTCAATGGTCTAAGATGTCCTAATGTGCTGTGCAGAGTTGTGTCCCTTAGCGTGACCAGGAACCAATGATAATTGATTATAATCTTTGATGCAGAATTATTAGGACCTAGTTTTAAACATCTACTAGCAGCCTGTCTTTGTCCTTTCCTTCTGCATTAAGCTTATGCCATATGATACAACAGAAATTCTGCTGACACTTAAATCTGCTTTTTCCCTTTGTTCTTTTTTCACCAGGTTCAGAAATACTCAACAACAATCCTGTCTGCCATGATGGCTGGGATGGATGATAAGGAAGACCCAAATGATGACATCACAATCGAAGCAATGAGTGGTTTGTCTCGCATCATGTCTGAGATTGACGAGAGTCACATCCGAGCCATTCTCATCAATGTTGCACTCAAAATTAGGCCTTGCTTTGAAAAGGTATGCTGTTTTGCATTTAAAATGTTTGGGGGCTTTATTCAAGTTGAGGCAATTTTCAGATGATTCTAAAAAATGTATTAGTTTTGAACTGGAACTTGGATTAAAGTGATATTCAAATGCCTTGGTGTCTGATCTGACACATGCAATACCAGTATTTCTTCATTTCTGTTGAACATGTTGGTTGTGTACATATATAATGAGAAATGTATATTGTCAGTTGACACAATCTCCGAGAAGGGGTAAAACTTTTGTTTAGACTTTCACTTTAGGAATTGAAAGGATAATATCAGTTATATAAGGAATCTCAAACTGCTTTGGATCATAATTACAACATTTGTTCTATTTGGAAAATAAGTTTTGTGACTCATGCTTCTGGTTTAGGAGAAGCCTGCAGTACGTGCACAGGCATTCATCTTGTTTGGCAATCTGTCCCGGTTCGGCGATGGTCCGTCACGAGCACCCTTTCTTGAACAAATACACAGTAACTTCATCAGTCTTCTCCTACATCTGAATGATCCAGAACCGGATGTGAAGAAGGTGAGACTCAGGGTGAATGAGTGAGTTAGTGAGGGAGGGAGCTGGAATAGATGCAGGTTTCAGACATTTCCCACTTTGGTGAAACCCACAAGCAGGGATATGGTGCTCACAAACCTAGAAATATAATCAGTGAGAACCGGGATTGGAACCCACAATCATTGGTTTTTTAAGTGTGCCCAAGGGATGCAACTCTTCACAGCCTATTGCAGCATGTTAAACGATTGGGCCACCCCTGCCCCGGATCCCGGTGAGGAAAGAGTCCCAGTACTCTATGCTTGTTGTAAAAGTCATCATGAATGGGTATCAGGGCTTCAGGCGCTGCGAGTAGTTTGATTATGTTGTATCAGTCAAAACGCCAATCACATTATTGCCTTGAGAAGCTATTACAAAAAACCCACAAGTGAGTGTGTGAGGTTTGGAGCTGCTTTTAACAATATTCCAGTTCCATCACAGTAGGGGAACACCAAAAAAACACTTTAACCGCAAGGCTACCCTTTCACCTTCTCTTATCGTATTCATATGTAATGGTTTGGACAATATGTATTGCGGCAACATATTACGATATCCCTTGTAAATTGTTTGTGCTTCCCTGTGTTCCAGGCTTGTAAGTATGCCCTGCGGATGCTGGGGCCACTGATAGGATCAGAGTCTGTCAACGACAAGTTTCAGAAACATCTTCTGGAGGAGGCAAACCTTTTCTATGGGGAATTCATGAACGACTTATCCAAACTTATTGTAAGTAGCACCATTTAAAGGTTTTCAAAGTTTGTTGCTTCTATTACCTTCTTTCAGTTTTACAAGCAAAACAATATCATAAAAAAAGAGTAGCATACAGGGGTCCGGAAACCGGTCTGTGCGCCGGACTTGTCCGACTGTGACTGCAAAATGTCTGATTTGAAATAGTGCCAACCGGACATTTTAAAATTTGCTAACAGACATTTTCGAAAAAAGTATTAGCTGGACATTACAACCCGAGACCGTATATCATTACAAAGGATACAAAATAAAGAGCTGCAATCAGACTGACATGTGTTTTTGTTGTTAATTAGTGTGTAAACTACTTGCAAGGGTGACTGGACGTTATCGGTCAACATCAAACATCAAAAAACAAATGCGAACAATAATTGTTCACCTGGAGGATCCTTGATTTTTAACAATTATTGTTGTCTTTCAAATGTCCTGTCAAAACCTTTCTTAAATATTTTGTTCTCTGATAATTGTGTACATGTCAAAATGGGAAGGTATAGGACTCTTTATGTTGTGTATGCATAAATGTACATGCATAAGTATTTTTATGATGTTGATTAAGGCATTGTTTTTAGCTATGATTTGTTGTTTCTGTTTTCTAGATTCAAGATTTTCCGGAAAAGATCAACTTCTATGTGATGGGCTGTGTCTCATTCTTCAAAAGCCACTGGGATGAAATCAAGAGCAATGCTGCAATGTTTGCAGGTATACACATTAAAAGACAGACTGACATTATATTATATGAGAGGCTTCTGCTACGTAGTTTTGGACTCCAGGCAGAATAGGGGTTCCTAGTACCCATTGCTTCTTACCCGTGAAGATGAGGGTAGGGAATAGGTCTTCAGCAACCCATGCTTGCTAATGGGATCAGGTGGCCAGACTCGCTGACTTGGTTGATGCATGACATCGTATCCCAATTGCAGAGATCAATGCTCATGATGTCAATCATTGGATTGTCTGGTCCAGACTGAATTATTTACAGACCGTTGTCATATAACTGGAATAGTGATGAGTGTGGTGTTAAACTACAACAAGCCCATTGCTTCTTGTAAAGGCGGGTTAGGAATGATCATGAGTTAAAACTCACACAAATGGTGTCAATTTCTGCTTGTGCCATCAACCATTAATTTGCCTGGCCCTAATTTTATTATTTACGGGCAGCAGTGATATGACTACAATATTGCTGATTGCATTGTAAAAAACATTCTCTCACTCATTTATAGGTGTGGATGTCTATTTTGCTCTGTGTGTAATTCTTCTCATTTGTCATTTCAGTGAACAGTAGTTATGCCACAGGCATTACTGTCACTCTGTAAATAAAGAGACTGAAAATGTGTCCCGGTGGACTAAATCACAATGTGCCATGGATATGACTCTCTATGCTTCCAGGATCCACTGGTCATGAGTACAAATCCTAGCACGCCAGAAACCTATGATTGTGGGTTCGAATCCCAGTTCTCCTCAATTATGTTTCTAGGTTTGTCAGCATCATACCTGTGCTTGTTGGTTTCACCAAAGTGGTAAACGTCGGAGACCTGCATCACTTTGGGCTTTCCTGCCACATTAAGCTGACACACCGTGATATAACTGGAATACTGTTAAAAGCGGTGTTAAACCCAACTCACTCACTCACTAGATGCATCCCGGTTATGATCTCTGGTCTGAGAGCACTGTTACCAGGTTCAGCTGTAATCGTCCATGCCCTGTGTCACGTTGTCCTAAACCCAACTCACCCATTGATTGATGTGTTGTTTATAATGGTTGTCATTTCCTCACCAGGGTTCCTGCTGGGTAATCTATCAAAAGAGAAGCAAGGAAACATTACAAAGGAACATGTGTGCTCAGGTATTGTCCCTCATACAGTCATAAGACCCATGAAGATTCAGGCTAGAATTGGTCTCTAGCAACCCATGCTTGTCATAAAAGGCGACTAATGGGATTGGGTGGACAGGCCTGCTGACTTGGTTGATGCATGGATAGATGCTCATGATATCAATCACTGGATTGTCTGGTCCAGATTCAATTATTTACAGAGTGCGATGTTAAACAACAGACAGAAAAAACACACTGTTGATAACTGTCAAAGTAGATAACATCAGTCCAGCAGGGTTAAAGACCTGCACATTACCTGCTATAACTTTCTTGACAGGTGCTTTATATCAAATGGGAAAAAACTTATCACATTTCTCTTGCACCCTTCTAAATTTCCTATGAACATTTCAGTGAAGTATTAGACTTTGCTGTATCACATCTGGGCCCTGTTCTACAAAGTGATCACAGCCCTATGATTGTTGTAAGTCTGTGTTAAAGCTTGGGAGTTATCTTCTAATCGCAAAAATGGCTTTGTGGAACAGCGCCCACAAGAAAAGTGTGGCCAAGTGTAACTCACAGGACAATGTTGTATCCCTAGGACAGGCCAGAATTCACTTATGTTTGGTTTAAAACAAGATTTGTCATAATTATAAGGGGGGGCACGGGTTGCCCAGTCTAAGGCGCCGCAATTCGCTGTGCAGAGTTGCGTCCCTTCGGCACACCAGAAATCTATGATTGTGGGTTCGAATCCCGGTTCGCCCCGATTATGTTTCTAGGTTTGTCAGCACCATACCCGTGCTCGTGGGTTTCACCGAAGTGGTAAACGTCTGAGACCTTCATCACTTCCACCTTTCCTCCCACATTCAGCTGACACGCCGTGATATGACTGGAATACTGTTAAAAGCAGTGTTAAACACAACTCACTCATAATTATAAGAGCCCCCACAAGAAAAGTAGGGCCTCTGGTTCAACCCCTGCAACTGATCGTACAATGTTGTATCCCTAAGGCAGGCCAGAATTCACTTATCATGGGTTTGAATGGGCTTTCCTAGCACACCAAGCTGTCATGCTGTGATATTTTTTTTAAAACTGTTCAAAGTGGTGTTTATCCCTTCATGGATGAATCTCTGTTTGAGTTTTGCATGTGCATGCTGATAATGAACACTAAGAGTAGGAGAAAATTGGAGATTGTGTGTCTGTCCTGAATGAGGTAACATTCACCTTCTAACTTTGCTTGGGGCACGGGTGGCCCAGTTATCTAAAGCGCCGCGATTCACTGTGCAGACATGCGTCCCTTGGACACGCCAGAAACCTATGATTGTGGGTTTGAATCCCGGTTTGCCCCAATTATGTTTCTAGGTTTGTCAGCACCATACCCGTGCTCGTGGGTTTCACCGAAGTGGTAAACGTCTGAGACCTGCATCACTTTGGGCTTTCCTCCCATATTAAGCTGACACGCCGGGATATAACTGGAATAATGTTAAAAGCTGTGTTAAACCCAACTCACTCACTCACTATAACTTTGCTATGGTTTCAGCTCTTGTACTGCTGCTGAAGGATATTTCCCCTCAAGTGAGATGCAAGGCAGCAGAAGCCATGAGCTTATTGTATGATTACTGATGTCACAACAACTAGCTGCACAGACCAAAGTCCTCTCATAGGCTACTGAAACACAGTTCTTTTGAGCTTGTACAACACCTAAGGTGGTGGACCTGTTGTCCCACTACCAAGAAAAGGTGTCTGTATGTTTTGCGACTAAGGTCTCCCCAGCATCCACTCATGTCTTTCATTTTCAACATTCCTATTTATAACCATCAGCTATTTATGAACATCATTCAAGACTTAATAGATCCTACATTTTATTTATGACTTGGGGTCAAGTAGAAAAGGTAATGAAATGAATAAGGTTTGTGTCTAATATCACATGTAGACTATCTTCTCTTACACATACGTTTATCTGTGAAGATTAATTAAGCAGGCTCCATGCTATTAGCTGTTTGAAACTTGGAAGTGACCTGTGCAGGGTTTGTTAAATCTTGATGGAGAGAGGTATCAAAATGAGAGTAAAAGATCTTAAATTAATAAGATTCAACCTTGTATATACACTTGTTACTTTGTGACTAACAATTACAGAATGTAAGTTAAGATAGTTTAATCTTTCCATTTTCATATCACACACCTGAAAGGACCCTAGTCATTGTAGTTGCTTGTTGAACACTGTTGTGAGAGCAGGAAATGTTTATGTAATGAGAGTAAATTCATACATATGTGGGACTGTGAATGAAAGCACCTGCTACTCATTACTGTAGCAACAGTATATTCAATTCATAGTCCACTAACAAATGAGAGGCATGTTCTAGAAGTGCTTAGTGTACTGATGTTTTTCTTCATTCATTATTACCAGTGTTACAAGAATGGGGATATACCCATTTATGGACTGGTGACTGGTTGCAATATTGATTTGTTATAATAGAAGTAATGTTTGAATATTTGAGGATTGCACAGATTGTTTTGCTTAATTAACAAGTTCCTTGTACAAGATAAACTTTTAAAGTATTTATGGCTGTATTTTTGCACAATTGATTTTGTATAATTGACTCAGTTCCAGCAAGATGGAAACACTAAAGATTGTGTTACTGGAAACGAGTTTAGAGGGAGAGTAGTTTTCATTGTACCATGATTCAACTAACCAATGGTTGTGCAAAGTTCACAACTTGAATTTTGGGGTCTGACATGATTATGCCAGATCAGATTGTATGACTGGTAGTGTTATACCGGGTGTTTAACAAAAAGAAGACATGAAATAAATGAGAAGGAACTTTAATAGTGCTTGAAATTTTTGACTGAATATGTTTTTTAACCATGTCATTATACTGTAAGAGGGGGCTTCCATGATGCAATTGTAGACTTTTGCTCAGATCTTATCAACCGCAGTTCATTACAAAGAAGGTGCTAATGTTGAGAACTTACCTTTATGTGTACAATTATCTCGAACAAGACAAAATGAATACTCCTCTGTAGTGTACACAATGAGACCTAGTGTGGAAACTGTACATTGTTAACTTGTGTTGTTGTGTAAATAGACATTTTATGTTTGTTACTGTATAGACAAACTATATTTATTATTGCACTGTACGATCTGTAATCCTGATGCTCATGATGCAACCATATTTTGATATACCATAGTTGAATCATTAACGTTTGTATATTGATTAGTATGGGGACGATGCATCAGTGGATCGTGATTTTTTACTTCTTGATACAATTATCGATCAGAGGCACACAGTAAGTGAATTAGTGGTGAAAATGTAAATATTTTCATCCAATGAGCCATACTTGACACTGCCAACTTAAAATCTTCAGTGTGACAGGTATGTGGCCATTTTGTCTGTGAAAAAGATGCCTTTCGTACCACAGATAAGAGCACATGCTAGTATCGTGATACGTATCAGATCATGAGCATGGTATCGTGATACATATCGGATCACAGTTGGTATATTGTCCCAGTCCAGATATTGATATCTTTACAGTGCTGTATGACAATACAGTTCATGTGTACCTATCATGATATGGTGTTTGAAGTTAAGACTGAGAGTCAAAGGGGCCTTGCCATAACCCTCTTGTTAAGAAAGAAAGACTTACGACGTTCCTAGATTTATCATTCTATAGAGGAACCCCTTGGACCACCTAACTTTATAACACAGAAATGAAATTCTTTATTGCTTGCTGCTACAAATAATGACACAGAAAATTAGTTAAAGATTTGTATATTGTATTCTCTATTTATTCACAAAACATACCAAACCATAAATGTACATTGCACATACATGATTTCATGAAATTGGGCATTTATTGGTGCATCTAAAGAACTGTTAGATAATGTTAAAAGTCTTATGCAAGTATTAATTGAGTGCTCATTTTGTAATGAGGGCTTACCCATGGGTTGTGTTTGTTGTCCCACAACTGGTATTGTATCTATGTGTGATTTATGAAATAAAACAAGATGCTGACCCAGTGAACTGCGGTCTGTGACTGTAAACTCTTTAATTTGATGGAAACACTATGGGCTAGTATGCCATGCCATCAAGCCAGAAGTAGTTTCAAATGACATGGTTTTTTTACACCACTAGTAGGTTTTCCACTTCACAATTTACAATCCAAATTGGAAATCTACTTTACTGAGATTTGGACAAGACTTGGCTTTCATGTTGGTGTTTGGTACAGAAAGTGTTATGATTGTTTGTTAATGCAATAAAATAAATACTATTCTTAATCTGATTCTGTTGTGTTCCTAATAATTACAGGTGAAGATTTCCAAGTACATGAATACCTCAATGAGTGGTTAGCATTCCATGTTAAGTACATATGACACAACTTGCTTGGATATCTCAATAAGTATAACGAAACAGTTTGCTTTTAGGCTCTGATAAACAACATATTTAACATAAAATTTCACAGTTAAGGCCACAATATATTTGTCATTAGATTTTCATCCATTTTTTTTCAAAACTGAGGCAGGATTTTATTTTTTATACTTTAATTTTTCTAAACAATAAACTAAAGTAATCTGTGGGCATTAACTATTAATCACATGATGCATGGATGTCTGGTAAGACTTTGTATGTGATGTGTCTTTCATCAAGTATTCTACCAAGGATTCCTCACAAAGTGCCTTTGGCAGGTAAATTGGGAAAAATATGTAACATCGTTTGTTTTTTCAAAATTGGATTTTTTAAAAATAATGATCTTGTGTTATTAGGAATTGAGAATGATGGCATTGGGAATTGTTACTGACATTTGCTGCAGATTTGGCTTGACTATTGCCCTCCGAGCATGTGCAGATAAATCCCTGTTGTACACTATATGCATAATGTTATAACAGATGACCATCCTTTCTTAACTCATTCTGATAAATCTATGAACAAGCACTATATCTCAATATACCTTCTCTTCTAATTTCTATTCTTCTGTCTTGTTAAGTTGAATGATATGATTCACATGGTCGACGAGGTCTGATTTCTTGTCTTTTGTCTTGCATGGCACACCTTTCATTTTGAGCCAGGCCAACAGAGTGACACTATTCACTTTGTTCAGCTAAAACATAACATCATACATAAGTTCATTTCAGTAAATGAATAAATACAAATTAACATTACCTTATTAATAATAGTATTGCTTCTTGTAGGAAATCCCCTTATCAGTGAATATGGAAAAGCAATATTCAAGCAATATCAAAGTGGGAGACATCAAAATACTTTTGTAATTGCTGAGGGATTTCTTGCTGTTGCTGATATGTTATTTTATCTGCAAATTAACAAAGATGCATGTACTGGGTATATGGATGTATCTTGAGCGAAAAAAATAAATATGAAACAAACGCTTCTAACATTCTTGTTAGAGGTCACCTGCAGGTAGTGCAAGAGTGTCCCAAAGATTCAAGTCTTGACCTACAGTACCTGGTTAGCTCTGGCCATCATCTCCACATCTACATCCTGAACCTGGGCCTTGGCTCGTGGTTTCTTCATAGAACTCTCAACCTCATCCTGTTTTATATCCAACTCAATGATTCAAATTTATAAATAAATGTTGAACATAACAAATCAAACTTGAGTTTCATCTTCCTTATTGTCTTTTTATAAAATACTAAAAAGATACTAACGTCAGACAATATGCCAATCTGCGACTTTAGTCACTCTTCCAAAGCCTTTATAAGTCTAGTAAGATTCTGTCTGGTCTAGTTACCTCTGCTGACAATAGTCCATATAATTACACTACAATCCAGTGAAAACGGTGCTTGGTGCAGAGTGCCAAGTTCAGTCTGATAGACTCAAATGTTTTTGGCACTGATATTTTTAGTCATGTTGTCTTTAGTTGCCGTATACAGTGTCATATTAGGTTAGCAGAAAAATATTGGGCGAGGCGTCAATATTTTTCTGCTCACCTAATATGACACTGTATACGGCAACTAAAGACACCATAACGAATTTATTATGCCAAAAGGTTTACACTCTCTGGTATCCATATCGCATGTGTCATGTCAAAATACAAACTTGACACTGACAACTGTAGGGAGACTACTCTTCAAATCATAGAGGCCAAACCTTGTTGACAATTTTCACTATAATCTTTAACAATAAAGTCACGAATGTGATCTAAAAAACAGATTAATGTCCTTGCACATCACAACTGATGATAGTAAAACACAAAACAGTGTCAAATAACAACTTTCGGTACCAGAAATTCATGTGAAATATGTGAGGTGGGATGTTGGAAAATCCAAGATGGCTGTTACTGATGGTATATGGTCTCATATTAGGTCAGTATCAACCATCTTGGATTTTACTGACGGTATACAGGCTCATGTGGGGTCAGTGGTTCTGCTCTCTGATTAGTCAATCTCACTTTGAGGCATAATAAATATCCTTATGTACATACTACAGAATGAATGCACCCTATTTTCTCCTTTGGAGCATTTTCACTTCAATATAAAACAAGCAATTCTAGTGGTTACTTTAAACCTTAACATTTTTACCTGTATATCTATTATTGTACCTGCTTTCTGTTCCAAAGCTTGTAAGCAATTGGTTGTTTATGAACAGTGTACAAATGGTATCTGATCTGAGTAATGGTAAACTTACACTACTTGCTTTCCTCTTCAAATATTCAGCATTCTGACTGCTGTCATGGCTGGTGACAACCTGCACCAAGTCTGTCGAGTTGAACACACTTGTGGACTGCAGAGTATAGGCTGGACTTCCTGATGATACACTTAGCCTGGGTACCGGAGCAATAGGGGTCTTTGGGTCAGGTCTTTGTGGGGTTGAATTTGGTTTGATGTGAGAGCATTCAGTTGCCTGATAAACTGATGGAATTGTTTTCCTTGCAATGGTGCCTCTAATGGGCTGTGAGGTACTGTGTTTAGAACAGACATCATATGACCCTGGTTTATCAACAACTGCCTGTTTGGTATCACTGCGTGATGTTTGGCAGTCTGAGGAAGCTGGCCTTGGTTTTGGTTTGAACCTGGGCACTGTTCGGGGTGTAGCAGCTACCTTGGACACTGATGAACATTTGAATGCCTTGGGTCTGAAAACTGGAACAATTTTAATGGAACTGCTTGAGGAATTCTGTGATGCAATGTAGGAATCACCATTTAATGTGTTCACTGTTGGAGCCTGATCAGGAATTACTCTTGGCTGTTGTGGATGTCCTACAGAGTCATATAAGCACTGAGAGGTGGCTACATGACTTGCTAGCATTGAAGCCATTGAGCTACCAGGCCTGCTGGCATCGTATGTTGATCTTTGGCTTGACACAGATGAAGGTTGTGAGTCATCTCTTGGTGCGGCCTGGGAGAAAGCAGTGGGACATGGAGTTCCCTCGGCTGGGGAAAGCTGGTTGTTTGCTTGTGCAGTGATGGGGGCGTAAGGTTTGTGAACATACATGTGTGATAGATCCTTACTGTTACGGAGAGGGACAGATGAGGGATGAGGGTTCTTGTTTGACAGGTTTGGATGAGCACCATTTTTGGCCTGAAACAAGATGTCACATACAGAAATATTCATCATGTATTTTACAGTCAGTGTTTGTAGGTTGTACTTCAGGGCCTTGTTTCGCAATCTTAGATCTACAACTATTGGATGTTTTTGTTAGAGTATTGGAGTTACGAAAGTCGTAGGACAAAGATCTCGATGTGGAAAGGAGGCCTGGTGGGTAATGTGCTGTCTGCAACTTTCACCACAAGTCCAAAGCCTGAGTCGAGTAACATTCTGTTTGGTCTAGTGACCTCAGCTAATGATAGTCCATCCAATAACACTAAATTCTATAGAAAATTATACTAATAGCCATAATCAGGCTAGTTGTCTCAAAACTATTTGGCACAGATTGAATGTGTACAAGGAAGAAGGAAGAACAATGTACCAAGTTCATTTGGAGTGTCCAGATATAGCCACTAGTATTCCAGATCTATGATCAGGGAAAATCTGGAAGGACTACATGTTTTCTCCACAAATCACGTTGTGTTCAATAAACCACCAGCCTAACATGAGTTCTCAATTAGTTGGATTTAATTCATTTGGCTGCCAATCAAGGCAAACTGAATAGGCAAAAATAAATCAACTTGGAATGGCAAGAATGATGGGTTATACTGTTGTGTCATTTGTCCATTGATCACTTTTTGCTTGAAACACAAAGTATGTTTGACGATGAGATGTTTAGTCTCTGATTTTCAGCTGCATTTATTCATTTTCGGTAATAAATTGACACAATAGATGTTTTCACACACAGACACACTCTACATGAATGTTTCAGTTGCATATAGTTTCGAAAGCATACCAGCATCTTTAAATAATTCCTGTACAGATAGACACATAAGAGTAAGACTTCTGTGGTCAAACTGAACAGATCTGATCATCGTGGATGATGTTTTTGTTGTTTAAGGCTGCAGTCAGCAATATTCCATAGCCGCCTGTTATTAGCTGATCAGGACCGAGTAAGTTAGTGACAGAGTATGAGCCACGACCCACTCCATCTGGGTAAGATTAATCACATCAGCAAAGTCACAGAACCTACAGGACAACTGATCCCCCTAAGGAAGTCCTTAAAGAATATAAGCAGTTTCAGTGTTGTTGAATAATACCTGGCCACTATCATAGAGCTCTGGAATGGCATATCTGACTTTAGGTAGGAACTTCAGAGGATGGCCACAGATGGATGGTAGTTTGCTGTGCAGGTCTTGAATGAAGGCAATGAGAATTGGCTTCGGGTCAATTCGAGGGATTCTCTGCATATCTGCTGCTCTCAGACATACACTGGGGTAGGTGATCAATGTTAAGGGTATTTTCAGCAGGTTTGACTTATGTTTGAGATTGATTAAAGGCTCTGTTCAAGTACTGAGGTGAACATTTACATATTCTGTTTTAAAATTAAGTTTCAGAAAACTAAATATGTTTAAGGAGAGGATGGCTAATGAAACTTTCTATGGTTGGTAGACAGGCTCTTTTTCTGACGCTAATTTCACCATCTCTTAAAATATGTTGTAGCACCAATATTTCTAAAAGAAGACAATGAGGACTGATACATATGTATTGTTTGTGTAGCGTTAATTAACAATTAAACTTATCATGTAAAACCTTATCTAACTCATATGAAGAAGGATATGTGAAAAGTTTTCCTCCATTCTGTCGAAATGAAATCTGGTAGAACATCATGTCATCTTCTGTGTCCGGTAGCCGGTAGCCATACTAGAAACAGAATGCAAGTAATGACTATCCTAATCTTTGCAAATCCATTTCAAATTATCAAAATGCAGGATTAAATTACATAAACCTAATAATCTGCATTTAATAACACCTAAATGCAACATGATTCTTGCAGCTTACATACATATCAAATATTTTATTTATTTTGGAGTACCTCACTAAGATCTGCACATATCTGTATGAATTAATTGAGAGAGAGAGAGTTGGGTTCAACGCCGCTTTTAACAGTATTCCAGTTATATCACGGCGTGTCAGCTTAATGTTGGAGGAAAGCCCGAAGTGATGCAGGTCTCAGACGTTTACCACTTCGGTGAAACCCACAAGCTCGGGTATGGTCCTGACAAACCTAGAAACATAATCGGTGCGAACCGGGATTCGAACCCACAATCATAGGCTTCTGGCATGCCCAAAGGACGCAACTACCCATGCCCCCCTATGAATTAATTGATGCTATAGCTTGAACCACAGAGATGCCAAACATTAATTGATCATATCTGGTATAACATATGTTTTGTGGCTGAAAACATTCAAAGACAGTAGAGAGATGGAGTAAGTCTTATGTTATGTCATAGCATAATTATAGCTAAGTATTGGCAGCCTCATGAATCCTTGAATCCTTGGCAGCCTGTAGTTTGTAGGCATGTTAAGTAATTAATCAAGAGAATCATTTATAGGTTGGTATAACATGAATACATGATGCTTTTTATGGATAGCAACTTCTTTTAATCTTTGTCAAGACATTTCAGAGCTACTTCTTGCTCCTTAATCTCCTGTTAATCTGATTGGCCTCATCATTATATTGTTAATTTTGTACATTAATCTTATCTCATAGGCTTTGGCATATTATTGTTTTCCTTGTACATTCATCCCATCTTGTGTTGTGTAAACATATCATGATATATATCAACTCTATGCACTCACCTGATGAAGGAGCAAAAAGTAGCTCTGAAACGTTGTGACAAAGAATAAAAGAAGCTACTGTCCATAAAAAGTGTCATGTATTCATAATTAATCCAAGTTACACAACTTCCAGCATTACTGGTATGACATGCATTGGCTAACAGGGGCCTATTATACCTAAGAATCCTCATGTCAAGAAAGAAAATTATTTAATGTTAGCATAGGCCAGACCACTTATTATTACTTGCTTTACAGATCTACCAGTCACTTTTGGTCATATAAAACAACAAAAAACTGCAATAGAGAAATAGTTGTGTCTCGTTATCTTGTCTTGTTATGCCAGTTCATTGATATTATGCCAGTTTTTTTATATCTCCAGCAAAAACTTCACCAGAAGCAAATGGATACCATTTATTTTTCAAAATAAATAAACCCTGAACCTACAAAATGGTGGTGTGTACTGTACACAAAGAAAATATGGTAATAGTAACAATACAGTTATTTTGAAAGTGTTGTTGGTGGGTTTTTTTATAAAAGAAAGTTTTAGTTTTATATCTTTTCCCTACTATCAGTTTTTAGGATAAAAATCTGTCTCTGTTGTTCTAATAACCAATATGTTTTAAATCGAATTAAACACATTCTTAATCTTAAATACATGCAGCTTTCTGTCAACTATGTACATCTATTATTTATACCTACAGTATTCTTCCAATGTCTCTTCAGATCTCTATAGGATTTAAAAGGCCCATCAGCTGGCACATTTCGACTCACACTACAGACACGCCCTCTCTTCATGCTACAATGGAAATTGTATTTACAGGAATTTTTAAGAGACAAAGTAGTGAGTGAGAAACAGTGTTTCAAATAATTTTAAGACAGACGGGCAGGTGACCCATAAGTGTTGCCTGCCCATCTTCAAAGTTACCTGCCTGTATTCAGACATTATAAACATTGAAAAATCGCAACAGCAAAAATAAGAGACAAATCGCATCTATTGCATCTTGATTCAGTTGAAATAATACAAACAATTACTTGAGGATCTACAAGGGGTTATAAAGAAACTGACTACGTAAGTATTCTTGAAATTATCTGCCAGAGAGTCGGGCAGGTGGAGAGAATCAAAGAGTAACCAATTAACAATATACCTTCACAAAAAATATTTATTACCTACCTTGGCAACACATGACACCAACAGTTGTAAAGAGACATATCTTTTATTGTGTCAGGTTGATTTATCCTCAATAAATTCAGGAAGTTCTGGTCAACATCAAGATCAATCACCTATTAAAAAAAAGACCAAACAGCTCACTTCAGCTTCTCTGTCATAAAGAACAGAGTAGTGGCTCAGATCCAGTGAGTATTCGTTATTTAATTCACATGGCATACAATTTAACTCAATAATTCACTCCTTATATAGACCTACAAATATACAAAACAGTGCTACTTGAGCTTCATGTACCTCAAGATTTACACCAATGTCTGGACTGTGTGTTTGAACAGAAAGCAAAAAGTGTTGTTTGCGTGATCTGTTTGCTTTATTCATGGATATGCAGAACTCAAGTATTTGCCAGTGCTAAAAGATAAATAAAGGACTCGTGACTATTTTAGCGGGATAAAAAGGAACAGCTGTGAGAACAATAGCCATAACACAATAACACAGTGTTTACCTGTAATGGTGGAAACTTGACAGATGTGGCCAACAGAGATACAAACAGCTCATCACTGTTTACTGTCAAATTCATTTCTGGAAAAATCAATATTGGATATAAATAAGATGAAACAAGCTCATAAGAGTCTTCACCTCACCTGAAAAGTTTGTTAACTGGAAAAATCATGTTGGATATTTATTGTTTCAGCGTTAGAAATTGGCACTGGTCCTATAGTCCTTGCCAAAGTGCCCTATGGTAAAGGTATCATAAGGACTAATAGAAATTGGTCCTTTTTAAGGGTTTTGCTATATGTTATCATTATAAGGACTAGTGGACGAAAACTGTTAGTTTCTAACCCTGTGTTTTAATACTTTTAAAGATCAGTTATGTAAAAGTTCTTTGTTTTCTTTGTAAAACTGAATACTAATGCCCCCACCCAATTGTGTGTCATTTTTTCATGCAATGTCCCCTACCCACCTCCATAATAAATGACCAGTCCCTAAGCTTGAAGTAGCATCTGCTGGCTACAGGAAAGTCCTTTAAAGTTCATGCTATTGTTGTTTGTGACAGATGAACATAAAGGAAAAAGGAAGTATACTTACTCACTGCATTTGCATAACCAGTGTGGGTGAGAAAGTCACGGCCTGTAATGGTGAGATAATATGGCCATAACAGAAACACATAATATTTATTCTCATTGCTTCTTAGATTCTTATCCTTGAAATCAGCAATATTTATGCTTTAGATACACGACAAAATGTCAGAGTGTTTTTGTGACAGCAAAGGTGTTAAAATGATATTAATCTTCATTCTTTCGATTCTTATCCCTGTGATAAACCAATTGAGTGAGTGAGTGAGTGAGTGATCCTCTGCTGTAATCAGCAATATAAATGCTTTATATATATGCAACAACAAAATAAAATACATATTGTTTAAAAGTGTGTCAGAATTATGTTGCGGTCTCGATTTCAGTTCTGATAAGGCTGAAAGAAAACCTTAATTGTCTGGTGACATGGTGTAGGGAACGTAAAGGTTTCAGATCGGTTAATATTCTAGGATATTAACTCATTGTCATCCTAAATGTCCAGAATTTCTTCTAAAAATTGGTAATGTTATAGAAGAATATCCTATCAAAAGTTGACTGAAAACATGAACATGTCCTAATCCCATTTGTCCCCTAACAAAACCACTGGAACTTAAAGTCCTTCATGACAACGACCCTTTGATTTCTAAGGTTATTCTTTAACAGTGATATAGATAAGTTAGATATAATTTCTTACCCTGCACCATCCACTCTCCTGCTTTGTTCCAAGTGGGGGCTATTTTGGCCGTGACTGTATACCTCAGACAAGACTGGTAAAGGGCAGGGGTCACACGGAAGGGCTTGCTTGTCTATAATTGAGGAACAGAGGTTCTTGTCAATTACAATAATAATGCATCATGTTGAGTGCAGTTGTAAGATCATAGTTCATAGACATCTGCACTTTAAGAAGGCTAATTACTTGTATGATGTGATTCACTTTGTTTTTCAGAATCAAACCATGAATAATTTTATGATGAATTTGTTCATGTAGAAAATAGCTATGAAAGGCTTGCTCCAGATATTCACCATACAATTTATACTGTAAGTTGACGTGTAGATGTCCCCCTGCTCACCTCTCACAGATTCTTTGTGTTCACATTAACTTCCAAAACTTGAATTTGTTCTGATTCCATCAGTGTTTGCTGAAGTTATCATCCAGGAGTCAATCCAAGGCCAGCAATACATTATATGATCTCAGACTCATTACTTTTGACTAATTACTGGCTAACATTGTCGATGGGAAGCTAGTTTTCCAACATCACCTTTAACCTTAATATTGACTTATTTAGCTAGTTATCAAACCCGGTCTTTCTTCAAATGAGTGAATGTTTAAGAATAATTGGAATGAATCCTATCCATATCATCAGAAACTTAACTGGTCAGAGTTGGTAATGGGTAATTTATTTTTTGACTTGGACAATAAAACAGACCAATTTGGCTGGCTAACAAACTTAAAGTCTTCAAATGGGTTGTGCAACACTGAATGATATAAGAAACAGTTCTGCAGTATAAAATAATGTGTTGGTTGGGTAATAGAAATTTGATATCAGTACCAGTTTATTACACAATACCTCACCTGGACCTGAATACAAATAGGTTTATACAACTATTGATACATCTAAATCACCTCTAATCCAATCTTCTGAAATCTGTTTTGTAATCTTCCTGTCTTAAACAAGGACTGCTGAAAAGATAAAGTCATATGGAATAAGCACGCAAGTAGCTGAACACATTCAGATTTATCATGAAAACGGTTAAATATGACACTGGAATATATCAAATAATTTTTGTACCACAATTTGGAGCACTAAATCTATTTTTTAAGATGTTTTTAGGCCAATTAAAGAAAGTATTATGTTATAACCAAGAGCAAGTATGTGTGTGTGTGAGAGAGATTATATGGCCTTTAAGACTTGGCAAGTGCAGTTTAGGCAAGTAAGTTAGTTTATGTCATGCAAATGAGCTTGTAAGAAAAAAAAAATGATACAATTTTGAGAACCTTAAATTAAAATTCATACAGGTAAAACATAAATTGTAACAGCTTTTAGGTCTTGAAAACATCTACGTACCTGCAGTACAACACTGAAACAATTTTCTACATCAAATGCAGGAGTAGCAAGAATATCTGGCTCTGTAAAAATAATTTCTCTGAAAATAGGAACATTTACATTTAAGTTATATGTTAGTATCAGTGTCAGATATTAAAGAGGAATGTCAAGGGGTGCTATCATAACCTTTCTATTAAAGAAAATAGATTTATGCAATCTCTAGCAAGGTCAGACATGGTTACTGGTCCATGACTAGTAAAACTCTACAGGAACCAGCCTTAGAAATTGGCACTTGTCCTATAGTCCTTGCCAAACTGCCCAATAGTTAAGGTATCACAAGGACTAGTAGAAATTGGCCCTTTTTAAAGGTTTTGCTATATGTTATCTTTATAAGGACTAGTGGACGAAAACTGTTAGTTTCTACCGCTGAGGAACGAGTTGTTTTGTGCCAAAATCTTGTTATGTTACATAAACTACTGGTTGGAAGTGAGCTTTGGACTAGTTGGATATGACCAATGGTGTATACTCCTGTTTAGAGTCAGACACATATAAACTGTAGCAGAAATCAATAAGGATCCTTAATAATAAGGATAAAGATCATAAACAGAGCTATTATACACAATATACATTGCAACCTCTGGTAACAATTTTGTTCATAAACTACAAAATCTAATTAAACCAACAGTAAAAGGAGTGACTTCCATTAAGATATTAAGGAGCTATTTGTGATTCTTAGAGTCTACAAAGGACTACAATTACAATTAGATATAATGAATAATTCATTTTGTTTCTGAAAAATAACATTTCTTACAGTAGTGAATGTCTTCATTTATATCCATGTTTAAGTGCACATGAAGATTAAAAACTGACTGGTATTATGTCACTGATAACTCATTTTCCTTTATATTATTTATTTGGCAATCTGGTTTCCCCCGCACCTGCATTTCATTATCTGTGGTTGCCAGGTAGAAGCTATCTGTGAGAAGGTTATCCCACTAGATAGAGTCACTGTGATGGCACACAGCTCTTCAAGAGGAGGGGGGCTTGCAAACAGAACCACTGGTTCAGTAAATGTTTTGCTATGCATTTTCTGTGGTATGACACTGAAAGTTTAAAAAAAACATTGTCATAATTCTGTTAGGAGAATATTTTGTAGATCTAATGAAATATTGATTATGCAGATACAATTTACAAATACAAGTTTTTCTAACAAGAATTTTACAATAATATTGTTCTTAGAAATTGCTCTATTTCCAATAGGGTAAAGAGCAACTCAAAATTATTGTGTATCCAGGTATATATATGGCATACATATTACTGTCCACAGACATACAATTTCATCTTGACATGTTTCAAAGATAATTGTTCCCATATTATGGTGCAACTATACAGATTAAGCCCCAGATAGTCAGTGTTTTCAATGACTTTAACAGACTGTCAACCGAACAGTAACTGATTAAGCTAGCATGAGCCTGCAGCTTTTGAAGACTTCACACAAAGATTACCTCTGCTAGGCTTCACCTCGAGCTCACCTTTAGGGGCCTAAGCGGAATCCCTTGTCTCTGTTGGAAATCCAAAATCCAATATGACTTGAGCTAACAACTGGCTATATAAAATAAACAAAATGTGTAACGGATACCTGTCTGAAGTCACCCTAACGGCCTTAACAGAATAGTAGGGAGATTTGCGTACCCTCTGCTAGGCCTACCCTTGTATATAGAATCGTCGTCTGCTCTAGGAAGGGAGATAACTCTAAAGAGTTCAGAAAAAAATGTATGACCCAAGCTCCACCACAGCGTGTTCTCATGTTCGGCTATCTTCAACCATATGCCCGATTGCTAGCTTATTATGTTTATTTTTGACGTTTTAATGTTTTAATTGTTTTTTGTCGTTTATGCTGCGCTGTTTTTCCGGACAGAAAGTGAAAACAGAACTATTAGTCTGGTATCCCATTTCTTATATACCAATCTCATTGAAATCAGACCTTATAGCGAGAACTAAGATCTGGTTTTAATGAGATTGCTTATGTACTCTCCTACATTCGATTGAAAGAGAAACACTGATGACAGTGCATTCAGCCCGGAACGCATAACATTAAAGGAGTCACAATTTAGGAACAGCAACTAAACATTATTTCATAAGTTGCCCGTGGGCCTCCATAGTGATATTCTGATGATTTAGTCTGGGAAAAGATGAGGTAATAGGCTATATATAACATCCCCTAATAAAGCAACTCATGCTTCAAGGTTATATTCAAAACAGTTGTAAGTGAAATATTATATGCGCTTGGCATGATATGGATATGTTTATGAGTGTTTTAATAATGCAATTTATACCTGGAAAACTATCTCCACCAGAAATGAACGATCGTAAAGTCATTTCCGGCCACAGCTGGTTATCCAACACTGCAAAAAACGATCTTATTCGTATATGGGCAATTGCCGGGAGAACGACTAAAAATTCATTTAAATTGATTAATTGGTGAACGTCCAGAAAGTGTACGGAAAAACTCGAGTTTTCAAGTGGAAAATAGACTGGAAAACGATGCTTTTCGCTCCGTCTTGTACAAATGTTAACGACTAATCACGTTGCGCCGGTCCCCTAACGCACGTGATGCTCAAGCTTCCTTTTAGCACAGTCAGCATAAGATCAGGTCTCAGCTCTGGTTAACAGATGTCTCTTCTGTCTTGTCATGCACAGCTACATATGAAATTTCATCAATGAACCAAGGTCTATATAAGGTAAGTTACTACTGCTGTCCAGTTATCATTTGTTATTTTGTTATATGAATATTGTTACACTGTAAGAGAAGGTAAAGTTTTGTTTAGAAATTAGTCCTGCCTAAATATAGACCAATGAACGTTTCTTGTAATCTGCTCAAAAATGAAATCTAACATACAAACAGTGAGTGAATGAGTTGGGTTTAACGCCGCTTTTAACAGTATTCCAGTTATATCACGGCGTGTCAGCTTAATGTGGGAGGAAAGCCCGAAGTGATGCAGGTCTCCGACGTTTACCTCTTCGGTGAAACCCACAAGCACGGGTATGGTGCTGACAAACCAAGAAACATAATCGGGGCGAACCCACAATCCATCAGGAGAAAAGACAAGAAGACGCATCATTGACTCAGTCGTTCCATTGTTACAGCTGTACAATGCAGGGGATAGAGTTGGACCACCAGCAATACCAGCACCACATGGGTGTGTTCTCTGTCCATCATGTTGTGACAGCATTATCACTCTGTTGTCACTACCTACACAGGTTTTCCCACTCATGCATGTAATTGTTGTTACTGTTAACTATATATATTCTGTACCATGTTCCTCATTTAAAGATATGGCAAGACCTGCAACTGAAAGGGCTAACTCCAACACAGATACGTGCTGACATGGTCTCCACTTTAGGGGATGATGCCCCTTCCTTTTCCAGTGTAAAGAAGTGGCCTGCGGAATTCAAGCGTGGCAGAGAGAGCCTTGACGATGACCCGCGTCAAGGAATGCCTTCAACAGCAACCATTCCGGAAAACATTACCCGGGTGCATGACATGGTGATGGCTGATCGACGATTGACTACTCGACATATTGCCAGTGTTGTGGGCATCTCTCATGAGAGGGTTTAACACATTATCACCAACGAGTTTGGAATGACAAAGGTTTCTGCAAGATGGGTGCCCAAGAAGGCCGGTAAGGCAAAGGCCGCACGTGTCGGCGACAAGAAGAAGAAGAGGAGCATGAAGGAAAGTTACAGCATCTACATCTGCAAGGTGTTGAAACAGGTCCACCCCGATACCGGTATCTGCAGCAAAGCTATGTCCATCATGAAGATATGGCAAGACAAAAATACTCGAGATGAAGCCCTAGCTCGGAAATCCCTCACTAAAGCCATCTGGGATTTAAGTACATGAACTCATCCGAAGTCACACTTGTGATGACATTCAGCCTCCAGAAAGTCACTACAAAGGGTTACACCCTTTCTGGGCTTTAGAAACTCCCAAAGTTGACACTGCTTTAACATCAGAAGTCACTAAAAAAGAAAACCCAACCCTACTACAATCAGTAGCTATCACCAAAAATTAAAACTACCTGGGACAGCCAGGCCCACATATACACTGATGGATCCAAGAATCCTATCAACAACAGTGCTGGTTACGGGATCCATATCCACAGCTCAAAACCCCAAGCACATTCAGTTCGCCTGCCTGATGGTCAGTCAGTATTCACGGCTGAATTGGAGGCAATTTATCATGCACTCAAACTCGTACCGGAACTTCCGGAAGCAAAGGCAGTCGTCCAATTAGACTCGCTGAGTGCACTTCAAGCCATCAGCGGCAGAAACTCAAACTCCAGGCCAAACACAGTCAACAATATTCTATACGAATATACAAAACTATCGGACCAAGGGCAACAGGTGGAGCTGTATTGGATCCCCTCTCACATAATTACTCATGGAAATGAAAAAGCAGACACACGGGCGAAGCAAACTCTAGACAAAGCGGAGATACAACCTATTCCATTTAGTAAACTAGAGATAAAAAGCAAAATCAAAGCCTCTATAGCCCAAAGATGGCAAGCCCAATGGGACGCAAGTAAGATCGGCAGATGGCTATACAAAATTCAACCCAAGATCCAACAAAAGCCAAACTCATACTCAAATGAAAGGAAAATTGAAATTGCCATCTCACGCCTCAGGCTCGGCCACAATAAGCACTATGACAAGGTTTGTTCATCTTGCAATCAGGCTGAATCCATTGCTCACGTGTTACTAGAATGTCAAGATCACGCCCCAGCCCGGGCTCGGTTAAAACAAGAACAGCAGTTAGATCCGCTATCTGTCATAGATCTCCTAAAGCCAAGAGATGCAATACAGAAGGCCAAACTGACTCTATTTCTGAGAGTTGGGCAGCTTCACGAACGTATATAAACAGAGCAGCCAAGGATAAAAATGAAATTATATCATTGTACGGAAATAGAAATCATATCAATACAAAAACAGAAATTATGTGAATACCAAATTCACAATAGATATGTGAACCCTACTCACACACAGGAGTCCCAAAAACCCTACTCACACACAGGAGTCCCAAAGAGGGACAGGTCAGCCGAAATTACTTATGCAGAAGGCGACCTCTCAAACTATTAATGCAACGCGAACAACAACGTTCCTCATTCAGCCTTGCTTGACAACGGTATAAGGATCTATACCGAAACGTCGCCTTTGCATTATGAAAGAAGTTGTTATCCAGATTTTGTGTCTACCTTGTCATTAGTAGTCTCGTCAATTATCTCTCTACGTGGAACTTTATCCACGCCTTCAATATTATCAGACTCTAAACCACATCGTGCGTTAAAATCGCCAACAATGACAAGCATACCAATGTTTTGGAAATCGTGCACCTGTAAGAATAGGTCTTCAGCAACCCATGCTTGCTGTATCAGGTGACTATGCTTGTCGCAAGAGGCGACTAACGGGATCGGGTGGTAAGGCTCGCTAACTTAGTTGATGCATGTCATCGTATCCCAATTGCGTGGATCGATGCTCATCATATCAATCACTGGATTGTCTGGCCCAGACTCGATTATTAACAGACCGCCGTCATATTGCTGAATGCGGCTTTAAACACCAAACAAACACAACAAACAAAAGGGTGTTCGCGAAAAGGTTAGCGTTTCCTGTCCCATCGGTGGCACCCGTCACAAACACATGCAAAGGCAAGTCAACTGTTCACCTGAAAAAAGCACGGGAACATGTGGTACAAGTCAAAATGGGGAATTGCATCGGACATAATTTTTGTCACTGGTACGTCAAATTTGGACATGTCCGTCACATGTTTACTATAAAACTGTTTAAAGCTTTACTGAGATCTGAAATGTTGTATTTTTTATGAAAATACTTCTGAGCAGGCAGTAAGAGCATGCTCGATTGTATTTCAAATCTTGTGAAATGTAGACGCCAATGGCTGGAGCTGCAGGAAAGCTGACGGTACCAAGTGGTCAGTACTTGGCCAGTGCGGGAGGGACACCTATGGGAAAACACCGACCTTTCTGATTCCTGGATTCAATAAAGGAGCTCATGCCTCATTCAAGACATCTAAAAAGGACAAATATTGAACATTCGCGAGGGCACTTTTGTAATAGTGAGTGAGTGAGTATGGTTTTACGCCGCTTTTAGCAATATTCCAGAAATATCACGGCAGGGGACACCAGAAATGGGCTTCACACATTGTGCCCATGTCGGGAATCGAACCCGGGTCTTCGGCGTGACGAGCGAACGCTTTAACCACTAGGCTACCCGACCGCCCCACTTTTGTAATGTTTATCACGGCTGTCACATATTTGACCCGTTGTATTGCCTTTTATGAATCATAGCCTTATCCTGTGTATTTCAATATATAATTTGTTGCTTGTTCATTGATCCTGTGTGGTAATTTACTGACGTAACTACTTAGTTCTGTGCGTATCGATTTCTGGGTCAATTTGAAATCAATACACGACGTAACAGTTTGTTTATTAAACATTGTTTTGACCAATTTACACTGGTAAATTCATATCAATCAATTATTTCCGTTGTAACATACGGTGAAGCTTCTTCATTTAGTTTCCGTGCACAACTATATTATTCATCATAAACACGGTATAAATTAGGCTGTTTTGATTAGACAAGAGGAAATATTAATTGTAATGTAACATTGTAATGTTGGATTTGAATCATAACATTTGCTCGAAAAAAGAACAAGTTACCCACGCATTAATCATAGAATGGATTCAATTATAAACTCTTTCTTAGCGTGTTTTACGTATAAATATTGAGGAAAATGATACACGTATATACATGGAATATGGAATATATACCTCAATGTTTTTATACTTGTGAATTAATGAGATAGTGATGCCACGAAAGGGTTGCACATGATACGCATGTGGGGAAAAGCACATAAACACAATCACAGACACACCCCTTCTAGATCTCATATGGGCTACATGTATGCCCAGGCACAATCCAGTTGGAGCCCATTGTCAAATACGAACAGGTCCACAAAGGGCTATCCAGCTATGACCCTTATCCCAGCCCACATTAACCCTAAGTGGGCCCAAACCTGTCTTGTTGGCTGGTCAGTTAAGTGTTTACTGAACTTAGATGTTCAAAAAAGTTCTAAACAATAGAGCATATAAACTCTTCTCAGGGTGAACTCAAATAGTGCCTGATCACCTGGATACCTAATAGATGAACACTTTAAAGATGATTTTCATAAAGGAAAATCATATGATGATTAGTTATAAAAGTATGCCATGTGTACAATCAACACTTGCAACAGCGTTATCACAACTTGTGGTGATATACACAACCATCCTCGGTGCCATTGTGCAAAACAACCTCAGCGCTACGACTGTCATAAGTCTGAGTCAAGGTATGGGAGTTAGGACCACCTTAGCGCTAAGATCGCTTTGTACATCGGCATCCTGGAGATGACAAGTACATTGTCATTCAAGAATTCCCCCCCTAACCAGAAAAACAAAGTTCGGAGTGAGAGGAAGCTTGTTCTAAGAAAATATCGGCAAAAGTATTCTGAACTTATGACCACGCATTAATCCTAATTAGCACCACTCACTCACTCATTCACTCACTCACTCACTCACTCACTCACTCGCTCACTCACTCACTCGCTCACTCGCTCGCCCCGCCCCGCCAAGCCCCGCCAAGCCTCAGACCAAGCCTAAAGCGTATACACGTATTGCGGAGGTGTTTGAAATTTTAAATTTGAAAGATATGACTCTGGTTCAAGGAAAGACTTAATATTACGACATGTGTCGCATTTCGAACTTCCTGAAAGTGTAGAATGCAATTCCTGTCGGAACATATTTATAGCACAAGTACGAAATTGTTGTGAAAACATATTTATGTCACCAATAGATTGCGAGATGCATATGAATCCAAAGCCATAATTTAAAGGAGTCACTCACTCCGCTATATAAGTGCAATTTTATTAAGGGCGTCGTTAAACCCCATTTCACCTCACCTCAATGCATGTTCGGGGGCATGGGTGGCACAGTGGTCTTAGACGGCAGCAAGTGTCTGTGCGGCGTCGTGCTACCAGGCGTGCCAGAATGCTAGGACCATGTGTTCGAATCCTGGTTCGCCATTATTATGTTTCTATTTGTTCTGCACCTTACCATGCATGCCTACACGGATGTGGACACTGTGGTGGCTACTAGTGGCCCAGTCACCTACGGCGACGACATTTGCTGTTCAAATTCCCAGTTTTGATCTGATAACGTTTCTGGGTTTGTCGGGACCATACCCGTGTTTCAAGTGTTAAATGTGTGGGACTGTCCTTGTTTATAGTTTTGAGATTGTCGTCTTCAATTTATTTTACGATTTTACCGTATTTGCACGAACCGTTGCCCATTTCACCTCACCTCACCTCCCCCCCCCCCCCCCTAGCTGTTCCGTGTTTGTGTCAAGGGTAACCCTGTGGTATACATTAGCTATGCATATTAATTGCCATTTGCCAGTTTTAAAGAGATTACATGTGTTTTAAGGTTTACCCAGGTAGTGTGAACTGGCATTTTCGCTGAGTTGAGACTCCTGTATTGGAATGACACGCGGTTTTTATCCTGTTTTTTTTACGAGTGCATTTAGTTCATTGCCGTGGCTCTTAAGACCTTTTGCGTCTAACTGTCAGAAAATGCCTGGATGAGTGCTCATTGAGTTTAGGGCATATCCCATATTGGAACTCTTTCTTTGTACCTTTGTATTTCATTATTTTGGAAGCCAGTTTCAGGATGCGGGTGGCTTTGGCGTTGAAACTCTTTTTCTTGTCTGTAATTTGGATAAATGGCCTGGCAATGAACTCGACAATTTGTGATTTTTGCCTTTTCTTTATTAGGAGCTGGTATTTTCTATGTCTTACTGATTTGTTGTTGACAGTGCGTCTCAGTTTTAGTAGTAGAAGGCATGGGGTTTGATTTGGGGGCTTGGGTCTTCTTCCCCTTGCGTTTTGCAGTGGTTTTGTATCTGTGAACAGGCGGATCAGTGCTCGCAGATTCCATTGTTTACTCATTAGAGTGATCAGTCGTCGTTAGTTGTTTTGGGGACCTCAGTGAGTTGAATAGATTTGGATTCAGATTTCCGAGTAGGCGTTTTATTTATACGTTTGCCGATGAGTTTTTGGACATTTCGGCACCAAGGATGAATCAACAGTTTGTACACCAAGTTTTGCAGTTTTCTTTGCAAGAAACACGGGAACAGTGGCTCGTTACATGACGTTTTTGTATGCCCCCATGAAGCATACAGTTTGTTTATTGGGTTGGTCTCCCTCGTATATGACCTAGATTAAGGTGGTCGCGAACTGACTAGCACAGTAATGTGAGGGTTGGACTTGGTTCACTGATTTGACCTTGAACGCCGACAGGATTGTTGGTTTTCTTTTGGGCTGGACGGCCTGTCCTCATTTCGCCTACACCTCATTTCGCCTACACCCTTATCAAAACAAATTTACAGCTGACTGCACATAAGTCAAGTGCTGTGTTACCTCTAAAATAATGAACTGACCCAAAAGAAGGTTAAACAGACAAGACAATCTTGAAGCTTCATACACTGTTTAATAGCTGATATTTACATTATGCAGTAATAATAATAATGACTCATGCTTGACAGACTGGTTGATAAAGTTGTTTTTCAGTGATTATTTTGTCTAGGTGCACAGCGCACCTGACGTTACTAAGCCACTCTGGAGTATCCCAATTTAGCTTGATTTCGTTAATGTTTTTGAGCCTGTTTATTGATTCTGTAACATACCCTCTTCCACACTTATTTATTCTAATAATATTTTTTTGTGCTTCAGCTCTTTGACAATATCTGGAGTTGTTAGGATCTCATTAAGATCTTGGGGGATCTTATAAAAACATTTTTCCTTGTGAAAGTTAACTTGAATAAGAAGGGAATAAACTTACACTGTCAAAGAAAGTTAACTGCGGTCTGCGTGTATAGACGAAGGGCTCATACACTGTCTGTGTTCTATATAGAATTCGAGAAGGGACGGGGTGTTCTCGATTCCCGGCAGGTACTATTCTCATACAAAAATCACAAGACCGCGACAATCCCTTGAACCAGAGACCATATAACAGTTATTATAACTATTAACTATGATATGGTCTCTGCTTGAACCTATAATGACTATAGAATTCAGAGAGTGTTTATCTATTCAGCAGTTGGGCACAGCCTTTATTCGAGACGTTATCGAGGGGTACTCTATTGACACTGTTAATGTCGACCTGAATGAAAATAGGGTAGTTGTAGAGCAGGATACAAACCATCGATGTGGAACGTATTCCTTTGACGGGGTCGTATTCACCCACCCGCTGAGGTGGCATTACAAGTGGTATAGATCGAAACGAGGCACGCTACAACAAATTTATCTTACCGACATGTTTTACTATGACATTGTAAAATTATTGAACTAAATTCCAAATTGATAGAAAACAATTCCTAGATTGGGAAAAGGTTAACTTGGCTTACACAGTATTTTATCAAGATCACGTGGACCAATCAGATGTCAACAATGAAACATGGAGGTCTGACAAATCTGTGTATCAACAGAAACTACCTGCAGTTCGGATTCAACGCTGGCTTGGGGATCACGACGACCCCCACGGACTAATAAGGTAATGCCGCTTGTTTTATGTCATAGTTGAACAGAGAAGCAAGTACTTTCCATATCAATATCGACAAGTCGGGTGTGTGTGTGTGTGTGGCGGGTGGCCTAGTCGTCTAAGGCGCCGCGATTCGCTGTGCAGAGTTGCGTCCCTTGGGCACGCCAGAAACCTATGATTGTGGCTTCCAATCCCGGTTCGCCCCGATTATGTTTTCTTGGTTTGTCAATTATATGTAGGTATGATCGCCGATAATGAAGTAATTAGCCAGTAACACTTTGGCCCGTCTTGGCCCGACCCGGCCCGACTTTTAGGCAATGCCCTTGGTTTGTCAGC